>NC_092335.1:567136250-567850000 GCF_046630445.1 Rutidosis leptorrhynchoides | reverse complement strand
TTTTTGGTTTACTATGGTTTAAACAGGATAACAGGAACGAGTATAGCAGCTATAGTGGTGCTCTTGACAGGAAAATAGAAGTTCTTATAGTGTAGCAGCAGCAGCTTCTCAGGTGGGTTTTGTTTGATTTAATAAATTAGTGAATAATGAATCATAGTTGTGTTCAATAGTAGATGATAAGGTTGTGGCTGTGTGATTGTAAAATTGAAGGTGAAATTGAGCTGTACCAGAAACAAAATGGAACTCACCAATAATTGTTTTTGATTAGAATTAGTGATTTTGTTGTTTGCAGTTGAAGGGTATTGGTTTAAATGTGGGTTCAGCTAGTAAACAAAATCGGACAGAAGTATCAGACATAGTAGTAGCAGCAGTAGCACAAGATATAGTTGTAGTTTTGTTGTTTGCCTTTGAACCGAACCAAAAAACAGAAACAGGTAGTTTAAGCAGCAACAGTTATGATGACGGTTTGGTGTGGTTATTTGAGTAAAACAGAAAGCAGATGGTTTAAGCTCGACTAGCAAGGACGTGTGATGGTGGTGGTTATGGAGAAGTGGTTAGTTGATCAAAAGAAGAAGACATCTAAGAGGATACCGGAGTGAGTGTCTCTTATATCTATAACATATGTATATATATATATATATATATATATATATATATATATATATATATATATATATATATATATATATATATATATATATATATATATATATATATATATATATATATATATAGTAATTAGATAGAAAAATATAATAGATAGGGTAGATAGTGATAGATAAAGATTTCTAACAGAAAGTGGACTTAATAAATCATCTTGTATCAATATTTAATGAAAATGAGATAGTGCTCATGGTGGTGATTCAGATAGAGTATTGGCTTATCGAATAGCAGAAATAAAAATGGGTTTCTATGGATTGTTTTTAGTTGCAACAAGTCACAAGTAATAAGAGATAAATAAGCGTAACAGTACGTATTAGTTGATGGTGTGTGTGGCTATGTTTAGTAGTTCACCCGTCAATTAAAAGAAATAAAAAGTAAACAAGTGGGGTTGAGTTTGAAGTGATAATTGAAGATGTGAAAGTGGTGTGCACAAATTCTCTGAATGTATATATGTATATTATATTCAATCATAAGTAAAGAACAAAATGGTGGCTTTGTATTTCAATCTTCCAGCTCATGTCCAACTTTCCATTTGTTTGCATTCTACCTACATATTGAAACTAGGCTAAAATTGTTGAACGAGTTCTATTAATTATGGGTCTTAATTCTTAAACAAGAATGACTATAAAATAAAACATGTCTACTCTACCCAAAAATCATATTCTCAACTTATTAATTGATCTTCCGATCATTCTAGCCAACATTCACAATCACTATTGTCATTTTCTTGCCATTTTAATTGCCTCACAATATGCATATGATAAATTATCATATATGACCCCATAAATAACATGCATCCGTTGTTCTAATAATAAACAAGTGTTACTTTCATTTAACAATTTCATATTCAAATTATTTTATTTTTATATAAATACATTTTTAATCATAATGTAAGTTATTTTCATACTCAATTCTAACATATAAATCATATAAGGTTTTTCCTACGTATTTCAATTTATTATTTAAATACATATATACATATATTTATACATAAATTTATTTACCAAAAATTATTCGTGAATCGTCGGAAATAGTCAAATGTTAAATGATTTTATGAAAACAGTTCGAAAATTTTGAGACTCAGTTTAATAAACTTTGCTTATCGTGTCGAAACCATATAAAGACTAAGTTTAAATTTGTTCGAAAATTTTCGGGTCGTCACAGTACCTACTCGTTAAAGAAATTTCGTCCCGAAATTTGAGTGAGGTCTTCATGGCTAACAATAAATATGTTTTCCTGACGAATATGAGCTGATAAATAGAGTTTTATTATTATTGAATAATACACATAAAATAATTCGATTATTCGAAGAGCACGAATGAAGCTATCACAAAAAAAGTGAAATGAATAAATGAAGTTTCGTTTTAACTTCTGGCGTTGCCTTGGTTGAATTCCGAAATTCAAGAGATTTAAAAGAAAATCTTGGAAATCTATAAGATCTGATTCTTCGGCGAATAAGGAAATTAAGATCTCTATAATTAAATACGGTGATCTGCTTCGATTACACCGTCTGATATTTCCATTATAAATTAAACTCTTCCGTTCCATTATTCTCACCATTCCTATACTTTCCTTCTTGTTTCATATATCCAAAAGATTTTGAAAATGCTTAATCCAGTTCTGATCCTTGTCCTCATCCTTACTATCGCAACAATCATTCTCCTTTTCCAACTTCCACCAGAGGAATCTGCTTTCTTCTACTTCGCCCTTGGGATTATAATGTTTTTAATTTTCCCGTGTCTTTATGTTGCGATAAACATTGATATACACGGTTTGTAATTTATGTGTTGTTATCGGGCTTTATATTCTCCCTTATATTTCAAAGCTCTTTGCTTTTGTTTTCTCTTTCCGACTTCAAGTCAAGCAAATAATGGTCCAGAATTTGTAGATATAGAGTTTCGAATGATTATAATGTTCTAAGCAGGAAGGAACGTGATAGCACAATTTGATTTTCAAATTTATCAACATCACGGAAGATAGAACCATCAAGAATACATTTTCTTGATTTGTTCACGAGTTAAGTAGAATGAAAGAATTATGTAACCTGGCACATGATGACGTTATGATCTGCGAATCATCACGTCCCATTAGAAACTCAGCATGACTTACTGTAATATAATCGCGTTGATCAAGTGTCATTATATTATACTAACTCATGCATCAGTTCCCAACATTACTTCAATAACATTCATATTTTAAGCTCGAAAGTTTACAGAATATAGAAACTAACAGTTTCTATATGATGTAACACTAATAGCACGAAGAGATTAATGATTTCATATAAGAATAGTTATGAAAATATCTTCAGAAATATGGAAGATATTTATAATGAAAGATACGATAATATCTTAAAATTTTATAATCAAATTGTGATGACGAAATTCATTCACAATGATTTAGAACAATTAAGGAGTAAGGTATTCGCTAAAGATTTCATCAGAAACCGAATCATCAAGATTCTTTGAAGGCAGATTTATTCCCTGTGATTTATCTACAGCCTCCTTCTTGGTTTGCTCAATCCGTTTTCCAGTTTCAACTTTTCTGAGCTTTGCCAACATACTATTCTCGATTATCAACTTTCGACTGTTAAGGTCGTCCACAGTTTTTGCTGGTTCCTTCAGCTTTTTTTCAGCGTTCAGAGTATTGATTCGTAGACTGGGTGCTTTTCAGAATTTCAGAATGGAAGATCATAGTTCTAAGAGGTAAATGTTATATGGATACATATAACTTTTGATGTGGAAACTTTGCGAGACTCACAATACAGATTTGCTGATTCCCGGTAATTGGTATGGCAATTCTTGTTACAAGATGCGGATGAGTACATGATGAGATTTCAATAGATAAATTTAGTAATTTGTCAGAGAGATTTAAACCAAGGAGCGACGAGGTTGCTGGTACATCTGCTGGTAATATGGTGGAATATAATAAAAGGTTCCCGGGTAACAATAAAAGAGCACACATATAAATCAAGGTTATAATAAGGTTGTTTCGAACGAAAAGTCAAAGTTGACTTGCTGGAGCTGTGACAAAATTTTCTAATTTGGAAAGGGATTGCAAGGTTATTTTGGGTAATAATAATACTAATAAATTAGCATAGCTACGTTTTAAACGTTTACTCAGTTGCCGAGAGTTTCTCAGGTGAATAGCTATATGCATCAATCTTTTCTTCCGTAGCTGAAGTGCGGTTGGTTCATCCTCTCGATTGAGGTGTTTTCAAGAATCATGAAATGTTTGAACGCAGATTGTAATCATCAGGATACAAATGAGGTTTAAGATAAAATCAAGTGGCAAACTTGAAGAATTGTTTAGTTTCATATGTTATAATCAATATTTTAATTCATTTTTAATTGTCCAATCTATTAGTCCACAGTCGATAGTCCACAGTTGACAGTCCAATAATTCATATATAGTTTAATTTATAATATTCGAATTAATTAATACGTATCGTGACCCGTGTACATGTCTCAGACTCGATCACAACTCAAACTATATATATTATTGTAGAATCAACCTCAACCATGTATAGCTAACTCCAGTATTACTGCATATAGAGTGTCTATGGTTATTCCAAATAATATATATAGATGCGTCAATATGATATGTCAAAACCATGTATACGTGTCCCGATATTTAAAGTGCGTAAAATAAATAACAGAAATTAAATGACGATAAATAAAATTGCGAGAATTAAATTGCGATAAAATAAATTGCGATAATTAAATGTACAATAAGGAATTAACAGTTAGCTAGGAATAGTTAGCTAGGATTTTGTTAGCGTGGATTCTTAACAAAATTTCTCATAGTTAATTTGTTTGTTTCTAATAAATTTTATTTTGTCCAATGTTTTCTTCATTATGCCACTTGTCGGATTCTGATAGGTCAAAATCCAAATATGAAATTGAATGAAAATGGTTATTCTATGGTGAACGGATACGTATATCGATGGATGTAAGTAGGATTGTAAATGACTGTTGAATCAGATTCGAAGAATGTACAGTGTAACTTACTAATATGAAAACTAAATATTCTTCGGGTATTACCTACCCGTTAAAATATTTTCATCATTAACAATTTGTACGAAAGAATTTTTAATTACATTCTTTATGAAAATATATATACATATATATTTTCTTCAGATATAATCATGGATTTAATGAGTCAATATGATATTAAACTCATTTGATTTATTGTTAGAACAAGAATATATAATCTCTAAAACATTAGAGATTACATAATCGCCATACTGAACGAAGATAATTGATGTTGAACGATACGTAGAACGATGATTAAGTTTGAGGTATAGATTGTGATGTTGAGGCGTATGTTGTTGTGGTTTATGTTGTTGCTGGTGGTACTGTTGATGCTGTTGATGTTGTTGAAGCTGGTACGTTTTGCACCATATTTTCCAAGGCTACAACTCGGGCGCGAAACTCGTTGACTTTTATTACTCCGGGATGATTGTCGGTAGGAACGAGCGAATGAATAAGGTTTAGAATTGTGGATAGAATATAATCGTGACGAGCTACCCTGGAAATGAGGCTGAAAATGGTGTTTCAGATAGGTTAGCCGGTAAATGCTTCAGGTTCTTCGCCAATCGGCGAATTCGGTTGGTGGAAGGGATCGCCTTCTGTGCGTCTCCATTGATTAAGTCAACTACGAACCCATCAGATGAATTGGGGATGGATGATTGGTTGATTCATTCTGGTTATACTGCTTTCGGAGTTCGAGTGGAAATCCTTATCGGAATAGCTGTCAGAATAACTGTCGGAATAGCTATCGGAATATGAGGGTCTCGAACTGGTTGAGGGATTCATCTCGTATGATCAGATAAAGGATTTTCGATAAGAAATAGATTATAGGATGTAGATTAGTACCCTGTAATACATAATTTACATATGCATATATAATACTAAAATCCCATACGTTACGGAGGAATCTACTGAAGCTGTCAGGCAAAGGTAACAATAACAGATACGCTAAGATACGAATTTACTGTCTATGCAATAGAGGCAGTAAGACGTGTCTAGACTTTAAGGATGATAAGCAAATAATTTTCGACACTAAATAATAAGCAAAACTTTTGACATGCATACATGGTCGAAGTCCAGACTCACTAATGCATCCTAACGACTTATCAGTTAGACACACTAATGCAGACCTGGTTCGCTAAGACCACCGCTCTGATACCAACTCTAACGACCCATCCTAATCCATCAGGACGAATATATTACATTTGATTACATCGCGAGGTACTTGACCTCTATATGATACATTTTACAAACATTGCATTCGTTTTTGAAAGACAATCTTTCATTACATCGAAAGTTGACGGCATGTATACCATTTCATAATATATACAACTATAATTGACTTAATAATAATCTTGATGAACTCAACGACTCGAATGCAACGTCTTTTGAAATATGTCATGAATGACTCCAAGTAATATCTCTAAAATGAGCAAATGCACAGCGGAAGATTTCTTTGGTACCTGAGAATAAACATGCTTTCAAGTGTCAACCAAAAGGTTGGTGAGTTCATTAGTTTATCATAAACAATCATTTCCATTATTTTAATAGACCACAAGATTTCATTTTTCCATAAATATACATCTCATATCAGGCATTTCGCAAACTGCATAGAGATAAAAATCATTCATATGGTGAACGCTTGATAACCGAACTAACAGGATGCATATAGAATATCCCCATCACTCCGGGACTCTCATCGGACATGATAATCGAAGTACTAAAGCATTCGTAACCCGAATAGGACGTGTCAAGGTCCATAGATCTATCTTTAGGATTCGCGTCAATTAGGGGCCATTTCCCTAATTCTTAGGCTACCAAGCTAAAAAGGGGCATATTCGATTCAATAATCCAACCATAGAATGTAGTTTCGATTACTTGTGTCTATTTCGTAAAACATTTATAAAAGCAGCGCATGTATTCTCAGACCCAAAAATATATATTGCAAAAGCATTTAAAAAGGGAGCAAATGAAACTCACTATACAATATTTTGTAGTAAAAATATTCATACGACAAGACTGAACAAAGTAGAGTTGACCTCGGATTCACGAACCTATATCATATATATATATATATATATATATATATATATATATATATATATATATATATATATATATATATATATATATATATATATATATATATATATATATATATATATATATATATATATATATATATTAACACATATAATGGTAATCGAACAAATTTATATATTATGTCTTAAATTATATATCTTATATATATATATATTTAAGACAGTTAATATTTATATAGTTTATATATATATACACATATGATTAATATTATACTAAAATAAATAATTTGTTATATGTAAATAGTTATATAAATAATCCTAATGTATATAATTATATGAAATGTTATGATAGTTGTAATAAATATACTCTTTATATATAAAATATTTATTTGTTATAATGATTTATTTTTAATATGAAAGTAATAATAATAATATTAATAATATTAATAATAATCGTAATGTTAATAATAATGATAATGAAATAATGTTAATTTTAATAAAATGATAATTTTAATAAAAATGATATTAATAATACTAGTTAGATAATAATAATAATAATAATAATAATAATAATAATAATAATAATAATAATAATAATAATAATAATAATAATAATAATAATAATCATCTTGATAATTCTAATAATATTAACAATAATAATAATTAGTGATAACCTTATACCTTAAATATCATGTGGAATTTGGGAAGTCCATTAATATTTAAAAGAAGCCCACATTGTAAACCAAATTAGGTTTATTCGGCCCACCTTATATCCCTCATTTATAACAACCGATGGTGAGTGAGATGATCTTGTTCAGTTCAGACGAAAGAAACAACATCAAATAGATCGATTTAGGTTATTTGTTGTCGATCTATCAGAACTAGAAGAAGGCCACTGTATTAATCTTGCGAAATTAGAGGAGCAACAGTTTTAACAAGACGGAGTTCGATTTTTTTGTTTTCTCAACTAGGAAGGAATCAATAATCACCTCAACGAATAATTACAAGTGCTGCATCGATTATCATCATCATCAATCTAATTATCAACTATTATTATCTTCATCGAGTAACCACGGAGGACAAAGACTGTAATTGGTTTTCTTTTTATTTAATTACTTATCTATTTATATAATTATATCCTTTTGTTAGCCTGCATCGTTCGTCTTAAGTTTTTAATCAATTCAATCAAATTTACTGCGATGTAATCTATCTGTTTGGTTCGCATCTGAAAGGTTGAAGTAATTTGTTTTCTTTTGCATTTTTAATAAAAGGTCCGATTTGATTCATGAACAGGTTTAATTAGTGTAAAAAGATTTGATGGTGTTTGGTGGTGGAGGTTGGTGATTGTTTGATGTTATTGAATGAGAAAATAGCAGCGTTTTTGGTGGGTTTCTTGTGATTTATTTCTCGAATGGAAACAAGACAACAGTGATGGTTTTGAAGGTGTTCGATGATGGTGTTTGCAAATTCAAAACAGAATAGAAGTAGTTGCAGCAGTAAGTAATCGTATAGCCTTGATATTTATAAAGTAATTGAGTTGTTTTGGTTTACTATGGTTTAAACAGGATAACAGGAACGAGTATAGCAGCTATAGTGGTGCTCTTGACAGGAAAACAGAAGTTCTTATAGTGTAGCAGCAGCAGCTTCTCAGGTGGGTTTTGTTTGATTTAATAAATTAGTGAATAATGAATCATAGTTGTGTTCAATAGTAGATGATAAGGTTGTGGATGTGTGATTGTAAAATTGAAGGTGAAATTGAGCTGTACCAGAAACAAAATGGAACTCACCAATAATTGTTTTTGATTAGAATTAGTGCTTTTGTTGTTTGCAGTTGAAGGGTATTGGTTTAAATGTGGGTTCAGCTAGTAAACAAAATCGGACAGAAGTATCAGACATAGTAGTAGCAGCAGTAGCACAAGATATAGTTGCAGTTTTGTTGTTTGCCTTTAAACCAAACCAAAAAACAGAAACAGGTAGTTTAAGCAGCATCAGTTATGATGACGGTTTGGTGTGGTTATTTGAGTAAAACAGAAAGTAGATGGTTTAAGCTCGACTAGCAAGGACGTGTGATGGTGGTGGTTATGGAGAAGTGGTTAGTTGATCAAAAGAAGAAGACATCTAAGAGGATACAGGAGTGAGTGTCTCTTATATCTATCACATATGTATATATATATAGATATAGTAATTAGATAGAAAAATATAATAGATAGGGTAGATAGTGATAGATAAAGATTTCTAACAGAAAGTGGACTTAATAAATCATCTTGTATCAATATTTAATGAAAATGAGATAGTGCTCATGGTGGTGATTCAGATAGAGTATTGGCTTATCGAATAGCAGAAATAAAAATGGGTTTCTATGGATTGTTTTTAGTTGCAACAAGTCACAAGTAATAAGAGATAAATAAGCGTAGCAGTACGTATTAGTTGATGGTGTGTGTGGCTATGTTTAGTAGTTCACCCGTCAATTAAAAGAAATAAAAAGTAAACAAGTGGGGTTGAGTTTGAAGTGATAATTGAAGATGTGAAAGTGGTGTGCATAAATTCTCTGAATGTATATATGTATATTATATTCAGTCATAAGTAAAGAACAAAATGGTGGCTTTATATTTCAATCTTCCAGCTCATGTCCAACTTTCCATTTGTTTGCATTCTACCTACATATTGAAACTAGGCTAAAATTGTTGAACGAGTTCTATTAATTATGGGTCTTAATTCTTAAACAAGAATGACTATAAAATAAAACATGTCTACTCTACCCAAAAATCATATTCTCAACTTATTAATTGATCTTCCGATCATTCTAGCCAACATTCACAATCACTATTGTCATTTTCTTGCCATTTTAATTGCCTCACAATATGCATATGATAAGTTATCATATATGACCCCATAAATAACATGCATCAGTTGTTCTAATAATAAACAAGTGTTACTTTCATTTAACAATTTCATATTCAAATTATTTTATTTTTATATAAATACATTTTTAATCATAATGTAAGTTATTTTCATACTCAATTCTAACAAATAAATCATATAAGGTTTTTCTTACGTATTTCAATTTATTATTTAAATGCATATATACATATATTTATATATAAATTTATTTACCAAAAATTGTTCGTGAATCGTCGGAAATAGTCAAATGTTAAATGATTTTAAGAAAACAGTTCGAAAATTTTGAGACTCAGTTTAATAAACTTTGCTTATCGTGTCGAAACCATATAAAGACTAAGTTTAAATTTGGTCAAAAATTTCCGGGTTGTCACATAGTTAATGTGTTTGTTTCTAACAAATTTTATTTTGTCCAGTGTTTTCTTCATTATGCCACTTGTTGGATTCTGATAAGTCAAAATCCAATATGAAATTGAGTGAAAATGGTTATTCTGCGGTGAACAGATACGTATATCTGTGGATATAAGTAGGATAGTAAATGACTGTTGAATCAGATTCGAAGAATGTACAGTGTAACTTATTAATGTGAAATCTAAATATTCCTCGGGTATTACCTACCCGTTAAAATATTTTCATCATTAACAGTTTGTACGAAAGAATTTTCAATTACAATCTTTATGAAAATATATATACATATATATTTTCTTCAGAGGTAATTATGGATTTAATGAGTCAATATGATATTAAACTCATTTGATTTTCGGTTTGAGCTAGAATAAATAATCTCTAAAACTTTTAGAAACCACATATTCTTCGCAGAATATTACTTCAATGAAGTTATGGATCAATACTTCATCATTCATTGTTGTTTGTACTCCTTGGTATCTCTGGTGCGTATGATGTTGATGTTCGTGGGACAGATTGTGATGTTGAGGTGTGGGATGCGGATGTTGCTGCTGGTGGTACTGTTAATGCTGTTGATGTTGCTGAAGCTGTTAAGTTTTGCACCATATTCTCCAAATTGATTACTCGAGCGAGAAGTTCGTTAACTTCTTCTATTATTCGGGGATGATTGTTGGTCGGAATGAGCGGATGAATAAGATCTAGAATCTGAGATAGTATATAATCGTGACGAGATACTCTGGAAATGAGAGAGAAAATGGTGTCTCGAACAGGTTCACTGGTAAGTGCTTCGGGTTCTTCGCCAAGAGGTGAATTCGGTTGGTGGAAGGGATCACCTTCTTCTTGTCTTCAATGATCGAGGAAGCTACGAACCCAGCCCCAATTCATCCAGAATAGATGATGTCTAATCGATTGATCTATTCCGGTTACACTGCTTTCGGAGCTCAAGTGAAAAAGCATATCGGAATAGTTATCGGAATCCGACGAACTTGAACTGGTTGCGGAATTCATCTGGCAAGGTTAGGTAAAGGATTTTATGAAATGATTTTTGGATATCGGATGATATTCTAATTACATAGAATATCTATGTATAGTACAGAAGATCCCGTAGATTACGGAGGAAATTAAGGAAACGTGTCAGACAAAGTCTACAGTAACAGATACGCTAAGATCTGAATTTTGTCTCTGCACTATTCATGCAATCAATGCAATAAGAAGTGTCTAGACTAAGAATGATAAGCAGGTAATTTCCTAAGGATGATAAGTAGATGATTTTCGACACGAAATGATAAGCAAAACTTTTGACATGCAGACACGGTTGAAGTCCAGACCCACTAATGCATCTAAACAAATATCAGTTAGACACACTAATGCAAGACCTAGTTCGCTAAGACCACCGCTCTGATACCAACTTTAATGTCCCGTCCTAATCTATCTGGACGAATACATTACATTTGGTTACATCGCGAGGTACTTGACCTATATATGATACATTTTACAAACATTGCATTCGTTTTTAAAAGACAAACTTTCTTTACATTGAAAGTTGACGGCATGCATACCATTTCATAATATATCCAACTATAATTTTAACGACCCGTCAAAGTACACTTGACGATCATCGTTATCTTGGTCCCACAGCTTGATCATAACTCTATATGAATTTAATAAATAACCTTGCATTCTTTATTTAAAAATGATTTCCTATAAAGGAAACCTATCAAAATATGTAAGTTTAGAAAAACCATACATTATTACTTAACCAAAAGTTGACCAAAATAAAGTCAACAACATTCACTATTAAATGTATCAAAACAGAATGCAAGTTATTGTTTAACAAAAGCTGCCATCATAAATATGCAGACTCTCTAAGCACAGCGGAAGCAATCAATCATGAACCTGAGAATAAAACATGTGAGTAACTGTCAACAAAAAAATGTTGAGTGAATTATAGGTTTAATATTGCAAACAATATTTAATTTAAACCGTAAAAATTTATGTTTGAAAACATAAAAACTCCTTTTTGGACCACAAAATTATATGCTAGAAAATATATAAAAACATTATTCCATTTACCGTGAGCCACCTAGTAACCACTTAACCATTTATTTACCCTTGCCAAACACAATAAATAATATACACCGAACAAGTGTATCTACAACAAATTACGAAGTACTAAACATTCCGATTATAAATTGCTAGCGCGACTAGCTCGAAATGGGGTTGTCAAACCCGATAGATCTATCCGTAGGATTCGCGTTCACTAGTAGAAACCAGTGATTACAGTTACCAGACTAGGGAATATTTTTGTTCAACTCACAATGAATAATTTAAACCAACTTCCACTTGTGTCCAAAATATAAAATAAATTGCATGTATTCTCATCCCAAAAGATTTAAAATAGAAAATGGGACTATAACTCACCTTAATAGCAAACGAAGTAACCATACAAATATGCGAACAGCAAATAAAGTAAAGTGATCAGGAATGATCACAACGCCGACCTATAAATAAAGAAGGTCGATATAAATAACTAACTTAGGTCAAGTCTTAGTATGATATCTATTGTACATGTTGCAAGTAGTCATAGAACAATACTCAACATGCATCGGTTTGATCGGAACAGCGTACGGACACACACTTTCTATTTTTAGAAAGTTTATATTTTTAGCAGGTTTCCATTTTTGGAAAGTTTCCATTTTTGAAAAGTTTCTATTTTTGGAAAGTTTCTATTTTAGGAAAGTTTCTATTTTAGAAAGTTTCTATTTTTAGAAAGTTTTAAGTTAGGAAAGTTTCCTTATTTAGAAAGTCAACAAAAGTCAACTGAAAGTCAAAGTCAACCGAAAGTCAACTAAAAAGTCAACCTCGGTCAAACATAGTCAACATTAATTTTAAAAGTATAAGTTATAATAATAATATAGGTTGTAATGTTAATTAAAGTTAAATATGTATAATTATGTCATAACATAAGTTTAATTAAATTAAAATGAATTATTAAAGTTAACATAAGTTTAAATGATATAATTAATATAACATAAGTATTTAATTAATTAATTAAATATTAGTCATAATATAAGTATTATTAATTAATAATAAAATTTAAATCATATCATAAGTATTATTAATTAATAATGAATTATTAATCATATCATAAGTTTCTAATTATAATTATTAAATCATAAGTATTTAATAATTAAATTATAATTAAATAATAACTAAGCCTTATAATAATTAAATAATTAATTAATCTTTATTATAAGTCTTATAATAATAATCTTATAATATAAGTTTAATACTTATCATAAGTATTTTCCATTAATAATAAAAGTATTATTAATCATAAGTTTAATTAAAATGTTAATTAAATCATAAGTAATAATTAAATGATATAATAAATATATATCATAAGTCTTAAATTATAATAATTACTTTTTATATCATAAGTAATTAAATGATAATGAAATTCATTATTTATATCATAAGTTTAATAATTAATCACAAGTTTTAAATCAAAAGTTCATCGGGTCGTATCTTGAGCCCCGTGGGTCGGTTTTCGGCGAGCCTTACATATATCTCCGCCTAATCAAACCACCTGACACTTCGGTACACTTAAGAACACACCAAGAACAGCCCACAAGTCGTGGTGATCAGCCAAGACATCACTTGAAACTTTAATTCAATCAAAATTGTGTTTTAGACGCAACGGGTGATTCGTGGCTCGGATTTAGATGGCCCGAACATGAAAGTTCGTCCCATAATTGATCCTAACACACTAACACACCCTAAAGTCACCAAATATGGTCACAAAGTCGGACCAAACATGGTTCATACCAATATCACATTTCAATCTTAACAAAATACCACTTTGATCATATCTAGGGCTCCGGGAATCGAAACGACATGAATCCGGAGTCTAAAATTAATGTATTGATGAGAGGAACTCATATAGATACTTTATTTTAACTTTTATAACAGTCACAATATCAAAAATACACAAAATAGCAGCTGTCCCAATTTTATCAAACCAAAAATATGTGTTTATGAGTAATTCTATGCATACAAACACCATTATAACAACAAGTAATCATCATACTATTAAGATATAATCAAAATACAGAAAAATAAAGAAAAATTAAAAATCTAGGGTTAGGGTTTATACCCTAATCAAGAATCGAATGGTATGAGTGTGTAGAGATCGAAGAGAGGAATCCGTTGATGATTAAAGCTTCTTGATCCAATTAATATTTGGTTGAAGGATGATGATGATGATGATGCTAGTGGTGACGGCTAGGAGAGCAAGGATAGGAGAAACACAAAAAAAAAAAAATTAGAATGTGAAATGAGGAGTGAAAACTAGGTTTTGTTCCATAAAATCACTAGTTTGGAAAAATGGCACAAACACCCCCTCCCCATGGGGTGATGGACGGCTTTAGCAAGAGGGTGGGCCCCTTTTATGGCCCAAAATTGATAAATGACTAATTGCTTGTGGCCCGAACGCCCGATCGAAGCCCGAAACGCGAAAACGCTACTACGCGATTGATTTTTCGGAGAGATAACAACTACGCGACGGATAAAATATATAAACACTATATATGATCATATGACATTAAAATATCATATTTAAAATAATTAGGACTTAAAAATCCCAAAAGCTCGGCCGTTGGTTTGAAAACCGAAAAGATTCGCCGGATAGAAATTCGCGACACGTAGAAACGTACAATTAAAGATATGAATACAAATATTCATATAACACATAATAATTAATATATTATTACAAATATAATAATATAGGTCATAGAAATGACGTGGCATGAATAACAGTTAACGGTCATTAAATAATTAACAGTAAAAGATAACGGAAAAAGTAGGGTCGTTACAGTACCTTCCCGTTACGGAAATTTCGTCCCAAAATTTAAGCAGGTGCAGGGGTTGTCTCGGCATCTGAGAACAAATGTGGGTACTTCTGCTTCATCTGATCTTCACGTTCCCAAGTGAACTCGGGTCCGTGTCTGGCATTCCATCTCACTCGGACGATAGGAATTCTACTTTGCTTGAGAGTCTTAACCTTTCGATCCATAATTTCAACAGGTTCCTCAATAAATTGGAATTGTTTATCAACATGAAGTTCATCCAGAGGAATAGTCTTATCGGCCTCGGCCAAACACTTCTTTAAATTTGATACATGAAAAACGTCATGAACATCACTAAGTTCTTGTGGCAATTTCAAACGATAAGCCACGGGTCCAACTCTCTCAATAATCTCAAACGGTCCAACAAAACGAGGATTCAACTTTCCTCTCTTACCAAATTGTACCACACCCTTCCAGAGTGATACCTTTAACATGACAAGATCACCAACTTGAAATTCTAAATCTTTTCTTCTAACCTCGGCATAACTCTTTTGCCGACTCCTGGCGATTCTTAACCTTCCTTTGATCTATACGATCTTCTCGGTAGTCTCATGAATAATTTCTGGACCTGTGAGTTGAGCATCCCCAACCTCATTCCAATAGATAGGAGACCTACACTTTCTACTATACAGAGCTTCAAACGGTGCAGCTTTAATACTTGCATGATAACTTGTTGCTATAAGAAAATTTGGCCAACGGTAAGTATCTATCCTAACCATTACCAAAATCAATTACGCATGCCTTCAACATGCCTTCCAACGTTTGGATGGTCCTTTCATTGTGACCATTCGACTGTGGATGATAAGCGGTGCTCATATCCAATTTAGTTCCCAAAGCATTTTGTAAGGACTGCCAAAACCTCGATGTAAATCAACTGTCTCGGTCCGAAATAATCAATACGGGAACACCATGTCTCGAAACCATCTCCTTCAAATACAAATGAGTAAGCTTCTTCATTGAATCTGTTTCCTTAATTGGCAAGAAATGAGTTGACTTAGTGAGTCGCTCAACAATAACCCAAAATGTATCATAACCGCCCACAACTCTCGGTAACTTCGTAATAAAATCCATTGTAATGCTTTCCCACTTCCACTCGGGAATTTCAAGTTGCACCAAAAGTCCTGGCGGTTCTGATGTTCAGCTTTAACCTTAGAACAGGTCAAATATTTAGCCACATACGTAGCCACATCAGCCTTCAAATGAGGCCACCAATACAGCTCCTTAAGATCATGATACATCTTTCCTGAATCAGGATGAATAGAGTACCTAGACTTATGAGCCTCCTCTAGAACAAGTTGTCGCAGATCACCAAACTTCGGAACCCAAAGGCGTCCCGCAAAATACCGAGTACCATCGGTTCGTACCTATAACTGTTTACTCAAGCCTCGGACCTTCCCGTTACCAAATTCTCCTCCTTCAAGGCTTCTTATTGAGCTGCAAGAATCTGCCTTGCGAGGTTTGTTCGAATGGTCATATTTAAGGCCCTAAACCTATGAGGTTCAGTCCTCTCTTTACGACTTAATGTATCGGCCACAACATTAGCCTTCCCCGGATGATATAAAAGTTCACAATCATAATCTTTCAACATCTCAATCCATCTTCGTTGCCTCATATTCGACTGTTTATGATCAAGGATATGTTGAAGACTTTTGTGATTAGTGTACACAGTACATTTGACCCTATATAAGCAATGTCTCAAATCTTGAGTGCGAACACAACAGCAACTCCCAATTCTAAATCTTGGGTTGTATAATTCTGCTCGTGGATCTTCAACTGACGTGACGCGTACGCAATGACTTTCTTTCGCTGTATCAAGATGCAGCCAAAGCCCTGACGCGAAGCATCATAATAAACAACAAAATTGTCATTACCCTCAGGTAGTGATAATATCAGAGCGGTGGTTAACTTCTTCTTCAGAGTTTGAAAAGCAGTCTCTTGTTCATCCTTCCACTCATACTTCTTCCCCTTGTGCGTTAAAGCAGTCAGAGGTTTCTCTACTCGTGGAAAATCTTGAATGAACCTTCTATAATAGTCTGCCAAACCTAGAAACTGACGAATCTGAGTAGGAGTCTTAGGAATTTCCCACTTCTCAATTGCCTTATTCTTAGCAGGATCAACTTGAATTCCCTTCTTACCAACAATGTGTCCAAGGAATTGAACTTCTTTCAACCAGAACGCGCACTTAGAGAACTTAGCGTACGGCTCTTCCGTCCTCAACAAATCAAGGACTGACTTCAAATGTTCTTCGTGTTCTTGATCACTCTTGCAATAGATAAGAATATCACCGATGAAAACGATAACGAATTTATCCAGATACAGGCTACACACACGGTTCATGAGGTCCATGAACACAACAGGTGCGTTAGTCATTCCAGACGGCATAACAAGAAATTCGCAGTGACCATAACGGGTACGAAAAGCGGTTTTCGGAATATCAGTTTCTTTAGCCCGCAGTTGGTGATAACTGGAACGAAGATCGATCTTAGAATAATCAGATGAACCTTGAAGCTGATCGAACAGATCATCGATTCTAGGAAGAGGGTAACGGTTTTTAACAGTGATCTTGCTTAATTCACGATAATCCATACACGAACGAAACGAACCATCTTTCTTCTTAACAAACAGGACAGGAGCTCCCCAAGGGGACGAACTGGGACGAATGAAATATAGTTGCAACAATGAAGGAAGAAATATATGGAGTAGTCACATCGGTGGCATAGATATTTAGGGCAATTCTCTCAAAGGAGATAACGAGGATCATGGACTTCAAAGTAAATTTTCATTACATTTCCGAAAGGAAGACGTACGAAAGGTGTGATATTTCAACGAGAGTGAACTTCCTTGTACAATGAGCGAGGAAATCTAGGATTCATCCATATTCTTAAACTTATATGCGGATGAAAGGAAACGTGAATCGTGGGTTATAAAGAATGACTGACTCCAGGTGGGATGAATC
The DNA here is from genome assembly GCF_046630445.1 of Rutidosis leptorrhynchoides. NCBI lineage: Eukaryota > Viridiplantae > Streptophyta > Magnoliopsida > Asterales > Asteraceae > Rutidosis > Rutidosis leptorrhynchoides. The sequence continues at coordinate 567,832,101 of NC_092335.1, read as the reverse complement.
TCCAAAAATAATTTCGTGCACCTCAAAGTATTGAATCCTAGGATTGATGTTTACGAGGGTGTTGCGGTTGACAGCGAATATTGAGAGTAGAAACTCCTCAAACGGTCTAGTGTAATATATATCCATGATACCCACTATAACAACAGTTGGGGTAGAAACCCACCTAGCGCCTTTTCTACAATAGGGTGACCACCGAGCGTATCCCAGAAAATTGATTTATCGGTCCGTGTTTCAGCCATGTCCAACCATAAGAGGGAAAATTTTATGAGCGCAAAGACTTTCCAACAAATTTTATAAAACCGGCATCCAAAGTGGCGTAAGAGTTTCTATCAATGAACTTAATGGTAAGTTTCATCCTTAAACCGAGGATGAGAAGAACTGTGATCCAAACACTCTGTAGAGTAATGCAAAAATTTGATAAAATTAATCAAAGGAGTTTTGAAAAAGCTTTAAACGTTTAATGTGACAACATAAACGGAACGAAGTTCTTAATAAATTTAGAAGTATGTACAACGTGTACCATTTTTTTTATAAAACAAATTGACTTAATCAAACAGCTCAATAAATGAGTGGTTTTAAAATAATTTTGAAGGTATGATTTAGTATATACTAGCCAAAATAGGTAAGGGTAAATTTATTCATTTGAATCCATACGTACATATATGATTTTATAAGTTGTATACATGACAAAATATTTTATTAGTTCTATTCGCCCATAATCCCGTGAGGACCGCCCAATTAAACAAATGTGTAAAACTCCCGATGATAACAGAGTATCTGTATTTCAGAGGTTACAAGTTGAAGTAAGATCGTGGAAGATCGAGTAAAGGACTTGAATCGTCGTGCGACATTTGACCAACAAATGTTACGAGGTCATGAAAACCAATGAGTTAAATGTTGTTTTGACTATTATCAGGACATAAGTCCTTAGGCCAAAACTGTTCCCGAGCGAAGCTGTTGCTAACAAGCGAGTTATGAAGGATAGAGCATGAGATAGACAATCTAGTTAAAACGAACTTCTCGTATATCAATAAATAAGATAATGAATATTTTTCCTATCCATGTAATACATCGGAACTTCTGAACGAGTAGTGTAAAAATTTTCTTTGACTCGCTTTCTATTCCTCATGTCACAATATTGGGACTTCTTTATGAATTAACGTAATATAATCACGTTGGCCTGACGCCATTATATTTCACTAATTCATAGTTCCATTCCAATAGCACTACATGAGGTCAGGACACGCGATCAACCTCGAATTTCCACACAATTTTTCTAAAACGATTTCTTAAACAATGTGCTAAGGATATCACAAGAGGCAAAACATCCAAGGTAATGAATAGCAGTAACGATGACATAGAAATGTCTTCGAAGTACCAAGAATCTCTAAAAGTCAAGAATGACGTTTTCCGGTTCAAAAACCAAAGCACATAGGCACAACGGCACAAAGGCATGTAATATAACAAGAATGTTATATACCTAAACATAATAGCTGACATTGAAATGTCGAGCCTTTAGAAGTCAAGAATGGAATCTCACGTAATATAACTCAAACGTCATATACATAACCATAATAGATGACATAGAAATGTCGGAAATTTCAGAAGTCCAGAATGACATCCCTCGGTTTCACTACCCGAGGTGTTCATATAAGGATCAGTTCGCAAGAGTCGAAGAATACGTTTAAATCGGAATGGGAGTTCCTCCCGGATTAGGAACATAATAGAGATGTATGTATGATAACAATATACATACCAATACGATACAAGTAATCACATATAATAATATATTATAGGCCGGGCTGTAGACTAGACTCACTAATGCACCCTATTGACTTGGGTAACGACATCAATGCAGCCTAATTCCCTACAACCAGAGCTCTGATACCAACTTTAACAACCCGTCAAAGTACACTTGACGACCATCGTTATCTTGGTCCCACAACTTGATCATAACTCTATATGAATTTAATAAATAACCTTGCATTCTTTATTTAAAAATGATTTCCTATAAAGGAAACCTATCAAAATATGTAAGTTTAGAAAAACCATATATTATTACTTAACCAAAAGTTGACCAAAATAAAGTCAACAGCATCTACTATTAAATGTATCAAAATAGAATGCAAGTTATTGTTTAACAAAAGCTGCCATCATAAATATGCAGACTCTCTAAGCACAGCGGAAGCAATCAATCATGAACCTGAGAATAAAACATGCGAGTAACTGTCAACAAAAAAATGTTGAGTGAATTATAGGTTTAATATTGCAAACAATATTTAATTTAAACCGTAAAAATTTATGTTTGAAAACATAAAAACTCCTTTTTGGACCACAAAATTATATGCTAGAAAACATATAAAAATATTATTCCATTTACCGTGAGCCACCTGGTAACCACTTAACCATTTATTTACCCTTGCCAAACACAATAAATAATATACACCAAACAAATGTATCTACAACAAATTACGAAGTACTAAACATTCTGATTATAAATTGCTAGCGCGACTAGCTCGAAATGGGGTTGTCAAACCCGATAGATCTATCCGTAGGATTCGCGTTCACTAGTAGAAACCAGTGATTACAGTTACCAGACTAGGGAATATTTTTGTTCAACTCACAATGAATAATTTAAACCAACTTCCACTTGTGTCCAAAATATAAAATAAATTGCATGTATTCTCATCCAAAAAGATTTAAAATAGAAAATGGGACTATAACTCACCTTAATAGCAAACGAAGTAACCATACAAATATGCGAACAGAAAATGAAGTAAAGTGATCAGGAATGATCACAACGCCGACCTATAAATAAAGAAGGTCGATATAAATAACTAACTTAGGTCAAGTCTTAGTATGATAGCTATTGTACATGTTGCAAGTAGTCATAGAACAATACTCAACATGCATCGGTTTGATCGGAACAGCGTACGGACACACACTTTCTATTTTTAAAAAATTTCTATTTTTAGCAGGTTTCCATTTTTGGAAAGTTTCTATTTTTGGAAAGTTTCTATTTTAGAAAAGTTTCTATTTTAGAAAGTTTCTATTTTTAGAAAGTTTTAAGTTAGGAAAGTTTCCTTATTTAGAAAGTCAACAAAAGTCAACTGAAAGTCAAAGTCAACTGGAAGTCAACTAAAAAGTCAACCTCAGTCAAACATAGTCAACATTAATTTTAAAAGTATAAGTTATAATAATAATATAAGTTGTATTGTTAATTAAAGTTAAATATGTATAATTATGTCATAACATAAGTTTAATTAAATTAAAATGAATTATTAAAGTTAACATAAGTTTAAATGATATAATTAATATAACATAAGTATTTAATTAATTAATTAAATATTAGTCATAATATAAGTATTATTAATTAATAATAAATTTTAAATCATATCATAAGTATTATTAATTAATAATGAATTATTAATCATATCATAAGTTTCTAATTATAATTATTAAATCATAAGTATTTAATAATTAAATTATAATTAAATAATAACTAAGCCTTATAATAATTAAATAATTAATTAATCTTTATTATAAGTCTTATAATAATAATCTTATAATATAAGTTTAATACTTATCATAAGTATTTTCCATTAATAATAAAAGTATTATTAATCATAAGTTTAATTAAAATGTTAATTAAATCATAAGTAATAATTAAATGATATAATAAATATATATCATAAGTCTTAAATTATAATAATTACTTTTTATATCATAAGTAATTAAATGATAATGAAATTCATTATTTATATCATAAGTTTAATAATTAATCACAAGTTTTAAATCAAAAGTTCATCGGGTCGTATCTTGAGCCCCGTGGGTCAGTTTTCGGCGAGCCTTACATATATCTCCGCCTAATCAAACCACATGACACTTCGGTACACTTAGAACACACCAAGAACAGCCCACAAGTCGTGGTGATCAGCCAAGACATCACTTGAAACTTTAATTCAATCAAAATCGTGTTTTAGACGCAACGGGTGATTCGTGGCTCGGATTTAGATGACCCGAACATGAAAGTTCGTCCTATCATTGATCCTAACACACTAACACACCCTAAAGTCACCAAATATGGTCACAAAGTTGGACCAAACATGGTTCATACCAATATCACATTTCAATCTTAACAAAATACCACTTTGATCATATCTAGGGCTCCGGGAATCGAAACGACATGAATCCGGAGTCTAAAATTAATGTATTGATAAGAGGAACTCATCTAGATACTTTATTTTAACTTTTATAACAGTCACAATATCAGAAATGCACGAAATAGCTGCTGTCCCAATTTTATCAAACCGAAAACATGTGTTTATGAGTAATTCTATGCATACAAACACCATTACAACAACAAGTAATCATCATACTATTAAGATATAATCAAAATACAGAAAAATAAAGAAAAATTAAAAATCTAGGGTTAGGGTTTATACCCTAATCAAGAATCGAATGGTATGAGTGTGTAGAGATCGAAGAGAGGAATCCGTTGATGATTAAAGCTTCTTGATCCAATTAATATTTGGTTGAAGGATGATGATGATGATGATGCTAGTGGTGATGGCTAGGAGAGCAAGGAGAGGAGAAACAAAAAAAAAAAAAAAATTAGAATGTGAAATGAGGAGTGAAAACTAGGTTTTGTTCCATAAAATCACTAGTTTGGAAAAATGGCACAAACACCCCCTCTCTATGGGGTGATGGCCGGCTTTAGCAAGAGGGTGGGCCCCTTTTATGGCCCAAAATTGATAAATGACTAATTGCTTGTGGCCCGAACGCCCGATCGAAGCCCGAAACGCGAAAACGCTACTACGTGATTGATTTTTCGGAGAGATAACAACTACGCGACGGATAAAATATATAAACACTATATATGATCATATGACATTAAAATATCATATTTAAAATAATTAGGACTTAAAAATCCCAAAAGCTCGACCGTTGGTTTGAAAACCGAAAAGATTCGCCGGATAGAAATCCGCGACACGTAGAAACGTACAATTAAAGATATGAATACAAATATTCATATAACACATAATAATTAATATATTATTACAAATATAATAATATAGGTCATAGAAATGACGTGGCATGAATAACAGTTAACGGTCGTTAAATAATTAACGGTAAAAGATAACGGAAAAAGTAGGGTCGTTACAATAATTGACTTAATAATAATCTTGATGAACTCAACGACTCGAATGCAACATCTTTTGAAATATGTCATGAATGACTCCAAGTAGTATCTCTAAAATGATCAAATGCACAGTGGAAGATTTCTTTCATACCTGAGAATAAACATACTTTAAAGTGTCAACCAAAAGGTTGGTGAGTTCATTAGTTTATCGAAATCAATCATTTCCATAATTTTAATAGACCACAAGATTTCCTTTATTCAATAATCATACACTCGCAAGTGTTTAAAAATCATTCATATGGATTGAACACCTGGTAACCGACATTAACATCATGCATATAGAATATCCCCAAAACAGAAATCCATCTGTATAATATAAACTCGAAGTACTAAAGCATACCATTTTCCAGTATGGGGGGAGTTAGTGCCCGTAGATCTACCTTTAGGATTCGCGTCAATTAGGGTATCTGTTCCCTAATTCTTAGGTTACCAAGCTAAAGGGGTGATATTTGATTCGATAATCCAACCATAGAATGTAGTTTCGATTACTTGTGTCTATTCCGTAAAACATTTATAAAAGCAGCGCATGTATTCTCAGTCCCAAAAATATATATTGCAAAAGCATTTAAAAAGGGAGCAAATGAAAACTCACAATACGATATTTTGTAGTAAAAATATTCATACGACTGAACTGAACAATGCAAGGTTGGCCTCAGATTCACGAACCTATATCATTTGTATATATATTAACACACATAATTGTAATCGAATACACATATATATAAATTTATTAGTTATATCCTTTTTATATTAGTAGTATATATATGTTTCGTATATTCATTTTTTATATAATAAAATATTAATTTTTGTTATGTTATATGTATTAAATATATCATTTTTATATTATTAATAATAATTATAATAATACTAAAATAATATTAATAGTGGTAAAAATAATTATAATACTTAATATTATTAATAAGATAATAATGTTAGTAATTCTATTAATAATAATAATAATAATAATAATAATAATAATAATAATAATAATAATAATAATAATGATATTAATGATAATAAATGTAAAAATATTAATTTTATTGTTAATGATAATTATGATAGTGATTTTAGTAACTACATAATAATACTGATAACAATAATAATGATAGTATTTGTGATATCAAAATAATAATTTTAGTAAAAATGATAATATTAATAATAGTAATTTTTAATAATAACAATACTAATAATTGTAATCATATTAATAATAATGATAATATTTATAATAATACATATGTTAATAATAATAATAACTATAATATTTATATAATGATATTAATACTAATGTTTATGAAAATAATAATAAATTTTTATTATATTCATAATAATAATAATAATAATAATAATAATAATAATAATATCCATAATCGTAGTAACGATAATAATACTAAAATGATAAATTAATAATGATAACATTAATAATACTTGTAATAATAATAATAATAATTGTTTTAATACTTATAACTAGGATAATAATAATAATTATTATAACTCTTATAATAACAATAATAATAACAACAACAATAATAATAATAATCATGGTAACAATAATAATAACAATCATAATAATAATTAATAATTAATAATAATAATAATAATAATGATAATAATAATAATAACAATAATAATAATAATAATATTAGAAAACTACCTCAATTGAAATGGGTTCCAAAAATATAACAGCCCCTGGACTCGAACCCGTGACCACACGCTAACCCGACACTCCTCTTAACCATCCATCTGAACCTGTTTCTCTGATTCATACCCGTTTTAAATTCTATTATTCTAAAAACTGTATTCATCATCTTCTTCTTTTACAGTAATCGACCGGAGAGCTAATTTCCAAACAAAACACTAATAACCATCATGATTTAGGCTTTAATACTTAATTAGAATCGACTTATAACTGACACAAAGTAAAAAAAATAAAACAGATAGCAGAAGCATTCGCGACTGCACTTATGAACTCAAATTGCAAATTCGATTTTTAGGATGTTTTAGACAAATATTTGAACACAAAATATGTTTAATATTATTACTAGAAGCTTTACAAACCATCAATTTAACTGTAAACAAAACAGGAAATTCGAATTTTGCCGATGAACAAATGTTGACTTTTTGAAAATAAAAGTTTGACCTCCAAATTCGAACTCGATAATAAAAATTAGGACCTGAGATTTTACATATAGTTTGAGCACAAGATTCCTAACAACTCTGCGTTTATGGATTTTGAAATTCGATTCATTTTCTAATTTTTGAAAAAAAGAATGAAAACAGAGGTTTACGTATCTATGTTCTAATTTTTCTCTCTTAGATTTCCAATCGCAGTTAACGTTATATATAATGTGTCGAATAATTTAATTAGAAACATGATGGGATTAACTGAAATTGACTTGTAACAACATCCGACAGAAAACAAAAGTCAGTATAGTTCGATCGTGATATAAAGCCGATTGAATTATTTCGATTAAATATTCTATATTTAGTTAATTAATATTAATAATTAATATTAATAATAATGCATAATACATTAATATTATAAAAAGAATACTAATAATAATAATAGAAATAAAAACAATAATAATATTAATAAAACTAATAATATTGAGAAAAATGATAAAAGTAATAAAAAAAATAATGTTAATAAAAAAATGATAATAATAATTTTTAAATCAAAATCTTTAGAAATAATACTAATAATAATAATAATCATAATAATAACTAATATCATAATTTTACTACTAATAATAATATTAATAATAATAGCAATGATATTTGTAATATTAATAATAATATAACAAATTTAAATGTATCAAATTATGTTAAGATATTAATATTCATAATAATCGTATTTATTTTAATAATAATAATGAAAGTAATAATAATAATAATCGTAGTTTAATATTACATTTTATTATTTACCTAATATTTAAGACAAAATTGCTGAAATAGTCCCAGTGGTTTGTAGCAAAATGCTAGTTTCATCCCTATACTTTTTTTTATGGATTTGGTCCCAGTGGTTTGTCAATGTTACTGATTTAGTCCCTATTGCTGACGGCCGTCAAAAAATTCTGTTAACTCCAGTCACGTGCCAGACATGTGAGGGTATTTTTGTCCTTTCCTGAAAGGACCCGTTCATATACATTATAAACGATTCACAATAGTTGATTACATCGCGAGGTATTTGACCTCTATATGATACATTTTACAAACATTGCATTCGTTTTTAAAAGACAAACTTTCTTTACAACGAAAGTTGACGGCATGCACACCATTTCATAATACATCCAACTATAATTGGCTTAATAATAATCTTGATGAACTCAATGACTCGAATGCAACATCTTTCAAAATATGCCATGAATGACTCCAAGTAATATCCTTAAAATGAGCTAATGCACAGCGGAAGATTTCTTTAATACCTGAGAATAAACATGCTTTAAAGTGTCAACCAAAAGGTTGGTGAGTTCATAGGTTTATCATAACAATCATTTCAACATATTAATAGACCCCAAGATTTCCGTTTATAAATATATGTACACTCGCAAGTGTATAAAAGTATTCTATAAGTTGTAGGCACCCGGTAACAAGCCTTAACGTTCATGTTTTACCCTCTGAAGTACACCAGATCAGGTGTGTTTAATATAACCTCGAAGTACTAAAGCATCCCATAGTCAGGATGGGGTTTGTCAGGCCCAATAGATCTATCTTTAGGATTCGCGCCTACCGTACATAGACAAGTAGTTTAATGTTACCAAGCTAAGGGTATATTTCTGGTTTAAACTCACGTAGAATTAGTTTTAGTACTTGTGTCTATTTCGTAAAACATTTATAAAACAGCGCATGTATTCTCAGCCCAAAAATACATATTGCAAAAGCAATTAAAAAGGGAGCAAATGAAACTCACAATACTGTATTTCATAGTAAAAATACATATAACGTCATTTAACAAGTGCAAGGTTGGCCTCGGATTCACGAACGTATCAATATTGAGATTCAATATTGCAGGAAAGTACGTCGACGCAACGGAGATGATAAATACTAGATTGACCTCACGAGCATACCCATGAACCATACCCATCACCTCCATAGCTATAACCCATAATTTCCTTAGCTTCGAATCATTCAAAAAAACTATTTTGAAATCACTCGGACAGCACTCCGTCGTAATATTTTATGTATACTAATAATATCTTGAAATAATACAGAGCAAATATATATATATATAAATCGATTGAGAGAGTTTAGAGAAATATATTTTCAAGTTTCTATGAAATAATAAAACCTATTGAATTCTATTTATAATAGATTTTTGAATTATTAAAGTATGAATTATTAAAGTGAATTATTAAAGTATGAATTATTAAAGTATGAATTATTAAAGTGAATTATTAAAGTATGAATTATTAAAGTAAATTATTAAAGTTAAAGTAAAGTAAAAGTAAAAGTATAAAAAACTATGTATGTATAATACGCGTATAAATATATATAATATTAATTTAAATCGTTATATATATTTAATGAAATAAAATATAAATATCGTTATATTTATTATACTGGTTAAGTAATAAGTTGTCAAAAGTGATTCTAGATATTTATAAAAATTATATACGTTTTAATAATAAAATTCTTTTTAAACTGAAAACGTCTTTGTACGTTTGAAAATAGATTAATAGAATATTATGGAAACCAATTATCCACTAACTTTTGTCTAACTTTCGTAAATGACACTTTTTATTTTTATTTATAAATAGCTTTACAAATTATTCTGAATATCGTTAAGATGAATAGATTTTCTCAAATCATAGTGGACCTCTCAACAGAGACTTGTAATCATAATTCAATGTTTCTGATAATTCAATCATTTAATATATTTTTTTTTCGTTGAAAATCATATTGAAACAAATACGTTCGTGTAAAGTATTATACGTTTAATACTTTATTAATATTCTCAAGTTATAATATATATACATATACATATCTATTTATATATAACGGTTCGTGAATCGTCGAAATTTGGTCGAGGTTATAATGAATGTATGAACACAGTTTAAAATTCTTGAGATTTAACTTAACAAACTTTGCTTATCGTGTCGGAATAATATAAAGATTAAAGTTTAAATTTGGTCGGAAATTTTCGGGTCGTCACAGTACCTACCCGTTAAAGAAATTTCGTCCCCGAAATTTGATAGAGGTCGTCATGACTAACAATGAGAATGTTATTATAACGATTATAGAGTTTTATCATGTTCAAGAATAATGGATAAAATAATTCGATTACTCGAAGCGTGTGAGTGAAGTTATCGTAAATGAATGAAATAAGATAATAGTGATTCGTCGTATCTTTTGACGTCATCACGATTGATCTCCGAAAAGAAAATCTTTGCAATCTATATTGGATTTGATTATTCAGCGATTAAGGAAATTATGATCCTCTTCGAATTAATGCGATAATCCATTTTCATTTCTCTGTCGGATATTTCACTATAAATCCACCTCATTTTTTTTCTTACAACTCACACCTTCTCAACTCATATTTTAAAGTATTTGTCAATATGCTTCATCCAGTGCTGATTCTTGATATACTCCTCACTTTCATATCTGTCGCTCTTCTTTTTCATCTGCCTATGGAAGAATCTATTTACTTCTACTATACTCTTGGTTTTATAGTGTTTTTAGTTCTCCCGTATCTTTATATTGCTATATGCATTGATATATACGGTTTGTGATTTCTGGGTTGTTGTTGGGTTTTATATCTTCCCTTATATTTCAAAGTCCTTGCTTCTTCTATAATCATTGTCATCCACAGTTAATGCTCTCTTCTATTTGCTATGATTTATACTCCCATTTCTAGTTCGGAGCTTTGTCCTTTCGTTTCTTCTTCTTGCGATTAAGCACCGCTTGTAATGGTCCAGAATTCGCAGATATAATTTCGGAATGAACATTGTTAATGTTCTAGGAAGGAAATTGTAATGACACGATCTTGACTTGTCAAATTACCAGAATACCTCGGAAAAGGCCGAATTATCAAGAAATATTTTCTTGATATTTAGAGATCGAAGAGAATACAAGAGTCGTGTAACATAGCACATGATGACGTTATGATCTGTGAATCATCATGTTTCATTTAGAAACTCAGCATGAATTACTGTAATATAATCACGTTGATCAAGTGTCATTATATTATACTAACTCATGCTTCAGCTCCCAACACTTCTTCAAGAATATTCCTATTTTAAACTCGAATGTTTCAGAATTTAGAAACTAAAATAGTTTCTTTTATGATATAATACAGATAGCGCGAAGAGGTAAATGATTTCAGATAAGAATAATTATAAAAATATCTTCAGAAGTATGGATGATATTTATAATGAAAGATACGATGATATCTTAGAATATCTAATATCAGAGGATGATGAAGGATATTGTCCGCAGGGGTTTAGAGTCAGGAGCAAGGTATTCGTTAATGACTTCAGCAAGTACTGAATCATTTGGATTCTTTGAAGGCAGGTTCAGCCTTTGTGATTTGTCCACAGCCTCCTTCATACTTTGCTCAATCCGTTTTCCAGTTCCAAAGCTTCTCTTTTACTGAGCTTTGCCAATATACTATCCTTTATCATCCAACTTTTTATTGTTAAGGTCGTTTACAGTTTTTGCTGCTTCATCAGCATTTTTCAAAATTTCGAGAACTGGTTCGCAGTTTAGGGTGTTTTTCAGAAATTTCTCATTCAAAGAATGTATGTCTTGGAGGTAGACGTTGTGTGTATATGTAATTGTTGATGTAGACATGCTACGAGGTTTCAAAATACTGATTGCTGATTCTCAATAATTGGTATGGCAATTCTTGTTATAAGGTACGAATGAGTATATGATAGGGTTTCAATAATTATAATGATTTTTTTTTTTTTTTGGAAAGTCAAAGATCAATGAAGTTGTTGGTAAGTTTATTGCTAATGTGGTGATTATAAACGATTCCCCGGTAACATTGGCGAAAGGGCAACGTATCTATCGAGGTTATAATAAGACTGTTTTAATTGAGAAGTCGAAGATGACTTGCTGGAGCTGTGACAAAACTGTCTATTTTGAAACGGAATTGAAAAGTTATTTTAGCTAGTAAATGCTAAAGGGTCTAACACGGATACGTGTCGAACTATGACTTGGGTTTTGAGAGTTTTTTTTTCAGGTGTATAACTGTGGGTAACATGTGGTTGGATCATCATCTCGATTGTTCCTTAGTTGAAGTGTCTTCAGGAATTTCGAAGGGTTTGAGCACATATTGTAATCGTTAATACATATGATGTTCTAACACAGTTTTGAAATCAAAGTATAGCTTTTAAAGATATAGGAATCTAAGAGTGATGATACTGGTTATATTTCGAATTGAATTATGCGATTTCAAAATCAGAATATGTAATTGAATTTGAATGAGTATGATTGTTTTGATTTATATGAAAGAATGGATATTGTTGTGAAAGTAGGGAGTATAGTTGATGATTGCTGAATCAGTTTCGAAAAATGTAATATATTAATTGTGAATTTATATATCTCTCGGGTATTACCTACCCGTTAAAAAAAATTTCACAATTAATATTTTGTACAAAAGAAGTTTATTACAGTCTTTATGAAAATATATGTGTATATTTTCTTTAGATGTAATATAGATTTAATGAGTTAATATTAAATTAAACTCATTTGTTTTATGGTTGGAACTAGAATTGAGTAATCCCTAAAACTTTATAAATTGCATAAGTATTTCTTCAATAATATTGAAATTATGAATCATTACTTTGTTATTTGTTGGTTTTCGTGAAATTCTTGTGAACTTCGCAAGGTACGAATAATGTTATTTGAAAAGTTTCGAGTACATCGATGATGAAAGTGTAAAATCAAACATATATTCGAATAATACACTTGATTTATTATGAATTGGATTTTTTATTGAATTGAGACAGAGATTGTAATTAACGATGGTTAAGTTGCGGACGAAGGACGTACATCATTGCATATTTGTAATATGAATTAACTGAGTAGTTAAGATTCACACATAATAGCTTAGTACGGGAAGATTTATTATGGTTTAAAAATTTATACATATAAAATATACATATAAATCTTTCGATTGGAAATGAGTTAATACTTCATAACTCGTTGATACAATATATTTGTTGTTGATTCGTAATGATGTCCACAATGATTCTTGAACTGACAGAGTTTGTGATGTTACAGGTGCTGTTGATTCTGACGATACTGACGGCACTGACTGTGTTGATGATGCTACGGTCCTGTTGATGCTGTTGGTAAAACAATTCTAGCTTGTAAATCGTACACCATTTTTGATCAAAGTTTCTACTCTACCATCTCCGTTCACTCATCCGATTTACGGTCAGAATTAAATAATCTCTAAGATTTTGGAGATTACATAACTACCGCAGAGATATCTCTTCAATGAAGTTTATGAATTAATACTTCATCGTTTGTTGTTGTTGATATTCCTGGATATTTACAGAGCGTATGACGTTGATGTTTGAGATACAGATTGTGATGTTGCGGTGTGGGATGTGGATGTTGTTGTTGGTGGTGGTGATGGTACTGTTGGTGTTGCTGATGGTGACACTGTTTATGATGCTGGTGCTGCTGCTGGTGTTTGTAACCTTTGCACCATATTCACCAAAGCCACTACCCGAGCGCGAAGCTCGTTGACTTCTTCTATTACACCGGGGTGATTGTTGGTTCGGATGAGCGGATAAATAAAATCTAGAATTTGGTGTAGTATGTAATCGTGACGAGATACTCTAGAAATAAGAGAGAAAATGGTGTTTCGGATAGGTTCGCCGGTAAGTGCTTTAGGTTCTTCGCCAAGAGGGCAATGTGGTGGATGGAAGGGATCACCTTCTTCTTGTCTCCAATGATTAAGGAGGCTACGGACCCATCCCCAATTCATCCAGAATAGATGATGACTAATTGGTTGATCCATTCCGGTCACACTGCTTTCGGAACTTGAGTGGGATTCCATTTCGGAATCCGAGGGACTTGAACTAATGACGAATTCCATTTCGAACGATTGAATAAAGAATTTTTCGATATGAAATAATTTTCCGGCTATCGGGTGGTATTCTAATTATATAGAGCAAAAGGTTTCGTAGATTACGGAGGAATTTACGGAATATGTCAGGCAAAGTTTACAGTAACAGATACGCTAAGATATGAATTAGCAGATACGCTAAGATATCAATTTTGTCTATACACTATTCATGCAATCAATGCAATAAGATGTGTCTAGACTAAGAATGATAAGCAGGTAATTTCCGACAAGAATGAAGAGCAAAACTTTTGAAATGCAGACACGGTCGAAGTCCAGACTCACTAATGCATCCTAACGACTATCAGTTAGGCAGACTAATGCAGACCTGGTTCGCTAAGACCACCGCTCTGATACCAACTGAAAGTGAAATGTCCCATTCTTATTGATTAAAAACGTTCCATATTAATTGATTTCGTTGCGAGGTTTTGACCTCTATATGAGACGTTTTTCAAAGACTGCATTCATTTTAAAACAAACCATAACCTTTATTTCATCAATAAAGGTTTAAAAAGCTTTACGTAGATTATCAAATAATGATAATCTAAAATATCCTGTTTACACACGACCATTACATAATGGTTTACAATACAAATATGTTACAACAAAATAAGTTTCTTGAATGCAGTTTTTACACAATATCATACAAGCATGGACTCCAAATCTCGTCCTTATTTAAGTATGCGACAGCGGAAGCTCTTAATAATCACCTGAGAATAAACATGCTTAAAACGTCAACAAAAATGTTGGTGAGTTATAGGTTTAACCTATATATATCAAATCATAATAATAGACCACAAGATTTCATATTTCAATACACATCCCATACATAGAGATAAAAATCATTCATATGGTGAACACCTGGTAACCGACATTAACAAGATGCATATATAAGAATATCCCCATCATTCCGGGACACCCTTCGGATATGATATAAATTTCGAAGTACTAAAGCATCCGGTACTTTGGATGGGGTTTGTTAAGCCCAATAGATCTATCTTTAGGATTCGCGTCAATTAGGGTGTCTGTTCCCTAATTCTTAGATTACCAGACTTAATAAAAAGGGGCATATTCGATTTCGATAATTCAACCATAGAATGTAGTTTCACGTACTTGTGTCTATTTTGTAAATCATTTATAAAACCTGCATGTATTCTCATCCCAAAAATATTAGATTTTAAAAGTGGGACTATAACTCACTTTCACAGATTTTTACTTCGTCGGGAAGTAAGACTTGGCCACTGGTTGATTCACGAACCTATAACAATATATACATTTATATCAAAGTATGTTCAAAATATATTTACAACACTTTTAATATATTTTGATGTTTTAAGTTTATTAAGTCAGCTGTCCTCGTTAGTAACCTACAACTAGTTGTCCACAGTTAGATGTACAGAAATAAATTGATAAATATTATCTTGAATCAATCCACGACCCAGTGTATACGTATCTCAGTATTGATCACAACTCAAACTATATATATTTTGGAATCAACCTCAACCCTGTATAGCTAACTCCAACATTCACATATAGAGTGTCTATGGTTGTTCCGAAATATATATAGATGTGTCGACATGATAGGTCGAAACATTGTATACGTGTCTATGGTATCTCAAGATTACATAATATACAATACAAGTTGATTAAGTTATGGTTGGAATAGATTTGTTACCAATTTTCACGTAGCTAAAATGAGAAAAATTATCCAATCCTGTTTTACCCATAACTTCTTCATTTTAAATCCGTTTTGAGTGAATCAAATTGCTATGGTTTCATATTGAACTCTATTTTATGAATCTAAATAGAAAAAGTATAGGTTTATAGTCGGAAAAATAAGTTACAAGTAGTTTTTGTAAAGGTAGTCATTTCAGTCGAAAGAACGACGTCTAGATGACCATTTTAGAAAACATACTTCCACTTTGAGTTTAACCATAATTTTTGGATATAGTTTCATGTTCATAATAAAAATCATTTTCTCAGAATAACAACTTTTAAATCAAAGTTTATCATAGTTTTTAATTAACTAACCCAAAACAGCCCGCGGTGTTACTACGACGGCGTAAATCCGGTTTTACGGTGTTTTTCGTGTTTCCAGGTTTTAAATCATTAAGTTAGCATATCATATAGATATAGAACATGTGTTTAGTTAATTTTAAAAGTCAAGTTAGAAGGATTAACTTTTGTTTGCGAACAAGTTTAGAATTAACTAAACTATGTTCTAGTGATTACAAGTTTAAACCTTCGAATAAGATAGCTTTATATGTATGAATCGAATGATGTTATGAACATCATTACTACCTTAAGTTCCTTGGATAAACCTACTGGAAAAGAGAAAAATAGATCTAGCTTCAACGGATCCTTGGATGGCTCGAAGTTCTTGAAGCAGAATCATGACACGAAAACAAGTTCAAGTAAGATCATCACTTGAAATAAGATTGTTATAGTTATAGAAATTGAACCAAAGTTTGAATATGATTATTACCTTGTATTAGAATGATAACCTACTGTAAGAAACAAAGATTTCTTGAGGTTGGATGATCACCTTACAAGATTGGAAGTGAGCTAGCAAACTTGAAAGTATTCTTGATTTTATGTAACTAGAACTTGTAGAATTTATGAAGAACACTTAGAACTTGAAGATAGAACTTGAGAGAGATCAATTAGATGAAGAAAATTGAAGAATGAAAGTGTTTGTAGGTGTTTTTGGTTGTTGGTGTATGGATTAGATATAAAGGATATGTAATTTTGTTTTCATGTAAATAAGTCATGAATGATTACTCATATTTTTGTAATTTTATGAGATATTTCATGCTAGTTGCCAAATGATGGTTCCCACATGTGTTAGGTGACTCACATGGGCTGCTAAGAGCTGATCATTGGAGTGTATATACCAATAGTATATACATCTAAAAGCTGTGTATTGTACGAGTACGAATACGGGTGCATACGAGTAGAATTGTTGATGAAACTGAACGAGGATGTAATTGTAAGCATTTTTGTTAAGTAGAAGTATTTTGATAAGTGTATTGAAGTCTTTCAAAAGTGTATAAATACATATTAAAACACTACATGTATATACATTTTAACTGAGTCGTTAAGTCATCGTTAGTCGTTACATGTAAGTGTTGTTTTGAAACCTTTAGGTTAACGATCTTGTTAAATGTTGTTAACCCAATGTTTATAATATCAAATGAGATTTTAAATTATTATATTACCATGATATTATCATGTATGAATATCTCTTAATATGATATATATACATTAAATGTCTTTACAACGATAATCGTTACATATATGTCTCGTTTACAAATAATTAAGTTAGTAGTCTTGTTTTTACATATGTAGTTTATTGTTAATATACTTAATGATATGTTTACTTATCATAGTATCATGTTAACTATATATATATATATATCCATATATATGTCATCATATAGTTTTACAAGTTTTAACGTTCGTGAATCACCGGTCAACTTGGGTGGTCAATTGTCTATATGAAACATATTTCAATTAATCAAGTCTTAACAAGTTTGATTGCTTAACATGTTGGAAACATTTAATCATGTAAATATCAATCTCAATTAATATATATAAACATGGAAAAGTTCGGGTCACTACAGTACCTACCCGTTAAATAAATTTCGTCCCGAAATTTTAAGCTGTTGAAGGTGTTGACGAATCTTCTGGAAATAGATGCGGGTATTTCTACTTCATCTGATCTTCACGCACCCAGGTGAACTCGGGTCCTCTACGAGCATTCCATCGAACCTTAACAATTGGTATCTTGTTTTGCTTAAGTCTTTTAACCTCACGATCCATTATTTCGACGGGTTCTTCGATGAATTGAAGTTTTTCGTTGATTTGGATTTCATCTAACGGAATAGTGAGATCTTCTTTAGCAAAACATTTCTTTAAATTCGAGACGTGGAAAGTGTTATGTACAGCTGCGAGTTGTTGAGGTAACTCAAGTCGGTAAGCTACTGGTCCGACACGATCAATAATCTTGAATGGTCCAATATACCTTGGATTTAATTTCCCTCGTTTACCAAATCGAACAAAGCCTTTCCAAGGTGCAACTTTAAGCATGACCATCTCTCCAATTTCAAATTCTATATCTTTTCTTTTAATGTCAGCGTAGCTCTTTTGTCGACTTTGGGCGGTTTTCAACCATTGTTGAATTTGGATGATCTTCTCGGTAGTTTCTTGTATAATCTCCGGACCCGTAATCAGTCTATCCCCCACTTCACTCCAACAAATTGGAGACCTGCACTTTCTACCATAAAGTGCTTCAAACGGCGCCATCTCAATGCTTGAATGGTAGCTGTTGTTGTAGGAAAATTCTGCTAACGGTAGATGTCGATCCCAACTGTTTCCGAAATCAATAACACATGCTCGTAGCATGTCTTCAAGCATTTATATCGTCCTTTCGGTCTGCCCATCAGTTTGTGGATGATAGGCAGTACTCATGTCTAGACGAGTTCCTAATGCTTACTGTAATGTCTGCCAGAATCTTGAAATAAATCTGCCATCCCTATCAGAGATAATAGAGATTGGTATTCCATGTCTGGAGACGACTTCCTTCAAATACAGTCGTGCTAACTTCTCCATCTTGTCATATTCTCTTATTGGCAGGAAGTGTGCTGATTTGGTGAGACGATCAACTATTACCCAAATAGTATCAAAACCACTTGCAGTCCTTGGCAATTTAGTGATGAAATCCATGGTAATGTTTTCTCATTTCCATTCTGGGATTTCGGGTTGTTGAAGTAGACCTGATGGTTTCTGATGCTCAGCTTTGACCTTAGAACACGTCAAACATTCTCCTACGTATTTAGCAACATCGGCTTTCATACCCGGCCACCAAAAATGTTTCTTAAGATCCTTGTACATCTTCCCCATTCCAGGATGTATTGAGTATCTGGTTTTATGAGCTTCTCTAAGTACCATTTCTCTCATATCTCCAAATTTTGGTACCCAAATTCTTTCAGCCCTATACCGGGTTCCGTCTTCCCGAATATTAAGATGCTTCTCCGATCCTTTGGGTATTTTATCCTTTAAATTTTCCTCTTTTAAAACTCCTTGTTGCGCCTCCTTTATTTGAGTAGTAAGGTTAGTGTGAATCATTATATTCATAGATTTTACTCGAATGGGTTCTCTGTCCTTTCTGCTCAAGGCATCGGCTACCACATTTGCCTTCCCCGGGTGGTAACGAATCTCAAAGTCGTAATCATTCAACAATTCAATCCACCTACGCTGCCTCATATTCAGTTGTTTCTGATTAAATATGTGTTGAAGACTTTTGTGGTCGGTATATATAATACTTTTGACCCCATATAAGTAGTGCCTCCAAGTCTTTAATGCAAAAACAACCGCGCCTAATTCCAAATCATGCGTCGTATAATTTTGTTCGTGAATCTTCAATTGTCTAGACGCATAAGCAATCACCTTCGTTCGTTGCATTAATACACAACCGAGACCTTGCTTTGATGCGTCACAATAAATCACAAAATCATCATTCCCTTCAGGCAATGACAATATAGGTGCCGTAGTTAGCTTTTTCTTCAATAACTGAAACGCTTTCTCTTGTTCATCATTCCATTCAAATTTCTTCCCTTTATGCGTTAATGCAGTCAAGGGTTTTGCTATTCTGGAAAAGTCTTGGATGAACCTTCTATAGTAACCAGCTAGTCCTAAAAACTGGCGTATGTGTTTCGGAGTTTTCGGGGTTTCCCACTTTTCAACAGTTTCTATCTTTGCCGGATCCACCTTAATACCTCCTTTGTTCACTATATGACCGAGGAATTGAACTTCTTCCAACCAAAATGCACACTTTGAAAAATTAGCGTACAATTCTTCCTTCCTCAATACTTCTAACACCTTTCTCAAATGTTCACCGTGTTCTTGGTCATTCTTTGAGTAAATAAGTATGTCATCAATGAAAACAATGACAAACTTGTCAAGGTATGGTCCACACACTCGGTTCATAAGGTCCATGAACACAGCTGGTGCATTAGTTAAACCAAATGGCATGACCATAAACTCATAATGACCGTAACGTGTTCTGAAAGCAGTCTTTGGAATATCATCTTCTTTCACCCGCATTTGATGATACCCGGAACGTAAGTCAATCTTTGAATAAACAGACGAGCCTTGTAGTTGATCAAATAAGTCGTCGATTCTCGGTAGTGGGTAGCGGTTCTTGATGGTAAGTTTGTTCAACTCTCGGTAGTCGATACACAACCTGAATGTACCATCTTTCTTCTTGACAAACAAAACAGGAGCTCCCCACGGTGATGTGCTTGGTCGAATGAAACCACGCTCTAAAAGTTCTTCTAATTGGCTTTGCAGTTCTTTCATCTCGCTGGGTGCGAGTCTGTAAGGAGCACGAGCTATTGGTGCAGCTCCTGGTACAAGATCTATTTGAAATTCAACGGATCGATGTGGGGGTAATCCCGGTAATTCTTTCGGAAATACATCGGGAAATTCTTTTGCAATGGGAACATCATTGATGCTCTTTTCTTCAGTTTGTACTTTCTCGACGTGTGCTAGAACAGCATAGCAACCTTTTCTTATTAGTTTTTGTGCCTTCAAATTACTAATAAGATGTAGCTTCGTGTTGCCCTTTTCTCCGTACACCATTAAGGGTTTTCCTTTTTCTCGTATAATGCGAATTGCATTTTTGTAACAAACGATCTCTGCTTTCACTTCTTTCAACCAGTCCATACTGATTATCACATCAAAACTCCCTAACTCTACTAGTATCAAATTAATCTTAAATGTTTCGCTAACCAGTTTAATTTCTCGATTCCGACATATATTATCTGCTGAAATTAATTTACCATTTGCTAATTCGAGTAAAAATTTACTATCCAAAGGCATCAATGGACAACTTAATTTAGCACAAAAATCTCTACTCATATAGCTTCTATCCGCACCCGAATCAAATAAAACGTAAGCAGATTTATTGTCAATAAGAAACGTACTCGTAACAAGCTCCGGGTCTTCCTGTGCCTCTGCCGCATTAATATTGAAAACTCTTCCACGGCCTTGTCCATTCGTGTTCTCCTGGTTCGGGCAATTTCTAATAATGTGGCTCGGTTTTCCACATTTATAACAAACTACATTGGCATAACTTGCTCCGACACTACTTGCTCCACCATTACTCATTCCGACACCATTTGTTCCTTTCGTTCTATTAACCCCTGGTCCGTAGACCTCACACTTCACCGCGCTATGACCATTTCTTTTACACTTGTTGCAAAATTTGGTGCAGAACCCCGAGTGATACTTTTCACACCTTTGGCATAGCTGCTTCTGATTGTTGTTGTTGTTGCGGTTATTATTGTTGTTGGGATGATTGTTGTAGTTGTTGTTGTTGTTGTTGGGCCATTTGTTGTAGTTGCGATTGATGTTGCGATTGTTGGGATAATTGTTGCGATTATTGTTGTAATTGTTGTTGTTGTTGTATTGGTGATTCTTATCACCGTTTTCCTCCCACTTTCTTTTGACTTGCTTTACATTGGCCTCTTCAGCAGTCTGTTCTTTAATTCTTTCTTCAATCTGGTTCACTAGTTTGTGAGCCATTCTACATGCCTGTTGTATGGAGGCGGGCTCGTGTGAACTTATATCTTCTTGGATTCTTTCCGGTAATCCTTTCACAAACGCGTCGATCTTCTCTTCCTCATCTTCGAATGCTCCCGGACACAATAGGCACAATTCTGTGAATCGTCTTTCGTACGTGGTAATATCAAATCCTTGGGTTCGTAACCCTCTAAGTTCTGTCTTGAGCTTATTGACCTCGGTTCTGGGATGGTACTCCTCGTTCATCAAGTGCTTGAATGCTGACCACGGTAGTGCGTACGCATCGTCTTGTCCCACTTGCTCTAGATAGGTATTCCACCATGTTAACGCAGAACCTGTGAAGTTATGCGTAGCGTACTTCACTTTGTCCTCTTCAGTACACTTACTTATGGCAAACACCGATTCGACCTTCTCGGTTCACCGTTTCAATCCGATCGGTCCTTCGGTTCCATCAAATTCCAAAGGTTTGCAGGCAGTGAATTCTTTGTAGGTGCATCCTACACGATTTCCTGTACTGCTAGATCCAAGGTTATTGTTGGTATGTAGCGCAGCCTGTACTGTGGCTATGTTTGAAGCTAGAAAAGTACGGAATTCATCTTCATTCATATTCACGGTGTGTCGAGTAGTCGGTGCCATTTCCTTCAAAATAGTCAAATGGAACAAGTTAATCATACAAAATATTAAGAGTAGTTAATAGTATTTCGTAGCATAATATGAACTCATTTATAAAAGCTTTTTCTTCATATTAGCGTTTTATAAGTTTAAATTCGGGTAGTACCTACCCGTTAAGTTCATACTTAGTAGCTAATATACAATTCAACTACTACAATTCTATATGAAAAACTGATTATAATAATATTTCGCGTTCAAACTTTTACACAATATTTTACAAACTTACAATACCGCTTATTTTACATATAGCATGAAATATATCACACAATAAATTTGATACAAGATGGTTGTGAAGATAATTCTAGCTAGTACACAAGTCGTTCAGCAAAGGCAATAAAGACACGTAATTCATACGTCCAGAAACAAGTCATGCATTATGGTTTTACTAGGATTACTTCTCATCCTTGGTCTTGTGGAACATAACCGTTATGGCCGTTGATAAGACAGCGTGTTGTAACGTCATCAAAGGGACGAGGGTTACGTAATGTCCAACAGTCCCGTAACAATCTAAAAACCTCATTTCTTACCCCAATTACCGACTCCGTCACTTGTGAGAACGTTTTGTTTAATAGTTGTAGCCCGATGTTCTTGTTCTCACTTTTGTGAGAAGCGAACATTACTAATCCGTAAGCATAACATGCTTCTTTATGTTGCATGTTAGCTGCTTTTTCTAAATCACGAAGTCCAATATTCGGATATATTGAGTCAAAATAATTTTTTAACCCATTGCGTAAAATAGCATTTGGGTTCCCCGCAATATATGCGTCAAAGTAAACACATCGTAACTTATGGATTTCCCAATGTGATATCCCCCATCTTTCGAACGAAAGCCTTTTATAAACCAAGGCATTCTTGGAACGTTCTTCGAATGTCTTACAAACTGATCTCGCCTTAAATAGTTGTGCCGAAGAATTCTGACCGACTCTAGACAAGATTTCATCAATCATGTCTTCGGGTAGGTCTCTTAAAATATTGGGTTGTCTATCCATTTTGTGTTTTTATACTGTAAAATAGACAAGAGTTAGATTCATAAAAAAAATACTTATTAATACAAGCAATTTTTACATATATCATAAAGCATAAGCACACTATATTACATATATTACACCACACGAATACAACTATCTTATTCCGACTCGCTTGTTTCTTCTTCTTCGGTTTTGGTTCGTTTTGCCAAGTTTCTAGGGATATATGATGTTCCCCTAATACGAGCCGTTGTTTTCCACATTGGTTTAGAAAAACCTGGTGGTTTAGAGGTTCCCGGGTCATTGTTACAAATTAAGGACTTCGGGGGTTGACGATACATATAAAGTTCATCGGGGTTGGAATTAGATTTCTCTATTTTTATGCCCTTTCCCTTATTATTTTCTTTTGCCTTTTTAAATTTAGTTGGGGTAATTTCTATAACAACATCGAAATTCTCGTCGGAATCCGATTCATCGGAGAATTGGTAATCCTCCCAATATTTTGCTTCCTTGGCGGAAACACCATTGACCATAATTAACCTTGGTCGGTTGGTTGAGGATTTTCTTTTACTTAACCGTTTTATTATTTCCCCCACCGGTTCTATTTCTTCATCCGGTTCCGATTCTTCTTCCGGTTCCGATTCTTCTTCCGGTTCCGACTCTTCTTCCGGTTCCGACTCTTCTTCCGGTTCCTCTTCGGGAACTTGTGAATCAGTCCACGAATCATTCCAATTTACATTTGACTCTTCATTATTATTAGGTGAGTCAATGGGACTTGTTCTAGAGGTAGACATCTATCACATAATATCAAACGCGTTAAGAGATTAATATATCACATAATATTCACATGTTAAAAATATATAGTTTCCAACAAAATTTGTTAAGCAATCATTTTTCAAGTAAACACGGTCGAAGTCCAGACTCACTAATGCATCCTAACAAACTCGATAAGACACACTAATGCAAAATTCTGGTTCTCTAAGACCAACGCTCGGATACCAACTGAAATGTCCCGTTCTTATTGATTAAAAACGTTCCATATTAATTGATTTCGTTGCGAGGTTTTGACCTCTATATGAGACGTTTTTCAAAGACTGCATTCATTTTAAAACAAACCATAACCTTTATTTCATCAATAAAGGTTTAAAAAGCTTTACGTAGATTATCAAATAATGATAATCTAAAATATCCTGTTTACACACGACCATTACATAATGGTTTACAATACAAATATGTTACAACAAAATAAGTTTCTTGAATGCAGTTTTTACACAATATCATACAAGCATGGACTCCAAATCTCGTCCTTATTTAAGTATGCGACAGCGGAAGCTCTTAATAATCACCTGGGAATAAACATGCTTAAAACGTCAACAAAAATGTTGGTGAGTTATAGGTTTAACCTATATATATCAAATCATAATAATAGACCACAAGATTTCATATTTCAATACACATCCCATACATAGAGATAAAAATCATTCATATGGTGAACACCTGGTAACCGACATTAACAAGATGCATATATAAGAATATCCCCATCATTCCGGGACACCCTTCGGATATGATATAAATTTCGAAGTACTAAAGCATCCGGTACTTTGGATGGGGTTTGTTAAGCCCAATAGATCTAACTTTAGGATTCGCGTCAATTAGGGTGTCTGTTCCCTAATTCTTAGATTACCAGACTTAATAAAAAGGGGCATATTCGATTTCGATAATTCAACCATAGAATGTAGTTTCACGTACTTGTGTCTATTTTGTAAATCATTTATAAAACCTGCATGTATTCTCATCCCAAAAATATTAGATTTTAAAAGTGGGACTATAACTCACTTTCACAGATTTTTACTTCGTCGGGAAGTAAGACTTGGCCACTGGTTGATTCACGAACCTATAACAATATATACATATATATCAAAGTATGTTCAAAATATATTTACAACACTTTTAATATATTTTGATGTTTTAAGTTTATTAAGTCAGCTGTCCTCGTTAGTAACCTACAACTAGTTGTCCACAGTTAGATGTACAGAAATAAATTGATAAATATTATCTTGAATCAATCCACGACCCAGTGTATACGTATCTCAGTATTGATCACAACTCAAACTATATATATTTTGGAATCAACCTCAACCCTGTATAGCTAACTCCAACATTCACATATAGAGTGTCTATGGTTGTTCCAAAATATATATAGATGTGTCGACATGATAGGTCGAAACATTGTATACGTGTCTATGGTATCTCAAGATTACATAATATACAATACAAGTTGATTAAGTTATGGTTGGAATAGATTTGTTACCAATTTTCACGTAGCTAAAATGAGAAAAATTATCCAATCATGTTTTACCCATAACTTCTTCATTTTAAATCCGTTTTGAGTGAATCAAATTGCTATGGTTTCATATTGAACTCTATTTTATGAATCTAAATAGAAAAAGTATAGGTTTATAGTCGGAAAAATAAGTTACAAGTCGTTTTTGTAAAGGTAGTCATTTCAGTCGAAAGAACGACGTCTAGATGACCATTTTAGAAAACATGCTTCCACTTTGAGTTTAACCATAATTTTTGGATATAGTTTCATGTTCATAATAAAAATCATTTTCTCAGAATAACAACTTTTAAATCAAAGTTTATCATAGTTTTTAATTAACTAACCCAAAACAGCCCGCGGTGTTACTACGACGGCGTAAATCCGGTTTTACGGTGTTTTTCGTGTTTCCAGGTTTTAAATCATTAAGTTAGCATATCATATAGATATAGAACATGTGTTTAGTTGATTTTAAAAGTCAAGTTAGAAGGATTAACTTTTGTTTGCGAACAAGTTTAGAATTAACTAAACTATGTTCTAGTGATTACAAGTTTAAACCTTCGAATAAGATAGCTTTATATGTATGAATCGAATGATGTTATGAACATCATTACTACCTTAAGTTCCTTGGATAAACCTACTGGAAAAGAGAAAAATAGATCTGGCTTCAACGGATCCTTGGATGGCTCGAAGTTCTTGAAGCAGAATCATGACACGAAAACAAGTTCAAGTAAGATCATCACTTGAAATAAGATTGTTATAGTTATAGAAATTGAACCAAAGTTTGAATATGATTATTACCTTGTATTAGAATGATAACCTACTGTAAGAAACAAAGATTTCTTGAGGTTGGATGATCACCTTACAAGATTGGAAGTGAGCTAGCAAACTTGAAAGTATTCTTGATTTTATGTAACTAGAACTTGTAGAATTTATGAAGAACACTTAGAACTTGAAGATAGAACTTGAGAGAGATCAATTAGATGAAGAAAATTGAAGAATGAAAGTGTTTGTAGGTGTTTTTGGTTGTTGGTGTATGGATTAGATATAAAGGATATGTAATTTTGTTTTCATGTAAATAAGTCATGAATGATTACTCATATTTTTGTAATTTTATGAGATATTTCATGCTAGTTGCCAAATGATGGTTCCCACATATGTTAGGTGACTCACATGGGCTGCTAAGAGCTGATCATTGGAGTGTATATACCAATAGTATATACATCTAAAAGTTGTGTATTGTACGAGTACGAATACGGGTGCATACGAGTAGAATTGTTGATGAAACTGAACGAGGATGTAATTGTAAGCATTTTTGTTAAGTAGAAGTATTTTGATAAGTGTATTGAAGTCTTTCAAAAGTGTATAAATACATATTAAAACACTACATGTATATACATTTTAACTGAGTCGTTAAGTCATCGTTAGTCGTTACATGTAAGTGTTGTTTTGAAACCATTAGGTTAACGATCTTGTTAAATGTTGTTAACCCAATGTTTATAATATCAAATGAGATTTTAAATTATTATATTATCATGATATTATCATGTATGAATATCTCTTAATATGATATATATACATTAAATGTCTTTACAACGATAATCGTTACATATATGTCTCGTTTACAAATCATTAAGTTAGTAGTCTTGTTTTTACATATGTAGTTTATTGTTAATATACTTAATGATATGTTTACTTATCATAGTATCATGTTAACTATATATATATATATATATATATATATATCCATATATATGTCATCATATAGTTTTACAAGTTTTAACGTTCGTGAATCACCGGTCAACTTGGGTGGTCAATTGTCTATATGAAACATATTTCAATTAATCAAGTCTTAACAAGTTTGATTGCTTAACATGTTGGAAACATTTAATCATGTAAATATCAATCTCAATTAATATATATAAACATGGAAAAGTTCGGGTCACTACAGAAAGGACCCGTTCATATACATTATAAACGATTCACAATAGTTGATTACATCGCGAGGTATTTGACCTCTATATGATACATTTTACAAACATTGCATTCGTTTTTAAAAGACAAACTTTCTTTACAACGAAAGTTGACGGCATGCACACCATTTCATAATACATCCAACTATAATTGGCTTAATAATAATCTTGATGAACTCAATGACTCGAATGCAACGTCTTTCAAAATATGCCATGAATGACTCCAAGTAATATCCTTAAAATGAGCTAATGCACATCGGAAGATTTCTTTAATACCTGAGAATAAACATGCTTTAAAGTGTCAACCAAAAGGTTGGTGAGTTCATAGGTTTATCATAACAATCATTTCAACATATTAATAGACCCCAAGATTTCCGTTTATAAATATATGTACACTCGCAAGTGTATAAAAGTATTCTATAAGTTGTAGGCACCCGGTTACAAGCCTTAACGTTCATGTTTTACCCTCTGAAGTACACCAGATTAGGTGTGTTTAATATAACCTCGAAGTACTAAAGCATCCCATAGTCAGGATGGGGTTTGTCAGGCCCAATAGATCTATCTTTAGGATTCGCGCCTACCGTACATAGACAAGTAGTTTAATGTTACCAAGCTAAGGGTATATTTCTGGTTTAAACCCACGTAGAATTAGTTTTAGTACTTGTGTCTATTTCGTAAAACATTTATAAAACAGCGCATGTATTCTCAGCCCAAAAATATATATTGCAAAAACAATTAAAAAGGGAGCAAATGAAACTCACAATACTGTATTTCGTAGTAAAAATATATATAACGTCATTTAACAAGTGCAAGGTTGGCCTCGGATTCACGAACGTATCAATATTGAGATTCAATATTGCAGGAAAGTACGTCGACGCAACGGAGATGATAAATACTAGATTGACCTCACGAGCATACCCATGAACCATACCCATCACCTCCATAGCTATAACCCATAATTTCCTTAGCTTCGAATCATTCAAAAAAACTATTTTGAAATCACTCGGACAGCACTCCGTCGTAATATTTTATGTATACTAATAATATCTTGAAATAATACAGAGTAAATATATATATATATAAATCGATTGAGAGAGTTTAGAGAAATATATTTTCAAGTTTCTATGAAATAATGAAACCTATTGAATTCTATTTATAATAGATTTTTAAATTATCAAAGTATGAATTATTAAAGTGAATTATTAAAGTGTGAATTATTAAAGTGAATTATTAAAGTATGAATTATTAAAGTGAATTATTAAAGTATGAATTATTAAAGTAAATTATTAAAGTTAAAGTAAAGTAAAAGTAAAAGTATAAAAAACTATGTATGTATAATACGCGTATAAATATATATAATATTAATTTAAATCGTTATATATATTTAATGAAATAAAATATAAATATCGTTATATTTATTATACTGGTTAAGTAATAAGTTGTCAAAAGTGATTCTAGATATTTATAAAAATTATATACGTTTTAATAATAAAATTCTTTTTAAACTGAAACGTCTTTGTACGTTTGAAAATAGATTAATAGAATATTATGGAAACCAATTCTCCACTAACTTTTGTCTAACTTTACTAAATGACACTTTTTGTTTTTATTTATAAATAGCTTTACAAATTATTCTGAATATCGTTAAGATGAATAGATTTTCTCAAATCATAGTGGACCTCTCAACAGAGACTTGTAATCATAATTCAATGTTTCTGATAATTCAATCATTTAATATATTTTTTTTTCGTTGAAAATCATATTGAAACAAATACGTTCGTGTAAAGTATTATACGTTTAATACTTTATTAATATTCTCAAGTTATAATATATATATATACATATACATATCTATTTATATATAACGGTTCGTGAATCGTCGAAATTTGGTCGAGGTTATAATGAATGTATGAACACAGTTTAAAATTCTTGAGATTTAACTTAACAAACTTTGCTTATCGTGTCGGAATAATATAAAGATTAAAGTTTAAATTTGGTCGGAAATTTTCGGGTCGTCACATTTCCTTTTTTTATTGACAATATTGCTGAAATCATCCCTGTGGTTTGTAACAAAATTGCAGTAATGGTCCCCATGGTTTGTAACAAAATTGCTGAAATCTTTTTCCCCAAAAAAATTTTCTTCCTCACCTTCATCTTTATCCCCAATAATTATGAACAAACCTTAATTTTTTTCATTTTATTCAAACACTTTAATTAACATGGTACAATCAAACCCACTAAAACATTGAATCAATAAATATACAAACTATAAACTCTAAATTATACTCAAATCCATATCAAACACAAAATATACTTCATCTTCTTCTCCAAATCCTTTGTATTGATTATATTGATGTTTTCTATTTGCACTAAGTAGTTGAAGATGTTATTTTACCTTCGCTGGATAGTCCATGTTAAAATACGATTCGTACAACCTTTTCTATACCACCAAAATGAAACCCGTCATCTTCACCCCACCATTTTCACCTTCAGTCGCAAATTACTGAGTTGATACCTTTAATCGAAAACCGCCGCCACCAAGAAAATAACCACCACAAGATGAACCTCATTCCGGTGACGACGACAAATCCTTCTGATCTAGTATCAGACAATGATGTTGACAGTTTAGATCTCGTGCGACGATGTTGACGGTTCAGGTATCCGATGATTAACAGTGTTACTGAACTTTTTTGGCAAACGAAATTCAAAGTTAAGTATTTAAGATCTGATATTGATACTAAGATGAAAGAAATAAACAAATGGTTTTGATTAAAATTGGTGATTTGTGAAGAATAGATGAGTTGGTGTATTTGAGCATATAGTTTTAATTAAATGATGATAAAGCAAATCTCAAATTGATCACAGCAAATAAACAACGAATATTATAAATAGATGATTGAATGATGATATTCCAGTTGGTGTAATTATGTGTGAATGTGTTGATTGTATTGAAAACAGCCACCAGCTCCTTATTTTTTAATCGAGATTTTCATTTTAATGTTTTGAATGAAGAAATTGTTTGTTGTGCAATTCTTCAAGAACCATTTTTAAGTTTGGAATTGGTTTGGATTTAAAGTTGGGAATGGAAATTAATTTGGTGCTGATTAGGGTTTGTGATTTGGGGAAGATGAAGATAGGTTATGAAGTGTTTGAAGAAAATAAAAAAGATTAGGGTTTGTTCATAATTATTGAGGATAAAGATGAAGGTGAAGAAGAAAAAATTTTGGGGGATAAAGATTTCAACAATTTTGTTACAAACTATGGGGACCATTACTGCAATTTTGTTACAAACCACAGGGACGATTTCAACAATATTGTCACTAAAGAAAGGAAAGGACAAAAATACCCTCACGCGTCTGGCACGTGACTGGAGTTAACAGAATTTTTTGACGGCCGTCAGCAATAGGGACTAAATCAGCAACATTGACAAACCACTGGGACCAAATCCATAAAAAAAAAAGCATAGGGACGAAACCAGCATTTTGCTACAAACCACAGGGACTATTTCAGCAATTTTGTCAATATTTAATGATTATATATTATTTATTATATAATAATTTATTGAGTACTAAATTTTATACATTTTAATATATTATAATATGCATACGATCAATAATTATGTATAGCAATCATATATATATATATATATATATATATATATATATATATATATATATATATATATATATATATATATATATATATATATATATATATATATATATAGGGGCAGGATCAATGGAGAAGTAACCAATCGGGGGGAAGCGGGGGGAAGCAAAAAAATTTTTTTTCGTTTTTTTTTCGTTTTTTTTTCCGGCATCAAGATCACACGAAAATATGAACATTTAGAAGAGACACTTCGTGATGAATGTTATTATTTAGGCGGGAAAAAGATCGACAAAAATAACATTCAAGATAATATTGTTCGTGAAGAATATGAACGTTTTTTTTTTCATGTTTTGTGAAGTAAAATTTAGCCCGATTTAGAGTTTAGGGTTTAGGGTTTGGTGTTTTGGGTTTATTCCATAAACCCTAAACACCAAACCCTAAACCCTAAACCCTAAACTCTAAACCGTTTGTGTTAAAAACTCAATCTAAATCCTAAATCTAAACCCTAAACCCTAAATTTCTAAACCCTAATATCTAAACCCTATAAACCCTAATATCTAAACCCTAATATCTAAACCTCAATAGCTAAAACCTCAAAATACGCTCGAAAAACACGATAATTGTTATATATTACTTCTTCGAGCGTTTTCCCGCCAAAATAAAAACATTTATCACAAAGTGTCTCTACTAAATGTTCATATTTTCATCTCATCTATAATGTTCGTGAACAAAGTTTTTTCAAAAAACGAAAAAAAAAGTTTTTGCTTCCCCCCGCTTCCCCCCGAATGGTTACTTCCCTCTTGATCCTACCACTATATATATATATATATATATATATATATATATATATATATATATATATATATATATATATATATATATATATATAGATTCATCATATTAACACGTTGAAAGTTATTTATATACTTAATTAATATTCCAATTTATTGTATATATGTATTTATACACTTGTCCATTAACAAATATTTGTTCGTGAATCGTTGGGAATAGTCGAAGGGTAAATGAATATATAAACATAGTTCCAAAATTTATGAGACTCAACATTACAGACTTTGCTTATCGTGTCGAGATCATAATAAGATTAAGTTTAAATTTGGTCAGAAATTTGCAGGTCGTCACAATAGATAGGACCCATTAAAAAAATTAGTGTTGTTTTTTGAAGATCAGTCAAGGTGTCCTCTTTCAATTTCAATTTACACTTACCCGTTTTGCCTTTTGTCCCGACCTATTTTGGTTTGTTAGACCCGCCCATTTTCCATTATTTATTGTTACATCTACTCAACATCATGTAATCCTTGTAGTGACGATTAACTCATGAATATTAAAACTGAATATAATAACATTAAGACCAACGATACCTTTGGAAATGAGAAGAAACGAATATTTGTCCTTCATGTTGTTGAGCCCACAAACTCAAAATCATCATCATCATCAAATACGTATTATCAGGGGCTGACTTTTTTCATCTTCTTAGGTAACTATATAAATGAAACGGTGTTAAGCTAATATAGGTTCTTTTCTAATGCAAGTTTCTGATCCATTATATTTCATTGGGCTGCTACCACAAAATTTAGTGTCGGTGAAACAAAGGCTTGATTAAAAGGCCAATAATTTAGAATGGGGATTACACAAGAAGGGTAACATTAATTTATAAGGTTATTCTATAAAACTCAATAGTCAAAAGACATGGATCTATACTTTGGTCATATCGACCCAACTATTAATCCAATTTGAATATGGACCTTCAAAAACTATCACAAAAGTCAGACAATATATATAATTTGTCAAGCAAAACATCAACTAATGTATAAAAAACCAAGTATAGATTTAACACGAAAAGGGCTAAAATAAAATTTAAGCGATAGTTTCAGAAAGCTTACTCATTCAGATTTTCAGCCAACTGAGCCAAAAATGACATTACTTGAATAGACTTCCCAAGTCCTATCTCGCGGTTAAGAATCTCGTTCAGGCCTTTGGAACATCAACTAAAATATCACCACAATTATGCATTATATAGTAACATACAAACACAATGTATGCATATTTTTATGATCTAAGTAAGTACCAACATAAGCAATAATAGTTGGCTTGAAGAAGAGCAAATAAGTAATTTGTTCAATAGCTAAAGACACTAACTAATCTGGCCCATTCTAAATTCTACTTCTAAAATACCAAAACTCATTTATGAAATTGTATCGATCATGGCTCATATTAATACTTGTCAGCTCCAAAAATATCAGCGGTCTGCAAAGACACAATTGATATTTCTGCAAAATATAAACATGATGACATTGAGCACCAATATTGCTACGATATTAAGTATAAATGTTGACTACTCTTTTTTGCCTTTAAATAAACAAAGGAGAGAACATTTCAAAGATTTAATAAAACCATCATTTGACCCAACTGAAGACCATTTAAGTCACAAGCCAACTTTTCTGATACTCATGAGCTACCCATAAACAATGTCATTTGTGGTTTTGCCTGACAGTTACAAACTCATTTTGCCTGACAGTCACAAACTCACAAAACTTAATAGGAAAAACTCTGAAGTGCAGTTTACTATTCACACCGTCTATTCGACGATTCGGACGGTTAATCGTTGATGATTATCTGATTCCTCGATTGTGACTAACAACGTAAACCGATTGAAAAGGTATTAAACCGATTCAACTAAAAAACAATTAAAGTACACACTTTGATGTGTTAATCAATGGATATCAAATCGTTAGTTTTTACAGAGAATGAGCAGCGAGTAACTTTAGTATATGAACCCTAATTTGAAACGATAGATGATGAACTAGATGATGAAATTGATAATCGGTGATAGATGATGAAACAATAGATGATGAGATTATGTTTTCATCGTTGATAGATGATTTAGGGTTTGAAGATAAGGCGGTTTAATTTTCTAAGCAGTTGTTTTTTTTAAATCTGGAGAAACGATATATTTAACCCTAAAAGATATATTTGTTAAGATGTTTGAACGTGGATTTACAGATGTTCGATTGGGATTTCTTTTTTCAACGGTGTTTTTAACTGAATATCTATATTTGTTTATCCAAATTTCACAAGAGTGTATTTAGCTGAGCGGTTTGCAAGTGCTTTTCAAACCTGATTGCCCCAGGTTCGAATCGTGAGGGCTATATTTTTAAAATACATGTGCTAATTATTAAAGTGTGGATCAAAAATGTACACGTGGATTTACATGTCATTACTAATATTAATCAAGATTTAATGAGATAATTACACATAGGATGCCACATCATTCATCGTTGATAGATGATTTAGGGTTTGAAGATAAGGCGATTTAATTTTTTAAGCATTTGTTTTTTTTAATCTGGAGAAACGACATATTTAACCCTAAAAGATGTATTTGTTAAGATGTTTGAACGTGGATTTACAGATGTATCGATTGGGATTTCTTTTTTCAACAGTGTTTTTAACTGAATATCTACATTTGTTGATCCAATATTTCACAAGAGTGTATTTAGCTGAGCGGTTTGCAAGTGCTTTTCAAACCTGGTCGCCCCAGGTTCGAATCGTGAGGGCTATATTTTTAAATACATATGCTAATTATTAAAGTGTGTATCAAAATGTACACGTGAATTTACATGTCAATACTAATATTAATCAAGATTTAATGAGATAATTACACATAGGATGCCACATCAGCAAGCGATGAGAGACCGACACATCAGCAAAAATTCCTTGATTTATAATATGTTATAGATTATAGATATAGATAGAAGATTATAGATAGATAGATAGATAGATAGATATTAATTAATATTCTTAGTTTTGTCTTTTTAGTATTTTTGATTGATTCTGTTTGGTGGTTAGTTATCAACTAGTAATAGGATTGTCGCGCTATCGTGTAGACATTTTTTGGCAATGTCATGGATTCTTCAAGAGTTGTTTGTCGTTGTTAGCGAAAGTTTAGGAAAAAAATATTACAGGGAAAAAGAAGGGGTAGCAAAAAAAGAAATAAACGTAAGATTTTTTGGAGGAAAATTAGTTTTAAAAAATTGAGCCAACCTTTTTGTGCAGTTCTTTAGTAAAATTTGTAGGGGAGAATGGTGAAAAAAAAAAACTGTAGCTTATCACTGGCCCCAGTGGGTACAATGATGTATACGGAACGTACAACTCGGTAAAACATAAAATGTGTCGCTATCAATGAATAGTAAGTGAATAGTAACCAACTATGACAATACAATTAGTATATAGGAATTTTAAATTTCGGGGTGTGTTTGGTACACCAGCTTATTGGAGCTTATGAGAGCTTGAGCGTATGATTTAATAAGCTCAAGTCATAAGCTTTGTTTGGTAGACATAAAAAGTAGAGCTTATAAAAATCACAAGCTCTTAAAAAATAAGCTACTTGTAGTAGCTTATGAAAAAAGTAGAGCTTATGAACTAAAAACTAAGCTCCAGCTAGTTTACCAAACACTTATAGTTGGAGCTTATAGTTGGAGCTGGAGCTTATGGGCTAGAGCTGGAGCTTATGGTTTTTTATAAGTGTTTGGTAAACTAGCTGGAGCTTGTTTTCCAGTTCATAAGCTCTACTTTTTTTTTCATAAGCTACTAAAAGTAGCTTCTTTTTCTAGAGCTTATGATTTTCATAAGCTCTACTTTTTATGTCTACCAAACAAAGCTTATTACTTGAAACTTATTAAAATCATAAGCTCAAGCTTCCATAAGCTCTCATAAGCTCCCATAAGCTCTTGCGCCAAACACACCCATATAAAATAATAAGCTCCATCTACCAACTTTAAAAATAAGCTCCAGCTTCAGCTCTAGTCCATAAACTCCAGCTCCAGCTATAAGCTCCGGCTCTAGCTATAAGCTCCAACTCTAGCTAGTTTCATCCAAACACACTCTAGATTCATTTTAAAGTTAAACTTAGGGTGTGTTTGGACGAAAGTAGCTGGAGCTGGAGCTTATAGCTGGAGCTGGAGCTTATGAGCAGGAGCTGGAGCTTATGAACAGGAGCTGGAGCTGGAGCTTATTTTTGAAGCTGGTAGCTGGAGCTTATTATTTTTTATAAATGTTTGGTAAACTAGCTGGAGCTTATTTTTCAGTTCATAAGCTCTACTTTTTTTTCATAAGCTACTACAAGTAGCTTATTTTTTCAGAGCTTATGATTTTCATAAGCTCTACTTTTTTTGTCTACCAAACGAAGCTTATGGGTGTGTTTGGACGAAAGTAGCTGGAGCTGGAGCTTATAGCTGGAGCTGGAGCTTATGAGCAGGAGCTGGAGCTTATGAGCAGGAGCTGGAGCTGGAGCTTAATTTTGAAGCTGGTAGCTGGAGCTTATTATTTTTTATAAATGTTTGGTAAACTAGCTGGAGCTTATTTTTCAGTTCATAAGCTCTACTTTTTTTCATAAGCTACTACAAGTAGCTTAGTTTTTCAGAGCTTATGATTTTCATAAGCTATACTTTTTTTGTCTACCAAACGAAGCTTATGACTTGGAGCTTATTAAAATCATAAGCTCAAGCTCTCATAAACTTCCATAAGCTCCAATAAGCTACGCGTCAAACACACCCTATGACTTGGAGCTTATTAAAATCATAAACTCAAGCTCTCATAAACTTCCATAAGCTCCAATAAGCTACGTGCCAAACACACTCAGAATCATAAAAATCAAACCAATAAATTTGAAAATGTACCAATGAGCACACGTAGCTAAATTAGGTTTTGCAAACGAAAATTCTAGAAACAGACAATGTTTCTAGACAATGAAAGAAATG
The DNA here is from genome assembly GCF_046630445.1 of Rutidosis leptorrhynchoides. Classification (NCBI taxonomy): domain Eukaryota; kingdom Viridiplantae; phylum Streptophyta; class Magnoliopsida; order Asterales; family Asteraceae; genus Rutidosis; species Rutidosis leptorrhynchoides. The sequence continues at coordinate 567,794,922 of NC_092335.1, read as the reverse complement.
GTTCCATCCATGATCCATCATCAATGACGACTTATACGTCTCATTAATTATCAATTCAATAAAATAAATATTCAAGATGAAAGTTTTAATTTAATGTAGTAAACTAAACTATAGCTAATTAAAAAGTCTTCTTACTCCCACTAAACAATAAAATATAGTTAATTAAGGAAAGCAATCAAACATATCAACATCAAAACAAGAAATTTATGCTTCTTTACTAACTGGAAGTAATTTTAAATTTTAAAAAGTTGATCTAATCCATAAAAACTTGTTCTCATCTAAACGCATAATGTCAAAATCAAATACCCAATTTATATTTAAAAAAGTCAACACATTTAATTTTATATGACCTATAATATATTTTATTAAGTGGTATTGTTGTAAGACCAATTTTTTTTTTTTTTTGGTGACGATGTGATGAGACGTGATGAGGTGTTTTTGTGAGTTATAGTGCTGATTTGTCAAAGGTGATGACGTGATGGAGTTTGTAGTGGTATGATGTGATAGTTATGTGATGGGTAAATTGGTCCCACTATTTTAATTTCTTTTTCATTTTATTTTGAATTATTTTTTTAACTTGTTTATTTTTTAATAAAAATATTACATATATAAATGATATAAATTTATAAAACACGCTTAAATTAATAAAAATTAAACGATTACAACTTATAAAAGTTTTAAAAATGAAAAGTTACAATAATTAAAAAATTCTAATACAATTACTTTATAAAATTCCTAAAAACGTACGTTTATAAAACAACCACAACGATAATTAACTATTTAAACTTCTAAAATTTGGTGGAAGGCTCCAAATGTGTTCGGTATGTCGAAGTTGGTTATGAATGTCCCTATCTCGTACTTCCGGTTCTCTTACCTCACGACTTGTAGATCGATTCCTTACAAAGTTTGGATTAGCTTCATCAGTCTTAAGTAATTCTTCCTCGAGTCATGTAATGTTGTAACCATTATCCTCGACTATCATGTTGTGCAATAGCACACAACAATATAATATTCGCCTCAACTTGTTGACAGTGTGTGGACGTCCAACCATTTGTAAATCCTTGTCGACCAAGGGCATCAATTTTTTGTTTAAAAAAATCAAAATGCTTTGGCAAAGGTTCTACATCATAATTACTTATATCTTCGACGATGCGCAAAAATAATTCCTTACTCATTCTAAAACATCTTCTAAAACTTTTGTAGGGATAGATTGGACGCTCTTGAAAGTAGTGCTTGTGTAACCTTTCGGCCGCTTCTTCACGATCTCTATGGATGTAAGTTCGAAATCGTGGAACTCATTTCCTGTTTGCAGCCTCTTCAGCCTCTTCAACATCCAATTCTTCGGCCATTGCTCGTAAAAAATCCACAGCGTTTTCGTCATCCGAATCCCAAATATCAAAAAGCTTAAACAAAGTTTTTGCCATTAAATTTTTTGTTAAAAGGAGAGTATTGAAAGAAAAGTGTATTGAATTGAGAGTATTGAAAGAAAAGTGTGTAAATAATAGTATAAAAATGTGGTATTTATAAAAGAAAAAAAAAATCAAACTCAAACGGCTATATAACAGTTTGAGTAAACACGTGGAAGAAAGCTATTCGATATACACAAACACATATTCAGGTGATAAAACGATCGCGCCTTCGAAAATTTGCATCGATCACGCCCCATTAAGGCGCGATGGGGGGTGTTTGGGGGTGATCACGCTGCAGTAAAAATGGCCTAACCTTTTATGTGGCTTTTCATATATGATTAACTAGCTAGCTTTATGTTTTCACTTTTTCATCTTTTTCAAATAATCAAACGGATAAAGTCACTCTGTGATGTTTCCGACGGCCTCTTTTTCAGAACGCTGAGTCCTTATTTTTTTTATTTTCTTTTTACGTTTTTTTAATCGTTAAAAACTACATCTGTGTTCAGGGGCGGATTTGAGGGTGTGCAACACGTGCGCTCGCACATGACCCATAATTCAAAGAGGCCTATAATGCTTGTCCTTAAACTATTATTTTAATTGAACATGGCCTATATGAAAAATTAGAATTAACGGGACGCCCCTGTCTGTGTTCTACCACTCATTTGGTTTTTAATCAACAAAATTCAAGCATAACATTGTTCATTATCCAATCAGGCAATCACCCACTCTTTGTGCTTATAATTTATAAATCACTTCTTTATGACAATCATTACTCCTCCTACTTTATAAAATCTTACGTTATAAATTTATAATTATAAATAGCTTCTTGTGATAAAAATCATTTGTACAAATAAATGTATGTATTGTACTCTAATAACATGACTTGTTCTGTATCGATAATATTAGTATTGTTCTGTATTGATAAAATTAGTAATACACTTGTCAAACTAGTACTACCAACTTTATATATTTTCAGCATATATTTCTTTGAATAATTAAAAAATGAGGTCACGCGGTATATAAAAGAAACGGATATTAGTCTTTTAAAAAGATAACATGGTCCAACACACTAAGAATTTATTCTTTTCTTTCGCGTTAGCATCCACGAAGCCCATATATCATTTGCTTTTATTTTTATATATATGAAAATATATATATATATATATATATATATATATATATATATAAAATATTAATTAACTAGGCTTTATAAATACACATGCATAGCCTGTTTTCTATGACCAAAACATAGTTCTCATTCATTTCTCTGCCTTAGAAAAAAACTCATCAATATTTGTGGAGATATTAACACGTAGATCAAGCTTTTGCTAGTAAAGAGTAGATCGAAAAATATGTCGGGAAACGGATCATACGGAACGTCATGGGCGGATCAATGGGATCATAATCCTGATCCGTTACCGGCTTCAAATCATAATAAAAAAGCCGGTAACGGTGGAGGAATGGCTAAAAAGGTAGGGGAAGGATTTGGGAAGACAAAAGAGGTGGCAGCAACCGGAGCGAAAAAGGTCAAATATGGAACTACTCTTGGTATTCAATGGATCAAAGACAAGTATCAAAAGTCCACACAAAAACATTGATTTGTGTATGTTTTTATTTTTATTTTTTTTGTTTAGTATTTGTAGATTTATTGTGTTCTTGGATTGATGTACGTATAAATCAATGGGAAATAAGTTATTATTGTTTATTAATTTATGATTAAATTAAATATATATCCTTTGTGTTCGGCCTTTTCGTATATAGTGTTTTTTGATCTATGCATAGAATTGACTCATTATTGTCGACGGAATTTGTGTGTCTTCTAAAATATCAAGAATATAAGATTAGATGTGTTTGAATATATAGGTATGAAAAACAACTTGATTTATTCAATGGTGTAATATGGGCAGAAAACTTAATTACTTAAACTCTACATTTTTTAATTTTTATGGAATTGAAACTCATAAAACTCATCCGTAAAATAGCCGTGTGCCTGTAAATATCTCCACTGAATTATGAAGGAAAGGATATCATCATCGGTAACAATTGATCATTGATTAGGTAATCTATGACGTGGCTTAATTGGATTTGTTAAGTTGGTTGGGTATATGGTTTATTTTAGTGAAATTTTGTACTCCGTACCATATATTATTATATTATACATATTACATTTGAGCAAATTTTTATCACTGTTCAACAACAGTAACACACCAACACTAAGGTTTTTTTTTTTTTTTTTTTTTTTTTTTAAATTCAAAATCGTGTTTTTGTCATTGCTCAAAACCCAGTAAAGATATTTCAGTGTTTCTGCTTATTTCCAGACCCTTCCATTCCCATATCATCCACTCCATCTCCTGATCTCCCCATCCTTCCATACCCATTTGGCCGTTTCATCCATCTATCCATCCAAACTTGGCGTCCTTAGCACAATCGCCTCTGCTACCGCCACCATCGCCACTGCATTTACCACCGCCGCCGCCGAATACCACCAACAATGCCACTCCTACTGTATTATCCTCTCGACGCCCTTCACCGTCTTTCTTCATCGGCTCATGTTTCTTCGTTTGTTATGGCTGAAGCTTAGGGTTCCAATCGTTTCTTCCACCCTTAACATCTAAATTTGTGTTTTAATTTTCGTATGTTTTTTTTCGCTACCAAATGTGTTTGATTTGTTATTGTTTACAACACCATAGGAGAAAATAAACTTATTATGAGTATAATATTGTTGAAACAATAGTTAATAAAGAATGTAAATCAATAATCAAACATAAATAAAACTCAAAATTACCACACATGATGCCATCGGTGAGTACCGTAATCGTCTTTTTTCATACCGTTGGTGAGTATTTTTTATTTGTTATAGTTTCTCAAATTAACATCATATTTATCTTAATCGTTTCATGCGTTTGTTGATTTGTAGGTTTACAGTTTCATTCTCTATTAATTGTTCTAAGGTGTTGTTCTGCATCTTTATCAATTATTTTTCCTTTTTGTTGTTTTTAGGGTTTTTTCCGTGGACTGATTGTTGGCTGTATAATTGTGTGTGCGTTTCTTATTGCCTGTATTTTGGTCTTTTGTCGCACCCCCAAAATGGACCAGGGGTAATTGTGACCAATCATATCATAACACAATTGTATAAACGAGAACGACTCTATATGAGACTTTTTAAATAAAACCTTTGTTAATAAAACAGCGGAAGCAGTAATACATGTTTACATTATTATTAAAACGTAAAATAAATGTTTATGAACTAAAATATAATATGCGACGTGGACTCCATGCAAGCATCAAATCTATCATCACAAAGTTGCAAACAGCTAGCTCAATCATCACCTGAGACAAAACATGCTTAAAGTGTCAACCAAAAAGGTTGAGTGAAATTCACAGGTTTATAAATAATATTCAAAGTTTTAGATCACAAGATTTAGTTTAAAGTTGATTGATATAGAAATATCAATCTAAAAGTGTTGCTGCATTTTGTAATATCGCTACTAAACAAGTTTACCCTATGACACCTTGTACTGTCAGTGTCGTGGAATCATTATTATGTAACCAAAGACCAACGGTCGAATGGTTAGAGACGTTACTCTCAATAGGCCTATTCACAATAATTAAGTTTGCATTTAAACGTAGCAATTAACGATATTACGGTAGGGATTTAGCATGAATCAAAGCATGACAGCATAGTTAACAATTTAGTACTTGTGTCTAAGCGTAAAACAGTTATAAAGCAAGCATGTGTCTCACCCCAAAAGTTATAAAACAGTTATGAAACAGTAAAAAGTGGGGCTATGAAGTTCACCTTAGTAGCACAAAAGAGTATTCCACGAAAGAATTGAACGGAAGGACGTGACCGAGATCTCAACCTAGAGATAGAACGTATGATCAGACATCGCCTAACAGACAATAGTATATAGTACTATATTGATAGTAATGGTTCACTAAAGAATTTCCATTTTCGGAAGGTTACTATTTATGGAAAGTTTCCACTTATAATAATTTTTCAATTTTAGAAAGTTCGAGTTAATCTTTAGCAAGACGTTGTATAACTTTACTCAAACTTCGTTGCTATCAAATAAGTCAGGAATGACCAGATGTAACCGGGGGCCCAGGACTCTTGACCAGAATCTAAGTCATGGCATTCGAGATCCACAAGCTTACCCATAAATGGCAACCTAGACATCATTCACTTATGACCGTGAGTAGCGATAAAGTTCACATGAATTGTACATTATCTTTGATTAACCTTCACTTTAGGTTTATATGTTATTATATATGTTATATTATATTTATTAATGTATTAACAATTTGATTATCTTATATTATATACTATAAGTTATTATTATTAAATTAGTATAGTTATAAAATAAGTGTTTATTAATAATGTATTGTTATTAACTTACATTATAAGCATTATACTTTATTATATAGTATACTTAGTTATTAACCGTAAGTTATAATAATAATATTAATTTAGTATATGTAATATACTTATGTTAATCGAAAATCATACTAATATATGTTAATTCGAATATTAATTCATTAAATATTATATTTATAATTTTTATAAACTTAGTTAATTATACAATTCAGTAGGATATTTTATAAAAATAATTTTATCAAGTTTTTGTATTTATTTCTCACTTTTCTTTATATATATACTCGATTTATATTAATCAAATTTAATTAGGTAATAAATATTAAATCGATCTAAATAAATAATTTTATATTTTTTACAGGTTCTATATTATGTAAAAATATTATAAAAATTATTAAATCAAATTTTATATCAAAATATTATTTATTTAATGTTTTCTAATTATTTAACCATTGTAATCGGCCTATAATTAAATAAATAGGAAAAATAATTTAAAATTAATTTTTATATATTTTTTAAAGTATCTAGTGATGCTACTAATCATATAAAAATTTTATAAAAATATTTAATACACGTTTGTATTTATTTTGTATTTTCTTTATTATTTCTCTCGGTTTAGAATAATGTAAAAGTAAATTCTTTTTAAATAGTAATCTTCCCATTTATTTAATTTTTATAATTTTTGCTTGTTTATAAAAGTATAATAATCTCAAAAAAAATTATAATTATTTTTATTACTGTTTAATATTTTATTACGAATTTTATATTATTTTTATGTTTAAATACTACATAATTCGTATTTAATTATAAATAATATTCCATAAATTATCAAAATTATTTTTATACATCATAAAACTTATAATACTAATTATAACATGTAAAAATAATTTATATATATTAAATTCGAATTTTTAAAGAATATACAAAAAAAATAAAAGCAATTCGATAAAAAATATAGAAAATACCTCAAGTACTTTTCCAAGTTTGTGAGAGAGTTTTTCCAAAGATTTGATAAAAGTTTTTATGAAATGGAAGTGGGATTTATAGGAAAAAAAATGGTTGGTGAAAAGAAAAAATATAAATAAAATAAAGGTGCCAATTTTGACAAAAAATAAAAACATGTTAAAAATATTTTTAATAATTTTTTGTTTTTGAAAATATTTAGTCAAAATTCATGGGCTCATTATTTAATTTATAAAAAAAATCTCTTTTTTTTATAAGCTAAAAATATATATATAATGATTAAAATAACTTATCATTTAATTAATAATTATGTTTCATATAGTTTTAAATATAATACGCATTAATATTAATATTAACTAAAGTTATTTTATATAATTAGTGTAAACTTTAGTTAACAAAAAGTGTCGACTAAACCTTAGTTAACAAAAAGTGTCGACTAAAAATAAATATTTGATCAATGTCAAATTTAATTATATATTACGTATGGATAACAACCCTATAGTCAAATTAGTCAATTCAGGTATGGAAATATGAGGGTTGTTATAGTACCTACCCGTTAAAAGAAATTTCGTCCCGAAATTTAGTTGTTGCCATTAATCGGTGCTGTTCGTACATAGACGAGGATATTTACGTTTTATTTGGTTTTCACGTTCTCAGGTATGCTCGGGGCCTTGCGTGAATTCCAACGGATAGAATATTGCTCTGTTTCAAGAATTAAAAACATACAAACCATAATTTCTACAAGTTCTTCTACGAAGTGCATTTTATTATTAATGCGGAGATCATTCAAAATGATGATGTTATACAAGTCATTTCAGTAAATTGATATATAAAATGTGTTATGAATAATATCGAGCTCATTTAAACCGTGAGCGTTTATTCCACCACGCTAGGGTAGACAAAATAGAGAGGAGTTCATGAAAATCATAGTCGTAAAATTTGATAGAGATTGTCATTCTTTACAACAAGAATGATGAATATGAGTTGAAAATATTGTTTTATCAACATTGGGTAATATGGATAAAACGATTCGATTATAGGAAGAGTATAAATGAAGTTATCTTAAAAGTTTGAAATAAGGAAATATCAGTTTGCCTTAACTTTTGACATAATTAAAGGTGATTTCCGGAATTCAAGGGATTTAAAGGAAATCTTTATAATCTGTATAAGATTTGATTCTCCGATAATTAAGGAAATTAAAATTGCCTTGATTGTTGTGTCTAGAATTTTGCTATAAATTAGCTTCTTCTGTTTCATTATCTTCACCACTTCTATACTTTCTTTCTCGATTCATACTTCCAAAGATTGTGAAAATGCTCCATCCAGTTCTTATCCTGGATATTTTTCTGACTATCGTTTCTGTCATTCTTCTTTTTCATTTACCCCCAGAGGAATCTGTTTACTTCTACAATTACCTTGGGGTTATAGTGTTTTTAATTCTCCCGTGTCTTTATGTTGCTATACGCATTGATATACACGGTTTGTAATTTTCGTGTTGTTTTCGGGCTTTATATTTCCCCTTATATGTCGGAGCTTTATGCTTTTGTTTCTTCTTCCTGACTTCAAGTCAAGCGAATAATGGTCCAGAACTCGTAGGTATGAAGTTTCGAATGATCATAATTTATAAAGTAGAAAGGAAAGGTAATAGCACGATTTGATTTGTCAAATTACCAGAATATTCGGAAAAGACCGAATCATCAAGAAAAATATTTTCTTGATATGTTTAGTGGTTAAATAGAATGTAAGAGTCGTGTAACATGGCGAATGGTGATTTATACAGTCTATGAATCATCATCTTCCATTAAAAATTTAGCATGACTTACTGTAATATAATCACGTTGGCCCGACGTCATTATATTATACTAACTCATGCTTCAATTCCCAACACTTCTTCAAATCATTCATAATTTAAACTTGAATTTTACAGAATATAGAAACTAATACAGTTTCCTTTATGATGTGATAAAGATATCGCAAAGAGATAATTAATTGAGGATAAGAATCGTTATGATGATATCATCAGAAATATAGAGGATATTTATGATGATATTTTGGAATTTCTAAGTTCGAAAGTTGATGAAGAAAAATTTTCCGCAAGCTTTTAACATGACTTCGGAGCAAGATATTCTCTAAAGAATTCATCGGATCCAGAATTACCTGGATTCTTTGAATATAGGGTTTGGTCCCTGTATTTGTCCTTGGTCTCCTCCATGGTTAGCTCAATCCGTTTTTCCGTTCCAAATTTTCTTTTGAGCTTTTCCAACGTACCATTCTTTATTATAAAACTTTTGGCCATTGAGACCATCTACAATTTTGTTGTTTCCTCTGCATTTAATGCAGCCATATTTGAATCATTGGTTATCAATCCGAGATGGCTTCAAGAAATTTCATTTTTAGATGATTAAACGCTGATTGTAATCGTCAACGGATCTAATGGTTGATGAATAGGCGTTGTTGATTTCAATAGAAATGAACGATAATTTCGGTGGTTTGATGTGATAATTCATCATAGAATACGAATGAATATAATTCATGAATGTAGTGATTTTTTTATAAGGATAACACCTGCTAAAGCTTTACTTGGATTCTGATATGTCAAAATTAGAATAGATAATTGAATTTGTATGAAGATGGTTGTTCTTTTTAGTGAACGGATACATATATCTTGTGGATGTATAGTTACTGATTATTGAATCAGAATTTGTAGAATGTACGGTGTAACATATTAATGTGAAATCTAAATATTTCTCAGGTATTACCTACCCGTTAAAATATTTTCACAATTAACAGTTTGTACAAAAGAATTACAATCTTTATGAAGATATACGTTCATATATTTATTCTTCAGATAGGTTTAATGAGTAATATAATATTAAACTCATTTAATTTGCTGTTGAAACGAGAGTAAATAATCTCCAAAATCTTAGAGATTTCATAATTGTCGCGAAATATTTCGCTAATGAAGTTATGATTCAATAGTTCATCGTTCATTGTTATAGATATACCTTGGTGTATGATGTTGGTGCTCGTGTAATCCTTGTGAAATTCACAAGACACGAATAATGTTTTTCTAAAAAGTTTCGAGTATATCAAAAATGAAAGTATACAATCAATCTTGTATTTGAGTAATACACTTGGTTTATTATGAAACGGAGTTTATTGTGTTGAAGCAGTGATTAACGATTGTTAAGTCGTTAACAAAGGATATACATCATAGCATATTGTGATATGAATTAACCAAGTAGTACATACTAGTTAAGATTCACACGTAATAGCTTAGTACGAAAAGATTTATTATTGTTCCAATCCATATATATAAAGTATACATATATAGTTCTTCAGGAAGAATGAGTCAATACATCTTAACTCATTATTACTAATATTCCTTGGTATCTATGGGGCGTATGATGTTGATGTTCGAGGTACTGAGTGTGATGTTGAGGCGTGGGATGCGGATGTTGTTGTTGGTGAAACTGATGTTGTTGGTGGTGATGCTGATGGTACTGGTTATGCTGCTGGTGCTGCTGCTGGTGTTCGTAGGTTTCGTACCATATTCTCCAGAGCCACCACTCGAGCGCGAAGCTCGTTGACTTCTTCTATTATTCCGGGATGATTGGCGGTTCGGACAAGTGGATGAATAAGATCTAGAATTTTAGATATTATATATTCGTGACTGGATATCCTGAAAATGAGGGTGAAAATAGTGTTCCGAACGGGTTCGCCGGTAAGTGCTTCAGGTTCTTCACCAAGAGGTGAATTCGGTCGGTGGAAGGGATTACCTTCTTCTTGTCTCCATTGATTAAGTTTACTACGAACCCATCCCCAATTCATCCAAAATAGATTATGGCTGATTGGTTCGTTTGTTCCTGTTACGCTGCCATTGGAGCTCGGGGAATAAGTTGAGAAATCCATATTATGTGATTTGAATTAGGGTTTGATATGAGATTAGTGTTAAATACTGGATAATATATTCATCTCCTTGAATATGTATATGTAGCAAAAAGATTTCCATAATTTACGAAGGAAATTTAGGAAAAGTGTTAGACAAAGATTATTGGGATAGATACGATAAGATATAATAAGATATGATGTGTCTATACTCTAATAATGGTAGTACGACGTGTCTAGATGATAAGTATGTAATCTGATAATCTTTTGATTAAAGATTTTCAATTCGTAATGTCCTATTCAGGTCCAGGGGCTTGAGCTATAGGATCCTTTAAATCAGTAATCCAAACGCTTTCTATTCTATAATTTCGTAGACGTCATCCGTCAGGAAAATTCAATGATCAAAACAACAAGAAAGCAAAGAAAGTAATGAATATGAATAGTGATGACATTATAATGTCTTTGAGATTCTCGATAACTCAATAACATTTTCTGGTTCGCAAACCGATGCATAAAGGCATAAGGCATATAGGTACGTGATATAACAGGGAGTTATATACGTTTGAGTATGAATAGTAACAAATATAGGAGTTTTAAAATTCATGGATAATATTTCATGTAATACATATGTAATACACAAACCATGATAGATGACTTAGGAATGTCAAGAATTTCAAAAATCGTAGTGTCGCATTTAAACGCGGTGGCGTAATTGGATAGTACTTAGAAAAGTGAACAGAGTTCTTAGATTTGAAATGTCCCGTTCATATTGATTATAAACGTTCCATATTAATTGATTTCGTCGCAAGGTTTTGACCTCTATATGAGACGTTTTTCAAAGACTGCATTCATTTTTAAAACAACCATAACCTTTATTTTATCGATAAAGGTTTAAAAGCATTACGTAGATTATCAAATAATGATAATCTAAAATATACCGTTTACACACGACCATTACATAATGGTTTACAATAAGAATATATTACATCAAAAATAAGTTTCTTGAATGCAGTTTTTACATAATATCATACAAGCATGGACTCCAAATCTTGTCCTTATTTTAGTATGCAACAGCGGAAGCTCTTAATAATCACCTGAGAATAAACATGCTTAAAACGTCAACAAAAATGTTGGTGAGTTATAGGTTTAACCTATATATTATCAAATCATAATAATAGACCACACGATTTCATATTTCAATGCACATCCCATACATAGAGATAAAAATCATTCATATGGTGAACACCTGGTAACCGACATTAATCAGATGCATATATAAGAATATCCCCATCATTCCGGGACACCCTTTGGATATGATATAAATTTCGAAGTACTAAAGCATCCGGTACTTTGGATGGGGTTTGTTAGGCCCAATAGATCTATCTTTAGGATTCGCGTCAATTAGGGTGTCTGTTCCCTAGTTCTTAGATTACCAGACTTAATAAAAAGGGGCATATTCGATTTCGATAATTCAACCATAGAATGTAGTTTCACGTACTTGTGTCTATTTTGTAAATCATTTATAAAACCTGCATGTATTCTCATCTAAAAAATATTAGATTTTAAAAGTGGGACTATAACTCACTTTCACAGATATTTCCTTCCTCGGAAATAAGACTTGGCCACGAATCGATTCACGAACCTATACAAATATGTACATATATATCAAAGTATGATCAAAATATAATTACAACCATTTTTATTATGTTTTAAAGATTTAAGTGTATTAAGTCAGCTGTCCTCGTTAGTAACCTACAACTAGTTGTCCACAGTTAGATGTATAGAAATAAATCGATATATATTATCTTGAATCAATCCACGACCCAGTGTATACACGTCTCAGGCTAGATCACAACTCAAAGTATATATATTTTTGGAATCAACCTCAACCATGTATAGCTAACTCCAACATTACTGCATATAGAGTGTCTATGGTTGTTCCAAATAATATATATACATGGGTCTATATGATATGTCAAAACATTTGCATACGTGTCTATGGTATCCCAAGATTACATAATATATTAGAATACATGTATTATACAATATAAGTTAGCTAGGATATGATTTGTAAAGATTTGTTAAACATTTCCCGTAGCTAAAAAGATCAAAAATATCCAATCTTGTTTTACCCATAACTTCTTCATTTTAAATCCGTTTTGAGTGAATCAAATTGCTATGGTTTCATATTGAACTCTAATTTAAGAATCTAAACAGAAAAAGTATAGGTTTGTAGTTGGAAATTTAAGTTACATGTCAATTACTAAAGAGGTAGTCATTTCCGTCGAAAGAACGACATCTTGATGACCATTTTGAAAAACATACTTTCACTTTGAGTTTAACCAAGATTTTTGGATATAGTTTCATGTTCATATGAAAAATCATTTTCCCAGAAGAACAACTTTTGAATCAAAGCTTATCATAGTTTTTAATTATCCAAACCAAAACAGCCCCCGGTTTCACTACGACGGCGTATATCCGATTTTATGGTGTTCATCGTGTTTCCAGGTTTTAAATCAATAAGTTAGCATAACATATAGATATAGAACATGTGTTTTTTTGATTTTAAAAGTCATAGTTAGAAGGATTAACTTTTGTTTGCGAACAAGTTTAGAATTAACTAAACTATGTTCTAGTGATTACAAGTTTAAACCTTCGAATAAGATAGCTTTATATGTATGAATCGAATGATGTTATGAACATCATTACTACCTCAAGTTTTCTTGATAAAACTACTGGAAATGAGAAAAATGGATCTAGCTTCAAAGGATCCTTGGATGGCTTGAAAGTTCTTGAAGCAGAATCATGACACGAAAACAGTTCAAGTAAGATTTTCACTCGAAATAAGATTGTTATAGTTGTAGAAATTGAATCAAAGTTTGAATATGAATATTACCTTGAATTAGAAAGATAACCTACTGTAAATAACAAAGGTTCCTTGATCTTAGATGATTATTTGGAATGGATTAGAAAGCTTGGAAGTAGACTTGCAAACTTGGAAGTATTCTTGATTTTTATGAAACTATACTTATGGAATTTATGAAGAACACTTAGAACTTGAAGATTGAACTTGAGAGAGATCAATTAGATGAAGAAAATTGAAGAATGAAAGTGTTTGTAGGTGTTTTTGATCGTTGGTATATGGATTAGATATAAAGGATATGTAATTTTGTTTTCATGTAAATAAGTCATGAATGATTACTCATATTTTTGTAATTTTATGAGATATTTTATGCTAGTTGCCAAATGATGGTTCCCAGATGTGTTAGGTGACTCACATGGGCTGCTAAGAGCTGATAATTGGAGTGTATATACCAATAGTACATACATCTAAAAGCTGTGTATTGTACGAGTACGAATACGGGTGCATACGAGTAGAATTATTGATGAAACTGAACGAGGATGTAATTGTAAGCATTTTTGTTAAGTAGAAGTACTTTGATATGTGTCTTGAAGTCTTTCAAAATTGTAAGAATACATATCAAAACACAACATGTATATACATTCTAATGGAGTCGTTAAGTCTTCGTTAGTCGTTACATGTAAGTGTTGTTTTGAAACCTTTAAGTTAACGATCTCAATTAATGTTGTTAACCCAATGTTTATTATATCAAATGAGATGTTAAATTATTATATTATCATGATATTATGATGTATAAATATCTTTTAATATGATATATACATTAAAATATCGTTACAACGATAATCGTTACATATAAGTCTCGTTTCGTAATTCTTGAGTTAGTAGTCTTGTTTTTACATATGTAGTTCATTGTTAACACACTTAATGATATATTTAAATATCATTTTATCACGTTAAATATAGTGTATCAATATCTTTATATGATACATATGTATTTAGTAGACGTTATCATAACGATAATCGTTATATATATCATTTCGAGTTTCTTAACTTAGTAATCTCATTTCTTATGTATATCACACATTGTTAATATACTTAGTGAGATACTTACTCATCATAATCTTATGTCAACTATATATATATATATATATATATATATATATATATATATATATATATATATATATACCACAACATGTGACGCCCCGTACAAAACCATCGTGTACGGATCATCAACAACAGGATCATCACAAGGTCAAACACTATATGCTGTTTGAAAACCGATTTACATTCATTAAAAAGATAACGTTTTACAAAGATAACATGTCGTAAGACTTATTACAAACCATTGTTCCAAAATAACGTAAGTTTACGAATGCAAAACATAAGTTTCATAATTTGAGACATCTCTAGCAATGCAGCGGATAACTAGTACAGTAGGTCCATAACAGCTATTCAATAACAGCATGACAGCAAGTGAAACAGCATGACATCAAGTCTAACAGCGGAAGCAATAAACCTCTAGGCACCTGAGAAATACACGCTTAAAAAGTCAACACGAATGTTGGTGAGCTATAGTTTAAGTTGTAATAGTAACGTAAGATAGGCTACGAGATTTCAGTGCTGCAACAGCGTATCAAAACAGTATGAAAAGTATATGCATAACCGTGGGCATCCGGTAACTAGACTTAACGTTTATAACCCCCTGAAAGTACACTTGGCAAGTGCGTATGTTCACGAAGTATTAAACACCCGTTAAATGCTAGCGCGACTAGCCCGAGTGGGGATGTCAAACCCTATGGATCCATATCTAAGATTCGCGTTCACCGGTTCAAAAACCAATGACTAAACGTTACCGTGCTAAAGGGAATATTTATGCCGTTATATAACCCAGACACACATAAAGTTAAGTACTCGTGCCTAACACGTAAATCGTAAAAAGCGCATATATTCTCAGTCCCAAAAATAGTAAAAGTGGTAAAAAGGGATGCTATAACTCACAGTGATAAAAGCGGTAAAGTCGGTAATGAAAGTACGCAAGTAGTAAGTCGGTCCGAAAGGTCGTCAACCTAAATCAAATGTTACTAGGTCAGTAGGTTGTCTTTATAAATTCTAATAGTGCATAAAATAAGTTTAAGTGTCATCATCATCATCATTCATCATCATAAAAGGTAAGTAAGTTTGACGAGAATAGAGATTGAAATAATAGGATGACTTCGGTCAGCTGCTACGACATCTACGTAAATCGAAAAGACGCATGGTCAGTGGATATGGCTCCGTATACGAGTCCCCTAACAGCTGACCAATTTTCAGAACCTAACTCGTCTTCTTTTGACCGTGGCGACAGTTTAAGTGCGAGTAGGTCAGAAATTTCAGCACAACGTTAATAGGGTGTAGTGACTATCGGAGGGCCATAAATCCTAAACCGTAACTCGGATTAAGACGAGGCCTAAACGGAAAATCATCTACTTGAACCGAAATAACTGAAAATCAACTTTTCAGTAGCCCATGTGGTCTGATCAGATACGAAAATCAGTGGACAAGTGCTCCGGTGGGGTTCTTGGTGCTTGATGCTCATCACGGTTCTCATTCTTGATGCTTGTAGCTTCAAGTGTACAACTCGTTGATGGTTTAGCATCACTTTTGACCAAGATTCACCATCAATACACAATATGTTAAGACCAAGTAAGAACACAACTCATTCATGAGTCTTAGATGGATGATGAACCAAGGTTACATCATATCCTTAGTCTTAACACAATTTCAATTCACAATAACAACTAAAGTTACAAACTTTACATTAATTCAATAAGTAATAGCACAATCTAAGTCAAATGAGGTGATGGAACCCTAAGCTAGAGAGCTTGGATCCATTTCACACAAGTTACAAGGTTGCAAAGCTAGAAAGCTTGAACCTTTAAGTGTTCTTGAAGATCTTGAAGCATAAAGCTTGGATATTTAAGATATATGAAGATAAATAACACAAGTTTGAATCTTTTTCACAAAACAACATGATCAAAGCAAAAAGAACTTAGATCTAACAAAAAGATTTGAAGATCCAAGCTATAAAGCTTGCATCTTGTTTGTTCTTGAAGATCTTGAAGCATAAAGCTTGGATCTTGAAGATGCATGAAGATTACAAACAAAAGTTTGAATCTTTATCATAAAATAGAAAGATTAAAGTATAAAAGAAGTAGATCTACAAAAGATATGAAGATTCAAGCTAAAAAGCTTGAATCTTCCATGTTCTTGAAAGATTCATGCTTGAATCAACAAGATATAAGTAAGATCAAAGCTAGAACCAACGAGCTTATAGCTCAGTGGTACCCGATGCCTTTGATCCCTGGGCCCGCAGTGTGGGAAGCTTTGACCCAAGAGAGGCGCAAGTTCGATTCTCAGTCTGGGCGCCCCGCATGGAATTATTTCTCCCTCCGGGGGGAAATTTGTGAAGTGTTTTCGGGGGTCTAGCTAGCTGGGGTAAAAATCGCCTTGCCGTCACTGTGGGTACTGGGAGGAGGTACTTTGCCGGCACAGGTCCCTTTCGGGGTGGGATTGGTGGGTGCTACGGCACACAGGGTTAGCGTGTCCCTGCCAACTTACACGTTTTTGACCCAAGATCAAAGCTATAAGGAACTTGATCTTCCACATAATGATGATGATGTACACAAATTTAAGGAGGAAAGAGGAAGGAAAAGAAAAACTTACAAGCTAGGAAAGAAAGAAAGAATAAGTGTGTGAAAAGCCAAAATGATCAAGTGTTGGAATGAGGGACTAAAGGCTAGTATTTATAGGCAAATGAAGATCACATGGATTGATGAGGTGGCCAAAACCATGGTGGTGGTGGTGGACGGCATTAGAGGGGGGAGGGGGAGACAAAAACTTGCTTTTTGGCTAATGGTGTCTAAAGTGTGTCCTTTTGCTAGAATCTTATGTAACATTTAGATAAACCTTATCCATTATGCTAGTATGACTCATTAATTAATTTATTTATTATTTATTTATTATTATGAGCCACTAGTAATAATACTTGGACTAATTAATTGGGTCACTAGCTAGAGTAGGGTGGGCTTGAGCCCAACAAGGTAGAAAGTCCAACAAGACTAACTATTGGGCTTTAGCAATTAAATAAATAAAATTAAGCATTAAAAGCCCGAGTAATTATTATTATAAAATAATAATTAATATTTCGCAGTCCAAAAGTTCCGGTTCCGACAAAAGTCAAACGTGCGCGCAGTCCGCGGTTTATTCGTAACGGCAAGTAACACTAACGGTTATAAAGTATCCAATGGACAAGTTAAGCATTCTACATACCCCAGGGAACGTTTTTAAGTATATATGAATATAAAATACGTGTTCTAAGGTTCCGGAGTAATAAAGTAACACAGTACGCACAAATACGCAGTTTCGCTAAAATACAAGGCACAAAAGTAAGTCGAAAAAGTCGGGTCGTTACATTACCCACCTGTTATTAGAAATTTTGTCCCGAAAATTAAGCTGAGGCAGGTGTTGGAGTCGGGAAAAGGTGAGGATACTTCTGCATCATTTGATCCTCTCGTTCCCAAGTGAACTCAGGTCCACGCTTGGCATTCTATCGAACTCGGACAATTGGAATCTTATTGCGTTTCAAGGTTTTAACCTCACGGTCCATAATTTCAAAAAGTTCTTTCACGAAGTGGATTTGGTCATCAATGATAAGTTCTTCCAATGGTATGATAAGTTCCGGTGGAGCAAGACATTTCTTCAAATTTGATATATGAAAGGTAGGATGAACGGCACTCAACTGAGTCGGAAGATCCAAACAGTAAGCAACGGGTCTAACACGTTCCAAAATTTCAAAAGGACCAATATATCGCGGGTTTAACTTTCCGCGCTTTCCAAAACGGATTACACCCTTCCAAGGTGAGACCTTCAACATTACTCGGTCACCCACGTTGAATTCGAAGTCTTTACGTTTAAGATCAGCATAACTCTTTTGGCGATCGCGGGCCGTCTTAAGTCTTGCCTGAATCTGAGAAATCTTCTCCGTCATTTTATGGACTATCTCGGGTCCGGTGATTTGCACTTCGCCTAACTCAGCCCAACAAATGGGAGAACGACACTTGCGGCCATACAAAGCTTCAAAAGGCGCGGCTTTAATACTTGAATGATAACTGTTGTTGTAAGAGAATTCGGCTAGTGGCAGATGCCTTTCCCAAGACTTTCCGAAGTCAATAACAAAGGCACGTAACATATCCTCTAGAGTCTGAATCGTTCATTCGCTCTGACCATCGGTCTGGGGATGATACGCGGTGCTCATGTCGAGACGAGTTCCCAAGGCTTCTTGCAATGAACGCCAGAATCTGGAAGCAAAACGGGGATCGCGATCTGAGATAATTGATAGAGGCACACCATGACGAGATACAACTTCTTTGATGTACAGTTGAGAAAGTTTCTCCATTGTGTCTGTTTCTTTCATCGCTAGAAAATGAGCAGATTTGGTAAGACGGTCAACGATAACCCAGATTGTATCGTATCCGTCCACCGTCTTTGGTAGCTTCGTGATGAAATCCATTGTAATTTCTTCCCATTTCCATTTTGGGATTTCTAGTTGCTGAAGTAATCCAGATGGACTCTGATGTTCAGCCTTAACCTTCGAACACGTTAAACACCTTCCAACATAAGTTGCAACATCCTTCTTAAGATTTGGCCACCAATACTGTTCCTTAAGATTGCGGTACATTTTGCCAGCTCCTGGATGAATCGAATATCTCGACTTGTGGGCTTCATCAAGTATAAGGTTCCGTAGATCTCCATAACGAGGTACCCAAATTCTTCCGGCATAACTTCGGAGTCCAGACTCCTTAACCTCGAATTTAGAGACGAGAATGTTCAGGTATTCGCGAGATATGTTCTCCTCCTTGAGAGCCTCTTCTTGGGCTACTCGAATCTGACTGTGAAGGTTCGAATGGATGGTGATGTTCAGAGCCCGAACGCGAAGAGGTACCGTCCTCTCTTTTCGACTTAAGGCATCGGCTACAACATTGGCCTTGCCCGGATGGTAGCGAAGTTCACAATCGTTGTCGTTTAGCGTTTCAATCTATCGACGCTGTCTCATGTTCAGTTGCTTCTGATCGAAGATGTGTTGGAGGCTTTTGTGATCGGTGAATATGGTACTCTTTGTCCCATAAAGATAGTGTCTCCACAACTTCAAAGCGAAGACAACGGCTCCAAGTTTGAGATCATGAGTAGTGTAGTTTTGCTCGTGGACCTTCAGTTGACGAGATGCATAGGCAATGACCTTCATTCTTTGCATCAATACACAACCAAAACCATTCTTCGAAGCATCGCAGTACACAACAAAGTCGTCACTACCTTCAGGAAGAGATAAGATAGGTGCGGTGGTTAACTTCTGCTTCAGGGTTTGAAATGCTGCTTCTTGTTCTTTTTCCCAAACAAACTTCTTCCCTTTATGAGTTAACGCAGTCAAAGGACGCGAAATCAAAGAGAAATCTTCAATGAACCTTCTGTAATAACCGGCAAGACCTAGAAATTGGAGGATGTGAGTCGGAGTAGTGGGGGTTTCCCACATGCTGATAGCCTTGATCTTGGTGGGATTAACTTTGATACCTTGATCACTCACAATATGACCCAAAAATTGGACTTCCTTCTGCCAAAATTCACACTTGGAGAATTTGGCATAAAGCTGCTCTTGTCTCAAGAGTTTGAGCACTAACCGAAGATGTTGCTCATGTTCTTCTTTGCTCTTGGAGTAGATGAGGATATCATCTATGAAGACGATAACGAATTTATCCAGGTATGGCTTGCAGACACGATTCATGAGGTCCATGAATACAGCAAGTGCGTTGGTTAAACTGAATGGCATCACGAGAAACTCATAATGACCATAGCGGGTTCTAAACACAGTCTTCATCACATCACTCTCCTTCACCCTCAATTGGTGATAACCTGATCGTAAATCGATCTTAGAATAAACGCTTGATCCTTGCAGCTGATCAAAAAGATCATCAATTCGGGGAAGAGGATATCGATTCTTGATCGTCATCTTGTTCAGCTCACGATAATTGATACACATGCGGAAGGATCCATCCTTCTTCTTCACGAATAAAACAGGTGCGCCCCAAGGCGACGAGCTCGGTTGGATAAACCCTCGGTCGAGCAATTCCTACAGTTGACTCTGCAACTCTTGCCGTTCTGAAGGTACCAGACAATACGGCGCACGAGCTACGGGTGCAGCTCCCGGCACTAGATCGATTTGGAACTCCACTGCTCTGGGTGGCGGTAATCCAGGAAACTCTTCCGGAAAGACGTTGAGGAATTCATTCACGATTCGCACGTCATTCACACTCTTCTCCTCTGATTCTAAAGCCTTCACGTGTGCTAAAACGGCAAGTCGTCCTTTCTTCATGATCTTCTGCGCTTTCATACAACTAATGAGGTTCAGTTTCGAACTACATCTCTCTCCATATATAACCAGTGGCTCACCATCTCCTTGTGGTATACGAAGAGCTTTATCTCCACAGATAACATCGGCCCTTACTTTAGTTAACCAGTCCATGCCGACAATCACGTCAAAGCTTCCCAATTTGATGGGTATCAAGTCAATTTCGAAATCCACGCCAGCTATGTTAATAATAGCTCCTCGGCCAATTTGGTCAACCTTTTCAAGTTTACCGTTGGCTACCTCGACAAGCATACTTTCTTTTAAAGGAACTAATGACCAATTTATCTTATCGCAAAAGTGTCTACATACATAACTTCTATCGGCACCAGTATCAAATAGGACATAAGCTAAAAGGTTGTTGATAGTGAATATACCTGTCACCAAGTCGGGGTTCTCGCGTGCATCCCTTGCATTAACATTAAAAGCTCTACCTCGCGGTGGTCCGCCATCTTTTCGCTTATCGGGACACTCATTCCTGAAGTGGCCCGTCTTTCCGCATCCGTAGCACTTCTTCAGCCCGGTGGGGTTTGCCCTTGCATTCAAAGTAGTGACCTTGCAATCCTTACCTATATGCCCAGACCGTTGGCACTTCTCACAAACAACATTACAATACCCAGTGTGGTGTTTGTAACACCTCTTGCATTGCGGTAGGGTACCTTTGTAGTTCGGGTTGGAGCTTGTGCCGGGGTTGGGGTTTCCATCGTTGTTGTGTCTCTTAACGGGGGTTTGATCATAGGTCCTCCCCTTACTGTTATCCCACTTTCGCTTGTCACTACTACCCGCTTCGGACTTGGACTTCTCCGGTTCATCGATGAGAATCTGATTCATGAGTATATGTGCCATGCACATTGCTTCGAGAACATTCGGTGGCTTGGACGAGGTGACATTACCCTTGATGGACTTAGGGAGTCCCCAAAAGTATCTCTCCATACGCTTGAATTCCGGGGTGACCATGGTAGGACACATAAGAGCTAACTCAAGAAACCTCCGATTGTAACCATCGAGATCGTTGCCAACAGCTTTCAATTGCATAAACTCTATTTCCATCTTTTGTATCTCTGATGTTTAAAGCTAAGGGGTATAAAATACTATTAAATTTTACAAGGAAATACTATTAAATATGATACAATTTTACACAAGATATTTATTTATTTATAGAATGGATATACTTAAACCTTGCTACAACACTTATAGGCAGTGTAACTAATCATACAGTAGTGTAGTTTTTAGTAAGTCCGGTTCGTTCCACAGGGAATCTTTTTCACAAAGCTTAACGCTATATTAGTTTAAATTTATAAAAATACAAATGTATATATAAGTAATATTATTATTATAAAGGGGGGTTTTTACCGTTTAATGACCGGTTTGTCGATTTTAAAAACTTTAGTTGCAGTTAAAACAAAATGTAAAATTTTAAATAAATAAAAGACTTAATTTAAAGCGTAAAGTAAATAACGATAATGAAATTGCGAATAATAAAAGTGCGATAAAATAAACTTGAGATAATTAAAAAGTACGATAATTAAAAGTGCAATTAAATACAATAACAATAAAAATGCGATAATTAGAAGTGCAATTAAATATAAAATAAAGGAAATTAAATATGAAATAAAAGAATTATGCTTATTTAATCTTCCGTAATCATGATGTTTGACGTGTTGATTTTAGTTTTATGCCCATGGGTTAATTGTCCTTTGTCCTGGATTATTTAATATGTCCATACGGATTTGTCCATAATAGTCCATCAGTCATAAATATAAAGAGCGAAAGCCTTCGTCAAATTATTCTTATTCCCGAAGTCAAATATTTCAACTAATTGGGGATTCGAATTGTAACAAGGTTTTAATACTTTGTTTAATGAATACACCAGGTTATCGACTGCGTGTAAACCAAGATTTTACTACTTTGTTAATAATTACACCAATTACCCTTGAATGTAATTCACCCCTGTTTCAACAAGTCTATTAACTATTAATCCAGTTCCGTGTCCGGTAAAATGAATAATTATTGGTATTTATAGATATCCCGCCCACCGTACCCAGTCAAGCGTATGTGGTTATATATAAATACGTCGAATTATAAGTTTGTATATTAAATTAACAAGGTATTGTTTAGTTAATATAAAACCCATTAATAGCCCATAGTCTAATTTCCACTAGTGTCGTTCTTTTATCCAAACCCCAATTATGGTACAAAGCCCAATTACCCAATTTTAGTAATTAGCCCAACATCATGATTACTTCGGATTAAATAAGCATAATAATAACTTAGCTACGAGACATTAAATTAAAAAGGTTGAACATAACTTACAATGATTAAAAATAGCGTAGCGTTACACGGACAGAATTTCGACTTACACCATTACAACATTCGCTAACATACCCTTATTATTAGGATTAAAATTAAAATTAAAATTAAAATTAAAATATAAATTATAAATATAAATATTACGTATATAGATAGAGAGATTGATATATTATGGATATGAAAATGATCAGAATTCGTTTGCTTTTATAGGAATTTTCGTCCAGGTAATCTTCGCGACTCGCGGCATTTTTTGCCTTCAAACTCCGCGAGTCGCGGAGTTTGAAATTCCAGCTCACCAACTTTGGAGTCTTTCTTGCTGACGGATTTTTATTATTTATATAATATATAAATAATTATAAGAATTATTTAAATATTATATTATATTTATGTGCATAGTTGACTTGTAATTTTTAGTCCGTTGCGTCGAGCGTTGAGAGTTGACTCTGGTCCCGGTTCCGGATTTTCAAACGTCCTTGCGTACAATTTAATATCTTGTACTTTGCGTTTTGAATCTTGTACTCTTGTAATTTTGAGACGTTTCTATCAATAATTGGAACCTCTTTGATTGTCTTTTGTACTTTTGAGCTTTTTGGTCGTTTGCGTCTTCAATTCGTCGAATCTGTCTTTTGTCTTCACCTTTTATTATTTAAACGAATATCACTTTTAAATAGAACAATTGCAACTAAAAGCTTGTCTTTCTTGAGGAATAATGCTATGAAATATATGTTTGTTTTTAGCATTATCAATCTCGGTTCTCGGACAATACTCATCAATCATAGCCGCTTTGAACTCCTCCCATGGCATAACATACGCCTCACCAATACCTTGTGCCTGAGCCATGGTGTTCCACCACGTGAGGGCGCCATCAGATAGCGTGCAGGAAGCAAATTTGGTTTTGTTAGACTCGGAACAGTTGCTGACTCGGAATATTGATTCAAGCTTTTCAAACTATCTTGTGAGACCAACATGCCCCTCAGTTCCGCTAAAGTTATGTGGCTTACAGCTCTGGAATTCCTTGTAGGTGCACTCTTTTCGAACGGGTTGGATAACCGGTGGTGGTTCAGCTTGAGGGTTCATTTCCGCCAAGGCTGGGGTGACTCGTTCATTAATCATCTCTTCGATTTGAGCTGCCGTGGGCATTGTTCGTGTGTTTGCCATTGTCCTTCGAAACAAAAGTTTTGACTTAAGTCAAAATCCAGCATACAACATACAATAATACCGTATATAGTAAACAGGGAAACAACACAATGCATGCCAATATAGTAACGCAACCAGGTATAAATACCGCAAAACCAACATACAGTAATGTAGGTAGAACACTTGTGCAAGAATTAAACAATGCAAAGTTCCATTAATAAAGAGTTTCATACATAAGTTCGTACATTACATAAGGAAAACATGGAACTACAACGAGATTACAAAATGAAACCTACTACAAAGCTCTATGGTGACGGTGGGTAAAGGATGTCCAGCACATGGGACATCTGCTCCTCGAGCTCAGTCACCCAAGCACGGAGGATCTCCACCTCCCTCGTCAGTTCCTCGACAGAGGGAGGGGCTGGTAGAGCAGGCGGAGCTGCTGGTGCAGGTGGCGCTGGTGGTGCGGATGGTCCGGCTCCAGAGGTAGATGCTGCACGGCGGTAAGGCTTACGCACGAACGGATCAGCCGGGTAAGGCACGACCCGCTTACGGGCGGTAACCCTACAATGCTGGCCACGTGCGTCAGTGAATGCTCGTCCTCCGTTGATCCCCGGAATAACGGTGCCGTCGAAACGGTACCGCTTCTTCGGCGGGGTGGAGGGTGGCTGCACAGGTGCATCATCAAGGTCCTCCTCATCGGAGTCATCATCGTTAGAGTCATCTGTGGATGAGCCTTCGGATGATGAATCAGCTGGGGTTGGCGGCGATCGGTAGTCATGATCCGGTATCTGAAAGGTGGGATCGGTATGACACGTCCATCAGGAAGGCGTCGGCACCAATGGTTATGCTCATTACGGAACGGGACGTCCCCGTATTCCCCGGGAATCACAACACCACCGGGGAGGGGCTGTGGCTCCGGAGGTACCGGGGCAACTGGAGCTGGAATCTCCGAAGGGTCCTGGGTTCCGACTGCGGTAACCACTGGTACAGGTGTATGGCTGCTGGTTCCGGAGGATGAAGCGCCGGGGTCACTGGTTAACGGGATCTGTGTGTCGGTAGCAGCAGTAGGTGAGGTGGCTGATGGGCCTGAATCGCTGTCCAAAATAATGACAGGTGGAATATCCGACATCTGAATAAGGAAAATAAATTTTCCATATCAGTAAGTCATAAGCAAGCAAGTATTAGGCACTATAGCAACCTAGCATGGCAATCAGTACTAATCAGAGATAACATGTGAAATCAGATAGTAATCATGCAAAGGAAGAAATAGGCATACAGCAAGTTCGCATGGCAGTAAAGATAAGCAATAGCATGCAGTAAGATCATACAGCAGAAAGTAGGCAAAGCATGCAGTAAGTCTCGCAGAAACAAGTAAACAAGCTAGTTGTAGATTAGTCCTATTAGTGAATCCTACTTAGGTCCGGTCTAGACTCACTAATGCAACCTAATTCTCTACAACCAATGCTCTGATACCAACTGTGACGCCCCGTACAAAACCATCGTGTACGGATCATCAACAACAGGATCATCACAAGGCCAAACACTATATGTTGTTTGAAAACCGATTTGCATTCATTAAAAAGATAACGTTTTACAAAGATAACATGTCGTAAGACTTATTACAAACCATTATTCCAAAATAACATAAGTTTACGAATGCAAAACATAAGTTTCATAATTTGACACATCTCTAGCAATGCAGCGGATAACTAGTACAGTAGGTCCATAACAGCAATTCAATAACAGCATGACAGCAAGTGAAACAGCATGACATCAAGTCTAACAGCGGAAGCAATAAACCTCTAGGCACCTGAGAAATACATGCTTAAAAAGTCAACACGAATGTTGGTGAGCTATAGTTTAAGTTGTAATAGTAACGTAAGATAGGCCACGAGATTTCAGTGCTGCAACAGCGTATCAAAACAGTATGAAAAGTATATGCATAACCGTGGGCACACGGTAACTAGACTTAACGTTTATAACCCCCTGAAAGTACACTTGGCGAGTGCGTATGTTCACGAAGTATTAAACACCCATTAAATGCTAGCGCGACTAGCCCAGTGGGGATGTCAAACCCTATGGATCCATATCTAAGATTCGCGTTCACCGGTTCAAAAACCAATGACTAAACGTTACCGTGCTAAAGGGAATATTTATGCCGTTATATAACCCAGACACATATAAAGTTAAGTACTCGTGCCTAACACGTAAATCATAAAAAGCGAATGTATTCTCAGTCCCAAAAATAGTAAAAGTGGTAAAAAAGGATGCTATAACTCAAAGTGATAAAAGCGGTAAAGTCGGTAATGAAAGTACACAAGTAGTAAGTCGGTCCGAAAGGTCGTCAACCTAAATCAAATGTTACTAGGTCAGTAGGTTGTCTTTATAAATTCTAATAGTGCATAAAATAAGTTTAAGTGTCATCATCATCATCATTCATCATCATAAAAGCTAAGTAAGTTTGACGAGAATAGAGATCGAAACAATAGGCTGACTTCGGTCAGCTTCTACGACCTCTACGTAAATCGAAAAGATGCATGGTCAGTGGATATGACTCCGTATACGAGTCCCCTAACAGCTGACCTATTTTCAGAATCTAACTCATCTTCGTTTGATCGTGGCGACGGTTTAAGTGCGAGTAGGTCAGAAATTTCAGCACAACGTTAATAGGGTGTAGTGACTATCGGAGGGCCATAAATCCTAAACTGTAACTCGGATTAAGACGAGTCCTAAACGGAAAATCATTTACTCGAACCGAACTAACTGAAAATAAACTTTCCAGTAGCCCAGGTGGTCTGATCAGATACAAAAATCAGTGGACAAGTGCTCCGGTGGGGTTCTTGGTGCTTGATGCTCATCACGGTTCTCATCCTTGATGCTTGTAGCTTCAAGTGTACAAATCGTTGATGGTTTAGCATCACTTTTGACCAAGATTCACCATCAATACACAATATCTTAAGACCAAGTAAGAACACAACTCATTCATGAGTCTTAGATGGATGATGAACCAAGGTTACATCATATCCTTAGTCTTAACACAATTTCAATTCACAATAACAACTAAAGTTACAAACTTTACATTAATTCTACAAGTAATAGCACAATCTAAGTCAAATGAGGTGATGGAATTCTAATCTAGAGAGCTTGGATCCATTTCACACAAGTTACAAGGTTGCAAAGCTAGAAAGCTTGAACCTTTAAGTGTTCTTGAAGATCTCGAAGCATAAAGCTTGGATCTTTAAGATATATGAAGATAGCAAACACAAGTTTGAATCTTTTTCACAAAACAACATGATCAAAGCAAAAAGAACTTAGATCTAATAAAAAGATTTGAAGATCCAAGCTAGAAAGCTTGCATCTTGTTTGTTCTTGAAGATCTTGAAGCATAAAGCTTGGATCTTGAAGATGCATGAAGATTACAAACAAAAGTTTGAATCTTTATCATAAAATAGAAAGATTAAAGTATAAAAGAAGTAGATCTACAAAAGATATGAAGATTCAAGCTAAAAAGCTTGAATCTTCCATGTTCTTGAAAGATTCATGCTTGAATCAACAAGATATAAGTAAGATCAAAGCTAGAAGGAACTTGATCTTCCACATAATGATGATGATGTACACAAATTTAAGGAGGAAAGAGGAAGGAAAAGAAAAACTTACAAGCTAGGAAAGAAAGAAAGAATAAGTGTGTGAAAAGCCAAAATGATCAAGTGTTGGAATGAGGGACTAAAGGCTAGTATTTATAGGCAAATGAAGATCACATGGATTGATGAGGTGGCCAAGACCATGGTGGTGGTGGTGGACGGCATTAGAGGGGGGAGGGGGAGACAAAAACTTGCTTTTTGGCTAATGGTGTCTAAAGTGTGTCCTTTTGCTAGAATCTTATGTAACATTTAGATAAACCTTATCCATTATGCTAGTATGACTCATTAATTAATTAATTTATTATTTATTTATTATTATGAGCCACTAGTAATAATACTTGGACTAATTAATTGGGTCACTAGCTAGAGTAGGGTGGGCTTGAGCCCAACAAGGTAGAAAGTCCAACAAGACTAACTATTGGGCTTTAGCAATTAAATAAATAAAATTAATCATCCAAAAGCCCGAGTAATTATTATTATAAAATAATAATTAATATTTCGCAGTCCAAAAGTTCCGATTCCGAAAAAAGTCAAACGTGCGCGCAGTCCGCGGTTTATTCGTAACGGCAAGTAACACTAACAGTTATAAAGCATCCAATGGACAAGTTAAGCATTCTACATACCCCAGGGCATGTTTTTAAGTATATATGAATATAAAATACGTGTGCTAAGGTTTCGGAGTAATAAAGTAACACAGTACGCACAAACACGCAGTTTCGCTAAAATACAAGGCACAAAAGCAAGTCGAAAAAGTCGGGTCATTACACAACATGTAGTTTTTACAATTTTATAACGTTCGTGAATCGCCGGTCAACTTGGGTGATCAATTGTCTATATGAAGTTTCGCTAAAATACAAGGCACAAAAGCAAGTCGAAAAAGTCGGGTCGTTACACAACATGTAGTTTTTACAATTTTATAACGTTCGTGAATCGCCGATCAACTTGGGTGATCAATTGTCTATATGAAACTTATTTCATTTAATCAAGTCTTAACAAGTTTGATTGCTTAACACGTTTGAAACATTTAGTCATGTAAATATCAATCTCAATTAATATATATAAACATGGAAAAGTTCGGGTCACTACAGTACCTACCTGTTAAATAAATTTTGTCCCGAAATTTTAAGCTGTTGAAGGTGTTGACGAATCTTCTGGAAATAGATGCGGGTATTTCTTCTTCATCTGATCTTCACGCTCCCAGGTGAACTCGGTGAAAGGACCCGTTCATATACATTATAAACGATTCACAATAGTTGATTACATTGCGAGGTATTTGACCTCTATATGATACATTTTACAAACATTGCATTCGTTTTTAAAAGACAATCTTTCTTTACATCAAAAATTGACAGGCATGCATACCATTTCATAATATCCACTATCCAACTATAAATTGATTTAATAATAATCTTTGATGAACTCAATGACTCGAATGCAACGTTCTTCAAAATATGCTATGAAAGACTCCAAGTAATATCTTTAAAATGAGCAAATGCACAGCGAAAGATTTCTTTAACACCTGAGAATAAACATGCTTTAAAGTGTCAACCAAAAGGTTGGTGAGTTCATTAGTTTATCATAATCATTTATTTCCATCATTTTAATAGACCACAAGAATTTCATTTCCAGTTCTCATAAATATACGTCCCATGCATAGAGACAAAAAATAATCATTCATATGGTGAACACCTGGTAACCGACATTAACTAGATACATATAAGAATATCCCCTATCATTCCGGGATCCTCCTTCGGACATGATATAAATTTCGAAGTACTAAAGCATCCGGTACTTTGGATGGGGTTTGTTAGGCCCAATAGATCTATCTTTAGGATTCGCGTCAATTAGGGTATCTGTTCCCTAATTCTTAGATTACCAGACTTTAATAAAAAGGGGCATATTCGATTTCGATAATTCAACCATAGAATGTAGTTTCAATTACTTGTGTCTATTTCGTCAAACATTTATAAAAGCGCATGTATTCTCAGTCCCAAAAATATAAAGGGTAAAAAGGCAAATGAAACTCACCATACTGTATTTCGTAGTAAAAATACATATAACGTCATTGAACAAGTGCAAGGTTGGCCTCGGATTCACGAACCTAAATTAATTATATATATTTATGTGTTGGTCAATATTTGTCTAACAAATTAGGTCAAGTCAAAGTGTACCACAATCCTAATGCTCGAGACTAATATGCAAAAGTCAACAAAAGTAAATTTGACTCAAAATAATTTCCAAAAATCTATACATGATTAATATATAGTTTAAATATCGTCGTTTTATATTTTTAAATATTTTTAAAAGATTTATTAGAGTAAATAATATAATTTATTTATTAATAAATAAAATTTTATATTATATTTATATAATAAAATATACTTTTATATATATTAAGTAATAAAATTTATAGGGTTCATTTAATATTATAAAGATAATATGATAGGTATTATTAAAGTAAGTTATTACACGTAGTAAAATATGTTTGTATCAAATATTTATTTGATAAAATAATATCTATAATGATAGTAAGTAAAAGTTGTATTATTTTGTAATAATTATTATTATTATAAAATATCAATATTTATAATTACTAAGATGACATTATGATAAAACGATAATTCTAATTATGATAACTTTAATATTTACGATAATTTTTAATATTATCTTTAAAATAATAATTCTATTTAAAATAATAATAATGATGATATTTTATAGTAACAATGACATTTCTATTAAAATGATAATTTTTGTTAAAATGATAGTTTTAATACTAACGACAATTTTAATAATAATAGTACTGATAAAAATAATAAGAACGATAATTTTATCTAAATCAATATCTTATAATATTTTAATTTCATCATGATACTCTTACCCATTATTTCCTAATCGTTTCGTTTAATAGCTTTTAATCGTCTTTTATATCATGTTCGTAATAATGTTAATAATAGTAATCAAAATAATTAGGTGTTACAAATATTTGTTTTAATTACACTAATATTAATAATGATAGTTACTATAACATTATTAACGATAATACTAATAATTATCTTAATGATAATATAGTAATAATAATAATAACAATAACAATAACCATTTTTAAATAATGATATATATATTAATAATGATAATAATAATAATACCAATAATAATAATAATAATAATAATAATTGGATAATAATAATAATACTAATTATAACTTTAACGATAATAACGATAGTAATAATAAAAAAATAATAACAATTTTTAAATATAAATCCTTTTATTGATAAAGATAATAATAATAAGATAAAACTAGAACGATGATAATAACGATGATAATAATAATCATTTTTAATAATAATACAAAAATTCGATGGACTATAACTTCAAATCCGTTCATCGAAATCATTCGATATCTAAATGAAAAGTTCTTAATATTTCGCTAGCTTTCCAACGACATGCATATCTTATACCTTATCTCAGTCGCATATATAACTAATTCAGGATTCAACATAACCTAACTAAAGGCAATATCAAAAGTACAAACATGCATAATCCTATATACTCGAGCACTAGTCAGGGATACACTATTAGTATGTAAAAGTTAAATTATGAGTACTCACGTATCAATATTGAGATTCAATATTGCAGGAAAGGTACGTAGACGCAACGGAGATGATAAACACTATATTGACCTCACGAGCATACCCATGAACCATACCCAATCACCTCCATAGCTATAACCCATAATTTCCTTAATCCAATCCTACTCGAAAAACAATTTCGAAATCACTCGGACAGCACTCTGACGTAATATTTTATGTATACTAATAATATCTTGAAATAATATGGAGTAAATATATATATATATATATATATATATATATATATATATATATATATATGTATATATATATATATATATATATATATATATATATATATATATATCGATTGAGAGAGTTTAGAGAAAAATATTTTCAAGTTTCTATGAAATAATGAAACCTATTGAATTCTATTTATAATAGATTTTTGAATTATTAAAGTGAATTATTAAAGTATGAATTATTAAAGTGAATTATTAAAGTATGAATTATTAAAGTGAATTATTAAAGTATGAATTATTAAAGTGAATTATTAAAGTATGAATTATTAAAGTGAATTATTAAAGTTAAAGTAAAGTAAAAATAAAGTAAAGGTAAAGTTTAAGTATAGTAAAAGTATAAAACTATGTACGTATAATATGCGTATAAATATATATAATATTAATTTAAATCGTTATATATATTTAATAAAATAAAATATAAATATCGTTATCTTTATCATACTGGTTAAGTAATGAGTTGTCAAAAGTGGTTCTAGATATTTATAAAAGTTATATACATTTTAATAATAAAGTTCTTTTTAAACTGAAAACGTTTTTGTACGTTTGAAACTAAATCAAATAAATATAATAATTTTGTTTTCCAAAACCAAATATATTTTTAAGAATCATTTTGTTTAAAGGTTAAAATAATGGAAATCGTTATATCATAAAATGCTTTAGAAAAGTAGAATCATATATATTCATAATAGGTTTCAAGTTTTTAAATTACAGTTTGTTGGTGAAGCATGGGATAAAGTTCAAAGGTTAAATAAACGTATGAAATCATCTTAATGAAAAATGTCGAGTTACTTAACTTGTCGATATCCAACATCTAAGTTATTTACACTTCACGTTCTTACTTATACATCACTTTACCATTTTCAAAATGTTGTCAAAAAGAATAGATTTCTTAAATCACAGTGGACCTCATAACATAGACCCGTAATGATATCATAATGTATCTGATAAATCAATCATTTGATATTATCTTCTAATTCCATCGATAAACATATTGAAATAAATACGTTCATGTAAAGTATTATACGTTTAATACTTTATTAATATTCTCAAGTTATAATATATATATATATATACATATATATACATATTTATTTATATATAACGGTTCGTGAATCGTCGGAATTTGGTCGAGGTTATAATGAATGTATGAAGACAATTTAAAATTCTTTAGATTTAACTTAACAAACTTTGCTTATCGTGTCGGAATAATATAAAGATAAAGTTTAAATTTGGTTGGAAATTTCTGGGTTGTCACAGTACCTACCCGTTAAAGAAATTTCGTCCCAAAATTTGAGTGGAAAGGTCGTGAATGATAATAAGTATGTTTTCATGATGCATACAGGCTGAAAATTAGAGTTTTATCATCAGCGAATAATTTGGATAAACAATCCATTTATATGAAGAGTACGAATGAAGCTAACATATAAGAGTGAAATGAGTAAGTGTAGATTCATCTTATCATTTGACGTAGATATGATTGATTTCCAGATTTGAAGAAAATCTTTGTAATAAGATTTGATTCTCCGGTAACAAAAGGAATTAGGATCCGCTTTAAATGCGATCGTCCATTTTAACTGTTCTGTCGGAGATTTTCTTATAAATTCAGCTCCTTCGTTTTCTTACAACTCACACCTTTTATTGATATATTTTATGCAAGTCCCTAGACATCTACCCACGTCCATTGCAGGTACAACAGTTTACAGGCCACCATGATCGTTCGTTATTATCCTATCCGTGTTTGTATGTGGTTACAGCAACTGCAGAAACAAGATTTGGATGTTTGACTATGTTAGACTTAGTCAGACGTCCGAGTGAAGCCTCACTCGTACGGCTGACAGGCTCATATGCACGGTTGATGCTGAGCTAAGTCACAATTACCACCTAAATGAGAAGACACAAGTGAGTGATCACCCGTACGGCTGATGAAGCCAACTCGTATGTGTGATGGATGAATCGTACGGGTGAGTCAACAGCAGGGGTATATAAGGTCTTATGTTCTTCATTTTAGGTTAAGCCTCTCATTTATTACACACACTCAGATCTGGTGAGCTCCTCCGATTCTCTCTCAACCCAAATCACCCAGGTGGTGAATAATAGCTCTAGGTGTTGATCTAATCACACTTGATTTAGTTGTGGTATGACTAAATTAATCCAAAAAAGCTTAACCTATTCACTAGAGGGTTTGATTCACTTATTCCGTCATTGTGTGAGTTAAATCTGTTGATTTCTAAATTCCTAGTCATGTTTCATCACCTTCT
The DNA here is from genome assembly GCF_046630445.1 of Rutidosis leptorrhynchoides. Taxonomy (NCBI): domain Eukaryota; kingdom Viridiplantae; phylum Streptophyta; class Magnoliopsida; order Asterales; family Asteraceae; genus Rutidosis; species Rutidosis leptorrhynchoides. Next base: position 567,760,766 of record NC_092335.1, on the reverse strand, counting down.
ATTCTTTCCTCCTCAACTCATATTTTAAAGTATTCATCAATATGCTCCATCCAGTTTTGATTCTCGATATACTTATAACTTTCATATCGGTCATTCTTCTTTTTCATCTACCCGGAAGAATCTATTTACTTCTACTATACTCTTGGGTTTATAGTGTTTCTAGTTCTCCCGTGTCTTTATATTGCTATATGCATCGATATATATGGTTTATAATTTTTGGTTTGTCGTTGGGCTTTATATCTTCCCTTATATTTCTAAGTCTCTGTTTCTATCTTCTATAATCATTGTCATCCACAGTTAATGCTCTCTTTTATTTGCTGCAATTTATACCCCAATTTCTATTTCAGAGTTTTGTCCTTTCGTTTCTTCTTCTTGCGATTAAGCACCGCTTGTAATGGTCCAGAATTCACAGATATGAATTTCGGAATGAACATTGTTAATGTTCTAGGAAGGAAATTGTGATGGCACGATCTTGACTTATCAAATTACTAGAATACCTTGGAAAAGGTCGAATCATCAAGAAATATTTTCTTGATATTTTAGAGGTTAAATAGAATACAAGAGTCGTATAACATGGCACATGATGATGTTATGATCTGTGAATCATCACGTTCCATTTAGAAACTCATCATGAATTACTGTAATATAATCACGTTGATCAAGTGTCATTATATTATACTAACTCATGCTTCAGTTTCCAACACTACTTCAAAAACATTCATATTTTAAACTCAAAGATTTACAGAGTATAGGAACTAAACAGTTTCCTTTTTGATGTAATACAGATAGCGCAAAGAGATAAATGATTCCAGATAAGAATAGTTATGGAAATATCTTCAGAAATATGGAGGATATTGATAATGAAAGATACGATGATATCTTAGAATTTCTAATATCAGAGGATGATGAAGAATATTGTTTGTAAGGGTTTAGTGTCAGGAGCAAGGTATTCGTTAATGACTTCAGCAGACACTGAATCATTTGGATTCTTCGAAGGCAGGTTCAGTCTTTGTGATTTGTCCACAGCCTCCTTCATACTTTGCTCAATCCGTTTTCCAGTTCCAAAACTTCTCTATTTCTGAGCTTTGTTAATACACTAATCTTTATCATCAAACTTTTTACTGCTAAGGTCGTTTATAGTTTTTGTTGCTTCATCAGCATTTCGAGAACTAGTTCGTGGTTCAGAGAGTTTTTCAGAAACTTCACATTCGAAGTATGTAAGCCTTGGAAATAGACGTTATGTATAACTGTTGGCGTCAACATGCTGTGAGATTTCAAAATACTGATTGCTAATTCCCAATGATTCGTATGACAATTCTCGTTACAAGAGCCAGATGAGTAAATGATGAGGTTTCGATAAATATAAAGATTCTTCGGAATGCCCAAGATCAGTGAAGTTGTTGGTAAGTTTATTGCTAATGTGGTGGAATATGAAAGGTTCTCCGGTAAGTGCTTCAGGTTCTTCGCCAAGAGAGCAATGTGGTGGATGGAAAGGATCGCCTTCTTCTTGTTTCCAATGATTGAGGAGGCTACAAACCCATCCCCAATTCATCCAGAATAGGTGATGGCTGATTGGTTGATCCATTCCGGTCACACTGCTTTCAGAGCTTGAGTGAGATTCCATTTCGGAATCCGAGTGACTTGAACTGATGACAAATTCCATTTCGTACGATTGGATAAAGGATTTTCGATATAAAATGTTTTTCGGCTATCGGGTGGTATTCTATTTACATAGGATATCTATATATAGAGATCAAAAGATTTCATAGATTACGGAGGAATTTGCGGGATATGTCAGGCAAAGTTTAAAGTAACAGATACGATAAGATATGATTTAGCAGATACGCTAAGATATGAATTTTGTCTATACACTACTCATGCAATTAATGTAGCAAGACGTGTCTAGACTAATAATGATAAGCAGGTAATTTCCTATGGATGATAAGCAGATGATTTCCGACTAGAAATGATAAGCAAAACTTTTGACATGCAGACACGGTCGAAGTCCAGACTCACTAATGCATCCTAACGACTTATCAGTTAGACACACTAATGCAGACCTGGTTCGCTAAGACCACCGCTCTGATACCAACTGAAAGGACCCGTTCATATACATTATAAACGATTCACAATAGTTGATTACATTGCGAGGTATTTGACCTCTATATGATACATTTTACAAACATTGCATTCGTTTTTAAAAGACAATCTTTCTTTACATCAAAAATTGACAGGCATGCATACCATTTCATAATATCCACTATCCAACTATAAATTGATTTAATAATAATCTTTGATGAACTCAATGACTCGAATGCAACGTTCTTCGAAATATGCTATGAAAGACTCCAAGTAATATCTTTAAAATGAGCAAATGCACAGCGAAAGATTTCTTTAACACCTGAGAATAAACATGCTTTAAAGTGTCAACCAAAAGGTTGGTGAGTTCATTAGTTTATCATAATCATTTATTTCCATCATTTTAATAGACCACAAGAATTTCATTTCCAGTTCTCATAAATATACGTCCCATGCATAGAGACAAAAAATAATCATTCATATGGTGAACACCTGGTAACCGACATTAACTAGATACATATAAGAATATCCCCTATCATTCCGGGATCCTCCTTCGGACATGATATAAATTTCTAAGTACTAAAGCATCCGGTACTTTGGATGGGGTTTGTTAGGCCCAATAGATCTATCTTTAGGATTCGCGTCAATTAGGGTATCTGTTCCCTAATTCTTAGATTACCAGACTTTAATAAAAAGGGGCATATTCGATTTCGATAATTCAACCATAGAATGTAGTTTCAATTACTTGTGTCTATTTCGTCAAACATTTATAAAAGCGCATGTATTCTCAGTCCCAAAAATATAAAGGGTAAAAAGGCAAATGAAACTCACCATACTGTATTTCGTAGTAAAAATACATATAACGTCATTGAACAAGTGCAAGGTTGGCCTCGGATTCACGAACCTAAATTAATTATATATATTTATGTGTTGGTCAATATTTGTCTAACAAATTAGGTCAAGTCAAAGTGTACCACAATCCTAATGCTCGAGACTAATATGCAAAAGTCAACAAAAGTAAATTTGACTCAAAATAATTTCCAAAAATCTATACATGATTAATATATAGTTTAAATATCGTCGTTTTATATTTTTAAATATTTTTAAAAGATTTATTAGAGTAAATAATATAATTTATTTATTAATAAATAAAATTTTATATTATATTTATATAATAAAATATACTTTTATATATATTAAGTAATAAAATTTATAGGGTTCATTTAATATTATAAAGATAATATGATAGGTATTATTAAAGTAAATTATTACACGTAGTAAAATATGTTTGTATCAAATATTTATTTGATAAAATAATATCTATAATGATAGTAAGTAAAAGTTGTATTATTTTGTAATAATTATTATTATTATAAAATATCAATATTTATAATTACTAAGATGACATTATGATAAAACGATAATTCTAATTATGATAACTTTAATATTTACGATAATTTTTAATATTATCTTTAAAATAATAATTCTATTTAAAATAATAATAATGATGATATTTTATAGTAACAATGACATTTCTATTAAAATGATAATTTTTGTTAAAATGATAGTTTTAATACTAACGACAATTTTAATAATAATAGTACTGATAAAAATAATAAGAACGATAATTTTATCTAAATCAATATCTTATAATATTTTAATTTCATCATGATACTCTTACCCATTATTTTCTAATCGTTTCGTTTAATAGCTTTTAATCGTCTTTTATATCATGTTCGTAATAATGATAATAATAGTAATCAAAATAATTAGGTGTTACAAATATTTGTTTTAATTACACTAATATTAATAATGATAGTTACTATAACATTATTAACGATAATACTAATAATTATCTTAATGATAATATAGTAATAATAATAATAACAATAACAATAACCATTTTTAAATAATGATATATATATTAATAATGATAATAAAAATAATACCAATAATAATAATAATAATTGGATAATAATAATAATACTAATTATAACTTTAACGATAATAACGATAGTAATAATAAAAAAATAACAATTTTTAAATATAAATCCTTTTATTGATAAAGATAATAATAATAATAAGATAAAACTAGAACGACGATAATAACGACGATAATAATAATCATTTTTAATAATAATACAAAAATTCGATGGACTATAACTTCAAATCCGTTCATCGAAATCATTCGACATCTAAATGAAAAGTTCTTAATTTTTCGCTAGCTTTCCAACGACATGCATATCTTATACCTTATCTCAGTCGCATATATAACTAATTCAGGATTCAACATAACCTAACTAAAGGCAATATCAAAAGTACAAACATGCATAATCCTATATACTCGAGCACTAGTCAGGGATACACTATTAGTATGTAAAAGTTAAATTATGAGTACTCACGTATCAATATTGAGATTCAATATTGCAGGAAAGGTACGTAGATGCAACGGAGATGATAAACACTATATTGACCTCACGAGCATACCCATGAACCATACCCAATCACCTCCATAGCTATAATCCATAATTTCCTTAATCCAATCCCACTCGAAAAACAATTTCGAAATCACTCGGACAGCACTCTGACGTAATATTTTATGTATACTAATAATATCTTGAAATAATATGGAGTAAATATATATATATATATATATATATATATATATATATATATATATATATATATATATATATATATATATATATATATATATATATATATATATATATATATATATATATATATATATATATATAACGATTGAGAGAGTTTAGAGAAAAATATTTTCAAGTTTCTATGAAATAATGAAACCTATTGAATTCTATTTATAATAGATTTTTGAATTATTAAAGTGAATTATTAAAGTATGAATTATTAAAGTGAATTATTAAAGTATGAATTATTATAGTGAATTATTAAAGTATGAATTATTAAAGTGAATTATTAAAGTATGAATTATTAAAGTGAATTATTAAAGTATGAATTATTAAAGTGAATTATTAAAGTTAAAGTAAAGTAAAAATAAAGTAAAGGTAAAGTTTAAGTATAGTAAAAGTATAAAACTATGTACGTATAATACGCGTATAAATATATATAATATTAATTTAAATCGTTATATATATTTAATAAAATAAAATATAAATATCGTTATCTTTATCATACTGGTTAAGTAATGAGTTGTCAAAAGTGGTTCTAGATATTTATAAAAGTTATATACGTTTTAATAATAAAGTTCTTTTTAAACTGAAAACGTTTTTGTACGTTTGAAACTAAATCAAATAAATATAATAATTTTGTTTTCCAAAACCAAATATATTTTTAAGAATCATTTTGTTTAAAGGTTAAAATAATGGAAATAGTTATATCATAAAATGCTTTAGAAAAGTAGAATCATATATATTCATAATAGGTTTCAAGTTTTTAAATTACAGTTTGTTGGTGAAGCATGGGATAAAGTTCAAAGGTTAAATAAACGTATGAAATCATCTTAATGAAAAATGTCGAGTTACTTAACTTGTCGATATCCAACATCTAAGTTATTTACACTTCACGTTCTTACTTATAAATCACTTTACCATTTTCAAAATGTTGTCAAAAAGAATAGATTTTTTAAATCACAGTGGACCTCATAACATAGACCCGTAATGATATCATAATGTATCTGATAAATCAATCATTTGATATTATCTTCTAATTCCATCGATAAACATATTGAAACAAATACGTTCATGTAAAGTATTATACGTTTAATACTTTATTAATATTCTCAAATTATAATATATATATATATATATATATATATATATATATATATATATATATATATACATATATATACATATTTATTTATATATAACGGTTCGTGAATCGTCGGAATTTGGTCGAGGTTATAATGAATGTATGAAGACAATTTAAAATTCTTTAGATTTAACTTAACAAACTTTGCTTATCGTGTCGGAATAATATAAAGATAAAGTTTAAATTTGGTTGGAAATTTCTGGGTTGTCACAGTACCTACCCGTTAAAGAAATTTCGTCCCGAAATTTGAGTGGAAAGGTCGTGAATGATAATAAGTATGTTTTCATGATGCATACAGGCTGAAAATTAGAGTTTTATCATCAGCGAATAATTTGGATAAACAATCCATTTATATGAAGAGTACGAATGAAGCTAACATAGAAGAGTGAAATGAGTAAGTGTAGATTCATCTTATCATTTGACGTAGATATGACTGATTTCCAGATTTGAAGAAAATCTTTGTAATAAGATTTGATTCTCCGGTAACAAAAGGAATTAGGATCCGCTTTAAATGCGATCGTCCATTTTAACTGTTCTGTCGGAGATTTTCTTATAAATTCAGCTCCTTCGTTTTCTTACAACTCACACCTTTTGTTGATATATTTTATGCAAGTCCCTAGACATCTACCCACGTCCATTGCAGGTACAACAGTTTACAGGCCACCATGATCGTTCGTTATTATCCTATCCGTGTTTGTATGTGGTTACAGCAACTGCAGAAACAAGATTTGGATGTTTGACTATGTTAGACTTAGTCAGACGTCCGAGTGAAGCCTCACTCGTATGGCTGACAGGCTCATACGCACGGTTGATGCTGAGCTAAGTCACAATTACCACCTAAATGAGAAGACACAAGTGAGTGATCACCCGTACGGCTGATGAAGCCAACTCGTATGTGTGATGGATGAATCGTACGAGTGAGTCAACAGCAGGGGTATATAAGGTCTTATGTTCTTCATTTTAGGTTAAGCCTCTCATTTGTTACACACACTCAGATCTGGTGAGCTCCTCCGATTCTCTCTCAACCCAAATCACCCAGGTGGTGAATAATAGCTCTAGGTGTTGATCTAATCACACTTGATTTAGTTGTGGTATGACTAAATTAATCCAAAAAAGCTTAACCTATTCACTAGAGGGTTTGATTCACTTATTCCGTCATTGTGTGAGTTAAATCTGTTGATTTCTAAGTTCCTAGTCATGTTTCATCACCTTCTATTCTTTCCCCCTCAACTCATATTTTAAAGTATTCATCAATATGCTCCATCCAGTTTTGATTCTCGATATACTTATAACTTTCATATCGGTCATTCTTCTTTTTCATCTACCCGGAAGAATCTATTTACTTCTACTATACTCTTGGGTTTATAGTGTTTCTAGTTCTCCCGTGTCTTTATATTGCTATATGCATCGATATATATGGTTTATAATTTTTGGTTTGTCGTTGGGCTTTATATCTTCCCTTATATTTCAAAGTCTCTGTTTCTATCTTCTATAATCATTGTCATCCACAGTTAATGCTCACTTTTATTTGCTGCAATTTATACCCCAATTTCTATTTCAGAGTTTTGTCCTTTCGTTTCTTCTTCTTGCGATTAAGCACCGCTTGTAATGGTCCAGAATTCACAGATATGAATTTTGGAATGAACATTGTTAATGTTCTAGGAAGGAAATTGTGATGGCACGATCTTGACTTATCAAATTACTAGAATACCTTGGAAAAGGCCGAATCATCAAGAAATATTTTCTTGATATTTTAGAGGTTAAATAGAATACAAGAGTCGTATAACATGGCACATGATGATGTTATGATCTGTGAATCATCACGTTCCATTTAGAAACTCAGCATGAATTACTGTAATATAATCACGTTGATCAAGTGTCATTATATTATACTAACTCATGCTTCAGTTTCCAACACTACTTCAAAAACATTCATATTTTAAACTCAAAGGTTTACAGAGTATAGGAACTAAACAGTTTCCTTTTTGATGTAATACAGATAGCGCAAAGAGATAAATGATTCCAGATAAGAATAGTTATGGAAATATCTTCAGAAATATGGAGGATATTTATAATGAAAGATACGATGATATCTTAGAATTTCTAATATCAGAGGATGATGAAGAATATTGTTTGTAAGGGTTTAGTGTCAGGAGCAAGGTATTCGTTAATGACTTCAGCAGACACTGAATCATTTGGATTCTTCAAAGGCAGGTTCAGTCTTTGTGATTTGTCCACAGCCTCCTTCATACACAGCTGGTGCGTTAGTCAATCCAAACGGCATAACCATAAACTCGTAATGACCATAACGCGTCCTAAAAGCAGTTTTTGGAATATCATCCTCCTTTACTCGCATTTGATGATATCCAGAACGTAAATCGATTTTCGAATAAACCGACGAGCCTTGTAGTTGATCAAATAAGTTGTCAATTCTCGGCAGTGGATAACGGTTTTTGATGGTAAGTTTATTCAACTCTCTGTAGTCAATACACAACCTAAATGTACCATCATTCTTCTTGACAAACAAAACAGGAGCTCCCCATGGTGATGTGCTTGGTCGAATGAAACCACGTTCTAATAGTTCTTGCAGTTGGCTTTGCAGTTCTTTCATCTCGCTGGGTGCGAGTCTGTAAGGAGCACGAGTTATTGGTGCAGCTCCTGGTACAAGATCTATTTGAAATTCAACAGATCGATGTGGAGGTAGTCCCGGTAATTCTTTTGGAAATACATCAGGAAATATTTTGCGACGGGAACATCATTGATGCTCTTTTCTTCAGTTTGTACTTTCTCGACATGTGCTAGAACAGCATAGCAACCTTTTCTTATTAGTTTTTGTGCCTTCAAATTACTAATAAGATGTAGCTTCTTGTTGCCCCTTTCTCTGTACACCATTAAGGGTTCTCCTTCTTCTCGTACAATGCGAATTGTATTTTTGTAACATACGATCTCTGCTTTCATCTCCTTCAGCCAGCCCATGCCAACTATTACATCAAAACTCCCTAAATCTACTGGTATCAAATCAATCTTAAATATTTCGCTACCCAGTTTAATTTCTCGATTCCGGCATATATAATCTGCTGAAATTAATTTACCGTTTGCTAATTCGAGTAAAAATTTACTATCCAAAGGCGTCAATGGACAACTTAATTTAGCACAAAAATCTCTACTCATATAGCTTCTATCAGTACCCGAATCAAATAAAACGTAAGCAGATTTATTGTCAATAAGAAACATACCCGTAATAAGCTCCGGGTCTTCCTGTGCCTCTGCTGCATTAATATTGAAAACTCTTCCGCGGCCTTGTCCATTCGTGTTCTCCTGGTTCGGGCAATTTCTAATAATGTGGCCCGATTTTCCACATTTATAACAAACTACATTGGCATAACTTGCTCTGACACTACTTGCTCCGCCATTACTCATTCCGACACCATTTGTTCCTTTCGTTCTGTTAACCCCTGGTCCGTAGACCTCACACTTCGCCGCGCTATGACCATTTCTTTTACACTTGTTGCAAAATTTGGTGCAGAACCCTGAGTGATACTTTTCACACCTTTGGCATAGCTGCTTCTGATTGTTGTTGTTGTTGCGGTTGTTATTGTTGTTGGGATGATTGTTGTAGTTGTTGTTGTTGTTGTTGTTCCGTTTGTTGTTGTTGCGATTGTTGGGATAGTTGTTGTTGTTTTGGTGACTCTTATCACCGTTTTCCTCCCATTTTCTTTTGACTAGCTTCACGTTGGCCTCTTCGGCCGCCTGTTCTTTAATTCTTCCCTCAATCTGGTTCACTAGTTTGTGAGGCATTCTACATGCCTTTTGTATGGAGGCAGGCTCATGTGAACTTATATCTTCTTGGATTCTCTCCGGTAACCCTTTCACAAACGCGTCGATCTTCTCTTCCTCATCTTCGAATGCTCTCGGACACAATAGGCACAATTCTGTGAATCGTCTTTCGTACGAAGTAATATCGAATCCCTGTGTTCGTAACCCTATAAGTTCTGACTTGAGCTTATTGACCTCGGTTCTGGGACGGTACTTCTCGTTCATCAAGTGCTTGAATGCTGACCACGGTAGCGCATAGGCAGCATCTTGTCCCACTTGCTCTAGATAGGTATTCCACCATGTTAACGCAATACCTGTGAAGGTATGCGTAGCGTACTTCACTTTGTCTCCTTCAGCACACTTACTTATGGCAAACACCGATTCAACTTTCTCGGTCCACCATTTCAATCCGATTGATCCTTCGGTCCCATCAAATTCTGAAGGTTTGCAGGCAGTGAATTCCTTGTAGGAGCATCCTACACGATTTCTTGCGCCGTTAGCTGTATTGCTAGATTCAGAGTTATTGTTGGTATGTAGCGCGGCCTGTACTGCGGCTATGTTTGAAGCAAGAAAGGCACGAAATTCCTCTTCGCTCATATTCAAGGGGTGTCGAGTAGTCGGTGCCATTTTCTTCAAAATAGTCACATGAAACAAGTTAATCATACAGAATATTAAGAGTAGTCAATAGTATCTCGTAGCATAATATGAACCCATTTATAAAAGCTTTTTCTTCATATTAGCGTTTTATAATTTTAAATTCGGGTACTACCTACCCGTTAAGTTCATACTTAGTAGCTAATATACAATTCAACTACTACAATTCCATATGAAAAACTGATTATAATAATATATCACATAAAAATATTCTTCAAACTTACAACTTAACTATATTACATATAACATGAAATATAGTACACTATGATACAGAACAGTTTTGAAGATAAATCTAGTTAATACGCAAGTTGTTCAGCAAAGGAAATAAAGACACGTAATTCATAAGTCCAGAAACAAGTCATGCATTCTGGTTTTACTAAGACGACTTCCCATCCTTGGTCTTGTGGAAAATAGCAGTTATGACCATTAGCTAGGCAGCATGTTGTAATGTCGTCAAAAGGACGAGGGTTTCGTAATGCCCAACAGCCCCGTAATAATCTAAAAACCTTGTTTCTCACCCCAACTACTGAATCCGTCACTTGTGGGAAAGTTTTAATTAAAAGCTGCAATCCGATGTTCTTTTTCTCACTTTGGTAAGAAGCGAACATCACTAACCCGTAAGCATAACATGCTTCTTTATGTTGCATGTTAGAAGCTCTTTCTAATTCACGAAATCCTATGTTGGGATATGTTGAGTCAAAATAGTTTCTTAACCCGTAGCGTAAAATTGCATTTGGGTTCCCCGCATTTAACGCTTTAAAGAAAACACGGCGAAACTTACGGTCTCCCCAATGTGATATACCCCACCTATCAAAGGAAAGCCTTTTATAAACTAAGGCATTTCTGGAAAGTCTTTCAAATGTTTGACAAGTTAATTTCGCCATAACTAAATGTGCTGATGAATTCTGACCGACTCTAGACATGATTTCCTCAATCATATCCTCTGGTAGGTCTTCTAAAATATTCGGTTGTCTACCCTTAACGTCCATTTTGTTTTTATACTGTAAAATAGACAAGGATTAGATTCGTAAAAGATAATTAACAAACAATACAAGCAATTTTTACATAGAACATAAAAGTACAAGCACACTACAATGCATATAATACACAACATGATTACAACCTTCTAATCTGAATTACTGGTTTCTTCTTCTTCGGACTTGGTTCGTTTTCCTAATTTTCTAGGAATATATGGTGTTCCTCTAATACGAGCCGTCGTTTTCCATAATGGTTTAGAAAAACCTGGTGGTTTAGAGGTTCCCGGGTTATTGTTACATTTTAGGAAATACGGATGTTGTCGATACATATAAAGTTCATCGGGGTTGGAATCGGGTTTCTCTATTTTTATACCTTTTCCCTTATTATTTTCTTTCGCTTTATTAAATTGGGTCGAGGTAATTTCTATAACATCATCGGAATCCTCATCGGGATCCAATTCATCAGAAAATTGGTAATCTTCCCAATATTTTGCTTCCTCGACGGAAACACCATTGACCATTATTAACTTTGGTCCGTTGGTTGAGGATTTTCTTTTATTTAATCGATTTACTATAGGTATCAATATTTCTTCCTCCAGAACCTCTTCTTCTTCTGGTTCCTCCTCTTCCGATTCATCCTCTTCTGGTTCCTCTTCTTCCGGTTCCTCCTCTTCCGGTTCCTCTTCGGGAATTTGTGAATCTTCCCAAAATATATTCGACTCTTCATTATTATTAGGTGAATCAATGGGATTTGTACTAGAGGTAGACATCTATCACACAATATCAAACACGTTAAGAGATTAATATATCACATAATATTTACATGTTAATAATATATAGTTTCCAACAAAAAATAAGTTAAGCAATCGTTTTTGAAGAAAAACACGGTCGAAGTCCAGACTCACTAATACATCCTAACAAACTCGATAAGACACACTAATGCAATTTTCTGGTTCTCTAAGACCAACGCTCGGATACCAACTGAAATGTCCCGTTCATATTGATTATAAACGTTCCATATTAATTGATTTCGTCGCGAGGTTTTGACCTCTATATGAGACGTTTTTCAAAGACTGCATTCATTTTTAAAACAACCATAACCTTTATTTTATCGATAAAGGTTTAAAAGCATTACGTAGATTATCAAATAATGATAATCTAAAATATACCATTTACACACGACCATTACATAATGGTTTACAATAAGAATATATTACATCAAAAATAAGTTTCTTGAATGCAGTTTTTACATAATATCATACAAGCATGGACTCTAAATCTTGTCCTTATTTTAGTATGCAACAGCGGAAGCTCTTAATAATCACCTGAGAATAAACATGCTTAAAATGTCAACAAAAATGTTGGTGAGTTATAGGTTTAACCTATATATTATCAAATCATAATAATAGACCACACGATTTCATATTTCAATGCACATCCCATACATAGAGATAAAAATCATTCATATGGTGAACACCTGGTAACCGACATTAACAAGATGCATATATAAGAATATCCCCATCATTCCGGGACACCCTTCAGATATGATATAAATTTCGAAGTACTAAAGCATCCGGTACTTTGGATGGGGTTTGTTAGGCCCAATAGATCTATCTTTAGGATTCGCGGCAATTAGGGTGTCTGTTCCCTAGTTCTTAGATTATCAGACTTAATAAAAAGGGGCATATTCGATTTCGATAATTCAACCATAGAATGTAGTTTCACGTACTTGTGTCTATTTTGTAAATCATTTATAAAACGTGCATGTATTCTCATTTCAAAAATATTAGATTTTAAAAGTGGGACTATAACTCACTTTCACAGATATTTCCTTCCTCGGAAATAAGACTTGGCCACGGATCGATTCACGAACCTATACAAATATGTACATATATATCAAAGTATGATCAAAATATAATTACAACCATTTTTATTATGTTTTAAAGATTTGAGTGTATTAAGTCAGCTGTCCTCGTTAGTAACCTACAACTAGTTGTCCACTGTTAGATGTACATAAATAAATCGATATATATTATCTTGAATCAATCCACGACCCAGTGTATACACGTCTCAGGCTAGATCACAACTCAAAGTATATATATTTTTGGAATCAACCTCAACCATGTATAGCTAACTCCAACATTACTGCATATAGAGTGTCTATGGTTGTTCCAAATAATATATATACATGGGTCGATATGATATGTCAAAACATTTGCATACGTGTCTATGGTATCCCAAGATTACATAATATATTAGAATACATGTATAATACAATATAATTTAGCTAGGATATGATTTGTATAGATTTGTTAAACATTTCCCGTAACTAAAAAGATCAAAAATATCCAATCTTGTTTTACCCATAACTTCTTCATTTTAAATCTGTTTTGAGTGAATCAAATTGCTATGGTTTCATATTGAACTCAAATTTAAGAATCCAAACAGAAAAAGTATAGGTTTATAGTCAGAAATTTAAGTTACATGTCAATTACTAAAGAGGTAGTCATTTCCGTCGAAAAAACGACATCTTGATGACCATTTTGAAAAACATACTTTCACTTAGAGTTTAACCAAGATTTTTGGATATAGTTTCATGTTCATATGAAAAATCATTTTCTCAGAAGAACAACTTTTAAATCAAAGTTTATCATAGTTTTTAATTATCCAAACCAAAACAGCCCCCGGTTTCACTACGACGGCGTATATCCGATTTTATGGTGTTCATCGTGTTTCCAGGTTTTAAATCAATAAGTTAGCATAACAGATAGATATAGAACATGTGTTTAGTTGATTTTAAAAGTCAAGTTAGAAGGATTAACTTTTTTTTGCGAACAAGTTTAGAATTAACTAAACTATGTTCTAGTGATTACAAGTTTAAACCTTCGAATAAGATAGCTTTATATGTATGAATCGAATGATATTATGAACATCATTACTACCTCAAGTTTTCTGGATAAAACTACTGGAAATGAGAAAAATAGATCTAGCTTCAAAGGATCCTTGGATGGCTTGAAAGTTCTTGAAGCAGAATCATGACACGAAAACAGTTCAAGTAAGATTTTCACTCGAAATAAGATTGTTATAGTTGTAGAAATTGAATCAAAGTTTGAATATGAATATTACCTTAAATTAGAAAGATAATCTACTATAAATAACAAAGGTTCCTTGATCTTAGATGATTATTTGGAATGGATTAGAAATGAACATATATTTCTGATAGTGCTTCAAATGAACATATATTTAGTAGCAATATCGTTCCAATATGTAAAGTTTTTAAATGTAATTTCATTATTTTTAGTTGTAATAGTTAAATAAATAAGTGCGAAGACGAAAGACGCAAATCGCTCGAAAATGAAGATTTAAAGACAAAAACGAAGATTTGAAAGACCAAAACGTCCAAAATGGTCAAACGTACAAGTTACACTCCAAGTGGTTCAATATATTGATGAGAAACGTCTCAAAATTACAAAAGTACAAGCCGCAAAATGCAAAGTACAAGATATTAAATTATACGAAAAGGCGTTAGAAAATCCGGAACCGAGACATGAACCAACTTTCAACGCTCGACGCAACGGAGCTAAAATTACAAGTTAACTATGCTCAAGAATATAATATAATATTTAAATAATTCATAATAAGAATAATAATAAATAATAAAAAATTGTTAATTGAGCATAGTTAAGGGGTCATAAGTGAAAATTTCAAATCACCAATTGCCTATAAAATGGAATTCACGGAGTAATGAAAAAATACACCTTCACTTCATTTTTCTTTCTTTCCCTCTGTAAGAATATATATATTTATATTTATAATATTAAGTTTAATTTAAGTTTAATAATAATTGGGTTATTGTAAGAAATATTTTACGGGTTTTAAAGTCGAAACTCTGCCCGTGTAACGCTACGCGATTAATCACCACTGTAAGCTATGTTCTTCCTTTTTAAATTAATGTATCGTAACTAAGTTATTATTATGCTTATTTGAGCCGAAGTAATCGTGATGTTGGGCTAAAATATTAAGAAGGGGTTATTGAACTTTGGACCATAATTAAGGTTTGGGCAAAAGACCGACACTTGTGGAAATTGAACTATTGACTATTAATAGATGGGGGGTATTGTCTAATTGAGTGACAACTCATTGGAGTCTGTCGAACCTATCTTCAAATTAATTAACCTAATAATTAATAATAATTATGGTTGTCCTATTTAGTGATGTTCATATGGAATCTGTTATAATCATTTAATTAATCAATTGGGTTGGGTAATTGATTATTCATTCTGATCAAGTGGATGAATTAATATTCATAAACTAATTAAAACAGGGGTGGATTACATACAGTGATAACTGGTGTAATTGTTGACAGAAGTGATAACTGCGTCACAGTTTAAATCCTTAATCAGTTGGAATATTTGACTTCGGGTATAAGGGTAATTTGACGAGGATACTCGCACTTTATATTTATGACCGATGGACTATTATGGACAAAAACCAGATAGACGTATCAAATAAACCAGGACAAAGGACAATTAACCCATGGTAATAAATTAAAATCAACACGTCAAACATCATGATTACGGAAGTTTAAATAAGCATAATTCTTTTATTATATTTCTCATCGTATCTTTATTTACTGTCATTTTATTACTCGCAATTTTATTTACTGTCATTTTATTTATTGTCATTATTTTACGCACTTTAATTATCGTCATTTATCTTTACGCTTAAAATATAGAATCGAAAAACTGGTCATTAAACGGTAAAACCCCCCTTTTATAATAATATTACTACTTATATAATTATATATATTTTGTATAAATATAGTTAAAAATATAGTAAGTATCACCAGCTCCCTGTGGAACGAACCGGACTTACTAAAAACTACACTACTCTACGATTAGGTACACTGCCTATAGTGTTGTAGCAAGATTTAGGTATATCCCATCCGTAAATTAATAAAACTTGTGTCATATTTTGTAGTATTTTGTATTAAAAATAATACTATTTCGTACCCTCACGCTACATCATCAAGTTTTTGGCGCCGCTGCCGGGGAGCACTAAAACGCTATATTTTTAATTTATATCTGTAAAAATATAGTTATAAAAAAAAGTAATTTCGGGGACACTTTTTGTGTTTTCACGGGGTATTTAAGTTTTTTTTTTTTTTTTTTAGTTTTTGATTGATTAAAGATATATTAATTTAAATATAATAATTTAATTAATATAATAATATAATAATATTGAAATAAAATATAATAATATTTTAGAATCAAATTTGATACGTAAAAGTTTTAAAAGTTTTAAAAAGTCGTATTTATTAAATATTTCAGGGGTATATTATGTAACTTATAATTAATAATTTCTACAATGTCGCTTTCATGTGAATATTAAATTAATTAATTTCTTTCCTTTACTATTTTGAATCGTAAAAGTTTTATAAAGTCGTATTTATTAAATATTTCAGGGGTATATTATGTAACTTGCAATTAATAATTTCTATCATGTCGCTTTCATGTGAATAGTAAATTAATTAATTTCTTTTCATTTACTATTCATGAATAGTAAATGAGTTAAAAAAAAGTTTTAAAAAAAATTAATAATAATAAAAAAATTATTAATTCCTTTAAAAAAAAAATTTGTGTAAAAAAAATTGTTTTTTTAATAAAAAAAAATTCGTTTTAAAAAAAATTGTAAAAAAAATCGTTTTTTTTAAAGAAAATTTAAAAAAAAAAAAGTTTAAAAAAAAAAAATTTAAAAAAAAAAATTTTAAAATCCTTATAAAACGAAATATAAAAAAAATTAAAAAAAAAAGTTTTTTTTTTATTACCTTTAGATTTTTAGACTCTAGTTACAATTTTTAGTATTAAGTTTAGTTTTGCCATAGTTATTTTTATTTCTAGAATTTTTAGGTTTGCCGTAAAATCCTTTAAGTGCTTATTCCTTAGACTAAGATTTATGTGCTTTAGAATTTTGCGACGCCGTTTTTCGCGCTACTTTCTTATTTTTATTTTTCGACGCTTATTTTTCGACCTTTTATTTTTCGACCTTTTTCGACGCGCAATCTTTTTCTTTCTTATTTCTCGCTATTCTAGTTTTAGGACATAGATTTTTATTCTACTTCTTATCTAAATTTCTTAAAATTACAAAAATTTATTTTAAGTGGTTAAATTGATAGACATCAAAATTTTCTGATTCGTAGTAATAGTTGGATTTGTACGTGGACCGGGTTATTGGAGCCAAACAGTCCTCAATTATATTGAGACCAAACGAATCCTGCCCCTCTGCTGCATCTTTTGGCTATTCGAAACGTGGGCAAAATCAGAAAAGTCTATTAATTGGACAACTTATATAAGTTTTTCTATTTTTATAACTAATAGGATATTCTGTGAATGCACCGAGCAAAACGTTCACCACCTTTCATACATTCACTACCTGTAACTCGATCAAGACATCTAGCCAATATTATCGCCGTTGATTTTTCTTTAGAATCATCATCTAGACGACCAAGTACTCCAACTCAAATTTCCGATAATCCAATTTTTAAACCCTAAATATAAAGGCTCTCACAACCAAGAACCCGGAGGATATTCAAGGACAATTTCAAGATCCTGAACCACTAATCATTCCTCCTGAACCACAAACCGTTAAATCAGAATCTTCTAGTGATTCGTATTCAACAAATTCAATTATGGAAGTAACGGAACCTCTAAGTATGGAAGATCGAATGAGAGCCACACGTACGGGCCAAGGTCACGCCATTATTCAGCCAGATGTTAGAGCATCAGATTTTGAAATCAAAGGACAAATCCTACACATGATCACCAATCAGTGCCAATTTGGTGGTACAACAAAAGAAGATCCAAACGAACATCTTCGAACTTTTAATCGGATTTGTAATCTCTTTAAAATCCGAGAAGTTAAGGATGAAACTATTTATCTTATGTTGTTCCCATGGACTTTAAAGAGAGAAGCCAAAGATTGGTTAGAATCATTACCTGAAGGAACGATTGACACATGGGATGTTTTAGTTGAGAAATTTCTTAAAAGATTCTTTCCGGCATCTAAAGCCGTGAGACTTCAAGGAGAAATTGTTACGTTCACACAAAAGTCAAATGAAACTCTATATGAGGCGTGGACAAGATTTGGAAAGTTGTTGAGAGGATGTCCTCAACACGGTTTAGATACTTATCAAATAGTACAAATATTCTACCAAGGTGTCAACGTTGCTACACGAAAAGACATCGACATAACAGCTGGTGGTTCCATTATGAAGAAAACCGCAACTGAAGCTTACAAAATTATTGATAACACAGCCTCCCACTCTCATGAGTGGCACCAAGAGAAAGATATATATCGTTAATCTAAAGCGGCTAGAGCCGATTCTAGCCATAACTTTGATTCCGTTTCCGCAAAAATAGATGCTTTCGAGAGACGAATGGAAAAGATGAATAAAGATATTCACGCAATACGAATCAGTTGTGAGCAATGCGGTGGACCACACTTAATGAAAGACTGTCACATTGAACAAACGATGGAACAACGTGAGAATGTTGTCTACATGAACCAAAGGCTGGAAAATAGTTATCAGAATAATTATCAACCGCCAAGGCCAAACTTCAATCGAAATCAAAACATTCTTTACAATCCAAAAGGACCCGACAATAACTCGTATAACCAACAAGGTCCGAATAACCAACCAACTCCAAACAACACTTTCAATCAACAAAGACCTGGCTTGTATAAACCACCACAACAAGCCGAAGAGAAAAAGTCAAATCTGGAAGAAGTGGTATTTAAGCTAGTTGAATCTCAAACACAATTTATTGAAACTCAAACTCAAACGAATGAGAGGTTTGATCAGTCATTTAGAACTCAACAAACGAATGAGTGAAAGGAAACAAGGAAAGCTACCGAGTAATACTGAAGTAAATCCTCGGAATGAAAATGTTAATATGGTTTCAACAAATTCTGAAAAACCAGCATCAGAAGATGGGGAGGTTTTAGATGTAAGTAACAATGAAGAAGTTACACCACCACCACCACCCGAGTATGTAAAGCCAGTGGTGGCACCATACAGACCACCCATCCCGTTTCCAAGAAAAGGAGTTGAGTATGAGTAAGTAATAGGTAATAAAGTTTGTGACACCTCTGGAAAGAAGAAGAAGAAGAATAAAAAAGTGCAAGAAACAAAAACAGTAGAAGTAAACCCGGTGAAGACAGTTCCACCAAATCCTCCACCTAGGGTAGGTGATCCGGGTGAATTTATTATTCCTTGTCTACTTAGTGACTGTGTCATGTATGATGCACTAGCAGATTTAGGTTCAAGTGTGAGTGTTATGCCTCTTTCATTATATAAGAGATTAGGTGTAGGTGAGTTAACTCTAACGGATATGAGTGTTCGACTCCTTGATCAAACCATTAAGCACCCAGTTGGAATTGCTGACAACCTACCCGTTCAAGTAGGTAATTTAACCTTTCTAGTCGAATTCATTGTCATTGACATAGAAGAGGACTCAAACGTTCCTCTAATTTTAGGTCGACCATTCTTAGCGTCCACCGGGGCAATATTTGATGTAAGAAAGGGTAGAATGACACTTAGTAATGATGAGAAATCGATCACCTTTATGATTCGAAAGTCTAAATATCCACAAACCAAAACCGTTGAACCGACAAAAACGATTGGTAAGAACCATGTTGTTTTACCAACTCCAACGGTAATGCTTAGCAATAATAGAACGCCTAAGTGTGGGGAAAATGAAGTAACACCTAATGATGACTTGATAATAAAGAACCCCATAGTTGATACGAAATTAAATGACCCCGTTATTAACAGTTCAATGAAGAAACTTTTTAAACGGGTTATTGATGCTAAAAGTAAGGGGAACTTTAAGTTATATAACCGGTTAGTATCCAATCTGTCGCCTAAAGAAAAGGCGAAGCTAGTTGAATTTGTGGATATTACGGAAAAAGATGGTCACTGGCTTAAAGCAAAAGTCACAGATATGCAAGTTGATTATGGTCCAAGAGAAATTGACGATGAAGTTAATCACAATTTCGACACCACATCTACCTAAGTGTGAGGAGATTCAAATATTCTAAAAAGAAAATGCTGTTTGGAGTTAGTTGTTCTGTTCTCGTGTAGTTCCGAGAATGGAATCCGATTGGTCTTTTCCACTAGCAGACACTAAAGAACTAGTTTTTTCCCACCATTCTGAATTTTTTTGTTTTTTAGGTTTTATATGAAATTAATATGTTTTCTTTTTAAGTTTTGTGTGAATTTAAAAACAAAAATTTACTTTATTTCATTAAGTTGAAAAAAAATGATTTCTAAAATTCGTCGTGAGTTGAAGACTAGGTCGTTGAGCCGAAATTACTTTACCCGAGGGCGGGGCGAAAAATTTTGTCATCATTATTTTTAATTTTATTGATTTAAAGTATGCAAAAAAAAATATATATTTGATTTTATAAATTTTTGAACGTGGGGTAATATACCCAACTTTAAAAATATGTATATATGTTTGTATTTTATCATGTAAACAACAGGGTAAAACAACGCACTTTCAAAGACTAACATTAAGTTCAGCAAAAGCTACTGATTTTGACGACAAGATGCAAAATAACAAATGTGATATAATAAATGAAGGAATAAACGATGAGGCACGCCATCTATCATTCGACGAGCTTTGTAATTACAAACTGGATATTTTTAATCACTTTCCTACACTAATCACCCTCATGAATTTATAATTATAGTCTGATTTCATGCAAATGAGGGCATTGCATGATCTCAAGTGTGGGGAAGGGTTATAAATTCTCTCGGGTTTATACTTGGCTTATTTTCTAAATATTATGAAAATTTTAAAATTTTTTAACTAAATGAATTCAAAATCATGTTTATACATATTTATGTGAAAGGACCCGTTCATATACATTATAAACGATTCACAATAGTTGATTACATTGCTAGGTATTTGACCTCTATATGATACATTTTACAAACATTGCATTCGTTTTTAAAAGACAAACTTTCTTTACATCGAAAATTGACAGGCATGCATACCATTTCATAATATCCACTATCCAACTATAAATTGATTTAATAATAATCTTTGATGAACTCAATGACTCGAATGCAACGTTCTTCAAAATATGCTATGAAAGACTCCAAGTAATATTTTTAAAATGAGCAAATGCACAGCGGAAGATTTCTTTAACACCTGAGAATAAACATGCTTTAAAGTGTCAACCAAAAGGTTGGTGAGTTCATTAGTTTATCATAATCATTTATTTCCATCATTTTAATAGACCACAAGAATTTCATTTTCAGTTCTCATAAATATACGTCCCATGCATAGAGACAAAAATAATCATTCATATGGTGAACACCTGGTAATCGACATTAACTAGATACATATAAGAATATCCCCTATCATTTCGGGATCCTCCTTCGGACATGATATAAATTTCGAAGTACTAAAGCATCCAGTACTTTGGATGGGGTTTGTTAGGCCCAATAGATCTATCTTTAGGATTCGCGTCAATTAGGGTGTCTGTTCCCTAATTCTTAGATTACCAGACTTAATAAAAAGGGGCATATTCGATTTCGATAATTCAACCATAGAATGTAGTTTCACGTACTTGTGTCTATTTCGTAAAACATTTATAAAAGTTGCACATGTATTCTCAGCCCAAAAATATAAAGGGTAAAAAGGCAAATGAAACTCACCATACTGTATTTCGTAGTAAAAATACATATAACGTCATTGAACAAGTGCAAGGTTGGCATTGGATTCACGAACCTAAATTAATTATATATATTTATATGTTGGTCAATATTTGTCTAACAAATTAGGTCAAGTCATAGTGTACCACAATCCTAATGCTCGAGACTAATATGCAAAAGTCAACAAAAGTAAATTTGACTCAAAATAATTTCTAAAAATCTATACATGATTAATATATAGTTTAAATATCGTCGTTTTATATTTTTAAATATTTTAAAAATATTTATTAGAGTAAATAATATAATTTATTTATTAATAAATAAAATTTTATATTAAATTTATATAATCAAATATACTTTTATATATATTAAGTAATAAAATTTATAGGGTTCATTTAATATCATAAAGATAATATGATAGGTATTATTAAAGTAAGTTATTATACGTAGTAAAATATGTTTGTATCACATATTTATTTTATAAAATAATATCTATAATGATAGTAAGTAAAAGTTGTATTATTTTGTAATAATAATTATTATTATAAAAATATCAATATTTATAATTACTAAGATGACATTATGATAAAACGATAATTCTAATTATGATAACTTTAATATTTACGATAATTTTTAATATTATCTTTAAGATAATAATTCTATTTAAAATAATAATAATAATGATATTTTATAGTAACAATGACATTTCTATTAAAATGATAATTTTTGTTAAAATGATATTTTTAATACTAACGATACTTTTAATAATAATAGTAATGATAAAAATAATAAGAACGATAATTTTATCTAAATTAATATCTTATAATATTTTAATTTCATCATGATACTCTTACTCATTATTTCCTAATCGTTTTGTTTAATAGCTTTTAATCGTCTTTTATATCGTGTTCATAATAATGATAATAATAATAATCAAAATATTTAGGTGTTACAATTATTTGTTTTAATTACACTAATATTAATAATGATAGTTACTATAATATTATTAATGATAATACTAATAATTATCTTAATGATAATATAGTAATAATAATAATAACAATAACAATAACCATTTTTAAATAATGAAATATATATATATTAATAATGATAATAATAATAATAATACTAATAATAATAATAATAATAATAATAATAATAATAATAATAATAATAATAATGATAATTGGATAATAATAATAATAATACTAATTATAACTTTAACGATAATAACGATAGTAATAAAAAAAAACAATTTTTAATGATAAATCTCTTTTATTGATAAAGATAATAATAATGATAATAATAAGATAAAACTAGAACGACGATAAAAACGACGATAATAATAATCATTTTTAATAAAAATATCGAAAATTCAATTGATTATAACTTCTAATCCGTTCATCGAAACGAATCGATATCTAAAGGAAAAGTTCTTAATTTTTCGCTAGCTTTCCAAGGACATGCATATCTTATACCTTATCTCAACCGCAAGTGTAACTAATTCAAGATTCAACCTAACCTGTCTAAGGGCAATATCAAAAGTACAAGCATGCATAATCCTAAATACTCGAGCACTAGTCAGGGATACACTATTAGTATGTAAAAGTTAAATTATGAGTACTCACGTATCAATATTGAGATTCAATATTGCAGGAAAGGTACGTAGACGCAACGGAAATGATAAACACTATATTGACCTCACGAGCATACCCATGAACCATACTCAATCACCTCCATAGCTATAACCCATAATTTCCTTAATCCTATCCTACTCGAAAAACAATTTCGAAATCACTCGGACAACACTCCGTCGTAATATTTTATGTATACTAATAATATCTTGAAATAATACGGAGTAAATATATATATGTAAATCGATTGAGAGAGTTTAGAGAAAAATATTTTCAAGTTTCTATGAAATAATGAAACCTATTGAATTCTATTTATAATAGATTTTTGAATTATTAAAATGAATTATTAAAGTATGAATTATTAAAGTAAATTATTAAAGTATGAATTATTAAAGTGAATTATTAAAGTATGAATTATTAAAGTATGAATTATTAAAGTGAATTATTAAAGTTAAAGTAAAGTAAAAATAAAGTAAAGGTAAAGTTTAAGTATAGTAAAAGTATAAAACTATGTACGTATTATACGCGTATAAATATATATAATATTAATTTAAATCATTATATATATTTAATAAAATAAAATATAAATATCGTTATCTTTATCATACTAGTTAAGTAATGAGTTGTCAAAAGTGGTTCTAGATATTTATAAAAGTTATATACGTTTTAATAATAAAGTTCTTTTTAAACTGAAAACGTTTTTGTACGTTTGAAACTAAATAGATCAATCGAGTCTTTATGAGATTCAATCTTCCACTATCCTTTGTCTAGTTCTCAATGATTGACAATTTGTTCTTATTTATAAATTACTTTACCATTTTCCGAATATTGTTAAAATGGAAAGATTTCTCAAATCAACGTGGGCCTTTCAACAGAGACTTGTAATCATAATTTAATATATCTGATAATTCAATCAGTTGATCTTATCTTCTAATTCCATTGATAAACATTTTGAAACAGATACAATCATATAAAGTATTTAATCTAATATTTCGTTTACGTTTCAAGTTATAATATATATACACATATACATATATAATCATATTCGTTTAATGGTTCGTGAATCGTTGGAACTTGGTCGAGGTTGAATGAATGTATGAACATAGTTTAAAATTCTTGAAATTTAACTTAACAAATATTGCTTATTGTGTCGGAAACATATAAAGATTAAAGTTTAAATTTGGTTGGAAATTTCCGGGTTGTCACAGTACCTACCCGTTAAAGAAATTTCGTCCCGAAATTTAAGTGGAAAGGTAATGAATGATAATAAGTATGTTTTCATGATACATACGGGCTGAAAATTAGAGTTTTATCATCAGCGAATAATTTGGATAAACAATCCATTTATATGAAGAGTACGAATGAAGCTAACATAGAAGAGTGAAATGAGTAAGTGTAGATTCATCTTATCATTTGACGTAGATATGATTGATTCCCAGATTTCAAGGGATTTGAAGAAAATCTTCTTAATAAGATTTGACTCTCCGGTAATCAAGGAAATTAGGATCCGCTTTAAATGCGATCGTCCATTTTAATTATTCTGTCGGAGATTTTCTTATAAATTCACCTCCTTCGTTTCCTTACAACTCACACCTTCTGTTGATGCATTTTATGCAAGTCCCTAGACATCTACCCACATCCATTGCAGGTACAACAGTTTACAGGCCACCATGATTGCTCATTATTATCCTGTTTTTGTATGTGGTTACAGGAACTGCAGGAACGAGATTTAGATGTTTGACTATGTTAGACTTAGTCAGACGTACGAGTGAAGCCTCACTAGTATAGCTGACAGGCTCATACGCACGGTTGATGCTGAGCTAAGTCACAATTACAACCTAAATGAGAAGACACGAGTGAGTGATCACCCGTACGGCTGATGAAGCCAACTCGTACGTGTGATGAATGAATCGTATGGGTGAGTCAACAACAGGGGTATATAAAGTCTTATGTTCTTCATTTTAGGTTAAGCCTCTTATTTGTTACACACACTCAGATCTAGTGAGCTCCTCCGATTCTCTCTCAGTCCAAATCACCCATGTGGTGAATAATAGCTCTACGTGTTGATCTAATCACACTTGATTTAGTTGTGGTTTGACTAAATTAATCAAAAAAAAAACTTAACCTATTCACTAGAGGGTTTGATTCACTTATTCTGCCATTGTGTGAGTTAAATCTGTTGATTTCTAAGTTCCTAGTCATGTTTCATCACCTTCTATTCTTTTCCCCTCAACTCATATTTTAAAGTATTCATCAATATGCTCCATCCAGCTCTGATTCTCGATATACTTCTAACTTTCATATCGGTCATTCTTCTTTTTCATCTACCGCCGGAAGAATCTATTTACTTCTACTATACTCTTGGGTTTATAGTGTTTCTAGTTCTCCCGTGTCTTTATATTGCTATATGCATCGATATATGGTTTATAATTTCTGGTTTGTCGTTGAGCTTTATATGTTCCCTTATATTTCAAAGTCTCTGCTTCTGTCTTCTATAATCATTATCATTCACAGTTAATGCTCTCTTTTATTTGCTGCAATTTATACCCCAATTTCTATTTCGGAGTTTTGTCCTTTCGTTTCTTCTTCTTGCGATTAAGCACCGCTTGTAATGGTCCAGAATTCACAGATATGAATTTCGGATTGAACATTGTTAATGTTCTAGGAAGGAAATTGTGATGGTACGATCTTGACTTGTCAAATTACTAGAATACCTTGGAAAAGGCCGAATCATCAAGAAATATTTTCTTGATATTTTAGAGGTTAAATAGAATACAAGAGTCGTATAACATGGCACATGATGATGTTATGATCTGTGAATCATCACGTTCCATTTAGAAACTCAGCATGACTTACTGTAATATAATCACATTGATCAAGTGTCATTATATTATACTAATTCATGCTTCAGTTCTCAACACTACTTCAAAATATTCCTATTTTAAACTTGAATCTTTTAGAATTTAGAAACTAAAATAGTTTCTTTTATGATGTAATACAGATAGCGCGAAGAGGTAAATGATTTCAAATAAGAAAAATTAAGAAAATATCTTCAGAAATATGGAGGATATTTATAATGAAAGATATGATGATATTTTAGAATTTCTAATATCAGAGGATGATGAAGAATATTGTCCGCAGGGGTTTAGAGTCAGGAGCAAGGTATTCGTTAATGACTTCAGCAGGTACTGAATCATTTGGATCCTTTAAAGTCAGGTTCAGTCTTTGTAATTTGTCCACAGCCTCCTTCCTACTTTGCTCAATCCGTTTCCAGTTCCAAAACTTCTCTTTTTCTGCGCTTTGCCAGCACACTTCATCATTATCATCCAGCTTTTACCATTTAAAGTCGTTTATATTTTTGCTGCTTCATCAGCATTTTTTCCATTTTCGGAGAACCAATTCGTAGTTCGGAGTGTTTTTCAGAAACTTCACATTCAAATTAAGTCCAGAAGATAGACGTTATATATACACATATAACTGTTGGCGCAGACATGCTGCAAGATTTCAAAATACTGATTGCTAATTCCCAATGATTCGTATGGCAATTCTCATTACAAGATGCGAATGAGTAAATGATGGGGTTTCAATGAATAATTATGATGACTTTTTGGAGAGGCTAAAGTCAAAGGGTAATGAAGTTGTTGGTACATCTGCTAATAATATGGTAGAATATAAAAGGTTCCCTGGTAACGATGGTGTATATATCAAGGTTATAATAAGGTTAGTCTGACTGAAAAGTCGAAGTTGACTTGCTGGAGCTGTGACAAAACTGGCTACTTTGAATAGGAGTCGCAAAGTTATTTTTGCTAATAAATGCCAAAGAATCTGACGCGGATACGTTGTTTAAACTTTTACTTTGGTTTCAAGAGTTTTTCGGGTACATAACTGTGGGTAACATGTGGTTGGATCATCATCTCGATTGCTCATCATTCGAAGTGTCTTCAGAAATTTTCGAAGGGTTTGAACACAGATTGTAATCGTTAACATACATTTGATGTTCTAACACAGTTTTGAAGTCAAAATATAGCTTGTGAAAGATGTAAGGATCTAAGAGTGATGATTTTGGTCATATCTCAAGTTAAATTTTGATATTTCAAAATCAGAATATGTAATTAAATTTTGAATGAGTATGGTTGTTTTGATTTCTATAAAAGAATGTATATTGTTGTGAAAGTAGGGAGTATAATGGATGATTTGCTGAATCAGATTCGAAGAATGTAACATATTAATTGTGAATTTATATATCTCTCGGGTATTACCTACCCGTTAAAAAAAAAATTTCACAATTAATATTTTGTACAAAAGAATTTTATTACAGTCTTTATGAAAATATATATATGTATATTTTCTTCAGATGTAACATAGATTTAATGAGTTAATGTTAAATTAAACTCATTTAATTTACGGTTGAAACTAGAATTGAATAATCCCTAAAGGCTTTAAAAAGTACATAACTTTTACGCAGTATTTCTTTAATGACATTAAAATTATGAATCAATACTTCGTTATTTGTTGATGTATGGTGTTCGGTTCGTGGAATTCTTGTGAATTTCGCAAAGTACGAATGATGTTATCTGAAAAGTTTCGGGTACATTGATGATGAAAGTGTAAAATCAAATATATACTTGATTTATTATGAATTGGAATTTGTTGAATTGCGACAGAGATTGTAGTTAACGCTGGTTAAGTTGCGGCCGAAGGACGTACATTATTGCATATTTGTAATATGAATTAACCGAGTAGTTAAGATTCACACACAATAGCTTAGCACTGAAAGATTTATTTCAATATATATATATATATATATATATATATATATATATATATATATATATATATATAATATACATATAATTTCTTCAGAGGAAATGAGTTAATTCTTCATAACTCGTTGATACAATATAAACGTTATTGATTCGTAATGATGTCCATAGTGATTCTTGAACTGACGGAGTTTGTGATGTTATCGGTGTTGTTGATTCGGATGTTGACTGTACTGACGATGCTGGTAACGCTGATGGTACTATTGATGTTGTTGGTAAAGCAAGTTTAGCTTGTTAATCACACACCATTTTTGTCAGGGTTTCTACTCTTCCTTCCATCATTTTGGTTCACTTAACTGATTTATGGTTAGGGCTAGATTAGATAATCTCTAAGACTTTAGAGATTACATAATCGCCGCGGAATGTTTCTCCAATGAAGTTATGAATTAATACTTCGTCAGTTATTGTTGTTGGTACTCCTTGGTATCTATGGTGCGTATGACGTTGATGCTCGTGGGACAGATTGTGAAGTTGAAGTTTACGACGCGGTTGTAGTTGGAGGTGGTAATGGTACTGTTGGTGTTGATGATGGTGGTACTGGTTATGCTGCTGATGCTGCTGCTGGTGTTTGTAATCTCTGCACCATATTCTCTAAAGCCACTACCCGAGCGCGAAGCTCGTTGACTTCTTCTATTACACCGGGGTGATTGTCGGTTCGGACGAGGGGATAAATAAAATCTAAAATTTGATGTAATATATAATCGTGACGAGATACTCTGGAAATGAGCGAGAAAATGGTGTTTCGGACAGGTTCGCCGGTAAGTGCTTCAGGTTCTTCATCAAGAGGGCAATGTGGTGGATGGAAGGGATCACCTTCTTCTTGTCTCCAATGATTGAGGAGGCTACGAACCCATCCCCAATTCATCCAGAATAGGTGATGACTGATTGGTTGATCTATTCCGGTCACACTGCTTTCGGAGCTTGAATGAGATTCCATTTCGGAATCTGAGTGACTTGAACTGATGACGAATTCCATTTCGTACGATTGGATAAAGGATTTTTTTTTTCGATATGAAATGATTTTGGCTAACGGATGGTATTCTAATTACATAGAATATATATATATATATATATATATATATATATATATATATATATATATATATATATATATATATATATATATATATATATATATATATATATATATATATATATATATATATATATATATATATATATATATATATATATATATAGATCAAAAGATTTCGTAGATTACGGAGGACTTTGCTGGATATGTCAGGCAAAGTTTAAAGTAACAGATACGATAAGATATGATTTAGCAGATATGCTAAGATATGAATTTTTGTCTATACACTATTCATGCAATCAATACAGCAAGACGTGTCTTAGACTAAAAATGATAAGCAGGTAATTTTCTGAGGATGATAAGTAGTTAATTTTCGACACAAAATGATAAGCAAAACTTTTGACATGCAGATACGGTCGAAGTCCAGACTCACTAATGCATCCTATCGACTTATCAGTTAGACACACTAATGCAGACCTGGTTCGCTAAGACCACCGCTCTGATACCAACTGAAAGGACCCGTTCATATACATTATAAACGATTCACAATAGTTGATTACATTGCTAGGTATTTGACCTCTATATGATACATTTTACAAACATTGCATTCGTTTTTAAAAGACAAACTTTCTTTACATCGAAAATTGACAGGCATGCATACCATTTCATAATATCCACTATCCAACTATAAATTGATTTAATAATAATCTTTGATGAACTCAATGACTCGAATGCAACGTTCTTCAAAATATGCTATGAAAGACTCCAAGTAATATTTTTAAAATGAGCAAATGCACAGCGGAAGATTTCTTTAACACCTGAGAATAAACATGCTTTAAAGTGTCAACCAAAAGGTTTGTGAGTTCATTAGTTTATCATAATCATTTATTTCCATCATTTTAATAGACCACAAGAATTTCATTTTCAGTTCTCATAAATATACGTCCCATGCATAGAGACAAAAATAATCATTCATATGGTGAACACCTGGTAACCGACATTAACTAGATACATATAAGAATATCCCCTATCATTTCGGGATCCTCCTTCGGACATGATATAAATTTCGAAGTACTAAAGCATCCGGTACTTTGGATGGGGTTTGTTAGGCCCAATAGATCTATCTTTAGGATTCGCGTCAATTAGGGTGTCTGTTCCCTAATTCTTAGATTACCAGACTTAATAAAAAGGGGCATATTCGATTTCGATAATTCAACCATAGAATGTAGTTTCACGTACTTGTGTCTATTTCGTAAAACATTTATAAAAGTTGCACATGTATTCTCAGCCCAAAAATATAAAGGGTAAAAAGGCAAATGAAACTCACCATTCTGTATTTCGTAGTAAAAATACATATAACGTCATTGAACAAGTGCAAGGTTGGCATTGGATTCACGAACCTAAATTAATTATATATATTTATATGTTGGTCAATATTTGTCTAACAAATTAGGTCAAGTCATAGTGTACCACAATCCTAATGCTCGAGACTAATATGCAAAAGTCAACAAAAGTAAATTTGACTCAAAATAATTTCTAAAAATCTATACATGATTAATATATAGTTTAAATATCGTCGTTTTATATTTTTAAATATTTTAAAAATATTTATTAGAGTAAATAATATAATTTATTTATTAATAAATAAAATTTTATATTAAATTTATATAATCAAATATACTTTTATATATATTAAGTAATAAAATTTATAGGGTTCATTTAATATCATAAAGATAATATGATAGGTATTATTAAAGTAAGTTATTACACGTAGTAAAATATGTTTGTATCACATATTTATTTTATAAAATAATATCTATAATGATAGTAAGTAAAAGTTGTATTATTTTGTAATAATAATTATTATTATAAAAATATCAATATTTATAATTACTAAGATGACATTATGATAAAACGATAATTCTAATTATGATAACTTTAATATTTACGATAATTTTTAATATTATCTTTAAGATAATAATTCTATTTAAAATAATAATAATAATGATATTTTATAGTAACAATGACATTTATATTAAAATGATAATTTTTGTTAAAATGATATTTTTAATACTAACGATACTTTTAATAATAATAGTAATGATAAAAATAATAAGAACGATAATTTTATCTAAATTAATATCTTATAATATTTTAATTTCATCATGATACTCTTACTCATTATTTCCTAATCGTTTTGTTTAATAGCTTTTAATCGTCTTTTATATCGTGTTCATAATAATGATAATAATAATAATCAAAATATTTAGGTGTTACAATTATTTGTTTTAATTACACTAATATTAATAATGATAGTTACTATAATATTATTAATGATAATACTAATAATTATCTTAATGATAATATAGTAATAATAATAATAACAATAACAATAACCATTTTTAAATAATGAAATATATATATATTAATAATGATAATAATAATAATAATACTAATAATAATAATAATAATAATAATAATAATAATAATAATAATAATAATAATAATAATGATAATTGGATAATAATAATAATAATACTAATTATAACTTTAACGATAATAACGATAGTAATAAAAAAAAACAATTTTTTATGATAAATCTCTTTTATTGATAAAGATAATAATAATGATAATAATAAGATAAAACTAGAACGACGATAATAATAATCATTTTTAATAAAAATATCGAAAATTCAATTGATTATAACTTCTAATCCGTTCATCGAAACGAATCGATATCTAAAGGAAAAGTTCTTAATTTTTCGCTAGCTTTCCAAGGACATGCATATCTTATACCTTATCTCAACCGCAAGTGTAACTAATTCAAGATTCAACCTAACCTGTCTAAGGGCAATATCAAAAGTACAAGCATGCATAATCCTAAATACTCGAGCACTAGTCAGGGATACACTATTAGTATGTAAAAGTTAAATTATGAGTACTCACGTATCAATATTGAGATTCAATATTGCAGGAAAGGTACGTAGACGCAACGGAAATGATAAACACTATATTGACCTCACGAGCATACCCATGAACCATACTCAATCACCTCCATAGCTATAACCCATAATTTCCTTAATCCTATCCTACTCGAAAAACAATTTCGAAATCACTCGGACAACACTCCGTCGTAATATTTTATGTATACTAATAATATCTTGAAATAATACGGAGTAAATATATATATGTAAATCGATTGAGAGAGTTTAGAGAAAAATATTTTCAAGTTTCTATGAAATAATGAAACCTATTGAATTCTATTTATAATAGATTTTTGAATTATTAAAATGAATTATTAAAGTATGAATTATTAAAGTGAATTATTAAAGTATGAATTATTAAAGTGAATTATTAAAGTATGAATTATTAAAGTATGAATTATTAAAGTGAATTATTAAAGTTAAAGTAAAGTAAAAATAAAGTAAAGGTAAAGTTTAAGTATAGTAAAAGTATAAAACTATGTACGTATTATACGCGTATAAATATATATAATATTAATTTAAATCATTATATATATTTAATAAAATAAAATATAAATATCATTATCTTTATCATACTAGTTAAGTAATGAGTTGTCAAAAGTGGTTCTAGATATTTATAAAAGTTATATACGTTTTAATAATAAAGTTCTTTTTAAACTGAAAACGTTTTTGTACGTTTGAAACTAAATAGATCAATCGAGTCTTTATGAGATTCAATCTTCCACTATCCTTTGTCTAGTTCTCAATGATTGACAATTTGTTCTTATTTATAAATTACTTTACCATTTTCCGAATATTGTTAAAATGGAAAGATTTCTCAAATCAACGTGGGCCTTTCAACAGAGACTTGTAATCATAATTTAATATATCTGATAATTCAATCAGTTGATCTTATCTTCTAATTCCATTGATAAACATTTTGAAACAGATACAATCATATAAAGTATTTAATCTAATATTTCGTTTACGTTTCAAGTTATAATATATATACACATATACATATATAATCATATTCGTTTAATGGTTCGTGAATCGTTGGAACTTGGTCGAGGTTGAATGAATGTATGAACATAGTTTAAAATTCTTGAAATTTAACTTAACAAATATTGCTTATTGTGTCGGAAACATATAAAGATTAAAGTTTAAATTTGGTTGGAAATTTCCGGGTTGTCACATTATGAACGATAAAACTATGTGTTAATGCCGAAATTATTGTTACCTCGGAAAGGACATAAATTGAGAAACAACTAAAACGCTTGAATTTATTTATTAAGATATAAAAAGACGCATGAAAAAAGCCAAGTGTGGGGAGAATGTACCAAGTTATTCAATTAAAAACTATCTATCACATGTTTTTGTAAAGTTATTGCAGGTGCTTTTACTTTAGACTAAATTAACTGGTTTACCCGATTTACTGTAATGAAAAATGGATCTACACGATGAATCAATTCCATCATTAAAAGGAAGTAAAGTCTTCCGAAAAAGACACGCGCTTCTTGATTTATGTCAGGAAGTTGTCGTCCAGACCAGCTGTAGGTTGACAAAAAATCTAGAAAAGTCATCTCTAAAATCAGCAGGAAATCCACGGACCTCAGCATCAAACAGGGTCGCCAAGTGGTCAGACTTATCCTAACCATGAGAGGATCTGTCTCGTAAAATGGGGAGGGCACCGTGCAAATTAGCTTGATAAGACTAATGAATCAAATTCCCAGAAAGGATAATCTCCTTAAAGATCAAAAATCAGCTTTTAAGACTGATATTACTCAATCCTAGAGATTGACCTTAAAGATTGAGAATTACAAACTCATGGAATTCAATGATATCTAAACTCGAGCTTGAACGAGAAAATATTTTGATCAAAAATAAAACCGATTTGTTTTCTGAAAACCTATTTTCAATGCGTTCATTACCATTGAACGTAAAATCCTGAGAATTCATCAGAATTCATTAGGTCACCTGAACCAAATCGGGTGTCAACCGTAAGAAACGGTGGTTGCATAGCATGGTCGGAGACAGGACCTTGTGCCAGACCGAAAAATCATAGGATGATCTTTACTATTGCTCCTACAAAGGATAGTACTAGCATCCGACACGTTTTAAGACCATAATCATATGCATGTCATTAGACATTGCCTTAACAGTTTCTTGTTCATCGCTTTCCTTTACAACCGGACGGTAGTTTACCGAAAGGTAATATACGGAACAAGTAAACTAGACGTGTTGCTTTCCCAATACAAGGTTAGCAAGTGGGTAACACAAAACCACAAGTGTTGAGCTAAAATTTTCAAATCTGAAACCCACACAACCCACAAAAAAATATTTTGCAAACACCGGTGAAGGGTTATTCCGGAAAACTTATCTAGGGTAAAAGCTAGATTAAATTTTCAAAAAGATCAAATGTTTTCATAAAGATCCAATTTCCTTAAGGATCTACATTTTCATAGTCATGTGGGACTGTAAACCACCTTTCAAATGTGCACTTTTCTTTGGAAACCGAAAGTAAATCGACTATTTGATTGCAAGTGTCGTTGACCTAAACCCGAGGCAACTGTGGATGACACACCCACCTTTAACCATCGTTACTGTCATTGTTTATACCGCTATATCAAAATCACTGATGTACAAAGTGTGAAGGATAAAGAAGTGACTCGTGTGATGTATTATATTGTTTCAAGAGTGTATTGCTTGAGGACAAGCAACGTTCAAGTGTGGGGATATTTCATAGTGCTCCAAATGAACATATATTTAGTAGCAATATCGTTCCAATATGTAAAGTTTTTAAATGTAATTTCATTATTTTTAGTTGTAATAGTTAAATAAATAAGTGCGAAGACGAAAGACGCAAATCGCTCGAAAATGAAGATTTAAAGACAAAAACGAAGATTTGAAAGACCAAAACGTCCAAAATGGTCAAACGTACAAGTTACACTCCAAGTGGTTCAATATATTGATGAGAAACGTCTCAAAATTACAAAAGTACAAGCCGCAAAATGCAAAGTACAAGATATTAAATTATACGAAAAGGCGTCAGAAAATCCGGAACCGAGACATGAACCAACTTTCAACGCTCGACGCAACGGAGCTAAAATTACAAGTTAACTATGCTCAAGAATATAATATAATATTTAAATAATTCATAATAAGAATAATAATAAATAATAAAAAATTGTTAATTGAGCATAGTTAAGGGGTCATAAGTGAAAATTTCAAATCACCAATTGCCTATAAAATGGAATTCACGGAGTAATGAAAAAATACACCTTCACTTCATTTTTCTTTCTTTCCCTCTGTAAGAATATATATATTTATATTTATAATATTAAATTTAATTTAAGTTTAATAATAATTGGGTTATTGTAAGAAATATTTTACGGGTTTTAAAGTCGAAACTCTGCCCGTGTAACGCTACGCGATTAATCACCACTGTAAGCTATGTTCTTCCTTTTTAAATTAATGTATCGTAACTAAGTTATTATTATGCTTATTTGAGCCGAAGTAATCGTGATGTTGGGCTAAAATATTAAGAAGGGGTTATTGAACTTTGGACCATAATTAAGGTTTGGGCAAAAGACCGACACTTGTGGAAATTGAACTATTGACTATTAATAGATGGGGGGTATTGTCTAATTGAGTGACAACTCATTGGAGTCTGTCGAACCTATCTTCAAATTAATTAACCTAATAATTAATAATAATTATGGTTGTCCTATTTAGTGATGTTCATATGGAATCTGTTATAATCATTTAATTAATCAATTGGGTTGGGTAATTGATTATTCATTCTGATCAAGTGGATGAATTAATATTCATAAACTAATTAAAACAGGGGTAGATTACATACAGTGATAACTGGTGTAATTGTTGACAGAAGTGATAACTGCGTCACAGTTTAAATCCTTAATCAGTTGGAATATTTGACTTCGGGTATAAGGGTAATTTGACGAGGATACTCGCACTTTATATTTATGACCGATGGACTATTATGGACAAAAACCAGATAGACGTATCAAATAAACCAGGACAAAGGACAATTAACCCATGGTAATAAATTAAAATCAACACGTCAAACATCATGATTACGGAAGTTTAAATAAGCATAATTCTTTTATTATATTTCTCATCGTATCTTTATTTACTGTCATTTTATTACTCGCAATTTTATTTACTGTCATTTTATTTATTGTCATTATTTTACGCACTTTAATTATCGTCATTTATCTTTACGCTTAAAATATAGAATCGAAAAACCGGTCATTAAACGGTAAAACCCCCCTTTTATAATAATATTACTACTTATATAATTATATATATTTTGTATAAATATAGTTAAAAATATAGTAAGTATCACCAGCTCCCTGTGGAACGAACCGGACTTACTAAAAACTACACTACTCTACGATTAGGTACACTGCCTATAGTGTTGTAGCAAGGTTTAGGTATATCCCATCCGTAAATTAATAAAACTTGTGTCATATTTTGTAGTATTTTGTATTGAAAATAATACTATTTCGTACCCTCACGCTACATCATCATATACCAATAGTACATACATCTAAAAGCTGTGTATTGTACGAGTACGAATACGGGTGCATACGAGTTGAATTGTTGATGAAACTGAACGAGGATGTAATTGTAAGCATTTTTGTTAAGTAGAAGTACTTTGATATGTGTCTTGAAGTCTTTCAAAATTTTAAGAATACATATCAAAACACAACATGTATATACATTCTAATGGAGTCGTTAAGTCTTCGTTAGTCGTTACATGTAAGTGTTGTTTTGAAACCTTTAAGTTAACGATCTCAATTAATGTTGTTAACCTAATGTTTATTATATCAAATGAGATGTTAAATTATTATATTATCATGATATTATGATGTATAAATATCTCTTAATATGATATATACATTAAAATATCGTTACAACGATAATCGTTACATATAAGTCTCGTTTCGTAATTCTTGAGTTAGTAGTCTTGTTTTTACATATGTAGTTCATTGTTAACACACTTAATGATATATTTAAATATCATTTTATCATGTTAAATATAATGTATCAATATCTTAATATGATACATATGTATTTAGTAGACGTTATCATATCGATAATCGTTATATATATCATTTCGAGTTTCTTAACTTAGTAATCTCATTTCTTATGTATATCACACATTGTTAATATACTTAGTGAGATACTTACTCATCATAATCTTATATCAACCATATATATATATATATATATATATATATATATATATATATATATATATATATATATATATATATATATATATATATATATATATATATATATATATATATATATATATATATATATATATATGTCTATATATACCACAACATGTAGTTTTTACAATTTTATAACGTTCGTGAATCGCCGGTCAACTTGGGTGATCAATTGTCTATATGAAACTTATTTCATTTAATCAAGTCTTAACAAGTTTGATTGCTTAACACGTTGGAAACATTTAGTCATGTAAATATCAATCTCAATTAATATATATATATATATATATATATATATATATATATATATATATATATATATATATATATATATATATATATATATATATATATATATATATATATATATATATATATATATATATATATATATAAACATGGAAAAGTTCGGGTCACTACAGTACCTACCCGTTAAATAAATTTCGTCCCGAAATTTTAAGCTGTTGAAGGTGTTGACGAATCTTCTGGAAATAGATGCGGGTATTTCTTCTTCATCTGATCTTCACGCTCCCAGGTGAACTCGGGTCCTCTACGAGCATTCCATCAAACCTTAACAATCGGTATCTTGTTTTGCTTAAGTCTCTTAACCTCACGATCCATTATTTCGACGGGTTCTTCAATGAATTGAAGTTTTTCATTGATTTGGATTTCGTCCAACGGAATAGTGAGATCTTCTTTAGCAAAACATTTCTTCAAATTCGAGACGTGAAAAGTGTTATGTACAGTCGCGAGTTGTTGAGGTAGCTCCAGTTGGTAAGCTACTGGTTCGACACGATCTATAATCTTGAATGGTCCAATGTACCTTGGATTTAGTTTTCCTCGTTTACCAAATCGAACAACGCCTTTCCAAGGTGAAATAATGTATTGTTATTAACTTACATTATAAGCATTATACTTTATTATATAGTATACTTAGTTATTAACCGTAAGTTATAATAATAATATTAATTTAGTATATGTAATATACTTATGTTAATCGAAAATCATACTAATATATGTTAATTCGAATATTAATTCATTAAATATTATATTTATAATTTTTATAAACTTAGTTAATTATACAATTCAGTAGGATATTTTATAAAAATAATTTTATCAAGTTTTTGTATTTATTTCCCACTTTTCTTTATATATATACTCGGTTTATATTAATCAAATTTAATTAGGTAATAAATATTAAATCGACCTAAATAAATAATTTTATATTTTTTACAGGTTCTATATTATGTAAAAATGTTATAAAAATTATTAAATCAAATTTTATATCAAAATATTATTTATTTAATATTTTCTAATTATTTAACCATTGTAATCGGCCTATAATTAAATAAATAGGAAAAATAATTTAAAATTAATTTTTATATTTTTTTAAAGTATCTAGTGATGCTACTAATCATATAAAAATTTTATAAAAATATTTAATACACGTTTGTATTTATTTTATATTTTCTTTATTATTTCTCTTGGTTTAGAATAATGTAAAAGTAAATTCTTTTTAAATATAAATCATCCCATTTATTTAATTTTTATAATTTTTACTTGTTTATAAAAGTATAATAATCTCAAAAAAAATTTATAATTATTTTTATTACTGTTTAATATTTTATTACGAATTTTATATTGTTTTTATGTTTAAATAATACATAATTCGTATTTAATTATAAATAATATTCCATAAATTATCAAAATTATTTTTATACATCATAATACTTATAATACTAATTATAACATGTAAAAATAATTTATATATATTAAATTCGAATTTTCAAAGAATATACAAAAAAATAAAAGTAATTCGATAAAAAATATAGAAAATACCTCAAGTACTTTCCCAAGTTTGTGAGAGAGTTTTTCCAAAGATTTGATGCAAATTTTTATGAAATGGAAGTGGGTATTTATAGGAAAAAAAATGATTGGTGAAAAAAAAAATATAAATAAAATAAAGGTGCCAATTTTGACAAAAAATAAAAACATGTTAAAAATATTTTTAATAAGTTTTTGTTTTTGAAAATATTTAGTCAAAATTCATGGGCTCATTATTTAATTTATAAAAAAATCTCTTTTTTTATAAGCTAAAAATATATATATAATGATTAAAATAACTTATCATTTAATTAATAATTATGTTTCATATAGTTTTAAATATAATACGCATTAATATTAATATTAACTAAAGTTATTTTATATAATTAGTGTAAACTTTAGTTAATAAAAAGTGTCGACTAAAAATAAATATTTGATCAATGTCAAATTTAATTATATATTACGTATGGATAACAACGCTATAGTCAAATTAGTCAATTCAGGTATGGAAATATGAGGGTTGTTATATTTTTTTGTTAGGTCAATTTCTTTGTGTGTTCTAGATATATTCATGATTTGCTTCCACCTACTCATCCTTGAGGTTTTCACCGGTGCAAAATAGTTTGCTTCCCGGCGTCACCATCTTCGCCGTTACGTATGTAATCCTCTCTATTGCAACTACTGCCACCATCTCTACCGTTTTCTAGGTGATTCTCAGTTTCACAACGACCATCTTTTCAACAGCCGTCGTCGGCTCCGTGATTCTCAGGTTGCCACTAACATGTAAAACTTTTCTTTTGTTAAAACTTTTGATTGTCTTGCAAATTTGTTTTCGTTGATATAATGTATATTTTGTAAAATTTAGGGTTTCGGATTTGGGGATAATAACGATTGTCAATTTCGCAATGACCATTGTCTTCTCCCTATGTAAGTTTTTCAGTTTTTTTTTTTTTTTTTTGCCGCTAAAAAAAATATTTACATTATATATGATTTTGACTTCAATTTGTAAATATTTGATTTGGGTTACAGGTTTGATTAAAGATGAATGCTTAGTTGAAGATGAGAGGAAGGTAAAGATGAGGTAGATGACAATCAAATTAGTCACGATTAAAATGAGATTTTGTGTTTCGTCAGTATTTGTCTTTTTGTTTTTATCATCAATTCCGGTATGAAATCTCTTTACTGTGTATCCTATTGTCTATTGCTATATGGACTTTTTTTTATTACAAGACCAAAATCTGTCAAAGTTAAATTTATGCCAAATATCGATATATCGAGTTTTTAGTGATTATAAGGCCTGCTAGATAACTGCAAGGAGCTGAGGCTTTTGTTGTTGTTGTTGTTGTTGTTGTTGTTGTTGTTGTTGTTGTTGTTGTCGTAGTTGGTTATATGCATGATGCATATGGGATTTGGAATTTGGAATTTGCAGGAGTGGATAAAAATGAAAAAATAAGGATATCCGTAAGTGGAGGAGTAGATCGTGATGACCATCAATACAATGGCCTTTGTATTTTCATTAAGGTATCTTAATAATTTCTGAAAATATCTACAAGTGGTGTAGGATTTTTTTCATGTATTTGTTGTTAGCTATACTGAAAGGATGTTCTTTCCCTTTCACATTATGCTCTTATTCTGTATTATGCAATATTACGTTTATTGTTTCAATGATTTTAACTTGGTTGGCTGTCAAAAAGATAACATCTTTTGATTATTAGGGTGAAAAGGTCTTATAAGTGTTGTTAAGGTTAATGTTCTACTGCTTAACTTATGGGATAAAAATCTTTAATAAATCTAAAATTTGCATTCAAGTGGTCATTAATGTTTCCTCAACGTCATTGTCGACTAAGCAAAGCATTAAGTGACTATTAGTTATTTCTAATGTTTGTTGGAATTTCATAATGCAGTTTTACGTTGGAGCAGATGTGATCGTCACTCAACTATTCTATGACATGGAGTAGATGTGAATGATTGTTGGCAAATTAAAATAATCTGCCGCTTTCTTCCCGGTATTATGTCCATTAACAACTACAGTTGGTACTTACTAATGTTGTGTTTTCTAATGATATTAGTATCTATGGAGCTTCTTCCTATCTTCTTCTCCATTACATTTTCTTTTTTCAGATGAACATCGAGCGTAACTTTACTTCTATCCTTTTTTGGTTATTGCAGGTTACATTTTCAATCGTTGGTGATATCATTGTTCAGTAAGTATTACTTTCTGTTATGTTTTTTTATCTTATATATTAGTTAATAGTTTCTATATATGTTGTTGGTTTGTTAGGTTAATGGTATACGAGTCTTTAAATAGCAGTTTATCATTGTGTTGTTTGGTTTGTGTTATTTATGTTCATTAGTTTGCGCTAATATTAAAGATTGTGTCACTAGCAGTTTTGTATGTTATGATTTAGTGTCGTGTTGATTGTTTTTTTTTTGGTTGTTTGCCTTCATTGTTATTTTTTGGTTTCAACTCATTATTTACTTCATATGTTGTTTAGTTGTTTAAAAAACACCAATTGTTGGTTTTTGTGATTCTGCATTTTGTATCTTGATCGTTATTTGTTAGTAATGGTTGTTTATTTGATGTGTTTTTCAGTGAGAGTTTTGCGGACAACGGGCTTTGACGTTAGATTGAATCTCAGGTCACTAACGCTTGCGTGAAATCAGGTTTTCCTCTGTCTTTATTTTATATTTTTGGATTATGGTTTCGGTTTTTTATTCCGGATGGTTTTGCTATTGTTGTGTCTTTACAAATGTTGTTGCTCGCCGGTTGTTTGACTTTTGTGTCTGTTTGAATTTAGCTGTCTAACGTATTATGTTGATATATATTAATGTTGATGATTCATATGATGTCTTATAGTAAGAAACGACACCTGGGGTGGGAAGAAGAAGTCCAAGCGTTCTCTTAGTTTCCCAACCTGCTGCTTTTTACCAAGATGTTGTTGGTAGCTTATCGTCTTTGTCGTGGAGCAGGCGTCGTTCATGAGCCTCTTAATGTTGGTAGTGTTTCTGCTTAAGTTTCTTATTTTTTGTGTTTTAGGTGATGTAGTTTAGTTGCGATTGTGTTGGTTCTCTTTAGTACTATAATAATGCCGCCTAAAAAACGCCAAATATGCTCCGCAAATGCTAAGGAAGGAAGCCAAGGAAGGAATCTGGAGTTGAGGGTCTGTTGATGATACTTTTCTTACGAGCGTGCCTTCTTCATCTTCTAGGTACATTACGGTAGAAATATGTTGAGATATCGTGGTCAGGAGTTCATATGTTACTTGATAAAGCTATTTTTTTTATACATTTATTTACACATGAATTTGAAATTCTCTATAGGTCCTGGAGCTGCTACTACTGCAGATAACAAGAACTTTGATCATGTCAAATCATGTTTATAAGTAGTTTATGTAACAGAGTAGCTCTTTATGCACTCTCGTATTTCACTTTTGTAGTAGCCTTTCAACACTTCCACTGCAACAACCCTTGACCAATTTTGTACAATGTACACATTTGTAAGTACTTATCTAAACGATTAACGAAAACGAGTTCACCGCCGCAACGCGCGGTCGACCAAATGCTTGTTAGGTTAAAATTCGGTTGTCAAGAAGTTTATTATCACTCCGTATCTCTCATTATTTTGTTTACCTTATGTAAGTTTAATACGGAGTATTATCTTTCTAATTTGTTTTCAAAGACACATATTCTATGGCAATGGTAATATGGGAAATGTTTGTTAGTCATCATATTATATGCTGACGCAAGTTAGAAGTTACGAGCATCGAAAGTCAACGTTTTCA
Source organism: Rutidosis leptorrhynchoides (assembly GCF_046630445.1). Lineage (NCBI taxonomy): Eukaryota > Viridiplantae > Streptophyta > Magnoliopsida > Asterales > Asteraceae > Rutidosis > Rutidosis leptorrhynchoides. The sequence continues at coordinate 567,717,393 of NC_092335.1, read as the reverse complement.
CGATAAAAGACGGTATATTTTCTCACTTTAACGATTCTAAAATCAAAACATGATCCTCAAATTTATTTATTTCAATACTAATTAAGAATCAAAACTCAACATGATCCTCAAATTTTTTTCAATACTAATTATATTTATTATTTAAATGTTACTTTAGTGAATGTTTATCTAATTAAAATTTTAAATTCAAAAAATATATGAGTTCCTCTAGTTAAATTTGATGATTTCTTATACAAGTTTAAAAACAATTTGCAATAAAAGAATTCAAACTAGTGGTGACCCGTAATCTAACGGGCTTGCACATAGATTCACAAATGCTCTCATGACATCTAATTAAGACCTCTCACAACCATGACGTCCTTCTTTCCCATAACAAACCGTCACATCAGTTTTCTCTCATCATTCTCTGTCACTTTATATGTTTACAATGCGCGCTATATTGAGTTTTTTTTATTAAAAACGCAAGTTAATAAGTTTTTTATAATTTTGATTATTTTGAAGTGGGCAGGATTAAAATTCATCAGGGTATCCTTTTGAAAAATGCGCAGGGATGGATAAAAGTCAAAGTGTGGTCAAAAGATGAAGTAGACACGTATGTATTTAACGTGTTTAGGGTCTATAAAAGAAGGTTCTATATATGAATTGATTCTTGGTGATCCAAGTTCAATGGAGCCTGTTGCTAGTCAAAATAGCCACGTCGTGTGTATCAAGAGACTCGTACCATACAATTAGTTAATTTACCTTAGTGCCAACTTCACTTCATTTGTTTATCAAATTAGAAAGTATTTTTTATGTTTAATAATACAACGTATAGCAATTGTATATTATTATATACTCCGAATTATGTCATATATATGATTAATGATTAATAATTACGTAGAAATAAATAAATATAATATATGATTATCACTAGTTAAGTTTAATATATTGAACAAAAGCTTTCTTTTTTTTTTTGAAAGATCAGAAGCAATATTATTATTGAATATACTAAAAAGATACAATGAGAAAGGATTAAACCTTTATCACCCTATACATAGCACAACACTAAACACTTCTAGACAACCCGATAAGATTAACTCGACAATATATACAAGGAAAGACTCGAAGATTTTGTAGGAAAAGCCCTCATATTCTAAATCCTAAACAATGTTGGAACAACTTGAAAATCAAGCCGAATGGAAGCAAGAATCACAGTACCGAAAAAAAAATCGACGACAAAGCAATTCAGCTCCCATTCACTTACCCCATGACAAAGCTTCAGATATATAATACGGGAGAAAAAAACCTACAAGTTAGCCTATTCCATCTTTAGGTTTGTAATTAAGCGCGCAAGCAGAAGGGTTGCAAACCCATGATTGCCAATCAAGTTCAATGTTGCTACCTCGACCATTAATCCACTCGAACAAAAGCTTTCTATCTATAACGATATAAACATGAATTTTGCTCATAATAGCCTTTAGGGTTGTTGTTAGTGTGCATCGATGAATTGTACATGATGATTTATTTTGACTTTTGTAAGTCGGTTACTGCTATTTTACAAGTAAGTTAGGAGTTGTCGTTAACAAAACAAAACCTTAATAAAAACATTTATTATAAGTTTTTAATTTTATATGAAGATTAATTAAAATTTAAATTATTTATGGAATTTGAACATTATTAAATATTTTTATCTTGTGACTTAGGGCACAAGTTTATACTCCATCAGATTCAACATAATTGTCTCGTTTAAATTTTCAAAGTCACTTTCTTATAAATTTTGACTTTAAATAATTTTATTTGTGCTATATAATATTTGACAAAAATTATATGAATATATTCGGTTTGAGAATATGTTTTCATTAGTATAACTTTTATCAAATATTTTTTAACACAAACAAATATATTTTGAATCAAAGTTATACAAGAAAAATTCAAGAAGTAAAAGGACATTTATTTTAAGACGAATGGAGTAATTAGTATAATAAGCCTCTATTCCAGAGTTTTATTTTGGGAATAAAATAATTAAAGTGAAAAGAAATAAAAATATTTTTTAGAGTTCCTGAGTTTTTTTACGAAGGGAAAGGGAAATAAGTTGAATGAAATCGCGTCTAATTTTTCTCTAGTAGTTCATTCAAAATCAAAAAAAAAAATCACACTTTCTTCTTTTTTATATAACTTCACTTTTTTTTCTTTGATAAAAAATTCGAGAACAGAACACAAAAGTTTAGAAGTCATGAAAATATAAGAAAACATAAAGAAATTAACAAAATAGAATTCAAAACTCATTAAAGTTAATCCAACTAACTCGGCTTTATTTGTATTAGTATTATTACTATAACTATTATTATTACTACTCCTATTAAAACTCATACATTGGGTTACTTTTTATGAATAGGTAAATTTGTTTCCTTCATTTTTTATATTGATCAATTATGTGAACGATTGAGTAGAAAATTTTAAATGTACCCTTCATAACCATTACACTAACACTTGAACAATTGACTTTTCTTTTTACATTTTTTATCAAGTTTTCAATGAATTTTTTATTTTAATATAATTTTTTAAGGGAAACATTTTTTTGTTTAAACTTTGTCTTTTAGTTTTTTTTTTCTTTTTTAAATTTCCTTTGTACAATAGAATTCATATGACTTAGCCGAATAATTAGTTAAAATTCAAAATAGTATATTTAATAATCGTTTTGATTTTTTTATTGTAACATATAAAACTAGTAAATTTAATAAAAAAAAATTATACATTGTAAAATTTACAATTTAAAAACAGTTGGGTCATTTTTAATTTTTTTATACCATTATGATTTATCTTTTATTATTTTACACCAAAGTTATTAATGGTGTATCATATGGTTTACACGCATAAAAATATCATTTTTATACGGAAGAAACATTTGAAACACAAAAACAATGTTATAAGCATTTTTTAATATTTACCCGTTCAACATGTTTCTTCAAGAACAATAAATAGAATACAAACCAGGCCGTCCATCGTTTTGCTAATCCTTGGAGACAACTTTCTACGCTTAAGCCCTTAAGTAAGCACGTGAGCAGCACACATGCCACGTGACTATTTAACATAAAGTCAGTTACGTAATACTCGCATAATCCAATCAATAGCAGCATGACACGTGTCCCCGAATATCACGGAGCATTCATGCCTATAAATAGGTCACCTGCACCATCACTTTACAACTAGTCACGAGGAAAAACATCAACCGAAAATCTACCTCATCACACTAAGTCGTTCTAGCTTTGCGCTAGAACTTGTTAATCGCTAGCCGGAAATATGGAATCAACATATGACGCCATCCGTGAGACCCAAATCCACGACCACGTTCTGAAATAGCATATGCTTTCATTACATTTAAAAGATTTCTTTCATATGAAGACAATCTTGGAAGAACAATTGAACGAGGTTGTGGCATATATCTCCAAAAACGAGTGTTTACATACGCATCTGGAATAGCATCGTTGTTAATAAAGAAAAAGAAATATTGCCAATCATTTGCAACATCAGTAGATTGCCGAAATAATTAATGGCATCCAAAACAAAACCAACCTTTTTCACAAGCATTGACATGCACTAAATGAGAAAAGATGCGAATAGAAGGAGTTATATCTCGAGCTCGGCAATACATCTCGAATATAATGATTTTGCGAATGGAATAAGGATCGAATTAACTAACACTAACGCCATAGAAGTTGCAAACAGCCAAAAAGAAATCAGTAAAATGGAGGCATAAATTGGAAAATGAAAATGCACGAGCATAAATTGCTACTTTCTCAGGAGGTGGACGAGAAGCACGATTAGTGGGTAATGGAGCAATTGCATCAACAACAAACAATCGTGAAATTTGTTTAATGATATCTGCTAAATATGATGGAGTAACAGAGCTGTGTACTTCAAAAACATCGATAATAACCATTAGAAGAATATGAACAAGTGAAGATCATCTATGGAAGAAGATAAGGTAAAAACAGATATATAGAAAAACAATATTTCAAATTAGGGTTTAAAAAACCACTTAAAAAACAAGAGGCGGTTAAAAATTGAGGAGCACGAGTGGATGATTTGGATTACACGAAAATAATTTTCTTTTTTTCTAAACAAATAAAAATGAATAATTAATATAATTATAAAAGTCATCATTAAGTGTCAAATCAAGTCAGTAAAAAGCGATGATAGCAAGTATATCATCCCAAGGTAAAAAGACATTTTATAACTTTGTTATAGTTTAATGACTTCATTTTTACAAAACAAAGACATCAAACTGGGGGGACTTATGGGTGTAGCATATGACTTACACGCATAAAAACATCATTTATGTACGGAAGAAACGCTCGGAACACATGAAAACAATGTTATAAGCATTTTTGAATATTTACCCGTTCAATGTATTTTGTCAAGAACAATAAATAAATTACATATCAGGCCGCCCAACGTTTTGCGTAATTCCTGAATGCAGCTTTCAATGCTTAAGCCCTTAAGTAAGCACGTGAGCAGCGCACATGCCACGTGACTATTTAACATAAAGTCGGTTACGTAAATCTCGCATTAATCAATCAATAGCAGCATCACACATGTCTTCGAATATCCCAGAGCATTCATGCCTATAAATAGGTCACTTGGGCCATCACTTTACAACTAACTGGAATTGTGGCCGAGAACACATTTTCTCTCTCTCACATAGTACTTTCTCACTCTAGAACATATACACTTAGCCGCAGAGTGCTAGACGAATCAACTCACAGCTTGGCTCCACGAGATTGATAAAGCCACCCCACGACATTCTGGTCGTGAACCGGGTTTGCAGGGATCCGTCCCGAGAAAAAACATCAATCGACAATCTACCTCATCACACTAAGTCGTTATAGCTTTGTACTGATACTTGTTACTCGCTAGCCAGAAATAGGTATCAACAGTTTCATTGATAAAATATTCTTTAAAATCATTTTTAGATATCAGTAGTTTTTAACTATTTATCAAAGTAAATTAATTTAATATATGACAATCAATCTATCTATTTATATAAACGAGAGTTTAACAAAGCTCACATGTCATTAGCCCCTTAATTATAGTAAATTGTGACATGTGTAAATTTCAAGTGTCATTAACACAACTATTTTAAATATTAATATTAATATTAACTAACATTAATTAATTTGATATGAATAATTACAATAAAATTAATAAAATATATGGGCCGTAACCCTATCACTTTTAAACTTGAAAAAGTCAATGATGTTGGTAAATTCAAAGTTATACATAGTATCATTTATCAATAAATATTTATAGGTCAAAAGAATATAAATATTCAATATTATCAATATTTTATAATTCGTAATTGATATGTTGATAGAGCAAAAAATGGATGTGAAGTATACAACGAAATTATCATCATCCACTCATCTATCTCTCTCTACAACAACAAATGTTTGTATCTATTCATCTTTAAAATTGTCCATCAATTACAACTCGGATCGAGAACAAGAATATCATTCCAATGACTAAATACATCGATGACTCACATTGCTTTTCTTTTGTTCAATTTATGAAAAAAGGATACTAATCGTACACAAATGACTATTGTTGTATACAGACTGTATTTCATTATTCATTAAAAAATGATTGAGGCTCTTTTATTTTATTATTCAAATATTCAAATCGAATTCGACATATCAATTTTTGTAATAAAATTGTTTACCTATCTATGTTATCTATTTCAGGGTTAAAAACTTTGGGGCCATAATGAGCTTATACTATAGGGTTGTTTATGTAACCGGATATAAATAAATACTTGTATCCGAAAGAGTATTTGTATAAGATTCTTTTTTTTTTAACTATAATGTTTTCTTAATAAAATATAGGCTTTCATTATTGCAAGTCCTTATAAAATATTAAATCTACATCTCTATTTATCTATCTGTATATAACTAATTTGAAACGGTTATTGAGCAGCTGTGCAACGCACGAGTTCAAAACCTAGTTATATATATATATATATATATATATATATATATATATATATATATATATATATATATATATATATATATATATTACTTTTCAACGTAATACGCGGGCTTTCAACCTTATTCTATCTAAATCTAAATATATGAAGTATACCATATTTATGTTATTTTTTCACATGATTCATCTCTAAAGTAAGACGTGATTTTGATGTTGTTAAAGAAGTTTTCAAATTTGAATATGAAAAGATAAATATCTTAAAGATGGTAAGGACATGATCAAAATGGTTAGAAATATAACGACCCGTCCTAATTCATCTGGACGAATACATTACATTTGGTTACATCGCGAGGTACTTGACCTCTATATGATACATTTTACAAACATTGCATTCGTTTTTTAAAAGACAAACTTTCATTACATCGACAGTTGACGACATGCATACCATTTCATAATATATCCAACTATAATTGACTTAATAATAATCTTGATGAACTCGATGACTCGAATACAACGTCTTTTGAAATATGTCATGAATGACTCCAAGTAATATCTCTAATATGAGCAAATGCACAGCGGAAGATTTCTTTAATACCTGAGATTAAACATGCTTTAAAGTGTCAACCAAAAGGTTGGTGAATTCATTAGTTTATCATAATCATTTATTTCCATCATTTTAATAGACCACGAGAATTTCATTTCCAGTTCTCATAAATATACGTCCCATGCATAGAGACAAAAATCATTCAAATGGTGAACACCTGGTAACCGACATTAACAAGATGCATATAAGAATATCTCCTATCATTCCGGGAAATCCTTCGGACATGATAAAAACGAATTCGAAGTACTAAAGCATCCGGTACTTTGGATGGGGTTCGTTAGGCCCAATAGATCTATCTTTAGGATTCGCGTCAATTAGTAGATCGGTTTACTAATTCTTAGGTTACCAATTAAAAGGGGCATATTCGGCTTCGATCATTCACCCATATAATGTAGTTTCAATTACATGTGTCTATTTCGTAAAACATTTATAAAAATTGCGCATGTATTCTCAGCTCAAAAATATAAAGGGTAAAAAGGCAAATGAAACTCATCATACTGTATTTTGTAGTAAAAATACATATGACTATATTTAACAACCGAACAATGCAGGGTTGGCCTCGAATTCACGAACCTATATCATTTGTATATATATATTAACACATATAATTGTAATCGAACAAAATTGTATATATATTTATTAGAATATATTTTTAAATGGTAACTTATTGTTATGTATATATATATATATATATATATATATATATATATATATATATATATATATATATATATATATATATATATATTAAATTTAACATTTATATTTATATATGTGTTTACTTATAATACTGATGTGTGGCGAGGTGTATACAAAATAGTTATATTTTTACTACGAAATACGACGAAATATGATACAAGTTTTAATTAATTTATTTACAAATGGGATATACCTAAACCTTGCTACAACACTATAGGCAGTGTACCTAATCGTAGAGTAGTATAGTTTTTAGTAAGTCCGGTTCGTTCCACAGGGAGACGGCCTATTGCGTACACTATATTTTTAAACAATTATATTTGTATAAATATATATATTAGTAATATAGTAGTATTATTATTATTATAAAAAGGGGGTTTTACCGTTTAATGACCGGTTTGTCGATTTTAAATAAAGAATAAAGATAAATGACGATAATATAAATGACAGAATTTAAATTGTGATAAAGTAAATTGCAGTAATTAAAATGACAGTAAATAAAGGTACGATGAAATATGAAATAAAAATATTATGCTTATTTAAATTGTGTCCGTCTGGTTTTTTTGTCCATAACAGTCCATCAGTCATAAATATAAAGTGCGAGTGTCCTCGTCAAATTATCCTTATATCCGAAGTCAAATATTCCAACTAATTGGGAACTTAAACTATAATTACACCAAGTGTCCTGGTATATAATTCACCCATGTTTTAATAAGTCCATTGACTATTAATCCATTCCCGTATCCGGTTAAATGAACGATTATTAGTACTTATAAATATCCCGCCCATCGTGTCCGATCGAGTGTATATGGTTATTTATAGGTACGTCCAATTGTAAATCTTTATATTAAATTAACAAACTATCATTTAATTAAACAAATATAAAGCCCATTAATAGCCCATAGTCTAATTTCTACAAGTGTCGTTCTTTTGTCCAAACCCCAATTATGGTACAAAGCCCAATTACCCCGTCTTAATATTTTAGCCCAACATCATGATTACTTCGGCTTGAATAAGCATAATAATAACTTAAATACGAGACATTAATTTAAAAAGAAGAACATAACTTACATTGATTATTTATCGCGTAGTGTTACACGGACAGAACTTCGACTTTAAAACCCGTAAAATAACCTTTGCATAACCTAAAACTAACTAATATAAAACTACACTATATTATATATATATATATATATATATATATATATATATATATATATATATATATATATATATATATATATATATATATTATACAGAGGGAGTAAAGAGATTGAATTGGTGTGTTAAAACTGGCCAAAATTCGTTGCATTTATAATACTTGGCCTGCTACAGGGCTCCATGCGATGGCATGAAATTTGCTCTTCCAGGCCATGCGATCGCATGGCCAGCTGGATCCAGGTACATTGCTTTATTTTCTTCTTTGTCGACGTTATTTAATATAATATATAAATAATTTATATAATTATTTAAATATTATATTATATTCTTGTGCATAGTAGACTTGTAATTTTTGGTCCGTTGAGTCGGGCGTTGATAGTTGGCTCAGGTCCTGGTTCTGGATTTTCGAAAGTCCTTTCGTATAATTTAATATCTTGTACTTTGCGTTCCGCAACTTGTACTCTTGTCAATTTTAGATGTTTCTTATCAATAAATTGAACCACTTGGATTGTATCTTGTACATTTGAGCTTTTTGGACGTTTGCGTCTTCAAATCTTCATTTTCGCCTTTTGTCTTCGCACTTATTTAATATAAACGAATATTACTTGAAATAGAACAATTGCAACTGAAAACTTTACATATCGGACGGATATTGATACTAATTATATGTTCATTTGGAGCACTATCAAATACTTTAAAATATTTTTACACCTCATATGTAATTTAGTTCTTATTATAGTTAATAATATTTTATATAAAAATATAGTATATAATATACATCTGATATATAAATCTCTTTTGTTTGTAAAATTAATAATTATAATACTACTAAAGTAAAGATAATAGTATTAATATCTGGATGATAAAATGATAGTTTTATTATTAATGATTCTTTTAATAATAATATAGTTGTAAAAATAATAATTTTTAATAACAACACTACTAATAATGATAATGATAATATTAGTAATAATAGTACTTATGTTAACAATAAATATGATATTACAAATAATAATAGTGACAAAATAAATTTTATTATTCCAAAATCTTTATTCTATGTATTTATAACACTTAATAATATTCCTAATGATCATAACAATGTTAATATTAATAATAATGGTAGTAATACTTAATGATATTAGTTAATAATAAAAATTTTAAATGATAATATTAGTAATAATTATAATACTAATAATAATAATAACAACAACAACAACAATAATAATAATAATAATAATAATAATAATAATAATAATAATAATAACCATAGCAATAACAATAACAATAATAATAATAATAATAATAATAATAATAATAATAATAATAATAATAATAATAACAATAATTTTAATAAGGAACTACCTTTAAATGCTCGAATAAAAAAAATGCCACTAGTCGGGCTCGAACCCGCGACCACTCGCTCACGCACTAACACCCATAACCACTGGACCATCCTTTATTTTTCAGATTTAAACATAACCTGTATCTATATATCCATTATATCTTTACGTCTGATTCATCTTCTATATAATTTTTTTTTTTTACAGCCCAGGTTCGATCCTGTAACCTCTTGGCTAACCCAAATGCCTTAGACCATTGATTTGATGTTGTTGTTCTGATTAAACCTGTAACTTAAATACTTTTAGCCTGTTTTGTTTTTCTGTCACTCTTTCTTCTTCCTCATTAACCAAAAGTAAATCACCCAGTAATGAGATCAAATATACATCAGAGTATCAAAATGGTTTAGGATTGGTAACCAAAACAGAACGGTTTGTTTGAGTGTTTACTCTATTTAAAATTAAAAGAATTTAAAACTAAAAAAAATAGTTGTAACAGTTCGTTAATGAAAATTATAAACTCAAATCGTGATTTTTGGAATTTGGACCAAAGTTTTAATATAAATCACAATAAAAGATTTGAATTATGTTGTAATTGTGGAATATAAACAGCCTGCGTTAATTGATTGTATTAACAGAAAAATAAAATAAAAAAAATAAAATTGAAACAGACCTGAAGCATACGTTTATAAACTCAAAATTGAATTCAACCTTAAAGACTGTTTTAGGCCACGATTATAACATGAAAAAGATTCAGAATCCTCTTTAGAAACTTTTTGTATTTAACTTAAAACATCCAAACGAATTCAAATTTAGCGATGAACAAATCTTTTGACTTTTTAAGGATAAACTTTGACTTCGAAATTTGAACTCGATTGTAAAAATTAAGCCTTGAAAATTTGCAGATAGTTTAAACGAAGGATTTATAACCTATCTGCATTTAAGGATTTTAAAATGAGATTAGAATTCGAGCTATTGTTAAAATTATCAAGAACAGAGACTTTTATTCAGTGTTTTTGAGTTTTCAGTTTGATTCTGCCGTTTTCCCTCGAATCACCTTATTAGTGTATTACATAAAGGTTAATAGAGATTATTGCTATTGAATTGACTCAATTTACCTTTGTTTTGTAGTTTGATTTACTCGACAAAAATCTATGCTTTCAGAATAAAGAAATAAAAAGAATAATCGATTTCAACTGATTCTGTTTGTTTACGATATACATGGAATCGATTTGTACTAGATGTTAGTCACAAAACAAATTAGAATGCAGTTTGATAGCTAAGTGTCACTGATTAATATTCGATGCCTGATTTTTAAATAAATATTAATTATGATAATGCTATTTATTTTAATGGTAATAATTAAAATTAAAAATATTAATAATAATTATAGTAATAAATATTAATAATAATAATGTTAATAATTATTATGTTAACAATAATAATAATGATAACAATAACCAAAAAATTTATAATAATAATATTATTAATAATAATTATAATACTAATTATAATTATACCAATACTATTAAAAATATAAATAATTTGTATTATTTTCATAATAATAATAAAAGTAATAATAACATTAAAAATATCAAAATAATACCAAGACTGATATTAATAATAATGATATTTAATAATGATAATAATAATAATATTAACAATAATAATAATAATAAGAGTAATAATAAAAATAATAAGTCACAATAATAATAATATTAGTGAAAATGATAATAATAACCTTATTAATGATAATAATACTAATAATACTAATTATAATAATGACAATAGTAATATTATTAATAATATTTATATTCACCAACTTTCATGTTTATATGTGATATATTAAAAATATTAATGTTGATATTAATATTGAAAGTAATAATAATATTACTTTAGTAACTATATTTTAATTTATAATTAAATTTTGATATCTTAATATTATTTATTATTAATTATTTAATATAATATATTAAATAACCACTACTGAATATTTAATATTTATACATAATATTTATATATTTTATGTATTACAATATAGTAACTATTAATAGCAATCATATATATATATATATATATATATATATATATATATATATATATATATATATATATATATGTATGTTCATTTTAAATTTAACCTAATTCTTATTTTACATATTTGATTTTATTATTTAAATTATATTTTATTACTTTCAATTATTATATGTATAATTATATTTATTTTTATATATATCATATTTTTATTTACAACATTGGTTCGTGAGTCGTCGGGAACAGTCAAGGTCAAATGCATTCTTGAAAAATAGTTCTAACATTTTGAGACTCGGTTTAATAGACTTTGCTTATTGTGTCGGAATCATTATAAGATTAAGTTTAAATTTGATCGGAAATTTCCGGGTCGTCACAAGAAAATAGCTCAATTAAATTGCATACATAATAATTCGTCTTTTCCAAACTATTTGAATAGAAAAACAACCATGTATTATAGTTCATGCGGTATTGGTCTATCTCTTTTAGCGAGAGGTCGAGAGTTCGACTCCTGTGGGATGCATCATTGCACACAAGGTTGCTCCTTAACCATTGAATTTCACCAAAGAGTATCTTTCACACATCGCGTTGTGGGGGTAGTAGGCAGCGACGGAGCTTCATTGGGGCAGGAGGGGGCCATGGTCCCCCCAAAAGATTATCTTCTTAGTAGCAATTACTTATTTACTTTAGTTTTAGGAATTAATATATGAGACAAGTTGTAATCTCGGCCCCTAAATAAAAGTTAGGACGTGGATCATCGGTTTTTTAATTATAAATATATTGGGCTTATGACCATTTTCCATAATTAGCATATGTTATTCAATTTTAACTTACATGGTCAATTAAAAAATGTTTTATTTATTAAATTGTACTCCTTATTCAATTGTACTCCCTCCGTCTCACCAGAAGTGTCCACTTTGAATTTTCCAGTCTTCCTTATTCAACTTTGATTTTAGATATTTTTATTAGTGTTATATAATATTTGATGAAAGTTATATCAATGAAAACATAATAAAAATTCAATCCATTCATATAATTTTCATCAAATATTATATAACAAGAACATAAATATTTATAGTCAAAGTTGACAAATAAAGACTGTCAAAAGTCAAAGTGGACACTTCTGGTGGGACGGAGGTAGCATATCGTTAAATGTTTGTATTAAAGAGTATTTACTATAAGAGACACTATATATTTTGCTTGAATTTTTTGGCCCCCTCAACGTTACTATTCAAGCTCCGTCGCTGGTAGTAGGGGAGAGGAGTTTTATCGCCCATGTCTTCGGATTGGTCTGGATTTTCTCTAGGCAGCAGTTGGAGGCGAGTTATGCAATTGCGTATGATGAACGCGTGAGTGGTTTCGTTCCTTGGGTGATTTCGAACTATTGTTCATCAAAAAAATAAAATTGAATAGAAAAACTTGATAGTTTCTATTAGAATTGACATATAAATATAAAATAAATATAAATAACAACAATCAATATTACGTATTCACCTTCTATCTATATCTATATCTATATTCTATATAATAAAATAATAAATATAAATAGAATAGAATATAATATAAATTCAACATATTATCAACTTTTATAAACTTAATTTAAGACTTTTAATACATAAGTCAATATTCATCTAGACATTCCTTTCATAGCTGGCGTCCGCATCCTTGTGTTGAAACGCTAGCCTCATGCATATACACAAACCCTTTAATATATAAATTCATCTTAATCTTATTATTATGTTCACCTAATACGTATTCTTATTACCATATATCTTATGTTATTAAGCTCTCACATCTTTCTTTTTCTAATTTTCACAACTTAAGGCGATCAAAAATGGTATTGGATAACAGTTACAATTCTTGGGCTGATCAGTGGGACACTAAATCGGAATACGTCTATCCACAAAGCAACAAGAGTAATACAAGCAATATCGTCAAAAATAAGGTCGGAGATGGATTTGATAAGACGAAATCAGTGGCTATGACAGGAATGAAGAAGGTTAAACAAGGAACGAGCGTCGGGTTTAACTGGATCAAAGAAAAGTATCATAAAACCGCTCATAAACGTTGATAATTAATATGATGATTATTGATATGATATGTACGGCATGTATATTTTGTGTTGATTTTCTACATGAGTAAATAGGGGTTTGTAATAGAATGTTGCTTTTAGTACGTACGTGTTTTTAGTGAAAAGGTCCTAACAATTATTAGTTGATATCTTTTCATTAATTTTATACGTAGCAAGTATAGTAGTAATAAAATTTGTAATGCAATTATTTGTACATGAATTTTTTATTTAAGTTTACATATACAGACATGCATTCTTTACCATATACTGTAATTGTTAATTACGATTATGTTCATAAACATTGTTAACCAAACCAGATCAAAATATCATTTGAATAGGAATATGTTACATCCATAGGTATGAGAGTATACATATGAAATCACTGAAGTTTGTCATTTTCTTTTTGTAGGTCACATAGAATGAATACGACTTTGTATAGTATCTAAAATTTATGTTATTTCACGTATACAAAATTCACCTAATAATAACACTACTAGATAATTGCCCTTTAGGAACGACTTTTGGGGACGACAGGTCGTCCCGGAAGATTTTTCGTCGTCCCCAAAGAGTCGTCTTGAATGCCTCGTCCCAAAAAAATTTTCGGAACGACAACCTTTTTTTAGGACGACCGTGGATCCGACTTTGACTTCCTTGTCCCACTGGAGTAAATATATTCCTCACATACACAAAATTCACCTAATAAATAGAGTAAACATATTCGTCACATATACAAAATTCACGTGAACAAATTATATCTCAATAATAGTATACACGTTAAAATCTCACTAGTAGCATATCTTGTGGTGTCATACAAAAAAATTATAAACTGTCATTAAATTATTCGATTAGATCACGTACATTCCTAGTAATATGATCCTTTTTCCCCGGTTAGTTAGAATATGAAACGGAATATGAAAAACATTATTCATTTACCCCTTTACTAAAGATAGCAAAAACACCCGTACTCGATTAAGAACTTGAAACATGATATTTTTGAGTCGGATACGAGCCAAATTTGCTGGCCTAGAGCCGACTATAATGATAATTTTTAATTTAACGTGGGTATGGGTCAGGGGTCAGTGTTAGATACAAACCCGATTACCCAGCCGTAAACTCGAGAAAAGACTCGAATCTGTATACATTAGTTGTTTAAATTTGAATAATTCTCCCTACGCACCATATTTAATTTGTCCACTATTTATTTTTGGATGTCACAAATTACCATAATACATAAGAATAATAAGCTAATGTCCTTTTATGCCTATTACTTTATGCATGTAAAATAAAAAGGTGGATAAAACGTATGATTGAATTTGAAAAGTTAACAAAAAGTACACACGATAATCATTTTTTCTCAAACTGTGTGTTTTTTGTTAGGGGATAATAAAATTGGGACGGAGAGAGTAGATGGAATACATATATTATAAAATTAAAGTATATGTATATTTATTATAAATGGAGACACAAATACCCGTAGAGAAACCTATTTACTCGATAGTTTGTAAGTAAATGAGGAACCTGATGCTTATTGGGAAACCCGTTTACCCGATAATCAGTAGTTAAATAGGGATCAGACGATTATAAGTCCGGATTTGAGAAGAAGTTTCTTAATCGAGTTCGGTGCCGATTACCTAGACCTGGCCTAAATTCAGCCCGATGCCATCTCTACCCTTTACGTTTCTCTTAGATAATTTTTCCCCCTTAAACCAGTGATTTAGAAAATCATTTTTATATTTTTTTATATATAAGCTATAATATAGTCAAACTCAAATATTTTGGCGGTGATAAATACTTCCCTCGTCCCTAATTTATTGTTCAGTATTTCATTTTGGAATGTCCCAATTTAATTGTCCACTTCTATAAATAGAAGAGAATACACTACTACATTTCGGCTCATATAGTGCCCCTCATTTAGACATGATTACCAAATATCACGTCTAATTAACCATAAGGAACACGTCTAATTAAGATTAAACTTAATATAAAAACGGAACACGTCTTAATAATTGATGCAACACGTCTAATTAAACAATCGGGGCACGTCTAATTAAATTTACTAGTCAAAAATACGGAACACGTCTAAACAACAGAAGGTGCACGTCTAATTACAAACCAGCAACACGTCTAAATAAGTATAACACCTCTAATTGGTAACCACGTCTAATTAGTTTTACCGGGAACACGTCTAATTGACAACACGTCTAATTAATCTACCAGGAACACGACTAAATAACTAAGATGCACACGTCTAATTGAAACACGTCTTATAACATCACAAGGAACACGTCTAATTATGCTATCACGTCTAAATACTTACCAGGCACAAGTCTAAGTAACCTAACACGTCTAATTTGTCATATAACCCCCGTAGCACATTAACGGAAGTTAGTTTTTTCTGTAAACATGACCCCATAAACACGTACACTAACATAAGCTTGAAATCCTCTATCTTATATATAAACATAAACCACAAACACTTAATCTGGAAATAACACCAACATTGGACATAAATCTGGACATAAGTAAACAACAACTAGACATAACCATGGGACATAAATCAGGATTCATTTCGATCAACATAATTACATAACAAAGTCTTAAAGTTAATTACATTGGTTGCACAATTTACATCACCAAAAGGAGTTACAATTAAAACCTTACGCGCTGATTCACATAACGCGTAAGCTTCAAAAATGAACCATCCATACTTACACATCCAAAGTTTCGTAAAAAAGCATATAAACATCCCAAACACATATACCATTCATACCTACTAATTACTGAAACTACCCATACAAACACAAAAAATGCAGAAACCTAACCTCTGCTTCCATACCCAAACATCCCAAACACATACTGTCAATCAAAGTTGTGAACGTCATCCCACGCAAATTCAAACTTTCACTGCCTGCGGTTGAATACCATCCAAATTTCATCCCCCGGACTATTTCCACATAAACGAACAAATTTCTTCCAGCCAGAAGAAACACACAAGTTGGGTTTTTTCTATTCTTCTCCTCCAAAAGCCCCCAGATGTGAACTCGCTCATCAATGTCAACGCATTGATAAGAATTTCCTTTCTTTAACTCCGGTGCTTTCTCAAGAAGCTCTTTTGGTAAACGCTAAATCACATTCGTATTATAATTGTTAAACAGTGCAACAATATTCGTGAAGAACATGTAAAATATGTAAGGGCATGCTTGGTTGAGGTTACCCTAAAGTGGTTAATGGGTCTTAAACAACTAACCAAAAGAATTCATCCGAGTATTAAACTATGTCTTATTCAACTAATCTTTTAATAGAAAATAATATAATTCATAGTAATGCAAGATAAGATTTCAGTGATGATGTATACTGTCATGACCCGGAAAATTTCGACTTATTTTGAGCTTAATTCTCTAAATGATTTCATAATTCTGACACGATAGGCAAAGTCTATAATGTTGAGTCTCAAAATTTTTGAACTGTTTACATACGTTCATTTAACCTCGACCAGTTTCGACAATTCACGAACCATTTTTTTTAATGTGTGTGTGTGTGTGTGTGTGTGTGTATATATATATATATATATATATATATATATATATATAAATACATGTATATAAAATAACTTAAAATAGTATACGATATAATTAAATTGTTACTAAAATGAATCTATATATATATATAGAGAGTATATTAAATATAAGTATAAGTAATTAATGATTATAATACTCCATGAATTGATAATATGACAAACATCCGGCTGCTGAACTATTACAATTACTAATTGAATTACTGTGCGTCTTATTCCATTACAACTTGCATAATATATATATATATATATATATATATATATATATATATATATATATATATATATATATATATATATATATATATATATATATATATATATATATATATATATGCAAATATCAAAGTTTGATAATGACACAAGTGCTGTAACAATGTCATAGGTTGTCGATTACCAACAAATATCAACCAATTGATTGAATTGATTAATTCAATAATTCATTCATGTTGTCCATTAATTTATCCATTAAATTGTCACCCATTCAATTCATTCACGGGCCTAATAGATTATAACATGGACATAAAGGAGATTTATATATCTTATTTTTATACTAGTATACATATTACAATACTTCCACTTGAACCATCTCTCTCTATATATATTTACGTGTGATGCATCATCAACTCACTCCATCACCTCATATTCTCTGCTACTACATGAAATCTCACCACAGTCACCACAAAACACCACCGGAGACCACCATCATCACACATTTTACTCTATGTTTCCCTTCCTGATCGTCCACAAGCCATCAATCACTACCAACTTATTATTTCATCTTAAATATATTTATGTGAACCACCTCATCTATTTTGTGATAAACGACACCATTATCGACACCCTTCACCGCCATGAGACCTCAACCATCATACAACTTCCATCACTTCCACAACAAAACACAAGAACCAAAACCACTACTTGCTATTCGACTTATGTTTATGTGAATCCATAACAAAACCATCACCCATGACTAATACTATCAATCGAGAACTCATTTTTCTTTTACCACCTACAACTCCTCGAAACTGCTGCTACTAATGACCGATTGATCGAGACTACTATCTCCTGTTTTTGTTTTTAGTCGTGAGCACAACACCATCACCAACTTGACATGTACTGCTCGAGTAAAGGTACTGCTGCTATTCTTTTATGCTACTCGACCACCTGCTACTATTTTGTGGCCGATTTCCAAACCCAAACCCGAAGGTTTTGGGCTAGTACTGCTGCTACTGTTTTGAAGCTGTTGTCCAGCAGTCACCACACCACCGCCACTGTTAGCTGCTAATTGCAGCTGAGAAATCACCCCAAAACCACCACCACTTGCTGCTAATCGCTACTACTATACCTATCTGTTTTGCTGTAACTCCTGTTTTCTTTTTCCATTAAAACATCACCACCACCACCACTAAAACCACCAAAAACTGTTGCTTCCTGCTCAAATCAACGAAACCCAAATGATGAATAGTGGACGCCGAAGACATTAATGATGAGAAACAGGCTGCTGTAGCAGTAGCTGCTATTCTGTTTTCGTCTGAGAAAGATCCCACAAAACCACCACGCTTCACCACAACAACCCACACGCTACCATGGTTACTGTATTTATTTATTTATTTTTTTCTGTTTGAAAATCCATCGAAACCCACACCTGAAAATTCCACTGCAAGTTTGTTTCTATTTCAAACAAATAAAGATGATGGATAACGATAAACATGATGATTCATTGCTGCTACTATTGTCGTCTGTTTCTGTTTGATGATGATGACGACCTAGATAGTGACCAGCGAGAAAGAAGGAAGAAACGATAATCGTGAAGTATTAAAGCGATGAACAACCTGTCTGTTCTCTTCCTGTTCGAACAAACCACAAACCCTACTATATTTCTTCGACTGCTGCTTCAGTTTTGTTCTTCCAACCGAAACCCAGACCCACCTGCTGTCATTTTGCTACTCGTTAATTACTGCTACTGTTCTGTGGTTACGATGAAGATGATGTAATTATTATGATTCTGTGATGAAGAAAACGATGATGGTAACGCGAAGAAGAAGATGAATAGTGAGGTACGAGGATGATGTTCAACGATGTTAAGAAAATACATGATGAATGGCCATTATGATGATGAGGATATGATGTTGATGATGAAAGATGACAGTATAATAATGATGATAATGGGTGATGTTAGATGATTAACGTATGATGATGATGTTATGTGCATGATATATATGATGTTGTAATGATGATGATTCGGTATGATGATGATACTGTATGATGATATAATCTTCGATGGCTGCCCCACTTCTCAAACCATATCTCGTTTCATTTTTTTTTATAAACCGAACCCTTTTTAAATTGTTGTATGGATCATATTCTGTTGGGCTTATTTTGAGTGTTGGGCCACTAATCGATAATTGGGCTTCTATGAAATTGGGTTTAATAAACTGACGTGGGCCGAAAGGAAATTGGGCCAAGATTAAGAGGATACAGGTTATATGAGATAAAAGTCGAATATAAAATAGGAATGAAATGGTGGTGGAATGGTTGAGAGTGTTTGCAAGTGAGCGGGAGGTTGCGGGTTCGAGCCCTGTCTGAGGCATTTTATTTTTAGGAAAGCTTTAAAGGTAGTTTTTATTATTATTATTATTATTATTATTATTTTTATTTTTATTATTATTATTATTATTATTATTATTATTATTATTATTATTATTATTATTATTATCATTTTATTATTACTAGTATCATCATTATTATTTTTATAAAAAGCATATTATTATTATTATTATTATTATCAATATTACTATTAATATTATTATTATTACAATAAAAGTTAGTTATATAAAAATATACTTAATAAAAACTATATTAATATTTTATAAATTTTTTATATAACATAAATATATTTAAGTTAATAATGAAACATATAATTTATTAATATGACAATTATATCACTAATAATAATATATATAAATTTAGACAATTACATGTGTTAATATATATACTTGATATAGGTTCGTGAATCCGAGGTCAATCCTGCACTTGTTCAGTGCCGTCGTATGCATATTTTTACTACAAAATATCGTATCGTGAGTTTCATTTGCTCCCTTTTATATATATATTTAGGACTGAGAATACATGCGCTGTTTTTATAAATGTTTTACGAAATAGGCACAAGTACTAAAACTAATTCTACGTGGGTTTAAACCAGAAATATACCCTTAGCTTGGTAACATTAAACTACTTGTCTATGTACGGTAGGCGCGAATCCTAAAGATAGATCTATTGGGCCTGACAAACCCCATCCTGACTATGGGATGCTTTAGTACTTCGAGGTTATTTTAAACACACCTGATCTGGTGTACTTCCAAGGGTAAAACATGAACGTTAAGGCTTGTTACCGGGTGCCTACAACTTATAGAATACTTTTATACACTTACGAGTGTACATATATTTATAAACGGAAAACTTATGGTCTATTAATATATTGAAATGATTGTTATGATAAACCTATGAACTCACCAACCTTTTGGTTGACACCTTTAAGCATGTTTATTCTCAGGTATGAAAGAAATCTTTCGCTGTGCATTTGCTCATATTACATGGAGTCGTTTATGGCATATTTAAGTCAGTACCTCGCAATGGAACCAAATGTTGAAGACTTTGTCCAGGAGGATTAGGACGGGTCGTCACAGGTGGTATCAGAGCGGTGGTCTTAGCGAACCAGGTCTTACATTAGTGTGTCTAACTGGTAGTTGTTAGGATGCATTAATGAGTCTGGACTTCGACATGGTAGTTGTTAGGATACATTAATAAGTCTGGACTTGAACTTGGTCTGCATGTCAAAAGTTTTGCTTACCGTTCTTTGTCAAAAAGTATCTACCTATCATTTTCAGTCTCGACACATCTTATTGCAATTATTGCATAGATGATGTACAGACAAATTCACATCCCATCACATTAAATCTCGTCTGACACGTTTCCTTAATTTCCTCCGTAATCTACGGGATCTTCTGTACTATACATAGGTATTCTATGTAATTAGAATATCATCCGATATCCAGAAATCATTTCATATCGAAAACCATTTATCTAACTGTACAAGACGGAACTCGCTACTAGTTCAAATTCCTTAGATTCCGACAGCTATTCCGATATGGATTTCGACTCAAGCTCCGAAGACAGTGTAACCGGAATGGAACAACCAATTAGCCATCACCAATTCTGGATGAATTGGGGATGGTTTCGTAGTCTACTTAATTATTGGAGACAAGAAGAAGGTGATCCCTTCCACCCACCATATTGCCCTCTTGACGATGAACCTGAAGCACTTACCGGCGAACCTGTCTGAAACACCATTTTCTCTCTCATCTCCAGAGTATCTCGTCACGATCATATACTATACCAAATTCTAGATGTTATATATCCGCTCGTCCGAACCGACAGTCACCCCGGTGTAATAGAAGAAGTCAACGAGCTTCGCGCTCGGGTAGTGGTCTTGGAGAATGTAGTGCAAAGGTTACAAACACCAGCAGCAGCATCAACAGCATAACCAGTACCACCAACAACAACATCCGCATCCCACACTTCAACATCACAATCTGTACCTCAAACTTCAATATCATACGCACCATAGATACCAAGGAATACCAACAACAATAACCGATGAAGTATTAATTCATAACTTCATTGATATTCTGCGAAGAATATATGGTTCCTAATAGTTTTAGAGATTACTTATTCTAACTCGAACCGAAAATAATATGAGTTTAATATCATATTAACTCATTAAATCTATGATTACATCTGAAGAAAATATATATGTAGATATGTTTACATAAAGATTGTAATTAAAAATTCTCTCGTACAAACTGTTAATGGTGAAAATATTTTAACGGGTAGGTAATACCCGAGAAATATTTAGATTTCACATTAATAAGCTACATTGTACATTCTTTGAAATTGATTCAACAGTCATTTACTATTCTATTTACATTCACCGATATACGAATCTGTTCACCACAAAATAACCATTTTCGTTCAATTTCATATTTGGATTTTGACTTATCAGAATCCAACAAGTGGCATAATGAAGAAAACATTGGACAAAATAAAATTGAAATAGAAACCAATTAAATAACTACGAAAAATTTTAAATCTATACTAACCAAATCCTAGCTAACTGTTCCTATACCCGTTATGACTATTTCCTTATTACATTTTATTTATTACCATTTTAAATTATCGCAATTAATTATCGCAATTTTAATACTTTCAATTTTAAAGATCGTCATTTAAATACTGTTAATTATTTTACGCACTTTAAATATCATCATTTAAATACTGTCATAATATACTAGTCTTGGTTAATCCCAAGACAGTATAATATAACTTTGATTAACCAGATTATATATTGAACTATTGGACTACCAACATCGGACTACTAACCTTGGACAATTAAAAAGTATTAAAAGAGTAGGAAATCTTAATTATAACACCTTTTGATTTAAAATATTGATAGTAAGTTACATCTACTACAGTTAAATATTTCTTCAAGTTTGCCAATTGATTCCATCTTAAACATCATTTGTATCTTGACAATTAAAATCTTCATTCAAAACCTTTAAATTCTTGAAACACCTCGGATTGATAACCAATGATTCAAATATGGTGACATTGAATGTTGATGAAGCAGCAAAAGTTGTAGATGGTCTTAATGGCTAAAAGTTTGATGATAAAGAATGGAGTGTTGGAAACACTCAATAGAAAATTGGTACTGGAAAACGAATTAAGCAAATTATGAAGGAGGCTGTAGATAAATCACAAGGACTAAACCAGTAATTACAGAATCCAGATGATCCAGTATCTGCTGAAATCTTTAGTGAATACCTTGCTCCTTACTTAACTTAAATCCTTGCGGAAAAGTTTCTGCATCATCCTTCGATTCTAGATATTTTTAGATTCTAAAATATTATCGTATCTTTCGTTATAAATATCTTCGATATTTCTGAAGATACCTTCATAAATATCTTTGTCCGAAATTATCTATCTCCCCATGCTATCTATGTTACATCCTGAAAGAAACTATTTTAGTTTCTAAATTCTCTAAAATTCGAGTTTGAATTATGAATGGTTTCTGGAGAAGTGTAGGGAATTGAAGCATGAGTTAGTATAATATAATGACGCTTGGCCAACGTGATTATATTACAGTAAGTCATGCTGAATTCTTAATGAAACGTGATGATGGTTCACAGATCATACCCCTATCATGTGCCATGTTACATAACTCTTTCATTCTAATTAACCCCTGAACATATCAAGAAAATATATTCTTGATAGTTCTATCCTCAGTGATTCTGGTAATTTAACAAATCAAATCGTGCTATTACCTTTACTTTCTACTTATAATCTTATTTATGTTCTTTCGAACTTCATATCTACAAACTGAGACGTCTTGATTGCTTTATTTAAGGTCGGGAAGAGAAAACAAAAGCATAGAGCTTAAAGTATAAATGGGAGTAGAAATCACAGCAAATAGAGAGATGATTAACCGTGAATGTCAATAAATATGGAAAGACAGATGGAATGAAGGATTATGAAAACCACCACCCCAAGAACGAAGTAGAAGTAAACAGATTCCTCCGGTGGGAGTTGGAATAGAAGGATGATTGTTGCGATAGTCAGAATGAGGTCAAGGATCAGAACTGGATTAAGCATTTTCACAATCTTTGAAATAAAAATCGAGGAAGAGAAGAAAGGAGTTGTGAAAATAATGAAACGAAAGAGGTTAATTTATAGCAAAATATCAGACGTAGCAATCAAGGCAGGTTACCACATTTAATCAAAGAGGATCGTAATTTCCTTAATTTCCGAAGAAATCAAATCTTATATAGATTACGTAGATTTTTCTAAATTCCTTGAATTCCGGAAATTCACCATGACTACGTCAAAAGTTAAATCTCTATCTCAATCTTTTGTGACAGCTTCACTCGTACGCTTCACATAATTGAATCGTTTTATCTATATTACTCAATGATGATAAAACTCTATTTTCCAACTCATATTCGTCATAAAAACATTCTTATTGTTAGCCATGATGACCTCTATCAAATTTTGGGACGAAATTTCTTTAATGGGTAGGTACTGTCATGACCCGGAAAATTTCGACTTATTTTGAGCTTAATTCTCTAAATGATTTCATAATTCTGACACGATAGGCAAAGTCTATAATGTTGAGTCTCAAAATTTTTGAACTGTTTACATACGTTCATTTAACCTTGACCAGTTTCGACAATTCACGAACCATTTTTTTTAATGTGTGTGTGTGTGTGTGTATATATATATATATATATATATATATATATATATATATATAAATACATGTATATAAAATAACTTAAAATAGTATACAATATAATTAAATTGTTACTAAAATGAATCTATATATATATAT
This sequence comes from Rutidosis leptorrhynchoides, assembly GCF_046630445.1. Taxonomy (NCBI): domain Eukaryota; kingdom Viridiplantae; phylum Streptophyta; class Magnoliopsida; order Asterales; family Asteraceae; genus Rutidosis; species Rutidosis leptorrhynchoides. The sequence continues at coordinate 567,692,508 of NC_092335.1, read as the reverse complement.
AGAGAGTATATTAAATATAAGTATAAGTAATTAATGATTATAATACTCCATGAATTGATAATATGACAAACATCCGGCTGCTAAACTATTACAATTACTAATTGAATTACTGTGCATCTTATTCCATTACAACTTGCATAATATATATATATATATATATATATATATATATATATATATATATATATATATATATATATATATATATATGCAAATATCAAAGTTTGATAATGACACAAGTGCTGTAACAATGTCATAGGTTGTCGATTACCAACAAATATCAACCAATTGATTGAATTGATTAATTCAATAATTCATTCATGTTGTCCATTAATTTATCCATTAAATTGTCACCCATTCAATTCATTCACGGGCCTAATAGATTATAACATGGACATAAAGGAGATTTATATATCTTATTTTTATACTAGTATACATATTACAATACTTCCACTTGAACCATCTCTCTATATATATATTTACGTGTGATGCATCATCAACTCACTCCATCACCTCATATTCTCTGCTACTACATGAAATCTCACCACAGTCACCACAAAACACCACCGGAGACCACCATCATCACACATTTTACTCTATGTTTCCCTTCCTGATCGTCCACAAGCCATCAATCACTACCAACTTATTATTTCATCTTAAATATATTTATGTGAACCACCTCATCTATTTTGTGATAAACGACACCATTATCGACACCCTTCACCGCCATGAGACCTCAACCATCATACAATTTCCATCACTTCCACAACAAAACACAAGAACCAAAACCACTACTTGCTATTCGACTTATGTTTATGTGAATCCATAACAAAACCATCACCCATGACTAATACTATCAATCGAGAACTCATTTTTCTTTTACCACCTACAACTCCTCGAAACTGCTGCTACTAATGACCGATTGATCGAGACTACTATCTCCTGTTTTTGTTTTTAGTCGTGAGCACAACACCATCACCAACTTGACATGTACTGCTCGAGTAAAGGTACTGCTGCTATTCTTTTATGCTACTCGACCACCTGCTACTATTTTGTGGCCGATTTCCAAACCCAAACCCGAAGGTTTTGGGCTAGTACTGCTGCTACTGTTTTGAAGCTGTTGTCCAGCAGTCACCACACCACCGCCACTGTTAGCTGCTAATTGCAGCTGAGAAATCACCCCAAAACCACCACCACTTGCTGCTAATCGCTACTACTATACCTATCTGTTTTGCTGCAACTCCTGTTTTCTTTTTCCATTAAAACATCACCACCACCACCACTAAAACCACCAAAAACTGTTGCTTCCTGCTTAAATCAACGAAACCCAAATGATGAATAGTGGACGCCGAAGACATTAATGATGAGAAACAGGCTGCTGTAGCAGTAGCTGCTATTCTGTTTTCGTCTGAGAAAGATCCCACAAAACCACCACGCTTCACCACAACAACCCACACGCTACCATGGTTACTGTATTTATTTATTTATTTTTTTCTGTTTGAAAATCCATCGAAACCCACACCTGCAAATTCCACTGCAAGTTTGTTTCTATTTCAAACAAATAAAGATGATGGATAACGATAAACATGATGATTCATTGCTGCTACTATTGTCGTCTGTTTCTGTTTGATGATGATGACGACCTAGATAGTGACCAGCGAGAAAGAAGGAAGAAACGATAATCGTGAAGTATTAAACAACCTGTATGTTCTCTTCCTGTTCGAACAAACCACAAACCCTACTGTATTTCTTCGACTGCTGCTTCAGTGTTGTTCTTCCAACCGAAACCCAGACCCACCTGCTGTCATTTTGCTACTCGTTGATTACTGCTACTGTTCTGTGGTTACGATGAAGATGATGTAATTATTATGATTCTGTGATGAAGAAAACGATGATGGTAACGCGAAGAAGAAGATGAATAGTGAGGTACGAGGATGATGTTCAACGATGTTAAGAAAATACATGATGAATGGCCATTATGATGATGAGGATATGATGTTGATGATGAAAGATGACAGTATAATAATGATGATAATGGGTGATGTTAGATGATTAACGTATGATGATGATGTTATGTGCATGATATATATGATGTTGTAATGATGATGATTCGGTATGATGATGATACTGTATGATGATATAATCTTCGATGGCTGCCCCACTTCTCAAACCATATCTCGTTTCATTTTTTTTTATAAACCGAACCCTTTTTAAATTGTTGTATGGATCATATTCTGTTGGGCTTATTTTGAGTGTTGGGCCACTAATCGATAATTGGGCTTCTATGAAATTGGGTTTAATAAACTGATGTGGGCCGAAAGGAAATTGGGCCAAGATTAAGAGGATACAGGTTATATGAGATAAAAGTCGAATATAAAATAGGAATGAAATGGTGGTGGAATGGTTGAGAGTGTTTGCAAGTGAGCGGGAGGTTGCGGGTTCGAGCCCTGTCTGAGGCATTTTATTTTTAGGAAAGCTTTAAAGGTAGTTTTTATTATTATTATTATTATTTTTATTATTATTATTATTATTATTATTATTATTATTATCATTTTATTATTACTAGTATCATCATTATTATTTTTATAAAAAGCATATTATTATTATTATTATTATCAATATTACTATTAATATTATTATTATTACAATAAAAGTTAGTTATATAAAAATATACTTAATAAAAACTATATTAATATTTTATAAATTTTTTATATAACATAAATTTATTTAAGTTAATAATGAAACATATAATTTATTAATATGACAATTATATCACTAATAATAATATATATAAATTTAGACAATTACATGTGTTAATATATATACTTGATATAGGTTCGTGAATCCGAGGTCAATCCTGCACTTGTTCAGTGCCGTCGTATGCATATTTTTACTACAAAATATCGTATCGTGAGTTTCATTTGCTCCCTTTTATATATATATTTGGGACTGAGAATACATGCGCTGTTTTTATAAATGTTTTACGAAATAGGCACAAGTACTAAAACTAATTCTACGTGGGTTTAAACCAGAAATATACCCTTAGCTTGGTAACATTAAACTACTTGTCTATGTACAGTAGGCGCGAATCCTAAAGATAGATCTATTGGGCCTGACAAACCCCATCCTGACTATGGGATGCTTTAGTACTTCGAGGTTATTTTAAACACACCTGATCTGGTGTACTTCCGAGGGTAAAACATGAACGTTAAGGCTTGTTACCGGGTGCCTACAACTTATAGAATACTTTTATACACTTACGAGTGTACATATATTTATAAACGGAAAACTTGTGGTCTATTAATATATTGAAATGATTGTTATGATAAACCTATGAACTCACCAACCTTTTGGTTGACACCTTTAAGCATGTTTATTCTCAGGTATGAAAGAAATCTTTCGCTGTGCATTTGCTCATATTACATGGAGTCGTTTATGGCATATTTAAGTCAGTACCTCGCAATGGAACCAAATGTTGAAGCCTTTGTCCAGGAGGATTAGGACGGGTCGTCACATATACATTCAAAGTTGAGTTATATTACAAGCAGTGTTAGTTTACAAAATTGTAAATGATAACATGTACTTTTTGAAAGAATGTAATGATTAGATTAAATATATTATAAAATATCAACCTAGCAAGAACAATGCAATATGAATCTCATTGTATTCGTATTATCATTACTTTCCTATTGCCCTTATCATTCATAATTTTGAACCAAGCACACCCTAAGTGTCAAATGCACACATGTATACAATAAATAATGGTTGAGTCAAATATATTATTTAAGAAAATAGTAGTAACTTACCAACACATTCCCTTTTGGTACGTCAAAGAAACACCAGACATCATTATACTTCAACCTTGGAGGAGCGTTTGCAACTGCAGCCGCAAACTCTTCAGCGTTGATCATCACAACGTCGTCATTATCACCCATGTTTTCTTCATTAAATAATGCATTTAAGCAAACATATGTCAGATACATATCAATTGAAAAAGCCTTATATTTATTTCAAAGTATTATTAATATAAATTCGTGTCTAACAGCACCAAAATTGTTAACATAAGGATATACTGAAAGTCTATATACTTATGAAATTTTGTGATGTTGTAAAAAACAAAAAGATGTCTTAAGTTCTATAAAAAAATTTAAACTTATATACTTTAAATAATAATTAAATTGCAAAAGGATTTGTTAACTCTGTCATTCATAATAAAAAAAATTGTTAGAAAAACCATAAGCAACAAGATTGTTAAAATCTTGCAGACAATGAATCATTTTACAAATACACATGACTGTTTCGACAATGAAGCATTTTTAAGGAAGCATTTTTAAGGGTTCTACGTAATATGTGAACCAAATAATCAAATCGATGAAAAAGCAAACAAATAAAGAAAGAATCATTAAATTGGTGATAGATTATTCAATTTTAAAGTAAAAAAAAAAATAGTTGCTTGAGTATAAACCCTAAGCAAAGTCGAAGCTAAAGTTTAACATATTAAAATACTTCTTTAACAATTTTTAATAGATCGATAACTGTATAGAAGTATTATAAATGATGATAGAGAAAAAAGAATAACCTGATCAACTTAGAGATGCACGAACGAAAGTAGGTTAAGCAGTTTCGATGTCGAAGGATGGAAGCAAGTGAAGAAGATCTTTTGATCTTCTGTATATATTTAAATAAAATATGAAGCTCGGTTACCGATATCATCTAATGGGTCGGTTTGCAACTTAAAATGGATCCTTAATTGGGCTTGGGTCGGTTTAAAACTTTAAATGGATCCTTAACTGGGCTTGGACGTAACACCAACTATGAACACATCTAAATAACAAATTATGTAACACGTCCAATTAATAAATTAAGAGCTAAAAAATAGGAAGTTTGTTACGATCGAGTTTGAATTTGATTTTAATTAGGAAAACTATACATATAATTAAAATACAAAATTAACTATACTATAATTATCTATAACTAATAACTTATATAATCACCCATAAAATCTTATAAAAAAATAATACGAACGTACAAGACTTATCTATTCATTCATTCATTCATAGCTTTTAAGTTTAATCCATTCGTTGATCATCATCTTCAGCTGTAGTTTTCGTATTCAATCAGAGGTAACACTTTCTTTCTTTTTATGTTTTGTTGTTGTGTTGAATTTAATAGATATGGTTGTTGTTTGTAATCATACTAGAAAATATAGTTGTAATTGGTAATATAGTAATTGAATCAGTGATCTGGAACTGAAGTTTTGGATATTTTTGTGCTAGTCCCTGTACGAATACAATTGTAAACAATTGTATGAATACAATTGTAATCAATTAATTGTATTCAATTGTTTTGCTGTAACAATCAGCTAATAACACTATAAAACGACACAATTGATATGATTGATTCTATATCCGAATCTACAACACAATAAAACTGTTAACACATACAGAGCATACAAGTGTGCAGGAACCAAATAAACAAAACATACACACCAATATAATACATTTGTATATGCCAGCCAGTGCACAGAACATAAATTGTTGCAGAATAGCCCACAGAAACATAAAACTACATATATACTGTGTACACGAATGATATTGCTCAATAACATCATATATATCTATCGCAATATCGTGTAAAATGCTCTAGAATCGAGGATAATGAAGGCGTTTCTACAAGTGATAATCCAAGATGCGCAAATTTGTATCGGAAGAGTGATTTACAAAGAGTTTTGATGATTTATGACATTGGTTGATCCCGATACGACTTAAGGTCTATATTAGTGATCTAAAATGGTAAAACAAAGCTTCCAAGGTATTAGGCTTCGTCCAAATAAAAGAGGATTGAAAAGAAAGCGAAACAGTGGATTTCAGCATATCTGGACGCCGTCCAGGATTATAGGACGCCGTCCAGCTTCTTGAAACAGGACGCCGTCCTGGATTCACAGGACGCCGTCTAGCTCTTAAGGACGGGACGCCGTCCAGCCTTTTTGGACGCCGTCCCGTAGTAGGTTTCAGCCGACTTTTGTGCTTTTTACCTACTTTCTCCACTTTAAAACTACTGTTTTGAGGGACTTTTAAATAGCTTATGAACCAGAGAGTACAGAGACGATTTTTAGGAGCAAAATTGGAGAACTCTAAGCTCTTGGAAGAGGCTCAACATCAAGACATCAAAGATCAAAACCTTCATCATCCAAGAACTCCTTGTTCTTGTAGGTTATTCCTTGTTCTAAAACAATGATTTCAGCTGTTAATCTGATTGTTATGTTGTCTGTTACCATGATTGTTGGCTAGTTTCTATAATGTTTGTCTAGATTAATAACCAAGGTATTGGATGTAATCTTATTGATTGAATGTATTATGTGTGATAGATTAAAGCTTGAATTAAGAACCATGCTTATTGCTGTTAAAATCATTTGTATCTAGTTAATTGATATGGTGTTGATAAAGAGAACTCTTGTTGATGTATCATATTGATTTACAATCAACTTGTCTTAGATTGATTGTTTACTAAACCGGACCAAGGGGGTAAACTAGATTAAAATGGTTAAACAAAATAGGAATGAATTGTGTAGAGCGAACGCAAAGACAATTGTTATTCAAGTCTTTGATCTAGCTAATCAACTAAGTCACAAACGAAAAGGTCTAAGTAATAGGGAACCCTCACTTAGTAATTCTAGTTTGAGTACTCGCTAAAGAGAACTCTTGACGGGTCGATTTAGGTGATTAGCATGCTTATAATAGTTATTTGATTACAAATACAAGAACCATAGTGAAAAGGGAACCCTTGATCTTGTGATTGTGTTTGCGTGTTTATTCAAGAGAACTCTTAATGAACCTATTAGATAACTTACACACATAATTATTCAATCAGGCCTTAATATCAAAACTTACATCCAATACCGAGGGTAAAATATCTAGATGAACATTTCATCTCTTTGATTTAAATCAAAACTATCTTACTTGCTTTCTTTGCATTTATTTTCATCTTATAAATTTAAAAGACCAAAAATATTGTTTTTACATTTAACCTTCTCTGATTTGGCTAAATCGTTAAATGGCAACCAAAACATAAAACTTGTACCTTTAAGTTTCATTTACTTAGTTAATCATAATATAGTTTCTAATTCTAGTTTGGCTAATACAACTGTCCTTGGAACGATACACGGAACTAAACCAGTTACTATACTACTACACGATCGGGTACACTGCCCGTTAGTGTGTAGAAATCTTTAATCGGTATTTTTCCATATTATTTTATACGACAATTTATACGACACTTCTCGCACATCAAGTTTATCTAGATGAACATTTCATCTCTTTGATTTAAATCAAAACTATCTTACTTGCTTTCTTTGCATTTATTTTCATCTTATAAATTTAAAAGACCAAAAATATTATTTTTACATTTAACCTTCTCTGATTTGGCTAAATCGTTAAATGGCCACCAAAACATAAAACTTGTACTTTTAAGTTTCATTTACTTAGTTAATCATAATATAGTTTCTAATTCTAGTTTGGCTAATACAACTGTCCTTGGAACGATACACGGAACTAAACCAGTTACTATACTACTACACGATCGGGTACACTGCCCGTTAGTGTGTAGAAATCTTTAATCGGTATTTTACCATATTATTTTATACGACACTTCTCGCACATCAAGTTTTTGGCGCCGCTGCTGGGGAGAGTTTTGTGTCAAAATAGAATTATTAACTGATTTGTGATTAAGTAGTTTCTTAATTATTTTAAATTTTTAATAGTCTTTGATTTTTAAACTTATAGAATCGGTATGTTTAATAATTTTTGTTAGTTGTGTGATTGACAGTTTATAGGTCGCATATGCCACATACCCGAAGTTCAGAATCTCCATTGCTTACACCACTTACAGAACCTGATAGAAAGCTTGGTAGAATTCCAAAAGAAGTACTTGAAATTTTTGAATCTTCATCAAAGCAAGAAACCTTTGAGTCAGAATCAAGTACGACAAGCCTCGATATTCAGACTTTGGTAAACCCGTTCAACCTCCAAATTTTGAAATGGAAGGAGAAAGACCGTTGGTACCACGACAATCAATGGCAGCAAAGATGAAAGCAACCCGGACCGGACAAGGTAGTGCTATTACTCCACCTACTGGTGAGGTAACTTTTGAAATTAAAGGACCTATTCTTCAAATGATTAATAACAGGTGTCAATTTGGTGGTGGTCCGAATGAAGATGAAAACGAACATATTCGTCTCTTTCAAGAGATATGTCTTCTTTTTAAACTTAAACCAGAAACTGATCAGGCCATATTATTAAGACTTTTCCCTTGGACACTCCAAGGGGAAGCACGAAGTTGGTTAGATTCATTGGCCGAGGCTACGATAGAAACGTGGGATGGTATGTTGGAAAAATTTCTTAAGAAATATTTTCCAGCATCCAAGTCCGCGAGACTCCAACACGAAATTACCCAATTCTGTCAAAAGCCGATGGAAACCCTGTACGAAGCATGGAATCGATTTTCCAAAATGCTAAGAGGTTGTCCAAACCATGGTTTGGATACCTTTCAAAAGGTCCAAATCTTTTACAAAGGTTGTGATGTAGCAACCCGAATTTCAATTGACCAAGCGGCCGGTGGTTCTCTTATGGACAAAACCGAGCAAGAGGCTTATGAAATAATCGAGAAGCTAGCCGATTATTCTCATGAGTGGCATCAAGAACGCCCAATTACTCGTAATGCTCAAGTCCAAAGCGCCGACGCCTATGATGACCTTAGTTCCCTAAGTGTTAAAATAGACGGTGTTGCTCGAACCATGGATAAAATCACCAAGGAAATTCATAGTATGAAAGTAGGTTGTGAATACTGTGGTGGTCTTCATTTAGGAAAAGATTGTGATGCCGGTTTAACAATGGCTCAAAAAGAAGAAGTAGCTTTCGTAAGCCAAAGAAATAACAATCAATTTCAAGGAAGAGCCCAATTTAACCGGAACTTTAACAACCCCTACAACCCTCAAGGTCAAAATTCCAATTACCAACAAGGGTCAAGTAGTGGGTTCCAACAACAAACTCCGGGTTTTTATCAAAAACCCCAACAGGAAGAAAAAAAGTCAAATTTGGAGAGTATGTTGGAAAAGTTGATTTCATCACAAACTCAGCTTGTCACAAATATAAACCAAACCAACGAGAAAAACGAACACCAGTTTCGAAATCAACAAGCCTCAATTCAGAATTTAGAGAAACAAATGAGTGGTTTAGCTAATTTACTTAGTGAGAGAAAACCAGGTAGTTTACCGGGCGATACAAATAAGAACCCTCGAAATGAGCACGCCAATGTTATCACCACACGGAGTGGTTTAGCATACGATGCTCCAAAAATGCCCGAAAATTCTGATTTTAGTGTTCCGTTGAACTGAAATGATGAACCGGTTAAGGAGCCGGAAAAAGTGGTTGAAAAGGGAGAACGGGAAAAACCCGTAGTGAAACCATATCAACCACCGCTCCCATACCCAAGAAAACAACAACAAGAAAGGCTAGAGGCCGAAAGGTCAAAATTCCTAGATATGTTTAAACAAATTAACATAAATATGCCTTTCATTAATGTAATCTCAGGTATGCCCAAGTATGCTAAGTTTTTAAAAGACTTACTTACTAATCGGAAGAAAATGGAGGAACTTTCATCCGTCACCATGAATGCTAATTGTTCAGCAATTTTGATGAACAAAATACCAAAGAAATTAGCAGATCCTGGAAGTTTTACCATACCATGTCTCCTGGGAGATTTGGAATGCATTAAAGCATTAGCGGATTTAGGGGCTAGCATAAATTTAATGCCTTATTCATTATATGTTAAGCTAAACCCCGGGGTACTAAAACCAACTCGAATGGCAATTCAACTAGCGGACCGCTCTGTTAAATTCCCTCGTGGAATTTTAGAGAATATGTTGGTAAAAGTAGGTACCCTAGTATTTCCGGCTGACTTTGTAATTTTGGACATGGAGGAGGACACACGTGTGCCTCTTATATTAGGTCGACCTTTCCTCAATACCGCTAGAGCTATGATAGATGTTCATGGGCAGAAATTGACCCTTAGTATTGAGGATATGAAGGTTACCTTTTCCGTTGACCATGCCCTATAATACCCCGAGTCTACTGATGATCAATGTTATTATGTGCAAACCATAGACACATATTCGGAGTTGTTGCAGGAATTTCCAGAATTGCAAGGTGCGGGAGAATGCATTTTTGCGGAAGGTGATGAAGAGAATATGTTGGAAGAAGTGGAGATGTTGACCACCTTGATGGCTAACGGTTATGAGCCAAATGATGAAGAATACAGAAAGTTGGATTTAGGAAATGAGTACCGATGTAAAACATCGATTGAAGAACCTCCCATTTTAGAACTCAAGCCACTTCCAAAACACTTGGAATATGCTTACCTACAAGAAGGTTCTACTCTCCCGGTTATCATTTCATCCGAACTCTCTGTAAGTAAGAAGTCTAAACTTGTTTCCATGTTAAAAGCCCATAAAACGGCTCTAGCATGGAAAATTCATGACATCAAGGGTATAAGTCCCTCTTATTGTACGCATAAGATATTAATGGAAGATAACTATAAGCCATGTGTACAAAGACAAAGGCGACTCAACCCTAATATGCAAGAAGTTGTTAAAAAGGAGATTGTCAAACTCCTAGATGGAGGTCTCATTTATCCAATTTCGGATAGCCCTTGGGTGAGTCCGGTCCAATGCGTGCCCAAAAAGGGTGGCATGACCGTTGTCACAAATGAAGACGACCAATTAATTTCTACCAGGACTATCACGGGTTGGAGGGTATGTATTGATTACATAAAATTAAATGATGCTACCCGAAAAGACCATTTTCCTCTTCCTTACATTGATCAAATGTTGGAAAGGTTGGCAGGAAAGAACTTTTATTGTTTTCTTGACGGTTTCTCGGGATATTTCCAAATCCCTATAGCACCAGAGGACCAAGAGAAAACGACCTTTACATGCCCTTATGGTACTTTCTCCTATCGACGTATGCCCTTTGGCTTATGCAATGCTCCTGCTACCTTTCAAAGGTGTATGGTAGCTATTTTTCATGATATGATTGAAGACTTTATGGAAGTATTCATGGATGACTTTTCAGTCTTCGGTGATTCTTTTGACTCATGTCTTCATAATCTTGAGCGTATGTTGATTAGGTGTGAAGAATCAAATCTTGTGCTAAACTGGGAAAAATGCCATTTTATGGTAAAAGAGGGCATTGTATTGGGTCATAAAATTTCTTGTACAGGTCTGGAGGTGGATAGAGCTAAAGTGGAAGTCATAGCCAAATTACCACCACCGTCAAATGTAAAAGGCGTAAGAAGTTTTCTGGGGCACGCCGGTTTTTACCGGCGGTTCATTAAAGATTTTTCCAAAATTGCAACCCCCATGAACAAACTTCTTGAGAAAGACGCTCCATTTGTCTTTACGAACGAGTGTCTTACCGCCTTTAACCTACTTAAAGCAAAGCTCACACAATCACCCATTCTCATATCACCGAATTGGTCAATACCATTCGAACTTATGTGTGACGCTAGTGACTTTGCTATTGGTGCCGTCTTGGGGCAAAGAATTGAAAAACATTTCAAGCCCATTTATTATGCTAGCAAGACATTGCAAGGAGCCCAACTTAATTACACTACCACCGAGAAGGAACTCCTGGCAATCGTCTTTTCGTTTGATAAATTTCGATCCTATTTGGTACTAGCAAAGACGGTTGTCTATACAGACCATTCGGCATTGAAGTACTTGCTTGCTAAGAAAGATGCTAAACCCCGGTTAATACGTTGGGTCTTGCTTTTGCAAGAATTTGACATCGATATTAAAGACAAAAAGGGGGCCGAAAACCTAGCTGCCGATCACCTTTCTCGACTTGAGAACCCGAATCTTGGGGTTCTCCATGAGACTGTTATCCAAGATAACTTTCCAGACGAAAATCTCATGAAGATTGAGAAAATTGATGATCCATGGTTTGTAGATATAGCCAACTATCTTGCGGGTGGATTCCTAGAAACCGGTTGGTCACATCAGAAAAGAAAGAAATTCTTTAGTGACCTAAAATACTATTTTTGGGAAGACCCTTATCTATTTAGGCGATGTGCGGATGGAATTATTCGTCGGTGTGTTTCGGGGAAAGAATGCACTGAAATTCTGCTTGACTGTCACCTTGGTCCAACAGGTGGGCACTTTGGTCCCCAAATCACGGGGAGGAAAGTTTACGAGGCCGGTTTCTATTGGCCTACAATATTCAAAGATGCCTACACTGTTTGTAAGGCTTGTGACGCGTGCCAACGGGCCGGTCAAATCACTAAACGGGATGAAATGCCTCAACAAAGCATCCAAGTATGCGAGGTGTTCGATGTTTGGGGAATTGACTTTATGGGGCCCTTTCCAAAATCTCATTCTTACCTATACATACTTGTTGCCATAGATTATGTTTCCAAATGGGCGGAGGCAAAACCTCTACCAACAAATGATGGCCGAGTTGTGGTAAACTTTTTGATGGAACTTTTCTCTAGGTTTGGCACGCCAAAAGCTCTTATAAGTGACCGGGGCACCCACTTTTGCAATAAGCAATTGGAAAAGGTGTTGAAGAGATATGGAGTAATCCATAAAATTTCAACATCCTATCATCCCCAGACAAGTGGGCAAGTAGAAAACACCAACCGGTCATTAAAACGCATACTTGAGAAGACCGTTGGTGCAAATCCAAAAGAGTGGTCAATCAAGTTAAACGATGCATTGTGGGCCTTTCACACGGCCTACAAAACACCAATTGGAACAACTCCTTTCCGTATGGTATACGGAAAAGCATGCCATCTCCCGTTGGAGATTGAACACAAAGCGCATTGGGCGCTAAGGGCATGCAATTTGGATTACCAAGAAGCGAGTCGGTTACGTTTGACCCAACTAAACGAATTAGACGAGTTGAGGCTCGAAGCCTATGACAACTCTCTAATTTACAAAGAAAAAACCAAACAATGGCACAACAAAAGATTGAAACATCCAAAAGAATTCATGGAAGGAGATCGTGTCCTTGTTTACAATTCCCGTTTCAAGTTATCACCAGGAAAGCTTAAGTCCCGATGGACGGGACCATTTGTGGTTAGAAAGGTGTACCCTTATGGTACAATTGAAATGGTGAACTGGAAGGGTGATACTTTTAAAGTGAATGGCCACCGGGTCAAACACTATGTTGATGGTCCCCTAGAAATTGAGGATGAGGTTAGCCTCAACTTCAAGAACAAGGAATAACCTACAAGAACAAGGAATAAATCAAAATGGGGACGAGTTTGGTGAATGACTCGTTAAAAAATGGTTCACAATTGTAAATAGGTTTGAAATATGTGCACGATAAATTTTAGTTTGGTACAAAATGATTTACGTTTGGCCTTTAAACACGCGCGACTCAGAAAAACAGGTCAGTGAGTTTTAGTGTAATGGGACGCCGTCCCATTTTCCTGGACGACGTCCCCATTTAAAGACCGGGACGCCGTCCCAATTTCCTGGACATCGTCCCAAAATGAAGAACTGGACGCCGTCCCATTTTCCTGGACGCCGTCCCCATTTAAAGACCTGGACGCCGTCCCATTTTCCTGGACGCCGTCCCAAGTGACTGACTCAGAAAAAAATACGTTTTAATACCTATCCAACCCATTTCTTAACCACAAAAACACATTTTTATCCATTTCTCTCTGCCAAACACGAAACACTCTCCAAAAACCCTAATTTCTACCTCAATTTCGTGTTTTCTTCTTCAAATCCAAACTTCAAATCATGTTTTCTAGGGTATGGATACTCCATTTTTACACTTTTCTTTATCAATTACTTGAATTGTATGTTTATATCTATAAATTGGTGAAGGATAAGTGTGGGGTGTTTGATTTGCATGATTATTGTTAAGATTAACATGCCTTAGTAGTTTAATTGCCCATAATGTGTTTATTTTGCAAAGATTACATACTTTTAAGGGTTTGTTCATGATTTTAGGGTTTGTGGAATTTGAATCCGAATTTAGGGTGATTAGTTCATGATGTTGAGTTTGTGTATGATGTTAATGAATCTTGTGAAGTATTTAATTGTGTTGGTGATATTGATGTCAAATTGGCCGGGTCATTTTTGAATGTTCTTGAATTTTTTAGCATATTGTTGAATTGTAATGAACTTATGAAGTATGTATGCTTGATTTTCATTTGTATGGGCCTGTTGAAGTAAATTGATGGAATGGAATGCCATAATGTATGATGTTATAATAGGTCATTTGAACTAAAATTGCGAAAAATGTGTTATGATTTGTGATGAATATCATTAGAATGCAAATTTAAATGTTATGACCTATAACACAACATACTTGAATCCTTGAGTCATAAGTTGATGCTACATTGTGAAGTTGTGATTTTCATTTTTGAAAAGTTATTAACGGATTTATGTTGACTATAGTTGACTTTGGTTTAAAATTGTGAACATACGCTTTTGCTTAAATGAGTCATAATACTTATGAACTTGAAATGGGATGATTAAGTTCTCTTGCTACTCGGTTATGTTTTAGCTAACATTAACACAACGGTTTCTATGTTCTTTTGGTTTGGTGTTAATGTTTTGCAGGGACAGTCAAGCCGAGGAGGACCGGCAAAGAGAGGAAGGACAGCAGGTTTGGCTCCACCATGACAACCACCACAACAGCAACATCATTCATCATCATCGTCAGGAGAAGAAGAAGAGGAGGATCGAAATGATCCTCGAGTTTGGTTGACACAGGTTCAAAATGACGAAGACTACGCAGAAACATTTGAGACGATAAACCGTAGGCCTATTAATGCCACTTGGTATTTTATCTGGGGCCCATTGGAAGAGGCGGGTATGCGCCGCCATGTTTCTAACTTACTCGCCATCCCCTACGGTAGAGTAGTCACCCACGCTTGGGAGCAAGTTTTCAGCATTAACGAACCAATTTATCCGGTGCTGCTTAAAGAATTCTACTCAAATGTGCGATTTAACAATGTCAGCGATTATTTGTCAAATGACTTTCTTCGATTTCGTTTAGGGGGTGAGTACAGGGGTATAAGTAGTTTTGAGCTATGCCGAGTTTTGGGTATTTTTGAGGAACTCACCGATACCCAGTTAGGTGAATATTTGCGGGCCTCCGATTATGTTGGCCGGCATGAATTTAGTGATGTTTCTTATTGGCAAAGGATTTATAGGCCGAATGCGGCTGCACAGTTTAGATCAAGCAGGCACAGGTACAACGAAATCGCAGCCCGGGATGATAAACTGCTTCATAGACTTATCGCATGCACTTTTAATGCGAGGGTTGAGGGTCACGAGAAAGTGAAAACGTTGGATTTATGGATTATGGACCAAATAAAGCGGGGTTGCTATACCGACATTCCTGGGTTGATCGGTAATTATTTCCTGGCCATTGCTACCGAGACACGGCAACAGAAGCCACTTCTGGGAGGCCACTACATCACCCGACTTGCTCGACATTTTAACATAGATTTCAGCAGATTACAGGAGTGTACGAACGTCATGAAACCATTAAAAAGGTTTCTTATATTAATGCTGAAATTCTTATGAAAGATAGAAATGGGCATTTGGTACCTTTTGAGGCAGGTGGCGCAGGTGGCGCAAGTGGCAGTGGCGTGCAGCAAGAACAGCAGCAGGAAGAAGAGGCAGAAATGAAGGCACAGACTAACGTTGGTGATCAGGTTCTGTGGCATCCGTCCCAATCAAGTTGGGACAGTTTGGTTGGTAGTGTTAATAACATGAGGTTGAGCCCGAACGAACAAAGGACGCACAACAACCAAATGTGGGATAGTCAGCAGCGAATGGAGCAACGACAGATTGCTCAAGTGCACGATCAGGGATGGATGAGTTATGGTATTGATTGGAATAACCATAACTCAGAGTTGTTTTATTCCAACCCCGAGCAGTACTATGGGATGACACGTCTGACACCCCAATATTACACGGATCCTCAAAACCCACCTCCGCCTCACCCGATTTATGATAATACCGCTGCGTTGCAGGATGCTCGGAACAGATTTGAGCAGGAATATCCACAGGGACGCCCGTACAGAGATGGTTCGGGTAATTATTTTTGGCCGTTTGATAACTAGGCCTGCGTGCCTTTGATCATTTTGTACTTTGTTTTGAGACAATTTAATTTGTGTGGTGTGATTTTAGACAATATTTAGTTTGTAATAACTGGCAAATTGTGTGGATTTATGAACGGTTGTGGTTGTAAAAACACCGTTCTTTTTATTATAAATTGTGTGGTTTGTTAATTTGTGCAGCGTGATTGAACTTCAAAGACTGGCATTAAGTTCAGCGACATTTGATATTATGATATGTGTATGATGATAATCGCGGAATGGACGATGCTCTTATGCTGGCAGTAAGTTCAGCGGCATCCGTCTACATGTTCCACGATTTGCAGGTTAAAAAATTAAAAATTTCTACAATCACCCTATCGCTTTACCCTCTAAATTTAATCCTTTTTCTGATTTCATGCAATGAGGGCCTTGCATGATCTCAAGTGTGGAGTGGGGGAATAGAAATTTATCGGGAACTCGTTTCACTAAAATTAAGGCGTTTATTATAAAAATTTTAAAATTTTCATTCAAGTAGCCTTAAAAACGATTAAAAGTCCAAAAACCATGTTATACGCATTATGATCTTAAAATCTAGAAAATAAATGTTGGTTTACATTTTAAATTATTAATAGTCTTTGAAGTTGCACTATCATTCAATTATTTGAATGAAAATCCTACTAGTTTAGTAAGCTAACTTGTAGGTCACTTGTACCAAAACGAGTGTAAACCGTGAGAGAGCGGTGATTGTATAGCGTGGTAGGAAACCGGATCTCGCGCCAGATCGAAAACCCTAAGGACGGTCCTCATTGTTTCTCCTAACAAGGACAATGCTGCGTCCGACCACTTGATATGACCAATAGGATGTATCTTTTCCATCCTCAAGGAAGTAAAGTCTTCCGAATGACACACTTACTGATTCAATTTAGAAGATGTAGTCCAGACCAGTTGTAGGGTGACAAAAACTCTTGAAAAGTCATTACTGACATCGACTGGAAATCTACCAGGCCTCAACGTCAAACAGGGAAACTGGTAGTCAAAGTTTATCTCAATGAGGGAGATTAACTAGTAAAACGGGGGGGCACCATGTATACACAAAATGTTAGTGATTTATCAGATCCCCGGAAGGATAACCTCCAGAAAGGTAAAATATCAGCTTTTAAGACTGATAAACCTCAATCTTCATGATTGATTTAACGGATTATATGATTACCTCATAATTGTCAATGATGTCCGGACGTAATGTGTATCCTCCTAAAGCACATTATTTTCTACCGACATCTCGTAATGTTAGGTACCGTGGGAGGGATTGGCTTGACCAATAGCGGGAAACCCGCACTCATTTTTAAAAATTCAGAAAATCCGATCAAAATCGGAAAACGTGCATAGTATTAAAAACTAGCATGATATTTTCAAAATCATAAAACGTTTTCATATGATCCTGATTTCCCTAGGGTCAAAATTTTTTCGGATACTTGGCTCTAATCTCCCAAAAATGTGTGTGTGTGTTTCCATTGTGTATATAGCGTGCGTGTGATTTCAATAAAAGTGTGCTATACTTAAAGTGTGTGTTTCGTGTGCTTCGAGTGATTCATGTAATGTTTGTAATCTATATTGTGTGATTATGTTTGATATTGTTCTACTTTGTAAAGAAAGAATTGCTTGAGGACAAGCAAGGTTTAAGTGTGGGGTGTTTTGATATTGCTCAATAACATCATATATATCTATCGCAATATCGTGTAAAATGCTCTAGAATCGAGGATAATGAAGGCGTTTCTACAAGTGATAATCCAAGATACGCAAATTTGTATCGGAAGAGTGATTTACAAAGAGTTTTGATGATTTATGACATTGGTTGATCCCGATACGACTTAAGGTCTATTTAGTGCTCTAAAATGGTAAAACAAAGCTTCCAAGGTGTTAGGCTTCATCCAAATAAAAGTGGATTGAAAAGAAAGCGAAACAGTGGATTTCAGCATATCTGGACGCCGTCCAGGATTATAGGACGCCGTCCAGCTTCTTGAAACAGGACGCCGTCCTGGATTCACAGGACGCCGTCTAGCTCTTAAGGACGGGACGCCGTCCAGCCTTTTTGGATGCCGTCCCGTAGTAGGTTTCAGCCGACTTTTGTGCTTTTTACCTACTTTCTCCACTTTAAAACTACTGTTTTGAGGGACTGTTAAATAGCTTACGAACCAGAGAGTACAGAGACGATTTTTAGGAGCAAAATTGGAGAACTCCAAGCTCTTGGAAGAGGCTCAACATAAAGACATCAAAGATCAAAACCTTCATCATCCAAGAACTCCTTGTTCTTGTAGGTTATTCCTTGTTCTAAAACAATGATTTCAGCTATTAATCTGATTGTTATGTTGTCTGTTACCATGATTGTTGGCTAGTTTCTATAATGTTTGTCTAGATTAATAACCAAGGTATTGGATGTAATCTTATTGATTGAATGTATTATGTGTGATAGATTAAAACTTGAATTAAGAACCATGCTTATTGCTGTTAAAATCATTTGTATCTAGTTAATTGATATGGTGTTGATAAAGAGAACTCTTGTTGATGTATCATATTGATTTACAATCAACTTGTCTTAGATTGATTGTTTACTAAACCGGACCAAGGGGGTAAACTAGATTAAAATGGTTAAACAAAATAGGAATGAATTGTGTAGAGCGAACGCAAAGACAATTGTTATTCAAGTCTTTGATCTAGCTAATCAACTAAGTCACAAACGAAAAGGTCTAAGTAATAGGGAACCCTCACTTAGTAATTCTAGTTTGAGTACTCGCTAAAGAGAACTCTTGACGGGTCAATTTAGGTGATTAGCATGCTTATAATAGTTATTTGATTACAAATACAAGAACCATAGTGAAAAGGGAACCCTTGATCTTGTGATTGTGTTTGCGTGTTTATTCAAGAGAACTCTTAATGAACCTATTAGATAACTTACACACATAATTATTCAATCAGGCCTTAATATCAAAACTTACATCCAATACCGAGGGTAAAATATCTAGATGAACATTTCATCTCTTTGATTTAAATCAAAACTATCTTACTTGCTTTCTTTGCATTTATTTTCATCTTATAAATTTAAAAGACCAAAAATATTGTTTTTACATTTAACCTTCTCTGATTTGGCTAAATCGTTAAATGGCCACCAAAACATAAAACTTGTACCTTTAAGTTTCATTTACTTAGTTAATCATAATATAGTTTTGAAATGTCCCGTTCTTATTGATTAAAAACGTTCCATATTAATTGATTTCGTTGCGAGGTTTTGACCTCTATATGAGACGTTTTTCAAAGACTGCATTCATTTTTAAAACAAACCATAACCTTTATTTCATAGATAAAGGTTTTAAAAAGCTTTACGTAGATTATCAAATAATGATAATCTAAAATATCCTGTTTACACACGACCATTACATAATGGTTTACAATACAAATATGTTACAACAAAATAAGTTTCTTGAATGCAGTTTTTACACAATATCATACAAGCATGGACTCCAAATCTCGTCCTTATTTAAGTATGCGACAGCGGAAGCTCTTAATAATCACCTGAGAATAAACATGCTTAAAACGTCAACAAAAATATTGGTGAGTTATAGGTTTAACCTATATATATCAAATCATAATAATAGACCACAAGATTTCATATTTCAATACACATCCCATACATAGAGATAAAAATCATTCATATGGTGAACACCTGGTAACCGACATTAACAAGATGCATATATAAGAATATCCCCATCATTCCGGGACACCCTTCGGATATGATATAAATTTCGAAGTACTAAAGCATCCAGTACTTTGGATGGGGTTTGTTAGGCCCAATAGATCTATCTTTAGGATTCGCGTCAATTAGGGTGTCTGTTCCCTAATTCTTAGATTACCAGACTTAATAAAAAGGGGCATATTCGATTTCGATAATTCAACCATAGAATGTAGTTTCACGTACTTGTGTCTATTTTGTAAATCATTTATAAAACCTGCATGTATTCTCATCCCAAAAATATTAGATTTTAAAAGTGGGACTATAACTCACTTTCAAAGATTTTTACTTCGTCGGGAAGTAAGACTTGGCCACTGGTTGATTCACGAACCTATAACAATATATACATATATATCAAAGTATGTTCAAAATATATTTACAACACTTTTAATATATTTTGATGTTTTAAGTTTATTAAGTCAGCTGTCCTCGTTAGTAACCTACAACTAGTTGTCCACAGTTAGATTTACAGAAATAAATCGATAAATATTATCTTGAATCAATCCACGACCCAGTGTATACGTATCTCATTATTGATCACAACTCAAACTATATATATTTTGGAATCAACCTCAACCCTGTATAGCTAACTCCAACATTCACATATAGAGTGTCTATGGTTGTTCCGAAATATATATATAGATGTGTCGACATGATAGGTCGAAACATTGTATACGTGTCTATGGTATCTCAAGATTACATAATATACAATACAAGTTGATTAAGTTATGGTTGGAATAGATTTGTTACCAATTTTCACGTAGCTAAAATGAGAAAAATTATCCAATCTTGTTTTACCCATAACTTCTTCATTTTAAATCCGTTTTGAGTGAATCAAATTGCTATGGTTTCATATTGAACTCTATTTTATGAATCTAAACAGAAAAAGTATAGGTTTATAGTCGTAAAAATAAGTTACAAGTCGTTTTTGTAAAGGTAGTCATTTCAGTCGAAAGAACGACGTCTAGATGACCATTTTAGAAAACATACTTCCACTTTGAGTTTAACCATAATTTTTGGATATAGTTTCATGTTCATAATAAAAATCATTTTCTCAGAATAACAACTTTTAAATCAAAGTTTATCATAGTTTTTAATTAACTAACCCAAAACAGCCCGCGGTGTTACTACGACGGCGTAAATCCGGTTTTACGGTGTTTTTCGTGTCTCCAGGTTTTAAATCATTAAGTTAGCATATCATATAGATATAGAACATGTGTTTAGTTGATTTTAAAAGTCAAGTTAGAAGGATTAACTTTTGTTTGCGAACAAGTTTAGAATTAACTAAACTATGTTCTAGTGATTACAAGTTTAAACCTTCGAATAAGATAGCTTTATATGTATGAATTGAATGATGTTATGAACATCATTACTACCTTAAGTTCCTTGGATAAACCTACTGGAAAAGTGAAAAATGGATCTAGCTTCAACGGATCCTTGGATGGCTCGAAGTTCTTGAAGCAGAATCATGACACGAAAACAAGTTCAAGTAAGATCATCACTTGAAATAAGATTGTTATAGTTATAGAAATTGAACCAAAGTTTGAATATGATTATTACCTTGTATTAGAATGATAACCTACTGTAAGAAACAAAGATTTCTTGAGGTTGGATGATCACCTTACAAGATTGGAAGTGAGCTAGCAAACTTGAAAGTATTCTTGATTTTATGTAACTAGAACTTGTAGAATATATGAAGAACACTTAGAACTTGAAGATAGAACTTGAGAGAGATCAATTAGATGAAGAAAATTGAAGAATGAAAGTGTTTGTAGGTGTTTTTGGTCGTTGGTGTATGGATTAGATATAAAGGATATGTAATTTTGTTTTCATGTAAATAAGTCATGAATGATTACTCATATTTTTGTAATTTTATGAGATATTTCATGCTAGTTGCCAAATGATGGTTCCCACATGTGTTAGGTGACTCACATGGGCTGCTAAGAGCTGATCATTAGAGTGTATATACCAATAGTACATACATCTAAAAGCTGTGTATTGTACGAGTACGAATACGGGTGCATACGAGTAGAATTGTTGATGAAACTGAACGAGGATGTAATTGTAAGCATTTTTGTTAAGTAGAAGTATTTTGATAAATGTATTGAAGTCTTTCAAAAGTGTATAAATACATATTAAAACACTACATGTATATACATTTTAACTGAGTCGTTAAGTCATCGTTAGTCGTTACATGTAAGTGTTGTTTTGAAACCTTTAGGTTAACGATCTTGTTAAATGTTGTTAACCCAATGTTTATAATATCAAATGAGATTTTAAATTATTATATTATCATGATATTATCATGTATGAATATCTCTTAATATGATATATATACATTAAATGTCTTTACAACGATAATCGTTACATATATGTCTCGTTTAAAAATCATTAAGTTAGTAGTCTTGTTTTTACATATGTAGTTCATTGTTAATATACTTAATGATATGTTTACTTATCATAGTATCATGTTAACTATATATATATCCATATATATGTTATCATATAGTTTTTACAAGTTTTAACGTTCGTGAATCACCGGTCAACTTGGGTGGTCAATTGTCTATATGAAACATATTTCAATTAATCAAGTCTTAACAAGTTTGATTGCTTAACATGTTGGAAACATTTAATCATGTAAATATCAATCTCAATTAATATATATAAACATGGAAAAGTTCGGGTCACTACAGTACCTACCCGTTAAATAAATTTCGTCCCGAAATTTTAAACAGTTGAAGGTGTTGACGAATCTTCTAGAAATAGATGCGGGTATTTCTTCTTCATCTGATCTTCACGCTCCCAGGTGAACTTGGGTCCTCTATGAGCATTCCATCGAACCTTAACAATTGGTATCTTGTTTTGCTTAAGTCTCTTAACCTCACGATCCATTATTTCGACGGGTTCTTCGATGAATTGAAGTTTTTCGTTGATTTGGATTTCATCTAACGGAATAGTGAGATCTTCTTTAGCAAAACATTTCTTCAAATTCGAGACGTGGAAAGTGTTATGTACAGCCGCGAGTTGTTGAGGTAACTCAAGTCGGTAAGCTACTGGTCCGACACGATCAATAATCTTGAATGGTCCAATATACCTTGGATTTAATTTCCCTCGTTTACCAAATCGAACAACGCCTTTCCAAGGTGCAACTTTACGCATGACCATCTCTCCAATTTCAAATTCTATATCTTTTCTTTTAATGTCAGCGTAGCTCTTTTGTCGACTTTGGGCGGTTTTCAACCGTTGTTGAATTTGGATGATCTTCTCGGTAGTTTCTTGTATAATCTCCGGACCCGTAATCTGTCTATCCCCCACTTCACTCCAACAAATCGGAGACCTGCACTTTCTACCATAAAGTGCTTCAAACGGCGCCATCTCAATGCTTGAATGGTAGCTGTTGTTGTAGGAAAATTCTGCTAACGGTAGATGTCGATCCCAACTGTTTCCGAAATCAATAACACATGCTCGTAGCATGTCTTCAAGCGTTTGTATCATCCTTTCACTCTGCCCATCAGTTTGTGGATGATAGGCAGTACTCATGTCTAGACGAGTTCCTAATGCTTGCTGTAATGTCTGCCAGAATCTTGAAATAAATCTGCCATCCCTATTAGAGATAATAGAGATTGGTATTCCATGTCTGGAGACGACTTCCTTCAAATACAGTCGTGCTAACTTCTCCATCTTGTCATCTTCTCTTATTGGCAGGAAGTGTGCTGATTTGGTGAGACGATCAACTATTACCCAAATAGTATCAAAACCACTTGCAGTCCTTGGCAATTTAGTGATGAAATCCATGGTAATGTTTTCCCATTTCCATTCCGGGATTTCGAGTTGTTGAAGTAGACCTGATGGTTTCTGATGCTCAGCTTTGACCTTAGAACACGTCAAACATTCTCCTACGTATTTAGCAACATCGGCTTTCATACCCGGCCACCAAAAATGTTTCTTGAGATCCTTGTACATCTTCCCCGTTCCAGGATGTATTGAGTATCTGGTTTTATGAGCTTCTCTAAGTACCATTTCTCTCATATCTCCAAATTTTGGTACCCAAATCCTTTCAGTCCTATACCGGGTTCCGTCTTCCCGAATATTAAGATGCTTCTCCGATCCTTTGGGTATTTCATCCTTTAAATTTCCCTTTTTTAAAACTCCTTGTTGCGCCTCCTTTATTTGAGTAGTAAGGTTATTATGAATCATTATATTCATAGATTTTACTCGAATGGGTTATCTGTCCTTCCTGCTCAAGGCATCGGCTACCACATTTACCTTCCCCGAGTGGTAACGAATCTCAAAGTCGTAATCATTCAATAATTCAATCCACCTACGCTGCCTCATATTCAGTTGTTTCTGATTAAATATGTGTTGAAGACTTTTGTGGTCGGTATATATAATACTTTTGACCCCATATAAGTAGTGCCTCCAAGTCTTTAATGCAAAAACAACGGCGCCTAATTCCAAATCATGCGTCGTATAATTTTGTTCGTGAATCTTCAATTGTCTAGACGCATAAGCAATTACCTTCGTTCGTTGCATTAATGCACAACCGAGACCTTGCTTTGATGCGTCACAATAAATCACAAAATCATCATTCCCTTCAGGCAATGACAATATAGGTGCCGTAGTTAGCTTTTTCTTCAATAACTGAAACGCTTTCTCTTGTTCATCATTCCATTCAAATTTCTTCCCTTTATGCGTTAATGCAGTCAAGGGTTTTGCTATTCTAGAAAAGTCTTGGATGAACCTTCTGTAGTAACCAGCTAGTCCTAAAAACTGGCGTATGTGTTTCGGAGTTTTCGGGGTTTTCCACTTTTCAACAGTTTCTATCTTTCCCGGATCCACCTTAATACCTTCTTTGTTCACTATGTGACCGAGGAATTGAACTTCTTCCAACCAAAATGCACACTTTGAAAACTTAGCGTACAATTCTTCCTTCCTCAATACTTCTAACACCTTTCTCAAATGTTCACCGTGTTCTTGGTCATTCTTTGAGTAAATAAGTATGTCATCAATGAAAACAATGACAAACTTGTCAAGGTATGGTCCACACACTCGGTTCATAAGGTCCATGAACACAGCTGGTGCATTAGTTAAACCAAACGGCATGACCATAAACTCGTAATGACCGTAACGTGTTCTGAAAGCAGTCTTTGGAATATCATCTTCTTTCACCTGCATTTGATGATACCCGGAACGTAAGTCAATCTTTGAATAAATAGACGAGCCTTGTAGTTGATCAAATAAGTCGTAGATTCTCGGTAATGGGTAGCGGTTCTTGATGGTAAGTTTGTTCAACTCTCGGTAGTCGATACATAACCTGAATGTACCATCTTTCTTCTTGACAAACAAAACAGGAGCTCCCCACGGTGATGTGCTTGGTCGAATGAAACCACGCTCTAAAAGTTCTTGTAATTGGCTTTGCAGTTCTTTCATCTCGCTGGGTGCGAGTCTGTAAGGAGCACGAGCTATTGGTGCAGCTCCTGGTACAAGATCTATTTGAAATTCAACGGATCGATGTGGGGGTAATCCCGGTAATTCTTTCAGAAATACATCGGGAAATTCTTTTGCAATGGGAACATCATTGATGCTCTTTTCTTCAGTTTGTACTTTCTCGACGTGTGCTAGAACAGTATAGCAACCTTTTCTTATTAGTTTTTGTGCCTTCAAATTACTAATAAGATGTAGCTTCGTGTTGCCCTTTTCTCCGTACACCATTATGGGTTTTCCTTTTTCTCGTATAATGCGAATTGCATTTTTGTAACAAACGATCTCTGCTTTCACTTCTTTCAACCAGTCCATACCGATTATCACATCAAAACTCCCTAACTCTACTGGTATCAAGTCAATCTTAAATGTTTCGCTAACCAGTTTAATTTCTCGATTCCGACATATATTATCTGCTGAAATTAATTTACCATTTGCTAATTCGAGTAAAAATTTACTATCCAAAGGCGTCAATGGACAACTTAATTTAGCACAAAAATCTCTACTCATATAGCTTCTATCCGCACCCGAATCAAATAAAACGTAAGCAGATTTATTGTCAATAAGAAACGTACCCGTAACAAGCTCCAGGTCTTCCTGTGCCTCTGCCGTATTAATATTGAAAACTCTTCCGCGGCCTTGTCCATTCGTGTTCTCCTGGTTTGGGCAATTTCAAATAATGTGGCCCGGTTTTCCACATTTATAACAAACTACATTAGCATAACTTGCTCCGACACTACTTGCTCCGCCATTACTCGTTCCGACACCATTTGTTCCTTTCGTTCTATTAACCTCTGGTCCGTAGACCTCACACTTCGCCGCGCTATGACCATTTCTTTTACACTTGTTGCAAAATTTGGTGCAGAACCCCGAGTGATACTTTTCACACCTTTGGCATAGCTGCTTCTGATTGTTGTTGTTGTTGTTGCGGTTATTATTGTTGTTGGGATGATTGTTGTAGTTGCTGTTGTTGTTGTTGTTGTTGTTGGGCCGTTTGTTGTAGTTGCGATTGATGTTGCGATTGTTGGGATAATTGTTGCGATTATTGTTGTAATTGCTGTTGTTGTTGTATTGGTGATTCTTATCACCGTTTTCCTCCCACTTTCTTTTGACTTGCTTCACATTGGCCTCTTCAGCAGTCTGTTCTTTAATTCTTTCTTCAATCTGGTTCACTAGTTTGTGAGCCATTCTACATGCCTGTTGTATGGAGGCGGGCTCGTGTGAACTTATATCTTCTTGGATTCTTTCCGGTAATCCTTTCACAAACGCGTCGATCTTCTCTTCCTCATCTTCGAATGCTCCCGGACACAATAGGCACAATTCTGTGAATCGTCTTTCGTACATGGTAATATCAAATCCTTGGGTTCGTAACCCTCTAAGTTCTGTCTTGAGCTTATTGACCTCAGTTCTGGGACGGTACTTCTCGTTCATCAAGTGCTTGAATGCTGACCACGGTAGTGCGTACGCATCGTCTTGTCCCACTTGCTCTAGATAGGTATTCCACCATGTTAACGCAGAACCTGTGAAGGTATGCGTAGCGTACTTCACTTTGTCCTCTTCAGTACACTTACTTATGGCAAACACCGATTCGACCTTCTCGGTCCACCGTTTCAATCCGATCGGTCCTTCGGTTCCATCAAATTCTAAAGGTTTGCAGGCAGTGAATTCTTTGTAGGTGCATCCTACACGATTTCCTGTACTGCTAGATCCAAGGTTATTGTTGGTATGTAGCGCAGCCTGTACTGCGGCTATGTTTGAAGCTAGAAAAGTACGGAATTCCTCTTCATTCATATTCACGGTGTGTCGAGTAGTCGGTGCCATTTCCTTCAAAATAGTCAAATGGAACAAGTTAATCATACAGAATATTAAGAGTAGTTAATAGTATTTCGTAGCATAATATGAACTCATTTATAAAAGCTTTTTCTTCATATTAGCGTTTTATAAGTTTAAATTCGGGTAGTACCTACCCGTTAAGTTCATACTTAGTAGCTAATATACAATTCAACTACTACAATTCTATATGAAAAACTGATTATAATAATATTTCGCGTTCAAACTTTTACACAATATTTTACAAACTTACAATACCGCTTATTTTACATATAGCATGAAATATAGCACACAATAAATTTGATACAAGATAGTTGTGAAGATAATTCTAGCTAGTACACAAGTCGTTCAGCAAAGGCAATAAAGACACGTAATTCATACGTCCAGAAACAAGTCATGCATTCTGGTTTTACTAGGACTACTTCCCATCCTTGGTCTTGTGGAACATAACCGTTATGGCCGTTGATAAGACAGCGTGTTGTAACGTCGTCAAAGGGACGAGGGTTACGTAATGTCCAACAGTCCCGTAACAATCTAAAAACCTCATTTCTTACCCCAATTACCGACTCCGTCACTTGTGGAAACGTTTTGTTTAATAGTTGTAGCCCGATGTTCTTGTTCTCACTTTGGTGAGAAGCGAACATTACTAATCCGTAAGCATAACATGCTTCTTTATGTTGCATGTTAGCCGCTTTTTCTAAATCACGAAGTCCAATATTCGGATATATTGAGTCAAAATAATTTCTTAACCCATTGCGTAAAATAGCATTTGGGTTCCCCGCAATATATGCGCCAAAGTAAACACATCGTAACTTATGGATTTCCCAATGGGATATCCCCCATCTTTTGAATGAAAGCCTTTTATAAACCAAGGCATTCTTGGAACGTTCTTCGAATGTCTTACAAACTGATCTCGCCTTAAATAGTTGTGCTAAAGAATTCTGACCGACTCTAGACAAGATTTCATCAATCATGTCTCCGGGTAGGTCTCTTAAAATATTGGGTTGTCTATCCATTTTGTGTTTTTATACTGTAAAATAGACAAGAGTTAGATTCAAAAAAAAAAATACTTATTAATACAAGCAATTTTTACATATATCATAAAGCATAAGCACACTATATTACATATATTACACCACACGAATACAACTATCTTATTCCGACTCGCTTGTTTCTTCTTCTTCGGTTTTGGTTCGTTTTGCCAAGTTTCTAGGGATATATGATGTTCCCCTAATACGAGCCGTCGTTTTCCACATTGGTTTAGAAAAACCTGGTGGTTTAGAGGTTCCCGGGTCATTGTTACAACTTAAGGACTCCGGGGGTTGACGATACATATAAAGTTCATCGGGGTTGGAATTAGATTTCTCTATTTTTATGCCCTTTCCCTTATTATTTTCTTTTGCCTTTTTAAATTCAGTTGGAGTAATTTCTATAACATCATCGGAATTCTCGTCGGAATCCAATTCATCGTAGAATTGGTAATCCTCCCAATATTTTGCTTCCTTGGCGGAAACACCATTGACCATAACTAACCTTGGTCGGTTGGTTGAGGATTTTCTTTTACTTAACCGTTTTATTATTTCCCCCACCGGTTCTATTTCTTCATCCGGTTCCGATTCTTCTTCCGGTTCCGATTCTTCTTCCGGTTCCGACTCTTCTTCCGTTCCTCTTCGAGAACTTGTGAATCAGTCTATGAATCATTCCAATTTACATTTGACTCTTCATTATTATTAGGTGAGTCAATGGGACTTGTTCTAGAGGTAGACATCTATCACATAATATCAAACGCGTTAAGAGATTAATATATCACATAATATTCACATGTTAAAAATATATAGTTTCCAACAAAATTTGTTAAGCAATCATTTTTCAAGTAAACACGGTCGAAGTCCAGACTAACTAATGCATCCTAACAAACTCGATAAGACACACTAATGCAAAATTCTGGTTCTCTAAGACCAACGCTCGGATACCAACTGAAATGTCCCGTTCTTATTGATTAAAAACGTTCCATATTAATTGATTTCGTTGCGAGGTTTTGACCTCTATATGAGACGTTTTTCAAAGACTGCATTCATTTTTAAAACAAACCATAACCTTTATTTCATAGATAAAGGTTTTAAAAAGCTTTACGTAGATTATCAAATAATGATAATCTAAAATATCCTGTTTACACACGACCATTACATAATGGTTTACAATACAAATATGTTACAACAAAATAAGTTTCTTGAATGCAATTTTTACACAATATCATACAAGCATGGACTCCAAATCTCGTCCTTATTTAAGTATGCAACAGCGGAAGCTCTTAATAATCACCTGAGAATAAACATGCTTAAAACGTCAACAAAAATATTGGTGAGTTATAGGTTTAACCTATATATATCAAATCATAATAATAGACCACAAGATTTCATATTTCAATACACATCCCATACATAGAGATAAAAATCATTCATATGGTGAACACCTGGTAACCGACATTAACAAGATGCATATATAAGAATATCCCCATCATTCCGGGACACCCTTCGGATATGATATAAATTTCGAAGTACTAAAGCATCCGGTACTTTGGATGGGGTTTGTTAGGCCCAATAGATCTATCTTTAGGATTCGCGTCAATTAGGGTGTCTGTTCCCTAATTCTTAGATTACCAGACTTAATAAAAAGGGGCATATTCGATTTCGATAATTCAACCATAGAATGTAGTTTCACGTACTTGTGTCTATTTTGTAAATCATTTATAAAACCTGCATGTATTCTCATCCCAAAAATATTAGATTTTAAAAGTGGGACTATAACTCACTTTCAAAGATTTTTACTTCGTCGGGAAGTAAGACTTGGCCACTGGTTGATTCACGAACCTATAACAATATATACATATATATCAAAGTATGTTCAAAATATATTTACAACACTTTTAATATATTTTGATGTTTTAAGTTTATTAAGTCAGCTGTCCTCGTTAGTAACCTACAACTAGTTGTCCACAGTTAGATTTACAGAAATAAATCGATAAATATTATCTTGAATCAATCCACGACCCAGTGTATACGTATCTCATTATTGATCACAACTCAAACTATATATATTTTGGAATCAACCTCAACCCTGTATAGCTAACTCCAACATTCACATATAGAGTGTCTATGGTTGTTCCGAAATATATATATAGATGTGTCGACATGATAGGTCGAAATATTGTATACGTGTCTATGGTATCTCAAGATTACATAATATACAATACAAGTTGATTAAGTTATGGTTGGAATAGATTTGTTACCAATTTTCACGTAGCTAAAATGAGAAAAATTATCCAATCTTGTTTTACCCATAACTTCTTCATTTTAAATCCGTTTTGAGTGAATCAAATTGCTATGGTTTCATATTGAACTCTATTTTATGAATCTAAACAGAAAAAGTATAGGTTTATAGTAGGAAAAATAAGTTACAAGTCGTTTTTGTAAAGGTAGTCATTTCAGTCGAAAGAACGACGTCTAGATGACCATTTTAGAAAACATACTTCCACTTTGAGTTTAACCATAATTTTTGGATATAGTTTCATGTTCATAATAAAAATCATTTTCTCAGAATAACAACTTTTAAATCAAAGTTTATCATAGTTTTTAATTAACTAACCCAAAACAGCCCGCGGTGTTACTACGACGGCGTAAATCCGGTTTTACGGTGTTTTTCGTGTCTCCAGGTTTTAAATCATTAAGTTAGCATATCATATAGATATAGAACATGTGTTTAGTTGATTTTAAAAGTCAAGTTAGAAGGATTAACTTTTGTTTGTGAACAAGTTTAGAATTAACTAAACTATGTTCTAGTGATTACAAGTTTAAACCTTCGAATAAGATAGCTTTATATGTATGAATTGAATGATGTTATGAACATCATTACTACCTTAAGTTCCTTGGATAAACCTACTGGAAAAGTGAAAAATGGATCTAGCTTCAACGGATCCTTGGATGGCTCGAAGTTCTTGAAGCAGAATCATGACACGAAAACAAGTTCAAGTAAGATCATCACTTGAAATAAGATTGTTATAGTTATAGAAATTGAACCAAAGTTTGAATATGATTATTACCTTGTATTAGAATGATAACCTACTGTAAGAAACAAAGATTTCTTGAGGTTGGATGATCACCTTACAAGATTGGAAGTGAGCTAGCAAACTTGAAAGTATTCTTGATTTTATGTAACTAGAACTTGTAGAATATATGAAGAACACTTAGAACTTGAAGATAGAACTTGAGAGAGATCAATTAGATGAATAAAATTGAAGAATGAAAGTGTTTGTAGGTGTTTTTGGTCATTGGTGTATGGATTAGATATAAAGGATATGTAATTTTGTTTTCATGTAAATAAGTCATGAATGATTACTCATATTTTTGTAATTTTATGAGATATTTCATGCTAGTTGCCAAATGATGGTTCCCACATGTGTTAGGTGACTCACATGGGCTGCTAAGAGCTGATCCTTGGAGTGTATATACCAATAGTACATACATCTAAAAGCTGTGTATTGTACGAGTACGAATACGGGTGCATACGAGTAGAATTGTTGATGAAACTGAACGAGGATGTAATTGTAAGCATTTTTGTTAAGTAGAAGTATTTTGATAAGTGTATTGAAGTCTTTCAAAAGTGTATAAATACATATTAAAACACTACATGTATATACATTTTAACTGAGTCGTTAAGTCAGCGTTAGTCGTTACATGTAAGTGTTGTTTTGAAACCTTTAGGTTAACGATCTTGTTAAATGTTGTTAACCCAATGTTTATAATATCAAATGAGATTTTAAATTATTATATTATCATGATATTATCATGTATGAATATCTCTTAATATGATATATATACATTAAATGTCTTTACAACGATAATCGTTACATATATGTCTCGTTTAAAAATCATTAAGTTAGTAGTCTTGTTTTTACATATGTAGTTCATTGTTAATATACTTAATGATATGTTTACTTATCATAGTATCATGTTAACTATATATATATCCATATATATGTTATCATATAGTTTTTACAAGTTTTAACGTTCGTGAATCACCGGTCAACTTGGGTGGTCAATTGTCTATATGAAACATATTTCAATTAATCAAGTCTTAACAAGTTTGATTGCTTAACATGTTGGAAACATTTAATCATGTAAATATCAATCTCAATTAATATATATAAACATGGAAAAGTTCGGGTCACTACAAGTTTCTAATTCTAGTTTGGCTAATACAACTGTCCTTGGAACGATACACGGAACTAAACCAGTTACTATAATACTACACGATCGGGTACACTGCCCGTTAGTGTGTAGAAATCTTTAATCGGTATTTTTCCATATTATTTTATACGACAATTTATACGACACTTCTCGCACATCAATCATCCTCCTTCACCCGCATTTGATGATACCCAGAACTTAAATCAATCTTCGAATAAACCGACGAGCCTTGTAGTTGATCAAATAAGTCATCGATTCTCGGTAGTGGGTAGCGGTTCTTGATGGTAAGTTTGTTCAACTCTTGGATTTTTCAACATTGCATCTTTTTCTTTAATCACTGGATCATTTTCTTCTTCACTCTCCGGTTCTCCTCCTGTTGCTGATTCTCCATCGTCACCATCTTCATCAGTTAATTGTTCTTGTTCTTCTTCTTGTTCTTGTTCTTGTTCTTCTTCTTCGGTCTCTGTATCTGAGGCTTCTTCAATCACGAGATAGTCATCAAAATTCTCATGGTTGACAATATCTTCTTCGATCACTGGATCTTCATCATGCTTCTCATTGTCAACAATAACTTCATCGGTCGCTGAATCTTCATGAAGATTCTCATTGTCAACCATCTTCTCATTGTCATCAACAGCCCGATTCTGATCATACAATATTTCATTGATAGGAACAAAAACAAATAATAGAGAATACTATAATGATGTTATTCGACCACCAAACGTTGTTAAAAAATTAAAGAATAGATTAACCATTAAGCACCTGCAAAAAATTTGATCAATTATATCAATTACCTTTGTGTTTTTCAAGGCTAAAACCACGTTATGCTTTTTACCGCTCCCCACTTTCCGCTTTTTTACCGCTCTCCACTTTCTGCTTTTTACCTCTTTTGCTAAACCCAGTTGTGCTACTAAGACCCCTTGTCCTACCACCATGTTCTTTGCCAACATGTAGTAACAAGGGATCCCCGCCCTCTTTATCAGTTTTTACATAGATTAAAACAACAAACGTACGTAGGGATGACAATGGTCAAAGCTTTCAATCACCCATATATATAAAAACAATTAAAAAGAAAAAAGAATAATTGAAAATTTAAAGAAATGAAATTTTGAGAAAAAAATATGAAAAAGGGATGATTTATATCGATAAAATTGAAGAATGATTCATATAGGATTGTAAACAAGCAATAAAGTAATCGGTTATAGTACAATTAGGAATTAATAAGGCTAATAATAAAAAGAAAAAAATTATGTTACCATCTTATCTATCATCGACGTATCGGCACATAATTTCCTCTTTCCTCCTGTATCGATCTTCGTCCTACCCAACACATAGTTCCTTGTAGCAGTATCAGTGATATAGTGGTACACAGTATCCTATTCTGGATAATTTTGTTCCTGCTCCCATTTTTCTTGTTGGCCTCGATACCCGCAACGACCAACATGGGCAATGCTTTCTTTCTCTTTTTGCAGTGCGTTTATGAGTCCTTGTTCTCGTAGTGCCTTTACATTTTACATGGGATTTAAGAGCACATTAGTTACAAAATACATAATTAACTACATAGTGTTAAAAAATAAATGAGTAACACTAACCCATTTTGTTGGTGTGTCTTCAAGTTCACAAAACTTAGTCCATTTTTCTGGACTTATGAATCCGTACTCTTTATCTTCCTTATAAGGAAGCTTCCCTTCATCCATATAATTTCTTAGCTTCCTCCTGAATCTCGTAAACACACCGTTGCAGTGTTTAAGTGTCTGTTTCTTAGCAAAATCGTCTTTTATAGCATGTTGTTTCTGTAGACGTTTAAAATAAGTGGTCAATGTTGTTACATATATAAAGACAGAATTACTTAAACCCAAATTTCTTAGATTTTAGTAATTTATACCTTGATTTTCAACCACAAGGCATCTTTGTCGTCGGGATGTACCTTTTTTTCAAGTATCGACAAGAAAATTAATCCTACGCCTTGTCAAAACACCTATGTTACTAGAAAAGGCTTTTTTATTTTTTCCTATAGCTTCGTCGAGTCTGTTGAATTCAACCTCACCGGATATTTTTTTCAGTTTCTTGTTGACGCCTCTTTTCGGCGGATCATAATTTTCCTGAAATTCCTTGTTCATATCCGTATCACTGTTATCATGTCGGTCCTGTGCCTATAGAAAATACATTAGTCAACAACACAATAATTAAATCTTAAAGTTATCATGTTTGTGCTTTAGTTTGATATGTGTTTTGCTTGTCACTTATCAGATCATTTTCTATACATAACTAGTTTATCTGTTGGTTTCTATACAGAATTCATAAAACATACTGTCCATAATGGTTGAACACTTGAACCCTACCACATTTGTTTTCTTGACCGATGAAAAATCAAAGTTTGAACAACAGTTAAAAATTGAACCCAACAAAAATTCATAACCTGAACAACAGTAAGTAAACTAGTTTTATTAATTCTAGTAACATAACAAGAACAACATGCTGGACATAAAGCTTTTATTAATTCTACTTATATATCATTTTTATGTCAATAACTAGTATACTTAAAGAATTCATAAAACAAACACAACAAGAAGTAACATGAACAAGAACATCATTCAAAATTAAAGTAATGTACTTACAGAATTCATAACCTTATTAGGTCCTTCGATATTAGCAGTTCGTTTGTACAATTTATTTGCTGTTCTTTTAGTGTAACGAATTCCTGCAAATTAAAATCGAAGATAACGTAATTAAAATACTGAAGATTGAAATCAAAATTGAATTAGAATTGATCATGCATATAAAAAGTAAATCAAACAATTCGATTGGGGAACTCACCAGACATCTTACTTCTTGTATGATTTAGAAATTAGGTTATACAAATTGAATAGGATTGGGTTTTGTTGCAGATTGAACTATTACAGGGTCTTGTTATATCTATTAGGGTTCATAGAATGTCGATGGTGATCGACAAGTAATTGGGATTTGGAAGTTGGGAATTGGGGTTCACGTACAGAATGTCGATGAGTAATGTCGATGGTGATACAGATGAATTATATTATTAATTAAATACAGATGATAATAATTAAATACTTATAAATTATGATATTATATTTACTTATGTTATTATATATATACTTATACTTATAAATTATAATAATAATTAAATACATCATAGTTGTTGATTAATTTGTATTAATCCTTTAATTTTCTGATTTTTATACAGATGGATCGGATTGATCGGACTAAATGGATGTACGACATAGGACGGACTAGCACCGACTATCTGAAATGGCTTGAAGAATTTATTACCATTACGGAGACTGATCAATTAAATAAAGGAAGCATTGTAATCATTTGTCCTTGTAAAAAATGTATGAATGGGAAGTCCTTCAAGGATTCTACCGATATCATAAATCATCTTATAATAAACGGATTTATGAGAGGGTACACGTGTTGGTCTTATCACGATGAATCATTAACCGATCATTACCCAGGCTCTTCAGATTCCAATCAATTAAACGAAGATGATTCATACATTAGTGATAACGATAATTTTGAGGCCATGTTTGAGGATATTGAGGATCATGTTGACGAAAAGTGTCATGAGAAATTTGAACAACTTAAGGTTGACTCTGAAAAACCGTTATACAACGGTTGTACGAAATTTTCAAAACTTTCTGCCGTGATAAAACTGTTAAATCTAAAAGCAAACTGTAGCGACCCGACCAAATCATGTTTGACGGCGCCGACTACTTATGTCCCGTTGCGTGGTCATAAGTCTTTAACATGACGTTTGACCGAAATATGTCGCATTCATTTCATAAGTAAAAGGATGTTTCAAGTTTACAAATGTAGTTCAAAAGACTAGTTACTCTGTAGCGACCCGACCAAATCATGTTTGACGGCGCCGACTACTTATGTCCCGTTGCATGGTCATAAGTCTTTAACATGACGTTTGACCGAAATATGTCGCATTCATTTCATAAGTAAAAGGATGTTTCAAGTTTACAAATGTAGTTCAAAAGACTAGTTACATTTCAAAGTTGTTACGTACGAATGAAACCTATGCGACACAATTTAAAGTAGTCAAAAGACGCTCCAACTATGCATGTATACTCGACATCCAAGCAAGTATCAAAAAGAGTGCGGAAGCATGTATCAAGTAGCTTTCAAGGACCTGAGAAAACATATAGAAAACTGTCAATGAAAACGTTGGTGAAATCATAGGTGTTTTAGTAAACGTTGCATTTGAACCACAAGATTTAATATATTATGATTATCTAAATCATTTGCATTCCAAAGTTGTTATTTGTTTTGCGGGCACCCAATTATCAAAACTTAACTGTTTTGCACCCTTTGCGTAGTGTTAGAACATACACTAGACCCGAAAATATATTTCATCAGCTAACGGTAGCGAACCGTCCGAATGAGGCTCGTCAAGCCCATGTGATCACATAATATAAGTTCACGTTTACACCCTGCAAGTGTAACTAATGATAATTGAATTGAGGATTTTTGTTCAAACCCGTACGTGGAATGTTCGTTTTCGTATTTGTGTTCAATGTGTAAAAGTATGATACGTATATATTTCTCATCCCATAGTTTAAAGCACAAAAGTTGTTTGAAAGATGGGACTACGATCTCACCTTGAGTGCACAAATGAAAAGTACTTCACAAAGTAACGTGTGCGAAGGATAGCGCTAGTCTTGACCTAAACAAATAGGTCGTATCAATAACGGTAAACACGATAGGTCAAAGATGTTCAATTAGTCCTATGGCTCGTTACGACTCGATTATGTAGCATGTGAAATCAAATTGTCAAGTTTCATGCAAGATACAAGTATAGAAACAAGTTAGGAAGGTTGCATAATCATTTGGTTAAGTTTGACAAAAAGTCAAACTTTGGTCGGTCAAAGTCAACGAAAAAGTCAACGCGTTCGGGTCGGGTCCCGAACTATTTTTCTGAGGTTTTTAATCATATATAAGCATGTTAGGACAAGTCTCATGTGAATCGGAGGTCCATAGCATGCCAAACATTTTCTGGTAAAATGCACATTTGATCAGAATCTGGACGCGGCAAATGCCGCGCCGCGACCCTGGTATGTTGCGCCGCGACACTTAACATGTGCTGGTGCCTGATTAGTTTCAATTGTTCAAGTCTTTTTCCGAACCTCGATCAAACACAAAACACAAACCGTAAACACTTATGACACGCATCTTATATCGTTGGAAAGGTAATTTGACAAAGAACACAACTAAGCACATTTCGTCAACCAAAAACATCAAATGCAATAATCGACTTTCCAACTTAAATGCCAAATTAATGCTCATCATTTAATGCTCAAGTTCATAAATGCACATTTATGATTCGGGCATTTAATGCATACATATAATACGCCGTTTTGTAGATAATCAAGCATACAATACAACCAACTACTTACTAACAATAGTTCATGGCATTCAATGCATCAAATATTCATTTCAAGCTTATCAAACCCTAACCCGAAATCACTAAAATCACTAATCAAGTTTATGGAGTTTTCTCAAGCAACCTACACATCAAATTGAAGCTAGTGATACTAGGAACACATTTAATACATGCATTTATAACATTTAACAACATTCAAGCAACCAAATTACCAAATCAAATACACCAAAGTTCATATTCAAGCTAGTTACTTCAAATAACGAAATCGAGCATATAAATCATATAATCATGTCAGACTTGAGCCATAGACACTAATTAAAAACTTTATAAGTTAAAAATATCAAGAACACAAAATCTAGTGATTTTAGAAAGTTACCCAAACTTGATGAAATCGGTATGGAATCGAAGAGGAAGATGAGAGGATTCCGAATATGTAATTTGTTTTGCAAGACACCCGCTAGCTTGGATTTAGATGATGATTCTTCAAAATGGAGAATTGAAAGAAAATTGGAAAGTATGAAATGAAAATGGAAAATGAAATGAAAAAGATGGGAGGTGGGTTGACTAGTCAAAAGCTAGTCACCTCTTTGGCATTTTGGCAAAACTAGTCCCTCGAGTTCGGTTGCGGGTGCGTAAAATTTCCTAAACAAGATATTTAAAAACGCGTATTAACGGGAGATATTATAAACATATAACGGAATTTAAATAGTTAAACGGAAAAGTAAACGGAAAAAGGCGGGATGTTACACAAACAATGGTTGGAGCGACACAAGTTTCACTAGCTTGTTAGAGTTGTTGCATAAAATGCTCCCCGAAGATAATGAGTTGCCGGTTTCAACATACTATGCCAAGAAATTGATGTGCCCGATGGGATTGGAAATACAAAGAATACATGCATGTCCAAATGATTGTATGCTATACAGGAATGAAAATGAAAACCTTCATGAATGTAATGTATGTGGTACATCTAGGTATAAACATGGAAAACCAACTGAAAAAGACAGTGACAAAAATGGACCTCCTGCAAAAGTATTGTGGTATTTCCCTATCATACCAAGATTGAAGAGGTTATTTTCAAATGCCAAAACTGCAAAATTATTACGTTGGCATGCGGAAGAGCGTAAAAATGATGGAAAAATAAGACATGTGGCTGATTCAGTTCAATGGAGAACTATTGATAACGAATTTGAAGACTTTGGGAATGAGATACTAAATATTAGGTTGGGACTTAGTTCAGATGGAATGAATCCTTTCGGAGAATTGAGTAGCGGTCATAGCACGTGGCCTGTTTTGTTATGCATTTACAACCTTCCATTTTGGCTATGTATGAAACGAAAACACATAATGCTATCCCTTTTAATTCAAGGCCCAAAACAACCTGGAAACGACATTGATGTTTATTTAAAAATTTCCTAAACAAGATATTTAAAAATGTGTATCAACGGGAGATATTATAAACATATAACGGAATTTAAATAGTTAAACAGAAAAGTAAATGGAAAAAGGTGGGATGTTACATTGCCTACTCCTTAAAAGAAATTTTGTCCCGAAATTTAAGTAGGCGTAGTAGTCGTTGTTTCTTCCTCGAAATTTTGCGTTTCCGGAATCGTGAATAAGCGAGGGTATTTCCTTTGCATTTGATCTTGCCTTTCCCAAGTAAACCCGGGTCCTCTTTTGGCATTCCAACGAACCTTGACAATAGGGATTCGGCTTTGTTTCAATGTCTTGACGGAGGTGTCCACAATTTCAACCGGTTCCTCCACAAAATGAAGTTTGTCATCAATAGTAAGTTCCTCGAGAGGGATGACGATATCGGGTTCGGCAAGAGACTTTTTCAAGTTAGATACATGGAAGGTAGGATGAACGGAGCTCAATTGAGGCGGAAGATCTAAACGATAAACAACGGTTCCAATACGCTCCAAGATTTCGAAAGGACCAATATACCGCGAATTTAGCTTCCCGCGTTTCCCAAAATGGATTACACCCTTCCAAGGTGCGACTTTTAACATGACGCGGTCACCGACTTGAAATTCAAGGTCGTTGCGTCTTTTGTCAGTATAGCACTTTTGAAGACTCCGGGCCGTCCGAAGCCTATCTCGGATTTGAACGATCTTCTCGGTGGTTTCGTGAATGAGTTCGGGTCCGGTGATTTATACGTCGCCTAATTCGGCCCAACAAAGAGGAGAACGGCATTTTCGGCCATATAACGCTTCGAATGGGGCGGCTTTA
The DNA here is from genome assembly GCF_046630445.1 of Rutidosis leptorrhynchoides. Lineage (NCBI taxonomy): Eukaryota > Viridiplantae > Streptophyta > Magnoliopsida > Asterales > Asteraceae > Rutidosis > Rutidosis leptorrhynchoides. The sequence goes on along the minus strand of NC_092335.1, from coordinate 567,652,409 downwards.
ATACTCGCGTGATAACTATTATTGTAAGAGAACTCGGCGAGAGGTAAGTGCTTGTCCCAAGATTTTCCAAAATCAACCACGCAAGCTCGTAACATGTCCTCCAAGATTTGAATTGTGCGTTCGCTTTGAGGATGATATGCGGTGCTCATGTCTAAACGCGTTCCCAACGCCTCTTGCAAGGTACGCCAAAATCTAGAAACAAAACGGCCATCTCGGTCGGAGATAATCGATAAGGGTACACCGTGTCGTGCTACGATCTCCTTAATGTAAAGTTGTGCAAGTTTCTCCAATTTTTCGGTTTCTTTCATAGCGAAAAAGTGTGCGGATTTGGTGAGACGGTCAACAATAACCCAAATGGTATCATAACCGCCCGTCGTTTTTGGTAGTTTGGTGATAAAATCCATCGTTATCCTTTCCCACTTCCATTGCGGGATCTCGGGTTGTTGAAGTAGTCCGGACGGTCTTTGGTGTTCGGCTTTGACTTTGGAACATGTCAAACACTTGGAAACATAAGTAGCTACGTCCCTTTTGATGTTCGGCCACCAATATTGTTGTTTAAGGCCGTGGTACATCTTATTGGCACCGGGGTGAATAGAGTATTGTGACTTATGGGCTTCATCTAAAATAAGGCTTCGTAGGTCCCCATAACTAAGCACCCAAATCCTTCCGGCGAAGTATCGGAGTCCGATCTCCCTAATTTCGAATCGAGAGACGAGAATGTTCAAGAGCTCGTGTGAAACGTTTTCATCCTTGAGAGCCTCATCTTGGGCTACCCGAATTTGGCTATTAAGGTTGGTGTGGATGGTGATGTTTAAGGCTCGGACACGAAGAGGCACCGCTCTTTCTTTTCGACTTAAGGCATCGGCTACTACATTTGCCTTTCCGGGATGGTAACGAAGCTCGCAATCGTAATCGTTTAAGGTTTCAATCCACCTTCGTTGTCTCATGTTTAGTTGCTTTTGGTCGAAGATGTGTTGGAGACTTTTGTGATCGGTAAAGATAGTACTCTTGGTTCCATAAAGATAGTGTCTCCACATTTTAAGTGCAAAGACAGCGGCACTGAGTTCGAGATCATGTGTTGTGTAGTTTCGTTCATGAATTTTGAGTTGTCGAGAAGCATAAGAAATGACTTTCGTTCGTTGCATCAACACACACCCAAAACCATGTTTCGAGGCGTCGCAATACACAACAAAATCGTCATTGCCTTCGGGAAGTGACAAGATAGGAGAGATGGTTAGCTTTGTTTTCAAGATTTGAAATGCGGATTCTTGTTCGATCGCCCAATTGAATTTCTTTCCCTTGTGAGTTAAAGCGGTTAGAGGACGAGCAACCAAAGAGAAATCCTTGATGAATCTACGGTAGTATCCGGCGAGACTCAAGAATTGACGAATGTGAGTAGGTGTAGTAGGAGTCTCCCATTTACTAATGGCTTCGATTTTTCTTGGATCGACTTTAATACCTTGGTCACTTACAACATGACCAAGAAATTGAACTTCCTTTAACCAAAATTCACACTTGGAGAATTTGGCATAGAGTCGTTCTTGTCTTAAAAGTTCAAGCACAAGTCGGAGGTGTTCCTCGTGTTCTTCTTCGTTTTTTGAATAGACCAAAATATCATCGATGAACACGATAACGAATTTGTCAAGATACGGCTTGCACACGCGGTTCATAAGATCCATGAACACCGCCGATGCGTTAGTGAGACCAAATGGCATTACAAGAAATTCATAGCTACCATAACGAGTTCAGAAAGCGGTTTTGGAGACATCTTCCCCCTTAACCCTTAATTGATGATAACCCGAGCGGAGATCGATTTTTGAATATACACAAGACCCCTGTAGTTGATCAAAGAGGTCATCGATGCGAGGAAGAGGATATCGGTTCTTAACCATTAATTTGTTTAGTTCACAATAATCAATGCACATTCGTAGGGATCCGTCTTTCTTTTTAACAAACAAAATCGGAGCGCCCCATGGTGAATGGCTAGGGTGGATAAAACCACGATCAAGTAGTTCTTGGATTTGACTTTGAAATTCTTGCATTTCGGATGGAGTGAGTCTATATGGTGCACGTGCTACGGGTGCGGCTCCCGGAATAAGATCGATTTGGAATTCAACCGGTCGATGAGGTGGAAGACCCGGCAATTCGTCGGGAAATACATCGGAATAGTCACTAACAATTGGCACATCTTCGATGTGCTTCTCATCGGACTCGACTTTCTTAACATGAGCAAGGATCGCAAAACAACCCTTACGGAGTAGTTTTCTAACTTTAATGCATGAAACGAGGTTGAGTCCGGTGCAACTCTTATCGCCATAGACGATCAAAGGTTCACCATTCTCAATAGGAATTCGGATTGCGTTAAGATCACAAAGGATGTGAGATTTCATTTTGGCTAGCCAATTCATACCGATTATTACATCGAAGCTTCCTAGTTCCATGGGTATCAAGTCAATTTCAAACTCATTACCCAAAATGTTTAACGTACACCCCCGGTAATATGTGTCGGCACTCAATAGTTTTCCGTTGGCCACTTCAATGGTATAAGTGGTATCTAGTGGGATGTAGTGACCCGAACTTTTCCATGTTTATATATATTAATTGAGATTGATATTTACATGATTAAATGTTTCCAACATGTTAAGCAATCAAACTTGTTAAGACTTGATTAATTGAAATATGTTTCATATAGACAATTGACCACCCAAGTTGACCGGTGATTCACGAACGTTAAAACTTGTAAAAACTATACGATGACATATATATGGTTATATATATAGTTAACATGTTTTTATTATAAGTATGTATCTCATTAGGTATTTTAACAATGAGTTATATACATAAAAATGAGACTATTAATTTAAGAAACTCGAAAACGATATATATAACGATTATCGTTATAACAACGTCTTACTAGGTACATATGAATCATATTAAGATATTGATACACTTGGTTAATTATGTTAAATGATAAGTAAATATATTATTAAGTGTATTAACAATGAAATACATATGTAAAAATAAGACTACTAACTTAATGATTTCGAAACGAGACATATATGTAACGATTATCGTTGTAACGACATTTAACTGTATATACATCATACTGAGATATATTATATATCATAATATCATGATAATATAACAATTTAACATCTCATTTGTTATAATAAACAATGGGTTAACAACATTCAACAAGATCATTAACCTAAAGGTTTCAAAACAACATTTACATGTAACGACTAACGATGACTTAACGACTCAGTTAAAATGTATATACATGTAGTGTTTTAATATGTATTCATACACTTTTGAAAGACTTCAATACACTTATCAAAATACTTCTACTTAACAAAAATGCTTACAATTACATCCTCGTTCAGTTTCATCAACAATTCTACTCGTATGCACCCGTATTCGTACTCGTACAATACACAGCTTTTAGATGTATGTACTATTGGTATATACACTCCAATGATCAGCTCTTAGCAGCCCATGTGAGTCACCTAACACATGTGGGAACCATCATTTGGCAACTAGCATGAAATATCTCATAAAATTACAAAAATATGAGTAATCATTCATGACTTATTTACATGAAAACAAAATTACATATCCTTTATATCTAATCCATACACCAACGACCAAAAACACCTACAAACACTTTCATTCTTCAATTTTCTTCATCTAATTGATCTCTCTCAAGTTCTATCTTCAAGTTCTAAGTGTTCTTCATATATTTTACAAGTTCTAGTTACATAAAATCAAGAATACTTTCAAGTTTGCTAGCTCACTTCCAACCTTGTAAGGTGATCATCCAACCTCAAGAAATCTTTGTTTCTTACAGTAGGTTATCATTCTAATACAAGGTAATAATCATATTCAAACTTTGGTTCAATTTCTATAACTATAACAATCTTATTTCAAGTGATGATCTTACTTGAACTTGTTTTCGTGTCATGATTCTGCTTCAAGAACTTCGAGCCATCCAAGGATCCATTGAAGCTAGATCTATTTTTCTCTTTTCCAGTAGGTTTATCCAAGGAAATTAAGGTAGTAATGATGTTCATAACATCATTCGATTCATACATATAAAGCTATCTTATTCGAAGGTTTAAACTTGTAATCACTAGAACATAGTTTAGTTAATTCTAAACTTGTTCGCAAACAAAAGTTAATCCTTCTAACTTAAATTTTAAAATCAACTAAACACATGTTCTATATCTATATGATATGCTAACTTAATGATTTAAAACCTGGAAACACGAAAAACACCGTAAAACCGGATTTACGCCGTCGTAGTAACACCGCGGGCTGTTTTGGGTTTGTTAATTAAAAACTATGATAAACTTTGATTTAAAAGTTGTTATTCTGAGAAAATGATTTTTATTATGAACATGAAACTATATCCAAAAATTATGGTTAAACTCAAAGTGGAAGTATGTTTTCTAAAATGGTCATCTAGACGTCGTTCTTTCGACTGAAATGACTACCTTTACAAAAACGACTTGTAACTTATTTTTCCGACTATAAACCTATACTTTTTCTGTTTAGATTCATAAAATAGAGTTCAATATGAAACCATAGCAATTTGATTCACTCAAAACGGATTTAAAATGAAGAAGTTATGGGTAAAACAAGATTGGATAATTTTTGTCATTTTAGCTACGTGAAAATTGGTAACAAATCTATTCCAACCATAACTTAATCAACTTGTATTGTATATTATGTAATCTTGAGATACCATAGACACGTATACAATGTTTCGACCTATCATGTCGACACATCTATATATATTTCGGAACAACCATAGACACTCTATATGTGAATGTTGGAGTTAGCTATACAGGGTTGAGGTTGATTCCAAAATATATATAGTTTGAGTTGTGATCAATACTGAGATACGTATACACTGGGTCGTGGATTGATTCAAGATAATATTTATCGATTTATTTCTGTACATCTAACTGTGGACAACTAGTTGTAGGTTACTAACGAGGACAGCTGACTTAATAAAATTAAAACATCAAAATATATTAAAAGTGTTGTAAATATATTTTGAACATACTTTGATATATATGTATATATTGTTATAGGTTCGTGAATCAACCAGTGGCCAAGTCTTACTTCCCGACGAAGTAAAATCTGTGAAAGTGAGTTATAGTCCCACTTTTAAAATCTAATATTTTTGGGATGAGAATACATGCAGGTTTTATAAATGATTTACAAAATAGACACAAGTACGTGAAACTACATTCTATGGTTGAATTATCGAAATCGAATATGCCCCTTTTTATTAAGTCTGGTAATCTAAGAATTAGGGAACAGACACCCTAATTGACGCGAATCCTAAAGATAGATCTATTGGGCCTAACAAACCCCATCCAAAGTACCGGATGCTTTAGTACTTCGAAATTTATATCATATCCGAAGGGTGTCCCGGAATGATGGGGATATTCTTATATATGCATCTTGTTAATGTCGGTTACCAGGTGTTCACCATATGAATGATTTTTATCTCTATGTATGGGATGTGTATTGAAATATGAAATCTTGTGGTCTATTATTATGATTTGATATATATAGGTTAAACCTATAACTCACCAACATTTTTGTTGACGTTTTAAGCATGTTTATTCTCAGGTGATTATTAAGAGCTTCCGCTGTCGCATACTTAAATAAGGACGAGATTTGGAGTCCATGCTTGTATGATATTGTGTAAAAACTGCATTCAAGAAACTTATTTTATTGTAACATATTTGTATTGTAAACCATTATGTAATGGTCGTGTGTAAACAGGATATTTTAGATTATCATTATTTGATAATCTACGTAAAGCTTTTTAAACCTTTATTGATGAAATAAAGGTTATGGTTTGTTTTAAAATGAATGCAGTCTTTGAAAAACGTCTCATATAGAGGTCAAAACCTCGCGACGAAATCAATTAATATGGAACGTTTTTAATCAATAAGAACGGGACATTTCAGTTGGTATCCGAGCGTTGGTCTTAGAGAACCAGAATTTTGCATTAGTGTGTCTTATCGAGTTTGTTAGGATGCATTAGTGAGTATGGACTTCGACCGTGTTTACTTGAAAAATGATTGCTTAACAAATTTTGTTTGAAACTATATATTTTTAACATGTGAATATTATGTGATATATTAATCTCTTAACGCGTTTGATATTATGTGATAGATGTCTACCTCTAGAACAAGTCCCATTGACTCACCTAATAATAATGAAGAGTCAAATGTAAATTGGAATGATTCATGGACTGATTCACAAGTTCCCGAAGAGGAACCGGAAGAAGAGTCGGAACCGGAAGAAGAATCGGAACCGGAAGAAGAATTGGAACCGGATGAAGAAATAGAACCGGTGGGGGAAATAATAAAACGGTTAAGTAAAAGAAAATCCTCAACCAACCGACCAAGGTTAATTATGGTCAATGGTGTTTCCGCCAAGGAAGCAAAATATTGGGAGGATTACCAATTCTCCGATGAATCGGATTCCGACGAGAATTCCGATGATGTTATAGAAATTACCCCAACTGAATTTAAAAAGGCAAAAGAAAATAATAAGGGAAAGGGCATAAAAATAGAGAAATCTAATTCCAACCCCGATGAACTTTATATGTATCGTCAACCCCCGAAGTCCTTAAGTTGTAACAATGACCCGGGAACCTCTAAACCACCAGGTTTTTCTAAACCAATGTGGATAACGACGGCTCGTATTAGGGGAAAATCATATATCCCTAGAAACTTGGCAAAACGAACCAAAACCGAAGAAAAAGAAACCAGCGAGTCGGAATAAGATAGTTGTATTCATGTGGTGTAATATATGTAATATAGTGTGCTTATGCTTTATGATATATGTAAAAATTGTTTGTATTAATAAGTATTTTTTTTTTATGAATCTAACTCTTGTCTATTTTACAGTATAAAAACGCAAAATGGATAGACAACCCAATATTTTAAGAGACCTACCCGGAGACATGATTGATGAAATCTTGTCTAGAGTCGGTCAGAATTCCTCGGCACAACTATTTAAGGCGAGATCAGTTTGTAAGACATTCGAAGAACGTTCCAAGAATGTCTTGGTTTATAAGAGACTTTCGTTTGAAAGATGGGGGATATCACATTGGGAAACCCATAAGTTACGATGTGTTTACTTTGACGCATATATTGCGGGGAACCCAAATGCTATTTTACGCAACGGGTTAAGAAATTATTTTGGCTCAATATATCCGAATATTGGACTTCGTGATTTAGAAAAAGCGGCTAACATGCAACATAAAGAAGCATGTTATGCTTACGGATTAGTAATGTTCGCTTCTCACCAAAGTGAGAACAAGAACATCGGGCTACAACTATTAAACAAAATGTTTCCACAAGTGACGGAGTCGGTAATTGGGGTAAGAAATGAGGTTTTTAGATTATTACGGGACTGTTGGACATTACGTAACCCTCGTCCCTTTGACGACGTTACAACACGCTGTCTTATCAACGGCCATAACGGTTATGTTCCACAAGACCAAGGATGGGAAGTAGTCCTAGTAAAACCATAATGCATGACTTGTTTCTGGACGTATGAATTACGTGTCTTTATTGCCTTTGCTGAACGACTTGTGTACTAGCTAGAATTATCTTCACAACTATCTTGTATCAAAGTTATTGTGTGCTATATTTCATGCTTTATGTAAAATAAGCGGTATTGTAAGTTTGTAAAATATTGTATAAAAGTTTGAACGCGAAATATTATTATAATCAGTTTTTCATATAGAATTGTAGTAGTTGAATTGTATATTAGCTACTAAGTATGAACTTAACGGGTAGGTACTACCCGAATTTAAACTTATAAAACGCTAATATGAAGAAAAAGCTTTTATAAATGAGTTCATATTATGCTACGAAATACTATTAACTACTCTTAATATTCTGTATGATTAACTTGTTCCATTTGACTATTTTGAAGGAAATGGCACCGACTACTCGACACACCGTGAATATGAATGAAGAGGAATTCCGTACTTTTCTAGCTTCAAACATAGCCGCAGTACAGGCTGCGCTACATACCAACAATAACCTTGGATCTAGCAGTACAGGAAATCGTGTAGGATGCACCTACAAAGAATTCACTGCCTGCAAACCTTTGGAATTTGATGGAACCGAAGGACCGATCGGATTGAAACGGTGGACCGAGAAGGTTGAATCGGTGTTTGCCATAAGTAAGTGTACTGAAGAGGACAAAGTGAAGTACGCTACGCATACCTTCACAGGTTCTGCGTTAACATGGTGGAATACCTATCTAGAGCAAGTGGGACAAGACGATGCGTACGCACTACCGTGGTCAGCATTCAAGCACTTGATGAACGAGAAGTACCGTCTCAGAACCGAGGTCAATAAGCTCAAGACAGAACTTAGACGGTTACGAACCCAAGGATTTGATATTACCACATACGAAAGACGATTCACAGAATTGTGCCTATTGTGTCCGGGAGCATTCGAAGATGAGGAAGAGAAGATCGACGCATTTGTGAAAGGATTACCGGAAAGAATCCAAGAAGATATAAGTTCACACGAGCCCGCCTCCATACAACAGGCATGTAGAATGGCTCACAAACTAGTGAACCAGATTGAAGAAAGAATTAAAGAACAGACTGCTGAAGAGGCCAATGTGAAGCAAGTCAAAAGAAAGTGGGAGGAAAACGGTGATAAGAATCACCAATACAACAACAGCAGCAATTACAACAATAATCGCAACAATTATCCCAACAATCGCAACATCAATCGCAACTACAACAAACGGCCCAACAACAACAACAACAATAACAACAGTAACTACAACAATCATCCCAACAACAATAATAACCGCAACAACAACAACAATCAGAAGCAGCTATGCCAAAGGTGTGAAAAGTATCACTCGGGGTTCTGCACCAAATTTTGCAACAAGTGTAAAAGAAATGGTCATAGCGCAGCGAAGTGTGAGGTCTACGGACCAGGGGTTAATAGAACGAAAGGAACAAATGGTGTCGGAACGAGTAATGGCGGAGCAAGTAGTGTCGGAGCAAGTTATGCCAATGTAGTTTGTTATAAATGTGGAAAACCGGGCCACATTATTAGAAATTGCCCGAACCAGGAGAACACGAATAGACAAGGCCGCGGAAGAGTTTTCAATATTAATGCGGCAGAGGCACAGGAAGACCCGGAGCTTGTTACGGGTACGTTTCTTATTGACAATAAATCTGCTTACGTTTTATTTGATTCGGGTGCGGATAGAAGCTATATGAGTAGAGATTTTTGTGCTAAATTAAGTTGTCCATTGACGCCTTTGGATAGTAAATTTTTACTCGAATTAGCAAATGGTAAATTAATTTCAGCAGATAATATATGTCGGAATCGAGAAATTAAACTGGTTAGTGAAACATTTAAGATTGATTTGATACCAGTAGAGTTAGGGAGTTTTGATGTGATAATCGGTATGGACTGGTTGAAAGAAGTGAAAGCAGAGATCGTTTGTTACAAAAATGCAATTCGCATTATACGAGAAAAAGGAAAACCCTTAATGGTGTACGGAGAAAAGGGCAACACGAAGCTACATCTTATTAGTAATTTGAAGGCACAAAAACTAATAAGAAAAGGTTGCTATGCTGTTCTAACACACGTCGAGAAAGTATAAACTGAAGAAAAGAGCATCAATGATGTTCCCATTGCAAAAGAATTTCCCGATGTATTTCCGAAAGAATTACCGGGATTACCCCCACATCGATCCGTTGAATTTCAAATAGATCTTGTACCAGGAGCTGCACCAATAGCTCGTGCTCCTTACAGACTCGCACCCAGCGAGATGAAAGAACTGCAAAGCCAATTACAAGAACTTTTAGAGCGTGGTTTCATTCGACCAAGCACATCACCGTGGGGAGCTCCTGTTTTGTTTGTCAAGAAGAAAGATGGTACATTCAGGTTGTGTATCGACTACCGAGAGTTGAACAAACTTACCATCAAGAACCGCTACCCACTACCGAGAATCGATGACTTATTTGATCAACTACAAGGCTCGTCTGTTTATTCAAAGATTGACTTACGTTCCGGGTATCATCAAATGCGGGTGAAAGAAGATGATATTCCAAAGACTGCTTTCAGAACACGTTACGGTCATTACGAGTTTATGGTCATGCCGTTTGGTTTAACTAATGCACCAGCTGTGTTCATGGACCTTATGAACCGAGTGTGTGGACCATACCTTGACAAGTTTGTCATTGTTTTCATTGATGACATACTTATTTACTCAAAGAATGACCAAGAACACGGTGAACATTTGAGAAAGGTGTTAGAAGTATTGAGGAAGGAAGAATTGTACGCTAAGTTTTCAAAGTGTGCATTTTGGTTGGAAGAAGTTCAATTCCTCGGTCACATAGTGAACAAAGAAGGTATTAAGGTGGATCCGGCAAAGATAGAAACTGTTGAAAAGTGGGAAACCCCGAAAACTCCGAAACACATACGCCAGTTTTTAGGACTAGCTGGTTACTACAGAAGGTTCATCCAAGACTTTTCCAGAATAGCAAAACCCTTGACTGCATTAACGCATAAAGGGAAGAAATTTGAATGGAATGATGAACAAGAGAAAGCGTTTCAGTTATTGAAGAAAAAGCTAACTACGGCACCTGTATTGTCATTGCCTGAAGGGAATGATGATTTTGTGATTTATTGTGACGCATCAAAGCAAGGTCTCGGTTGTGTATTAATGCAACGAACGAAGGTGATTACTTATGCGTCTAGACAATTGAAGATTCACGAACAAAATTATACGACGCATGATTTGGAATTAGGCGCGGTTGTTTTTGCATTAAAGACTTGGAGGCACTACTTATATGGGGTCAAAAGTATTATATATACCGACCACAAAAGTCTTCAACACATATTTAATCAGAAACAACTGAATATGAGGCAGCGTAGGTGGATTGAATTATTGAATGATTACGACTTTGAGATTCGTTACCACCCGGGGAAGGCAAATGTGGTAGCCGATGCCTTGAGCAGGAAGGACAGAGAACCCATTCGAGTAAAATCTATGAATATAATGATTCATAATAACCTTACTACTCAAATAAAGGAGGCGCAACAAGGAGTTTTAAAAGAGGGAAATTTAAAGGATGAAATACCCAAAGGATCGGAGAAGCATCTTAATATTCGGGAAGACGGAACCCGGTATAGGGCTGAAAGGATTTGGGTACCAAAATTTGGAGATATGAGAGAAATGGTACTTAGAGAAGCTCATAAAACCAGATACTCAATACATCCTGGAACGGGGAAGATGTACAAGGATCTCAAGAAACATTTTTGGTGGCCGGGTATGAAAGCCGATGTTGCTAAATATGTAGGAGAATGTTTGACGTGTTCCAAGGTCAAAGCTGAGCATCAGAAACCATCAGGTCTACTTCAACAACCCGAAATCCCGGAATGGAAATGGGAAAACATTACCATGGATTTCATCACTAAATTGCCAAGGACTGCAAGTGGTTTTGATACTATTTGGGTAATAGTTGATCGTCTCACCAAATCAGCACACTTCTTGCCAATAAGAGAAGATGACAAGATGGAGAAGTATCGGAGTCCGATCTCCCTAATTTCGAATCGAGAGACGAGAATGTTCAAGAGCTCGTGTGAAACGTTTTCATCCTTGAGAGCCTCATCTTGGGCTACCCGAATTTGGCTATTAAGGTTGGTGTGGATGGTGATGTTTAAGGCTCGGACACGAAGAGGCACCGCTCTTTCTTTTCGACTTAAGGCATCGGCTACTACATTTGCCTTTCCGGGATGGTAACGAAGCTCGCAATCGTAATCGTTTAAGGTTTCAATCCACCTTCGTTGTCTCATGTTTAGTTGCTTTTGGTCGAAGATGTGTTGGAGACTTTTGTGATCGGTAAAGATAGTACTCTTGGTTCCATAAAGATAGTGTCTCCACATTTTAAGTGCAAAGACAGCGGCACTGAGTTCGAGATCATGTGTTGTGTAGTTTCGTTCATGAATTTTGAGTTGTCGAGAAGCATAAGAAATGACTTTCGTTCGTTGCATCAACACACACCCAAAACCATGTTTCGAGGCGTCGCAATACACAACAAAATCGTCATTGCCTTCGGGAAGTGACAAGATAGGAGCGGTGGTTAGCTTTGTTTTCAAGATTTGAAATGCGGATTCTTGTTCGATCGCCTAATTGAATTTCTTTCCCTTGTGAGTTAAAGCGGTTAGAGGACGAGCAACCAAAGAGAAATCCTTGATGAATCTACGGTAGTATCCGGCGAGACTCAAGAATTGACGAATGTGAGTAGGTGTAGTAGGAGTCTCCCATTTACTAATGGCTTCGATTTTTCTTGGATCGACTTTAATACCTTGGTCACTTACAACATGACCAAGAAATTGAACTTCCTTTAACCAAAATTCACACTTGGAGAATTTGGCATAGAGTCGTTCTTGTCTTAAAAGTTCAAGCACAAGTCGGAGGTGTTCCTCGTGTTCTTCTTCGTTTTTTGAATAGACCAAAATATCATCGATGAACACGATAACGAATTTGTCAAGATACGGCTTGCACACGCGGTTCATAAGATCCATGAACACCGCCGATGCGTTAGTGAGACCAAATGGCATTACAAGAAATTCATAGCTACCATAACGAGTTCAGAAAGCGGTTTTGGAGACATCTTCCCCCTTAACCCTTAATTGATGATAACCCGAGCGGAGATCGATTTTTGAATATACACAAGACCCCTGTAGTTGATCAAAGAGGTCATCGATGCGAGGAAGAGGATATCGGTTCTTAACCATCAATTTGTTTAGTTCACAATAATCAATGCACATTCGTAGGGATCCGTCTTTCTTTTTAACAAACAAAATCGGAGCGCCCCATGGTGAATGGCTAGGGTGGATAAAACCACGATCAAGTAGTTCTTGGATTTGACTTTGAAATTCTTGCATTTCGGATGGAGTGAGTCTATATGGTGCACGTGCTACGGGTGCGGCTCCCGGAATAAGATCGATTTGGAATTCAACCGGTCGATGAGGTGGAAGACCCGGCAATTCGTCGGGAAATACATCGGAATAGTCACTAACAATTGGCACATCTTCGATGTGCTTCTCATCGGACTCGACTTTCTTAACATGAGCAAGGATCGCAAAACAACCCTTACGGAGTAGTTTTCTAACTTTAATGCATGAAACGAGGTTGAGTCCGGTGCAACTCTTATCGCCATAGACGATCAAAGGTTCACCATTCTCAATAGGAATTCGGATTGCGTTAAGATCACAAAGGATGTGAGATTTCATTTTGGCTAGCCAATTCATACCGATTATTACATCGAAGCTTCCTAGTTCCATGGGTATCAAGTCAATTTCAAACTCATTACCCAAAATGTTTAACGTACACCCCCGGTAATATGTGTCGGCACTCAATAGTTTTCCGTTGGCCACTTCAATGGTATAAGTGGTATCTAGTGGGATGTAGTGACCCGAACTTTTCCATTTTTATATATATTAATTGAGATTGATATTTACATGATTAAATGTTTCCAACATGTTAAGCAATCAAACTTGTTAAGACTTGATTAATTGAAATATGTTTCATATAGACAATTGACCACCCAAGTTGACCGGTGATTCACGAACGTTAAAACTTGTAAAAACTATACGATGACATATATATGGTTATATATATAGTTAACATGTTTTTATTATAAGTATGTATCTCATTAGGTATTTTAACAATGAGTTATATACATAAAAATGAGACTATTAATTTAAGAAACTCGAAAACGATATATATAACGATTATCGTTATAACAACGTCTTACTAGGTACATATGAATCATATTAAGATATTGATACACTTGGTTAATTATGTTAAATGATAAGTAAATATATTATTAAGTGTATTAACAATGAAATACATATGTAAAAATAAGACTACTAACTTAATGATTTCGAAACGAGACATATATGTAACGATTATCGTTGTAACGACATTTAACTGTATATACATCATACTGAGATATATTATATATCATAATATCATGATAATATAACAATTTAACATCTCATTTGTTATAATAAACAATGGGTTAACAACATTCAACAAGATCATTAACCTAAAGGTTTCAAAACAACATTTACATGTAACGACTAACGATGACTTAACGACTCAGTTAAAATGTATATACATGTAGTGTTTTAATATGTATTCATACACTTTTGAAAGACTTCAATACACTTATCAAAATACTTCTACTTAACAAAAATGCTTACAATTACATCCTCGTTCAGTTTCATCAACAATTCTACTCGTATGCACCCGTATTCGTACTCGTACAATACACAGCTTTTAGATGTATGTACTATTGGTATATACACTCCAATGATCAGCTCTTAGCAGCCCATGTGAGTCACCTAACACATGTGGGAACCATCATTTGGCAACTAGCATGAAATATCTCATAAAATTACAAAAATATGAGTAATCATTCATGACTTATTTACATGAAAACAAAATTACATATCCTTTATATCTAATCCATACACCAACGACCAAAAACACCTACAAACACTTTCATTCTTCAATTTTCTTCATCTAATTGATCTCTCTCAAGTTCTATCTTCAAGTTCTAAGTGTTCTTCATATATTTTACAAGTTCTAGTTACATAAAATCAAGAATACTTTCAAGTTTGCTAGCTCACTTCCAACCTTGTAAGGTGATCATCCAACCTCAAGAAATCTTTGTTTCTTACAGTAGGTTATCATTCTAATACAAGGTAATAATCATATTCAAACTTTGGTTCAATTTCTATAACTATAACAATCTTATTTCAAGTGATGATCTTACTTGAACTTGTTTTCGTGTCATGATTCTGCTTCAAGAACTTCGAGCCATCCAAGGATCCATTGAAGCTAGATCTATTTTTCTCTTTTCCAGTAGGTTTATCCAAGGAAGTTAAGGTAGTAATGATGTTCATAACATCATTCGATTCATACATATAAAGCTATCTTATTCGAAGGTTTAAACTTGTAATCACTAGAACATAGTTTAGTTAATTCTAAACTTGTTCGCAAACAAAAGTTAATCCTTCTAACTTAAATTTTAAAATCAACTAAACACATGTTCTATATCTATATGATATGCTAACTTAATGATTTAAAACCTGGAAACACGAAAAACACCGTAAAACCGGATTTACGCCGTCGTAGTAACACCGCGGGCTGTTTTGGGTTTGTTAATTAAAAACTATGATAAACTTTGATTTAAAAGTTGTTATTCTGAGAAAATGATTTTTATTATGAACATGAAACTATATCCAAAAATTATGGTTAAACTCAAAGTGGAAGTATGTTTTCTAAAATGGTCATCTAGACGTCGTTCTTTCGACTGAAATGACTACCTTTACAAAAACGACTTGTAACTTATTTTTCCGACTATAAACCTATACTTTTTCTGTTTAGATTCATAAAATAGAGTTCAATATGAAACCATAGCAATTTGATTCACTCAAAACGGATTTAAAATGAAGAAGTTATGGGTAAAACAAGATTGGATAATTTTTCTCATTTTAGCTACGTGAAAATTGGTAACAAATCTATTCCAACCATAACTTAATCAACTTGTATTGTATATTATGTAATCTTGAGATACCATAGACACGTATACAATGTTTCGACCTATCATGTCGACACATCTATATATATTTCGGAACAACCATAGACACTCTATATGTGAATGTTGGAGTTAGCTATACAGGGTTGAGGTTGATTCCAAAATATATATAGTTTGAGTTGTGATCAATACTGAGATACGTATACACTGGGTCATGGATTGATTCAAGATAATATTTATCGATTTATTTCTGTACATCTAACTGTGGACAACTAGTTGTAGGTTACTAACGAGGACAGCTGACTTAATAAAATTAAAACATCAAAATATATTAAAAGTGTTGTAAATATATTTTGAACATACTTTGATATATATGTATATATTGTTATAGGTTCGTGAATCAACCAGTGGCCAAGTCTTACTTCCCGACGAAGTAAAATCTGTGAAAGTGAGTTATAGTCCCACTTTTAAAATCTAATATTTTTGGGATGAGAATACATGCAGGTTTTATAAATGATTTACAAAATAGACACAAGTACGTGAAACTACATTCTATGGTTGAATTATCGAAATCGAATATGCCCCTTTTTATTAAGTCTGGTAATCTAAGAATTAGGGAACAGACACCCTAATTGACGCGAATCCTAAAGATAGATCTATTGGGCCTAACAAACCCCATCCAAAGTACCGGATGCTTTAGTACTTCGAAATTTATATCATATCCGAAGGGTGTCCCGGAATGATGGGGATATTCTTATATATGCATCTTGTTAATGTCGGTTACCAGGTGTTCACCATATGAATGATTTTTATCTCTATGTATGGGATGTGTATTGAAATATGAAATCTTGTGGTCTATTATTATGATTTGATATATATAGGTTAAACCTATAACTCACCAACATTTTTGTTGACGTTTTAAGCATGTTTATTCTCAGGTGATTATTAAGAGCTTCCGCTGTCGCATACTTAAATAAGGACGAGATTTGGAGTCCATGCTTGTATGATATTGTGTAAAAACTGCATTCAAGAAACTTATTTTATTGTAACATATTTGTATTGTAAACCATTATGTAATGGTCATGTGTAAACAGGATATTTTAGATTATCATTATTTGATAATCTACGTAAAGCTTTTTAAACCTTTATTGATGAAATAAAGGTTATGGTTTGTTTTAAAATGAATGCAGTCTTTGAAAAACGTCTCATATAGAGGTCAAAACCTCGCAACGAAATCAATTAATATGGAACGTTTTTAATCAATAAGAACGGGACATTTCATGGGAGTGGTGGAGTATTAAAAGAATGAGTCAAAGTCTGGGATACAAAACTCTTATCGGCACCCGAATCGAATAAACAAGTAACATAAGTGTTGTTGAGGAGAAACGTACCCGTGACTAATTCATTGTCATCTCGGGCTTCCTCGGTGTTGATGTTGAAAGCTCGTCCGCGTGTGTTGGTGTTAGCTTTCTTCTTCGGACACGCATTTCTAAAATGACCCGTTTGGCCACATTCATAACAAGTACCCGGTTTTGGTGCATTGGGCACCTTTTGAGCGACGGGGGCGGCACTTCTACAATCGTTGGCCACATGACCACCCCTTTGGCACCGGTGGCAAAATAGATTGCTACATTCACCATAGTGGTGTTTGTGGCATTTGTTGCAAAAGGGTTTATTTCCGCCATAACTTTTCTTGGCGTCGGAGGTGAAAGGCTTGTTGATGAAGTTGTTGTTGTAGTTGTTGCTTGATTGGGGGGCTTCCCATTTTCTTTTGTTGCCGCCCGATTTATCCTCGGCCTTAGGTGCCGGAACTACGATTTCTTCAACCGTTTCGATCAATTGGCGGGCCATGTTCAAAGCTTGTTGTAGGTTAGCGGGTTTGGATGACATCACTCCTTGTTTGATGCTCTTTGGAAGGCCATCCATATAGAGTTCAACCCTTTGAGATTCGGGGTTCACGAGGTTGGGACACATCAAGGATAGCTCGGCGTATCGTTGATTGTAGGCCTTGAGATCGTTTCCGACCGCCTTTAAAGTTCTTAGCTCTTGTTCGAGCTTTCGGGTTTCTTCACGAGGGAAAAATTCGACGATCATCCTTTCCCTCAAATCGGCCCAAGAGAGGGCGTGAGCTTCATCGGTACCCACCGATTGTACATACATGTTCCACCACGTGAGGGCGATACCGGCAAAGGTGTGGGTGGAATATTTGACTTTATCTTGGTCTCGACAACCGCTTATGCTAAAAACGGCTTCCGTTTGTTCGAACCATCGAGTGAGTACAACCGGTCCCCCGGTTCCATCAAAAGTGTGAGGTTTGCACCCCATGAAGGCTTTGTAGGAGCACCCTTCGCTTGAGTTACCGGCCCATTGATTGTTGTTGTTGTGGTTGTTGTTATTGTTGGAGGAGTGATCAGCCATGGCCGCTTCCACGGCGGTGGCTATCATTCGTTGTAGAGCTTGTTCGGGAGTCTCATGGCGTGGCACACAACGAGGAGGCATTGTTCCTTCAAAACACAAGAATACCGTTGATTAGTATTCTTAATAATACTAACCATGATATGGAATAAGGATAGAGAGAAATTTTTCTTAACTCGCCTTAAATTCTTTATGTCATAATGTCGGAATGTTCATATGAGTCACCGTAATATAATCCCGGAAATTATATTACCCTAATTCATATGTGCATTCGACACTAATTCATATAGTCAAGGTGGCGCGTCAATTAAATCAAGTAACGTGAGATTAAGATTGAATCAGAATTAGATATGATAGACGAGTTCGAGTATAATGCACAAGTAGTCAAGTAATTCCTACTTCAAGTCTATATGCCGGTTGTAGTCTAGACTCACTAATGTACCCTATGACTAGGGGTCGACACCAATGAACTCTAAATCCCTACAACCAACGATCTGATACCATCTGTAGCGACCTGACCAAATCATGTTTGACGGCGCCGACTACTTATGTCCCGTTGCGTGGTCATAACTCTTTAACATGACGTTTGACCGAAATATGTCGCATTCATTTCATAAGTAAAAGGATGTTTCAAGTTTACAAATGTAGTTCAAAAGACTAGTTACTCTGTAGCGACCCGACCAAATCATGTTTGACGGCGCCGACTACTTATGTCCCGTTGCGTGGTCATAAGTCTTTAACATGACGTTTGACCGAAATATGCCGCATTCATTTCATAAGTAAAAGGATGTTTCAAGTTTACAAATGCAGTTCAAAAGACTAGTTACATTTCAAAGTTGTTACGTACGAATGAAACCTATGCGACACAATTTAAAGTAGTCAAAAGACGCTCCAACTATGCATGTATACTCGACATCCAAGAAAGTATCAAAAAGAGTGCGAAAGCATGTATCAAGTAGCTTTCAAGGACCTGAGAAAACATATAGAAAACTGTCAACGAAAACGTTGGTGAAATCATAGGTGTTTTAGTAAACGTTGCATTTGAACCACAAGATTTAATATATTATGATTATCTAAATCATTTGCATTCCAAAGTTGTTATTTGTTTCGCGGGCACCCAATTATCAAAACTTAACTGTTTTGCACCCTTTGCGTAGTGTTAGAACATACACTAGACTCGAAAATATATTTCATCCGCTAACGGTAGCGAACCGTCCGAATGAGGCTCGTCAAGCCCATGTGATCACATAATATAAGTTCACGTTTACACCCTGCAAGTGTAACTAATGATAATTGAATTAAGGATTTTTGTTCAAACCCGTACGTGGAATGTTCGTTTTCGTACTTGTGTTCAATGTGTAAAAGTATGATACGTATATGTTTCTCATCCCATAGTTTAAAGCACAAAAGTTGTTTGAAAGATGGGACTACGATCTCACCTTGAGTGCACGTATGAAAAGTACTTCACAAAGTAACGTGTGCGAAATATAGTGCTAGTCTTGACCTAAACAAATAGGTCGTATCAATAACGGTAAACACGATAGGTCAAAGATGTTCAATTAGTCCTATGGCTCGTTACGACTCGATTATGTATCATGTGAAATCAAATTGTCAAGTTTCAAGCAAGATACAAGTATAGAAACAAGTTAGGAAGGTTGCATAATCATTTGGTTAAGTTTGACAAAAAGTCAAACTTTGGTCGGTCAAAGTCAACGAAAAAGTCAACGCGTTCGGGTCGGGTCCTGAACTATTTTTCTGAGGTTTTTAATCATATATAAGCATGTTAGGACAAGTCTCATGTGAATCGGAGGTCCATAGCATGCCAAACATTTTCCGGTAAAATGCACATTTGATCAGAATCTGGACGCGGCAAATGCCGCGCCTCGACCCTGGTATGTCGCGCCGCGACACTTAACGTGTGCTGGTGCCTGATTAGTTTCAATTGTTCAAGTCTTTTTCCGAACTTCGATCAAACACAAAACACAAACCGTAAACACTTATGACACGCATCTTATATCGTTGGAAAGGTAATTTGACAAAGAACACAACTAAGCACATTTCGTCAACCAAAAATATCAAATGCAATAATCGACTTTCCAACTTAAATGCCAAATTAATGCTCATCATTTAATGCTCAAGTTCATAAATGCACATTTATGATTCGGGCATTTAATGCATACATATAATACGCCGTTTTGTAGATAATCAAGCATACAATACAACCAACTACTTACTAACAATAGTTCATGGCATTCAATGCATCAAATATTCATTTCAAGCTTATCAAACCCTAATCCGAAATCATCAAAATCACTAATCAAGTTTATGGAGTTTTCTCAAGCAACCTACACATCAAATTGAAGCTAGTGATACTAGGAACACATTTAATACATGCATTTATAACATTTAACAACATTCAAGCAACCAAATTACCAAATCAAACACACCAAAGTTTATATTCAAGCTAGTTACTTCAAATAACGAAATCGAGCATATAAATCATATAATCATGTTAGACTTGAGCCATAGACACTAATTAACAACTTTATAAGTTAAAAATATCAAGAACACAAAATCTAGTGATTTTAGAAAGTTACCCAAACTTGATGAAATCGGTATGGAATCGAAGAGGAAGATGAGAGGATTCCGAATATGTAATTTGTTTTGCAAGACACCCGCTAGCTTGGATTTAGATGATGATTCTTCAAAATGGAGAATTGAAAGAAAATTGGAAAGTATGAAATGAAAATGGAAAATGAAATGAAAAAGATGGGAGGTGGGTTGACTAGTCAAAAGCTAGTCACCTCTTTGGCATTTTGGCGAAACTAGTCCCTCGAGTTCGGTTGTAGGTGCGTAAAATTTCCTAAACAAGATATTTAAAAACGTGTATTAACGGGAGATATTATAAACATATAACGGAATTCAAATAGTTAAACGGAAAAGTAAACGGAAAAAGGCGGGATGTTGCACAAACAATGGTTGGAGCGACACAAGTTTCACTAGCTTGTTAGAGTTGTTGCATAAAATGCTCCCCGAAGATAATGAGTTGCCGGTTTCAACATACTATGCCAAGAAATTGATGTGCCCGATGGGATTGGAAATACAAAGAATACATGCATGTCCAAATGATTGTATGCTATACAGGAATGAAAATGAAAACCTTCATGAATGTAATGTATGTGGTACATCTAGGTATAAACATGGAAAACCAACTGAAAAAGATAGTGACGAAAATGGACCTCCTGCAAAAGTATTGTGGTATTTCCCTATCATACCAAGATTGAAGAGGTTATTTGCAAATGCCAAAACTGCAAAATTATTACGTTGGCATGCGGAAGAGCGTAAAAATGATGGAAAAATAAGACATGTGGCTAATTCAGTTCAATGGAGAACTATTGATAACGAATTTGAAGACTTTGGGAATGAGATACTAAATATTAGGTTGGGACTTAGTTCAGATGGAATGAATCCTTTCAGAGAATTGAGTAGCGGTCATAGCACGTGGCCTGTTTTGTTATGCATTTACAACCTTCCATTTTGGCTATGTATGAAACGAAAACACATAATGCTATCCCTTTTAATTCAAGGCCCAAAACAACCTAGAAACGACATTGATGTTTATTTGGCACCGTTGATTGATGACTTAAAGTTACTATGAGATACTGGTGTACAAGTCTATGATTCATACAAGAAAGAGTACTTCCAACTACGGGCAATGCTTTTTTGCACCATTAACGATTTTCCAGCGTATGGTAATTTGTCTGGATATACTACGAAAGGGAAAAAGGCATGTCCTGTTTGTGAGAAAAATACTCACTCGACAAGGTTGAAAAATTGTAGGAAACCAGTATTTATGGGACATAGAAGAGAGCTTGCTATGAATCACCCTTATCGCTCCAAAAAAGACTTATTTGATGGTACTGTAGATAAAAGCGTTCTACCGCCACGATCGGATGGAAAAACTATTTTCAAAATGGTTAGGAAGCTAAAAGTTGTGTTGGGAAAAACCGGTAATGGTCTGCCGAAAGGGATGTGGGAAAAAAAAATCCATATTTTGGGAATTACCATATTGGAAGCATTTGCGCGTCCGACATTGTCTAGATGTTATGCATATCGAGAAAAATGTTTGTGAAAGTTTGGTGGGGTTACTGTTGAACATTCCTGGAAAAATGAAAGACGGAATTAAGGTTCGAAAGGACATGGAACTAATGAATATCAGACCTGAGTTAACACCTAAACCAATACCAGGAAGGATCACCAAGTTTCTTGCCCCAGCTTGTTACACCATGTCGAAGGACGAGAAAACTAAATTTTGCGAATGTTTATATGGTGTTAAGGTTCCATCAAGTTATTCATCTAACATTAGGAAATTGGTTTTGATGAAAGATTTGAAGTTATCCGGTATGAAGTCACATGACTGCCATGTACTAATGACTCAGATGATTCCTATTGCAATTCATGGAATTTTACCTGACCGCATACGACACACAATAACAAAACTATGCTTATTTTTCAACATGATTCATTCGAAGGTGATTGATCCTGAGGTTTTGAATGAATATCAAAAAGATATTATACTCACTCTTTGTGAACTTGAGATGTATTTTCCACCTTCTTTCTTTAATGTCATGGTTCACTTGGTTTCTCACATTGTCGGAGAAATCAGGGAATCCGATCCAGTTTTCTTACGCTACATGTATCCATTCGAAAGATATATGAGTATCTTAAAAGGGTACGTAAGGAACCACAATCGACCAGAAGGTAGTATCGTCGAAGGATATGCTTCTGAAGAGGTCATCGACTTCTGCACAGACTATATGGATGGGATCAAAAGTGTCAGGATTCCATTAAGTTGACATGAAGGTAGATTATCTGGCCAAGGAACAATTGGGCACGATTTGGGGTATCCAAAAAATGTTGGCGATATACATGACACACATTTTACTGTGTTACAACACACTACAGCTATTGATCCATACATACAGAAGCACGAGTCGTGCTTGAAATGAGAGAACCGTCAATGGAATGCAAAATGGTTGGCTAAAGAACACAAAGACAAATTTTCAGAATGGCTGAAAGATAAAGTTAGGAGCACACTTCCAGATGTTGATAAAACAGTACAGGTTTTAGCATTCGGTCCCATACAAGTGATAAGATATCAAGGCTATGAGATTAATGGGTATACATTTCACACCAAAACACAAGATGATAAGGGTAGGACATAAAATAGCGGAGTGACGGTCATAGCCTCTCAGACTGAAGTAACCATTGTCAATCGTGAAGAAAGATTAAGGATCGCTAAAAACTCATATTACGGTGTCATTGAAGAAATATGGGAATTAGAATACGGCGGTTCGGTCTTTGTACCCTTGTTTAGGTGTAAGTGGGCTGATAATCAAAAAGGAGTTAAAATTGATGAAGATGGTTTTACGACAGTAAATCTATCCACTAATGGTTATCCGACAGAACCATTTGTTTTAGCAACACTAGTTACCCAAGTATTTTATATTGAAGACCCGAAGGAAAGCAGGTGGCACGTGGTATAATTCGGAAAATGATGGATTGTTGGTGTTAAAGATGTTGTCGATGAGGAAGAATACGACCAATTTGACGAGTTACCTCCCTTTTCAATCGGTGTTGCACCTATGAATGAAGTTAATGAAAATGATACAATTTATTTCTGAGAAGACCACCGTGAGGGAGACGAGGTCCAAGATACATAAAAATTTATTATTGATATTTTTATTATGAAGTTGTAGGTATTTTTTAATTATTGAATTTAGATTTTTTAAATTTTTTATACACACAAGATTTATTATGTTAATATTTAATACTTATTGATATTATTTTTATAGAGTAAGCTTTTATTATTATTTTACTGAAATCTATTATTATTATTATTTTTAATAATATTAGTATTATTTTCTTAATCATGTAATTAAACCAATTAACATTGAAATTAAGATTGGTAATTGTTGCCCGCTAAATAATTCATCATCTACCGCCAAATTATTAAAATCTATTCAAATAATCCAAATCTAATACACGATTACACAAAAACCAGCTCAGATCAACTTTCTTCTCGTAACCGCCATCGAACAACACGACTTCAACCCTAATACCCCAAGCTTCGATCGAAAACCCCTAAATCATTTACTACAATACTCGGATGCTTCAACATATTTGAATTCTTAATTAAACCATTGGAATTCTTCATTAACCTATTTCCTGCTTCAATTCGAACCAACTGCATAAAATCGACAATATATGCTTCAATCATTTATCATGGTACGTGTATTAATTGCTTATAGTATATGTATATATAGCTAATTAGGATAGATGTATTTATACATATACAGAATTATGAATTATAATTTATGAATATTGTGTCTGTACAGTTATAAGTGTAAATGGTTTTGTACAGTTAATTGAAAATGTTAGTAATGTTATGTACAGTTAATTATGAATTATGAATTATGAATATGAATTATGAATATTGTGTACAGAATTATGAATCAAATGGTTTTGTACAGAATTATGAATTATAAATTATGAATATTGTGAATTACGAATTATGAATTATGAATATTGTGATTATATTATGAATTGTGAATTATGAATACTGTGTCTGTATGAAATGATGATTTATGAATATTGTGTCTGTACAGAATTATGGTTTTGTACAAAATTAAGAATTATGAGTATTGAGTCTGTACAGTTAATTGAAAATGTTAGTAATGTTACATTTGTATTTACTAATGTGTATGGTGTACAGAATCAAAACAATAACATTGCAATTGATATGGGTGTTGTTGCCCAACAACCACAAAGGAATAACAAGACAAAGAGAGGTGTTAACAAACTAAAAACACCAGTGGTTCCGATTGAGATAGAGTTTAACAATTTCGGGGAAGCCATTGGAGAAAATCAAAAGATTTTTTCCACTAATATAGGTGTTATAACTAGGCGAAGGATTGATTATCTTGTAGATGATTGGCAACTAATACTTCAAAAGGAGAAAGATGCATTATGGTTGGAAATCAAGGTAACCAATTAGTGATTTTAGCGTATGTAATCGTTATTTATTTCTGTATCAACTAAGTTTAATTCAACACGAAACACTTTTCGTCCGAGATGATTTTGCAAAGATAAAAACACTTCATCATTGCAACGGGGCGTTTAAGAGATTTAGGTACAAGTTACGCAAGTATATGGATGATAATCTGCTTCCTTATGAAGAAGTTGAAGATTACTTTTTCATTACCCCAGATAAATGGAGAACGTTTTGTGAACGAGAAAACACACTAGCAAAAAGGGTTAGTTTTATTCATTGAACGTCTAATGGTTTTGTATTTAGATTGTGCTATTTTAACTGATGTGTTATGTAATCATATGTAACATGTTAAGGAACTACGAGAAAAAGGGAGGAAAAACTCGTTGAAACAAAATAAAGATGATTATGCCCGTGTTGGTCGGTCAGGATATCGTGGCCATGAAAAAAAGTGGGAGCTGGAAAAGAATGATCTTAACAAACGTACGATATACCATGATATCAGTAATCCCGCTGCGAGGAATTATATTTTGGGCAGGATGAGGCCAGATAAAGAAGTGAAGACGAAATCTCCCAAGACAAATTCATCGCTTATAGATAAAATTGTATTAGAATTTAATTTGTATTAATTTATATTCTTATAATTAAGTATTTAAAATACTTGTATGACATAAACTTTTTTGTTGATTTGTTTCAGGTTAGGACGGATAAAGAGGGTGGGGATGCGTTGTTAGAACATGTAGGGAAAGAACATGGAGGTAGAACTAGGGGTCTTAGTAGCATTTTAGGCTATAGCACGGGCCTACAACGAAAAAGACAAAAGGAAAAACAAGTATTTACAGTGGAAAATATAAAGGCAATAGTAGATGAGTGTATAGAAGAGCGTAAAACAAAAGAAAATTCCGGTTCACATGCTGACTCAGAGATACAGATGCCACTAATGGACGCAGAAGTAGTAGACGAACAAGTGATGTGGCATGATGAGGTAGTTGATAACAATCAAGATCTGGAAGAACAAATGAGAGTTGAGGAAATGCGTAGAGAGGATGAAAGGCGGATAGAGGAGGAAAAAACGAGGGCGGAGGAAAAGCGTAGAGATGAGGACAGGCGGATAGAGGTACAAAAGAGTAGGGAGGAGGAAAGGCATAGAGAGGAGGAACAGAGGAGATAGGTTGAACAGCGAAGAGTGGTTGAACAGCAAAGGGTGATGAAACAATATAACCTGGAGGGACTAGCCATGCAAAATCAAGGGTCTCGTGAATCGAGGGATCGGGCAAAATACAAATCGCTGTTAAATTTGCAAACCACACAGGTAATTGGCAGTTTTTCATTCACTTAAAATTGGATTATAAACTAATAAATACATTTCTTGTTTTGATGATGTTTTTAGGAGCCGGTTGTAGTCTTCTTATTTGACCCGGATCGTATAGACCATATTGTATGTGCTAATGGTACGATATACCCAACCAACGAAGATATTGAAGTAGATGGGGAAAAAGTGTTACCTTTTTACATGAAGGTTAAAATAACAAAAATTATTAAGGGTTACATGTCCATGAGAATTTCAATACCGCTAAAAGGCATTTCAAAAGATTCGAAGAAGGAGATCTTAAAGGATGTCGTAGGATCACATGTTCAATGGCCTGTTATGAAAATGGCTCCATTCGATCGTACTGTGCAAGAAAGTAATGGGAAAATAACAGGGTTGACACCACAATCAGTGATTGAATTGCAACAAATAAAGGTTATTGTTTTTACTCTCAATTATTGTAAAAAAAATTTACTCATTATTCTTCTATCTGATACATAACTTTATACTTTTAACTGTAAATGTAATTTTTCCTTATTCATGTTCACTATAGACGCATACAGAAATCATGTTGCTGAATCCCAAAAGTACAGAACCTGTACCGTGTGCTAGGGGGATTTTGTATGGAACCGACCATACCCTAATACATGGACAACGTATGTTACCAGGATACATGAAGGTGTCAGTAAAACATGTCTTGCCTCACTATGAATCTGTGTTGCTTCCAATACCAGATAAAGATTTTGAGATTAATACATTGAAGGAAGCTGAAGGGGCTTTCATACCATGGCCTGTCTTGAGAATGCGTCTGTTAAATAAAAAGGTACCTACATAATTGCTTATTTTTAGAATTTCCTAAAATGATAAATCACTAACATACAATAGTAACTACAAAACTAGTGTGATTAGTAACTATTTTTTAATGTAAATATTAGATTTGTTAACAGGAGTGTGAAACAAAATCAAACACTGGTGAATTACAAAAAAAAAAATGATAAAAATGTTGCTCCAAGTAATAAGCAGATGGATATAAGTGCTGCTCCTATTAGTAAGCAGGTATATGTTCAACGAAGTACTTACCATATATAATTCAACTTACAAAATTATATTAATATATAAGAAAATTTTGATGATGTGGTGTTCAAGTTGTTGCAACTAACCTACCAATAATAGATTTACAAAAAAAGAAAAAACAAGATGTGCTTACCCAGCTGATCATATTGGAGAATGTCATACCCGACAGACCAATTGTACAAGAAGTGTATACTAGATGGATGACTAGAGAAGATCCTACATCCGGATGTACACTTAATACCCCTCCCGGTGTGTTTGCAGGCGTAACAGGTAATTTGGTAACTACGATTGATGTTGATGACATCATGACATTTTGGAAAAAGGGTTGGTTGGATTGCAGCATTATAATTTCCTTCATGATGTAAGTACATTTATGTTATCTTTTACACATGTTTTCATATTCATATAGGTTACATTGACAGTAACATGATATTTTACTTATGCACATGTTTGACTATAGTTTAAGTTGAACGGTAACATCATATAGCCTTTTACTTCATATTTGTTAGGGGTCTACACAACTTTATGAAAATAGCCTTTACCAAACAATATGGGTTAATTAACCCTTATTCGTTCCAAGGCAAATTGATTGAATCTGGCAAAAATGATGTGATAGACTACTTGAAGACCGCCTTCAAATCCACTTATGATTATTTCTTCACACCGTATGTTCAGAAGTATGTAAATCTTCAAATTATATCATTACTAATATATATAACAATGCTTATATATATTTTATCTTCTAAATGAACGTTGTTTTTGTTTTTCTAGAGGCCACTGGGTGTTGTTTTTAGTATCGCTAAAAGAGAACAAAGGAATTATACTTGATTCACTGAATAGGAAACAACAGAAGATGATAAATAATTATCTACTCGCAGATTGTATAAATCAGTAAGACGGCTTTGTTTATTTTAATTAATTGTTTATTTAAATATTATTTTAAATAACAGTATTCTGCATTAACTGTTAATTATTTGTATTTTTATCTAATTTTCAATAGGGCTAGGGGTCCTTTGAAATGGGAAGTAGTCAAGGTTTGTACAAACATCTATAGTCTTATGTTAATGTTGAGGTTCATATGTTTATGTTAATGTTATTGTATACGTTTTACATGTTAAACGCGTTTGCACTTGTCATGCAGTGCAATCAA
Organism: Rutidosis leptorrhynchoides; assembly: GCF_046630445.1. NCBI lineage: Eukaryota > Viridiplantae > Streptophyta > Magnoliopsida > Asterales > Asteraceae > Rutidosis > Rutidosis leptorrhynchoides. The sequence continues at coordinate 567,623,776 of NC_092335.1, read as the reverse complement.
CAACCAGGCAGTTGGGAGTGCGGTTACTATGTCCTCAGTTGGATGTATTCGATCGCAAGTGGTGGTATAAAGAGAGAATTTCGTATTGACGAAGTAAGTTGTTGGTATTGTGAAAAATTACTAAATTATTTCTGTTTGTATATTTTAAATATAACTTATACTTTATTATATATGTTAATATAAAATATATAATAAAATATATATTGGGAATCTATTTGAAATCTACAGCTTTCGTGGGATGAACGTTGCATTTCTACCATCGATCTAGACGATATTTTTGAAAGATGGCATTTGTGGAGTCCTTTTTGATCTCAACAAGGTATGTTATAATGGTTGTATAATTATAAGTTAAATTAACTGTTTGTATTACTATTTGCACTGATCAACAATCATTTTACATATCAAGTTTGCATTAATTGATGTCATATTTGGATGTTTATGTAGGATTATAGCAGAATGACAAACTTGGATGCTTACAAAATGGGCAGAATGCTAGTTGGGCGTGATATATATTTGGTGCAAAGACATTCGTTTTTTCTATGTTTAAAGTATATTAACGATAGATGTATTTTGTATTACATTTTGTTAGATATAGGTACAAATCAAATACATTATGTCAATTGTATAGTTGAGTGTGGTGTAACAATTTTAATTTGTCTATCTGTAGAATGTTTATACATTTATTTATAATCATGTAATAATTTTTTCAGTTAAACCACTTTTACAGCACATTTTAATTGTCAGCAGAAACTTACCTAGCTAACACGTCTAATTGGTAACTTGCAAACACGTCTAATTGCTAACACGTCTATTTGCTAGCACGTCTAATTGATAGTCTGTTATATTTGGCGTGAAATTTTGAATGGTAGTTAATATTAGCGGCTATTTAAAAATTTAATATTATATTCTGATATTTAAAAAATTTGGGGAAAAATGGCGGGCACAAGTTAATACGGGACACGACTAATTGAAAACTCATCAAGAACACGTCTAGTTCTTACTAACAACACGACTAATTACACTAACGGAACACGTCCAAATGGATTTTGACCACGTCTATTTGAAGTAATGGAACAAGTCTAACTGACATAACGGACCACGTCTAATTGAGATAACGGAACACGTCTAACTACCTACCGTCTAACCTATGTTGAACACGTCTATATAAGTTTATTAGACCGGTGCAAGGAACCGGTGTAATTAGCAATATCAATTAGAGATGTGTCATTTAGATGTGTCATTCAACACGTCTACATGGTCTTTTACACACGTTCAAATAGCCCGTTCTGTAGTAGTGATAAGACGTTTAAATTCTATTATGCCATTAATGTATGTGAATAGGATTATAGATGAAAGAAAATATAAGGGTAAAACTGGAAAGTAAACAAAAAATAAAATACTTCTATAACATTTCATTAAAACCAAGGCCGGATTTGGTGGTGGGTCAAGCGTGCCACCGCACTGGGCATAAAAAATTCAGGGGCATCAAAATTTTAGTTGATGTTTTACTGTACTAGAGGACTTTCAGATGATTTACAGCGATTAAACACGAGTTATAATGAATATATTGTGTTTTAGGTAAAGATTAAACTCTATAGAAGCTAAAATAAGCAAATCTCAAATTCAGTTTTAAACTTTTCATCTTGGACCGAAGAAGATGACCAAAAAGAAGAGGTGGGGTGGTGGTCACGGAGGTGGTTTTAACTTTTTTTACTTTGTAACTTTAACCCCCTTTAAATTTATGTAACATTTCATATTCATCCTTACACTCTATAAGTTTGTAACTTCACAATTTTCACACATATGAAGTCAATATACTTTAAGATATTAGAATAAAATAACATGATAGCAAACACGAAAATAAAAACTATGATAACAAAGTGACTTTAAGACACATATTGCAATCATAGACGTACTATTAACATTCTTCTTATATTAAAGATCAAATACCTCAAAAACGTAAGACTGTTGTTAATTGTGATGGCGCGATAGGGTGTGATGAGGTGTTTTTGTGGAGTTAATGCTAATTTGACAAGTGTGATGACGTGATAGAGTTTTTAATGGTAATGGAGTGATGAAGTGTGATAGGCTTATCTAATTAAATAAATTATAAAAGCATTAATCTAATTTCTGATTGGTTGAAAATCCTTCACGCCCAACAAATCTTCCCGTGATGCTCCCATCACACCAGCAAATTTTTCATCCCATCACGCTGCATTGTGTCGTGATAGAGCCAAAATCCACCTAATATCGCCACATTAAATATAGTTTTAATTGACGACGGCATAACTCACGAGTAATACATGACAAATATTCTCTAAATTTTCTGGTTGTAGATAAAAACTTTAGATCAAAAAAGTAATTGATGTTTTTATTAGAAAAATTGTACAAATATATCTTATTTTTTATATTAATGTATTTTTTATATTAATGTACAAATAATCGAGGATGACCGCATAGCTTAACTAGGTTACGTAAGATTAATGTATTTTTTATTAGGGGGCACCTTTTTTCAGACTCGTACGGGGCATCTAAAATCACAAGACCAACCCTGATTAAGACGTGCGTTTTTTTGTTATCTAAAAACAATTAATATGAGACGGAGATAGTATAATTTTAACGGATAAGACTAATAATTTGCGTGTTTAAACATTTTGTATAACACTATGATGCATAATAAAGGTTGACGTATGCATCAAATATTTAGTTGTATTCTTGCCAAGTATTTACAAGCCGTCCATACGTAAGCCATTAAATATGTAGTTCTAGAAAGCAACCAAAGTTGAAATTCAACGTTCAAAGGTTTTTTTTTTTTTTTTTTTTTTGGCATATATATATATATATATATATATATATATATATATATATATATATATATATATATATATATATATATATATACATAAAGATCGTAAAGATCCGATGGTACATACAAACGACAAAGATTGAAATTGTAAGGGCTCGTTCTGATCGACCTACAAACATTGGACGAAAACATTGATTGAAAGAGAGCGAGCACATTAAAAATGTAATGAAACAACAAACGTATAACCACCAAACCTAAATCTAAACACTACATAAAACCGGACACGTATCTAACGCCACTATCTCCACTATTTAAAAGCCGCACACTAAAATGAACGTCGGGCACTCCAGCAGCATCTAACCCGAGGCCTGCAAATCAAAGTAACCTCTCGTACCCAAAGAACCACATAACACTCCTAACCAGAGACCACATGCTCGTCAAGTAAGATCAAAACCTCGTTCGAGCGGATAAAAGGATCCCGAGAGAACTACTTCAAAAAACATCAATTTACCATGGTCAACAAAGTCAACACACGCCGACAACGACATCGAGTCCACCCGAATAGACTCGACTACGGGAGAGGCATGAACACTACAGCAGAATGACAGCCGAACAATACAAAAATACGACGTCAAACCAATAGAGACCCGGCCATCTCCGCCAAATTTTTGAATATACAAACCCACCAATTCCAACGGTCATCGAAAAGACAGTCAACTTCCGCCAGCAGCCACCAGTAACAACCAACAGCCGCTAGCAGTAGCCAACCACCACCATCGCCACCTTAGACCACGGCAGCCTCTAATGGCCCACCAACAACCGTCAGAAACCACCAGATGCCACCCGCCAGTCCTAGGCAGCAGGCGGCAGTCAACCACCATCCACCATCCTTACCACTTACAACAGCCATCCAGACCGTCGACAGCCACCAGCAACCGCCAACAGCCCACATAAACCGCCGGCAAGTGTCAGACCGTCGGAATCAATAGAGTTTCAACACATAACACTTCAACCACTAGCTAGCCAACTCTAACCCCACACCATAGCAAGCCAAAAACCATACCTGAATGCTTGTAGAGTTTCGGCGGAACTCGTCGCCTACACCCACCAAAGTAGAAAAAACCGGAAGCGAGGAGCAGAATACCAAAAAAATCGGAGCCACCCGACCTAACCCAGACAAACGAAAAGCCATCAAAAACCCCTGTCGAACCTGCAGATCCCAGATCCCATACCTAAAAGCACGGAATCGCCGCCTGTTCACTGAAAGCGTGACCGGAGAAGACGAAGCCAACGAGTAGCCAGAGCAAACGGAGCGATTGAACATTATTTTCACAAGAAGCAAAAAAAAAAAAAAAAAAAAAAAACACCGGCGAGATGCCGGTGGTCGGAGCAACCGATCTTCAAGGAGCTATAAACCATCGACCTTCAAACGTTGTTGTTGATGACTAAAAGAAATGAAAATTAAAAGCGATGATAGAAGGATTAAGCAGAAGCACCAAATTAAATTATAGGTATTTCAACGTTCAAAGTTAAATAGTATCCAATATCCCTCTATATAAACACCAACTTACTATTTGTATTGACTCTCATAACTGGTTCAATTTCAAAGACGAGATACATTTAGTTACCTCCCTCGCTTTAACTAGAAATAAGTTTATAACTTGTGACAATCATCAGCGAAAATTATAAGATAAGTTGTGCATCGATATTTCAAAGGTTGGGATAAAAAGATCAAGAAAATGGCACTAGACAACAGATATAATTCATGGGCAGATCAATGGGATTCGGAACCCGAATACTACAACAGTTATACTGGAAGCAAGGGTACCGGCATTAAGAGTAAGGTAGGAGAAGGTTTCGGCAAGTCAAAAGCAGCGGCGACAAGTGGAATGAAGAAGGTTAAAATGGAACAACGACCGGGTTTCATTGGATTAAAGAAAAGTATCATAAAACCACCCATAAATAACCACCCATAAATAAGTAACTAATCAAGGTTGGATTTTCATTAGTATTGTTCATATTTGTATGACATTCGAAGGACTCGTGAAGGATTTTGTTAACTATAGTTGATTGTTATATTTCATTAATTCATTCATTGATGATTTAAGTAAAAGAGGAGAACTTTATGATATTATTTTGTCTTTTTATTTTATTTCACATCATTTAAAGACTCCAATAAGCTAACTTATGGTAATCTTGACGTTGTTTATCTTCCAACAAGTTCTTTGTCATCGCCAATCGCCATCATTCACAATTGCATCTGCAAATTAGTTAGGAACGTTTATCATAATATATTATATTATCATAAATATATATAAAAAACACTAACACCACATATTATTTGACATTTTTTACGAAAGAAATAACCTAAATATAAAAAACAAGCAAGAGATACTTTCATAAAAAATGAAAGAACCAGAATCAAGAAGACAAAGCCCAACAAACTAAACAAAACTAAAAAACAACAAAATAAGGCAACGAGTCCCGACACAACCAACTTGCCTAAACAAACGCATAACACAAAAATAAGAAAGACAACCTAACCGGCCAGAACACCTAAACAAGAACTAAACGAACGAGACCGAGAGGAAGCTAACTCGAAGAACCATCAACTCCCTCGATACCATCCATTATAATTTTAAGAAAATTCTACGAAAAATGTTTTCCGTAACTAAATGCTGCTACATTGAACATAAATTAACTCAACAACAGTAGTATCGGATACTAGCTTATAGAGATGAAAGTATTTAACTACATACAGAAAACATATACAGCTTTCATAAGATCATAATCTGAAGTGACGAGGGAGACGACCACATCTACTTTGTGCCCTAAGTATCTCTTTAGCAAAATCTTGATTTCCAGTAAGCAAAAGCCCGTTCAAGATTCGATTAAACGTAAACTTTCGAGGAATAAATCCTCTTTCCACCATTTCTATCAACAATTTCCCCGCCACCATTAAATCATCAGGCCTCTTCCTCCCAAACATTCCACTAATCAAAACATTGTACGAATCCAAATTCGGCAAGCATTCGCCGCTACTCATGCTCTCAAAAACTTTCAAACTCTTCTCAATTTCACCTTCATCACAATAATACCTAATAATCACATTAAAAGTTTGAACATTTGGTTGACATTCATCATGTTTCATCTTATCCAAATACTCCATTGCCTCATCCATCTTTCCAACATGACACAAACCTCTTATCACTACATTGTAAGTTGTTGTATTAGGTGTATAACCCTTTTTCAACATCTCCTCAAACACTACAATAGCATTTTCAACATTGTCTTTTTTACATAAAACTTGAATAAACGCATTGTAAGTTGCAACAGAAGGAAGTATCCCAGCACCAATCATTTCATCGAACACCTGGCGGGCCTTATGAATCTCACCTGCCACCCCAAATCCGTGCACCACTGTCGTATACGTAACAACATCCATCACACATTTTCGCCTTTTCATCTCCAAAAAAAACTGCCAAGCTTCTTTAAGCTGGCCCGCCTTAAAATACCCGTTAAGAATCACATTAAACGTTTTAAGAGTGGGCTCGAGACCATTTTCTACCATCTCCCTCAAAACCTCTAACGCCCTCGGTGTTCGTTTAATCAAACAAAAACCATTAGCGATTATGTTATAACTAATCGTATCAGCTCTAAATCTTCTCTTTAAAACCTTAAACAAGTTATAAGCCATTTCAACTCGTCTAGACTTGCATAGAACATCAAGAAACGTATTAAAACTATTCAAATCTTGTTGGCAGCCATATTCTTGCATCGACAAGAAAACTTTAACAGCTTTGTCAGCTTTTCCAGCTGAGATGTATCGTTCTGTTATGATTGCAAATGTTTTGTGAGTGGGACCCAACTTGTGTTTCCGCATACGGGCAACAAGAGTCCAAACAGTCTTGTAGTCGCGTAATCGGGCAGCGATATCAATGGCGTGGTCAAAAGATGTGGTGGAGTGGGTGTAAGTGGGGTGGCGTTCGAGCAGCTTAAAGAACTGAAGGGCTTTAGGGCCATGGTTCCATAACCGTTTTAAAACTTTGTTCACCAAATCTGGTGTCCAGCAGACTGAGCTGGTTTCTAGATTTTTGGTTAGGGCTTGTGGGTCCAACTTTAGGATGAGGTTGGAGAGGCCGATGACATCATCCTCCGCCAACGTGTTAGTACTGAGGTTGTGGAACGACAATTTGTTTTTTACAGAACAGACAAGAGAGGAGTTGTTTCTTAAGTGAAACGGCACCATTTTACAAAGAGGTCAAAACAAGGGTTTGGTTTGACTCAGGCATTTCATCAAACACCTTCCATGCATCTTAAAACCTATTCAATTTTTGATTCTAGTTAAAGTGAAAACAGGAGACTCTAACATACACTGAAAACATAACAATGGTTGAAATTTCATACATTGTGTACAGTGTGATTCACATTTTATTTTACCCAACAAACTAGAAAGCGTATGTAAATGTGACTAGAAGATACCATTCGGTGGGAATATACAAAGGAAGCCACGTGACAGCGATGGATTCCGTGCCGATTGAGAAGGAAATATCGAAGGTCGTATAGTTTCTGTTTCAATAAAAATCGGAGTATAATCCAAAGACACGGCGCGGAGTATAAGGTTAGTCGGGAATGAACTTGAACTATTTTTATTCAGACGAGTGCGTAGTGTTTAACTAATAAAATTTCATTTTCACTTTTTCATTCTGATCGTTTTTATAAAAGTTGTGAGTATGTTTCTTTCGTGAAGGTAATTCTTTTTTTACTTTAGTTTGACGAAAAACGAAAATTTAAATTTAAGATTCGGAGATCCAAACTCTTTACAAATAAGTTAGAGCATCGTCTAATTAAACATCCAACGATCTTTTAAACCAACCATAAAATAAACTAGACCTTAATGCACAATTCGACAATCAACCACTTTAACCAAACAAACACAAACCATTTTACAAACAATTTCGAACAATTTATTGAACTAAACACGTCTAAAGAACATACAAGATTTCCATCGTCTTAATAATGCCAAAATTAATGTCGGGACCACAACAGAAACACGAGCACGAGCACGAGCAACCATTACCCATCACAAACTAAAAGAAACAAACTAATAAAAAGAGTCACACATCTACACCTTTTTAAACCATAACCCTTCACAATTTTGACCCAAAACATACGGATATGTTAATTAAGAAAAAAATTAAAGATAGCGCTTAGGGTTATCCTTAACAAATTTAGACATGCATGTATTGTTTGTATCTTCAAAATAACTACTCACTTCCTTCACATAACTTCTCCAATGGATCACTAAATCTTACTAAAATAAATTCTTAAAGATAGCTTTTACGACTACAAATAAAAAAATTCATTAATGAATGTATTATTATATAAGCTTTACAAATTTTTAGATCCTTTAAAATTTTCGAGTTATGTGTGACTGCACACGCTTAAGACACCCTTGATGAGAGTATATATGAAACATAAGTTAAATGCACTATCTATTAATCATATGGTGATAGTTCAACTATTTTATATGTTTGTCAAGTTGTAATATAAATTCAGAATTTTAGTACTAAATACTAATACTAATACTCCGTACTAATTTAAGTTATATGATAATATTAGTATGATGATAGACTTGCTCGTTTGACTAGTAATTCCATTAGCTTGTTTGTTTCGAGAAATTAAAACGAGTTTCGATCATGTCGAGTCGAATATTAATGTTCGCGAGTTCTGCTCGACAAGCTTATCGAGTAATCATTTTTTTAGTTCGACTCAAGTTCGAGAGCTCGAATTCAAGATATATGAGCTCGTGCTTAAAATTGAATAGTTCATTAAATGCTTGATATTTAAACACTCATAGGTCATGCAATATGTTACACAACCGGTAAAACCATATCTAACCCCGCATTACAAAAGTGGCGTCACTGAGCTGGAAGCCAAGTGGCTATTTTCTGATGCCACTGACGGACATAGTGCATCGTCAATTTGTGAAACAAATGGCGTTAGTAAGAATCTAATGAAAAGCGAAAGGAATGTTAGTGTTTGTTTGACCAATCACATTTTTATACCCTATTTTTTTTTTTTTATGGGTGATGATATTTCTACATTCAAATTTGATAGATCCACTACTATTTTACACAGTTTCCCCAAAATACCCCTCATATCTTAACTCACCTCAACCTAATTATTCAATAAATTTTTTTTACCGACGAATGTGGATCAGTGGATCATTTACTTCAACGGCCATCATCATTTGCACCCACACACGCTAGAAAGAAACTCTTACCCGAGTTGCTCGGTAACTAATTGTGAGACCTGAGTTGCTTGGCAACTAATCGCAAGAAATTGGAGAGAAAACCTTCCGCTCCCAGGAATTGAACCCGGGTTGCTTGGCAACTAATCGCGGACCCTTCCACTCTGAGACATGATACCATTGAAGCAAACGTCAGTTGGTTCATTATTCTATACATACATGGATACTTTAGGAAATGATGAAAAAATATGGTGGATCTATCAAAATTAAATCTGGATTTATCACCTCCCTTTTTTTATTATTAGTTATTTATTTTTATACAACAACAAAACCCAATCCCATATATGTGGGGTATGGGCAAGGTTGGAGAACTCGGATCTCGGAGAGATCTCGTTTGGACATTTTTGAGGAGATCTCGGCATCCCGGAATGATCTTGGGGAGTTCTCGGGTGTTGACTTACGTTGACTTTTTTTAGTTTTTTAATATAAATATACATATATACGTAAATAAATGTATATTTATATACATTTGTAAGATTTTTTTTTTTAAAAAAAGGAGAAATTTGGAAGAAAATTTGAGAAATTACATATTTTAAGAGAAATTTTGAGAAATAAGCAAGAAAATCTGAAAAAAAAACGTGGCTTTGACCAAGTTTGACCCCCTTGAGCGAGAAATCTCGGGAGATGGTAATCTCGTCTCGGCCGCCTTCCAAAAAAGAGATCCCGGGGAGATCTCGGAGAGAAATAAGACGATTTACAACACTGGGTATGGGAGATGTGGGACGTAGACAATCTTTCCCCTATCATTAATTTTTTCACCCCGAGTGAAACACTCCCAAGAATAGAGAGTCATCCCTCTCTCGATTCGACGGATAAAGAAATTGATTCCAAACGAAACTCCGACCAAAAGTAGAAAAATAAAAAAATAATAAACAAAAATAAATAAATAAATAAATTTCGCCATGTAAATGGTAGAATCAAATTTTCATGGATTTTAGAACATGTGTGGAGTTCAATTTAGACTCTAAGCGACAGTCAAGACGCTAATAATTTGACGCTTGCTATTGTCTCACTTAATAAGCCACAGTCAAGACGTTTATTTTTATACTATTAATTAATTAATTTTACACTCGATTTAAATCATATTTTAACACATCACTTAATACTTTTTCACTCGCCAAATTTAACATTCAACTATTTAACTTTACTCTATGACATTATCACGTCACATTCAGAAACTCACTTTTTATCTCACTTTTTATCAAAAAGGACATCACCCGCCTACATGTCAACAGTCAGAATTAAAAGTGGTAAAAGTGTTTTTGCTAAAAAAAAAAAAAAAAAAAAAAAAAGATTAATTAATTTTATTTAAAATTTACAATTTACTATACCTCGTGAAATTAGAATTCTAAAGCCCAAGCCCAATATCAATAGTCCATTAACAATATAACACCCGATCCCTAACCAAAACAAACTTTAACAGTCATCAATCAATCAATCAATTTAGCTTTCAAAATGGCGATTGAGGTTGAAGAAAGTGAAGCAAGAAACATATACATACCGCAAGAATGGTCGCAGGCGGCTGACACCGTAGCTGCTTCTGTTCACAATCCAGCTGCCTTCATTTGTGGGCCCAAAAACAGCGGCAAGTCAACCTTCTCTCGCCTTCTTCTTCACCTTCTCCTTCGCAGGTAACTTGTAACATATTCCCCTACTATCACATTAATTTCTATACCTTTATGTATATAAATACGTTCGTTCAACATTTTGTTGTGTAAATTTCTGTTTATCAGCTTCACGTTACCTCCATTAAAGAATTGTTGCATTAGGCATTAGCCCATATTTAGGTGAATGAGTTGTTTTATCATGCCTACTGGGGATAATTCTTTTCAACCTAGGAATCGGATTTTTCATTGATTGTCCTTAAATAATCATCTGTGATGTTGATTTAGATGGTGGGTCGCTTATTAGTTTGTTGGAGTGTTCGTGTTAGTTGTTTGGATTTTTGATTGGAATTTTTTAGGTCCTCCTGTTGATTGAAACTGAGTCTTTGATTTCTAATAGTTGTTTTAGGGCATGTAGTCAAAGTTATCCTTTAGAAGTGTTGTAATTTCTAGCTTATTGCTACTCTTATTTTTATTTATAATATATAATATATAAAAAAATTGTTGCCCTTTTAAAAAAGCTATAATAGATTCAATTTGTTTGAATAATTTATCTGGTGCAAGATTAAAAGCTTTTAGACGCATCAGATAAGGTGATTCGAAACAGTCTTATTCATCAGAATACCGTATAAATGAAACTGGTAAATGGTAGAGATGACTGATGAGGTTATGTTATCTGTAATTATAATAGTCTTGCTTTTTTTTTTTTTTTTTTCCTAGAACGAGGCATTGATATGTAAATGTTGAGTTTAAGATAGATAGAACGAGGCGTGACATCCAATGCAAGTATCAAAATAATGAGCGGAAGCATGTATCATGTATCGTTCAAGGACCTGAGAAAAACATAGAAATCTGTCAACGAAAACGTTGGTGAAATCATAGATTTAAGTAAGTAAGTACAAGTGAACCACAAGATTTGCATCAATGAAATAATAGTAATACATTCCAAAAGTTTGTTTCACGAGCACCCAATTATCAAAGCTTAACATTCCTTCCATTGTATACCCCATCACTTAGTACTAGAACAAACACTGATTCTCGAAAATATATTTCATCCGTAGACGGTAGCGAACCGTCAGGGATGAGGGTTGTCAACCCATATGGCCATATAACATAAGTTCTCGCTTACACCCGGCAAGTGTAACTAATGATAATCGAATTGAGGATTTTTTTGTTCTAAACTCGTATGTAGAATGTTTGTTTTCCCGTTCTTGTGTTCACTTAGTTCAAAAGAATCGTTTATGTTTTCTCATCCCAAATATAAGTTCAAAAAGAGTAAAAGTGGGACTATGATCTCACCTTGAGTGCACGAGTAGTAAAGTACTTCGACAAGTAAACGTGTGCAAAGAACAATGCTAGTCTTGACCTAAACAATAGGTTTGTATCAATAACGGTAAACACGATAGGTCAAAGATGTTCAATTAGTCCTATGGCTCGTTAAGACTCGATCATAATAGCATGTGAATCAAATTGTCATGTTTCATGCAAGGTACAAGTATAAAAACATGTTAGAACGATTGCACAAATATTTGGTTAAGTTTGATTAAAAGTCAAACTTTGGTCGGTCAAAGTCAACGAAAGTCAACACGTTCGGGTCGGGTTCCGAACTATTTTTCTGAGGTTTTTAATCATATATGAACATGTTAGAACAAGTTTCATGTGAATTGGAGGTCCGTAGTATGCCAAACATTTTCCATAAAATGGACACCGGAGACAGAAGCTGGGCACGGCTTATGCCGCGCCGCGGCACCCTTCTGTCGCGCCGCGACAATAGGCGGGTGCTGGTGCCTGGTCTGTTTCACTTGTCCAACTTGATCCAAACTTCAAATAAGCATAAAACGCAAACCACAAACACTTAGGACTCGCACCTTATATCGTTGGAAAGCTCTTTTGACATAGAATGCAACTAAACACAATTTAACAATCAAAAACCTCATTTGTAACAACCGAGTTTTCCAACCAAGTGATCATTCAATGCCCACATTAATGCTTCAAACTCACCAATGCACATTTAATGATTTGGGCATTCAATGCATACATGTGACATGCCATTTTGTAGGTAATGGAGCATACAATACAACTAACAACTTACTAACAACAATTCATGGCAATCAACGCATCAAATAATCACTTCAAGTTCTTCAAACCCTAACTCAATTCCACCAAAAATCAATAATCAAGCTCATGAAGTTTTCTAAGGCAACCTACACATCAAATTGAAGCTAGTGATGCTAGTAACACAATTAAAACATCAACTTTCAACATCTAACAACATATGATCATCCAAAATTCAAGAACAACACACCAAAATTCAAGTTCATGCTAGTTACACTAAAACAACGAGATCGAGCATATAAATCATATATTCATGTTAGACTTGAGCCATAGACACTAATTAACACTTTTATAAGTTAAAAACATCAAGAACACAAAATCTAGTGATTTTAGAAAGTTACCCAAATGAGATGAAGTTGGTACCAAAATGAAGAGGATGAAGAGAGGATCACGAATATGTAATTTATTTGGTTGCTAGCTCCCTAATCCGGATTTAGATGATGAATGTATGAGAAAGGAAATTGGGTGTGTTCTTGCTAGAGAGAAAGAGAGAGAGATAGGGAGATGGTAATGAATGGGTGAAAGGGGTTTGACCCTTTGACCTAGTCAAGGGTTTGATCCCTTGTCAAGTTTAGTCCCTCAACTTTCGTTCGGGTGCGGGAATTACCTAAACGAGATAATTTAAAACGCGTATCAACGGGAGATGTTATAAACATATAACGGAGTTTAAATTAGTATAACGGAAAAGTAAATGGAAAAAGGCGGGATGTTACACTCATGTTCTTCCTTGTTCTTCGAGTAAATCAATATGTCATCGATAAAAACAATGACAAATTTGTCTAAATACGGTCTACAGATGCGATTCATTAGATCCATGAATACTGCTGGAGCATTAGTTAATCCAAAAGGCATGACTAGAAACTCATAGTGACCGTAACGGGTTCTGAACGCGGTTTTAGGAACATCTTCTTCCTTCACTCTCAGTTGATGATATCCGGAGCGTAGATCAATCTTAGAATAAACACTTGATCCTTGCAATTGATCAAACAAATCATCAATCCTCGGTAATGGGTACCGATTCTTGATCGTTAATTTGTTTAATTCTCGGATGTTGGTAATGGGTACCGATTCTTGATCAAACAAAACATGCTAAAAAGTCAACACGGATGTTGGTGAGTTATAGGTTTAATTGCTCGAGTCATAAACATATATAAAGATAGACCACAAGATTTCATCAAAAGTTTATCAATAGATTCTACGTAACAGAGCACCCTGGTAACTAAACTTAACGCTATAGTGATAATTACCCCATTCGTTTTAATACGCGCAAACCAACGTGTCTTAAACTCAAATAACATACGTCCGTTAAAAGGCTAGCGCTCTAGCTCGGACGGGGATGTCAAGCCCTATGGATCCATATACAATTATTCGCGCCCACCAGTCCATATCCTATGTACTGGCAGCTACTAGTTACCAAAGCTAAGGGATTTTCGGTTTAACTCAGTGTAGAATTTTGTATGTACTTGTGTCTTATTGCGTTTAAAATAAATTGCATGTATTCTCAGCCCAAAAATATTTAAAGTATTTAAAAAGGGAGACTATAACTCACAGTTCAATATTGCGATTCAATATTGTAGGCAAATTGCGTAGACGTAATGATGGTAGATGACTGTATGGTTGGTCTTGGATTCAAGAACAATACCCCGAACAATACCCAATATTTTCTTATTTTAAAACGGTTTGAAACCCGAATTAAAAATACCCTCGAATATACTTTATTATTATTAAACTTAAAATTAAAATTATAATTATAATTATAATTATAAAATTTACGTACATATATATTTATGAAATATTTCGTCGAGCAAAACTGACCTTTTATAGTACTTTTCGATTTACTGTAGCTCATGCGATCGCATGAGTTTTCAGTGTTTTTGCCATGCGATCGCATGGCCGCCTTTTCTGTTTTTGTTTGCTAGTTCGTCGACATCAAATAGTGTTACTGTAGCAAATAGTGTTTACTGTAGCAAATAGTGTTTACTGTAGCAAATAGTGTTTTACTGTAGTAAATAGTGTTTTACTGTAGCAAATAGTGTTTTACCGTAGCAAATCACTGTAGCAAACTCGTTTTCACTGTAGCACTGTAGCAAAATACGGTTTCACTGTAGCAAATAGTGTTTTACTGTAGCAAATTAATTTTTACTGTAGGAAAGTCGTTTTTACTTGTACATATATATATACATACATATAATTGTTCATGAATCGTCGAGAGTAGTCAAAGGTAATTGTATATATGTAACAGTTCTAAAATTTTGAGACTCAATCTAACAGACTTTGTTTAACGTGTTAAAATAATAAATCGTATAGAGAATTGGTTTAAATAAGTCAAAAATTTTCGGGTCATCACACAGTTTCCCCAAAATACCCCTCATATCTTAACTCACCTCAACCTAATTATTCAATAAAAAAATTTTACCGACGAATTTGGATCAGTGGATCATTTACTTCAACGGCCATCATCATTTGCACCCACACACGCTAGAAAGAAACTCCTACCCGAGTTGCTCGGTAACTAATTGTGAGACCTGAGTTGCTTGGCAACTAATCGCAAGAAATTGGAGAGAAAACCTTCCGCCCCCAGGAATTGAACCCGGGTTGCTTGGCAACTAATCGCGGACCCTTCCACTCTGAGACATGATACCATTGAAGCAAACGTCAGTTGGTTCATTATTCTATACATACATGGATACTTTAGGAAATGATGAAAAAATATGGTGGATCTATCAAAATTAAATCTAGATTTATCACCTCCCTTTTTTTATTATTAGTTATTTATTTTTATACAACAACAAAACCCAATCCCATATATATGGGGTATGGGCAAGGTTGGAGAACTCGGATCTCGAAGAGATCTCGTTTGGACATTTTTGAGGAGATCTCGGCATCCCGGAATGATCTAGGGGAGATCTCGGGCGTTGACTTACGTTGACTTTTTAGTTTTTTATTATAAATATACATATATACGTAAATAAATGTATATTTATATACATTTGTAAGAGATTTAAAAAAAAAACGAGAAATTTGGAAGAAAATTTGAGAAATTACAGATTTTAAGAGAAATTTTGAGAAATAAGCAAGAAAATCTGGAAAAAAAAACGTGGCTTTGACCAAGTTTGACCCCCTTGAGCGAGAAATCTCGGGAGATGGTAATCTCGTCTCGGTCGCCTTCCAAAAAAGAGATCCCGGGGAGATCTCGGAGAGAAATAAGACGATTTACAACACTGGGTATGGGGGAGGTGGGACGTAGACAATCTTTCCCCTATCATTAATTTTTCCACCCCGAGTGAAACACTCTCAAGAGTAGAGAGAGTCACCCCTCTCTCGATTCGACGGATAAAGAAATTGATTCCAAACGAACCTCCGACCAAAAAGTAGAAAAATAAAAAAAATAATAAACAAAAATAAATAAATAAATAAATTTCGCCATGGAAATGGTAGAATCAAATTTTCATGGATTTTAGAACATGTGTGGAGTTCAATTTAGACTCTAAGCGACAGTCAAGACGCTAATAATTTGACGCTTGCTATTGTCTCACTTAATAAGCGACAGTCAAGACGTTTATTTTTATACTATTTAATTAATTAATTAATTTTACACTCGATTTAAATCATATTTTAACACATCACTCAATACTTTTTCACTCGCCAAATTTAACATTCAACTATTTAACTTCACTCTATGACATTATCACGTCACATTCAGAAACTCACTTTTTATCTCACTTTTTATCAAAAAGAACATCACCCGCCAACATGTCAACGGTCAGAATTAAAAGTGGTAAAAGTGTTTTTGCTAAAAAAAAAAAAAAAAAAAAAAAAGATTAATTAATTTTATTTAAAATTTACAATTTACTATACCTCGTGAAATTAGAATTCTAAAGCCCAAGCCCAATATCAATAGTCCATTAACAATATAACACCCGATCCCTAACCAAAACAAACTTTAACAGTCATCAATCAATCAATCAATTTAGCTTTCAAAATGGCGATTGAGGTTGAAGAAAGTGAAGCAAGAAACATATACATACCGCAAGAATGGTCGCAGGCGGCTGACACCGTAGCTGCTTCTGTTCACAATCCAGCTGCCTTCATTTGTGGGCCCAAAAACAGCGGCAAGTCAACCTTCTCTCGCCTTCTTCTTCACCTTCTCCTTCGCAGGTAACTTGTAACATATTCCCCTACTATCACATTAATTTCTATACCTTTATGTATATAAATACGTTCGTTCAACATTTTGTTGTGTAAATTTCTGTTTATCAGCTTCACGTTACCTCCATTAAAGAATTGTTGCATTAGGCATTAGCCCATATTTAGGTGAATGAGTTGTTTTATCATGCCTACTGGGGATAATTCTTTTCAACCTAGGAATCGGATTTTTCATTGATTGTCCTTAAATAATCATCTGTGATGTTGATTTAGATGGTGGGTCGCTTATTAGTTTGTTGGAGTGTTCGTGTTAGTTGTTTGGATTTTTGATTGGAATTTTTTAGGTCCTCCTGTTGATTGAAACTGAGTCTTTGATTTCTAATAGTTGTTTTAGGGCATGTAGTCAAAGTTATCCTTTAGAAGTGTTGTAATTTCTAGCTTATTGCTACTCTTATTTTTATTTATAATATATAAAAAAATTGTTGCCCTTTTAAAAAAGCTATAATAGATTCAATTTGTTTGAATAATTTATCTGGTGCAAGATTAAAAGCTTTTAGACGCATCAGATAAGGTGATTCGAAACAGTCTTATTCATCAGAATACCGTATAAATGAAACTGGTAAATGGTAGTGATGACTGATGAGGTTATGTTATCTGTAATTATAATAGTCTTGCTTTTTTTTTTTTTTTTTTCCTTCCTAGAACAAGGCATTGATATGTAAATGTTGAGTTTAAGATAGATGGAAGAAACGTTGTTTTTAATTGAAATTGCTCATCTTTCATTTCTTCTTAGGGACATGACTTGAAACTTGATTGTCGAATCGTTAAAGTATTTATCATAATTAAGATTATAATTAAGATTAACAAAAAAAGATTTTGAGTTTTGAGAGACTTTTTTCCAGGTACAAGAGAGTTGCATACTTAGATACTGATGTTGGACAACCCGAATTTACACCTCCTGGATGTCTCTCACTTACTGTTCTTGATAAAGAAAACATTGGTATACTTTTAAAAACCCTAATTTGTTATCGTGCATTATGGCTGCTGACATTGTTTTCCTCATTTTGTTTGTCTTCCTGATTTTTTTTTTTTTTTTTTTTTTTTTCCTGCATTACAGATTCGAAAGTCCCCCCTGAAAGGTATTAAGAATTCACTTAATCATATTCTGTTTGCTTTGAACAAAATACAAGTTTCAAACTGCTGTTCCAATACCGTTTTTATCACAAAATTAATTAGATTACAGTCTTTAAAAAGATGCTTACTTTTTCACATTATGTGTGCCAAATTCCCCAGATGCTTCTTCTTTGGTGACATTTCATCAAAACGAGATCCAGAAATTTATTTGCAATACTTATATTCCCTATGCGATCACTACAATAAACATTATCTCCAATCTTCAACGACTACATCTCCCAATAACAGTGGGGTCCCCCTAATCGTCAACACTCCTGGTTGGGTAAAAGGTATGCTTTTTATCTGTGTTTTCTTTAAACAAAGTGATATAGCAATGTTGCATTACTAGATTTGTTACGTGTCTGTGACAGGTATTGGATACGATGTACTGGTGGATATGTTAAATTATATTGCGCCTAGTCACGTAGTTAATATTTGTATTTCTGCTAAAAGTAAAAACCTGCCTTCCGGAGCGTTTTGGTCTCAAGATGGGGATGTTGGGTCAGTTACCCTGATTGAAATAAATTCAGCCCGTCAGGACTCGTTAAATCGATCGTATGTGAACTCTTTCATTAGTATATTTTAAGTTTTTTTTCTTAAAGATCTGCGTACAACATTTGTTCTGAAAATTACTCTTTTCTTTCATAAGCTACAATTAATCTCTCTTGATTTCAAATACAAACTCTAGAGGTGGCAAAGTGAGCTCAGGTTAGGTAATAGGTAAAAACGGGTCAGGTGACCTGAAACGCATCTTATGCAATATTTTCAGATTTTTTTAAAATAAAGTGTATTAAGTATGATTACATTCATTATATTATCTCAATAGTATAGTAATCTGATTGATTTAAATAAATTAATGTAGGAGGTTATATGAGTAGATATTACTCTCTTGCAACTCTCAAGTCTCAACTTATTTTGACCTGCTCTTTACTTTAAAGTAAATTGTTTAAATTTTACCTGCTTTGTCCGTAAGGTTGATTCTTCAACATAAATCAATTCATTCCTAGATAAATGGGTTAAAATTGTCACCTCTACACATTTCACTAATTACCATATGCTAAGGATTTATATTCTTATTCAGGATACTGATACGAAAGGATTCACGACATCTACGGGATTTAAGTATTGTGGCGTATTTCAGACAGTGTTTTCCTAGTGACATGAATATCAGTTCGACAGAGTACGTTGCCCAAGCGTTGGCGGCTCACCCTCCTTATGAAGTACCGATGTCGGCTGTCAAAATTAAGCACCTTCATTGTCAGGTTACTTCAAGACTTGAACATCAATATAGTTTATTTTAGTATTTTGTTAAAATAACAATGATGCATTTTGCAGCCCTGTTACGTTTCTTATGTGCGTTATTATAATCTCCGTGTATCTTGATTTGTTCTAATGTGTAACTTTGCACGAAGTGCGATATAACAAATCTTGATTAGTTGTTTGATGCATCAACTTGATTATCGTCTTGTATAACAGGTACCAAAAGCTGAAATTTTATACAGTTTGAATGCAACTATAGTTGGATTGGCAGTTGATTCTGAAGGTTATGGGAATTTGCCTCGTTGTGTTGGTCTTGGTACGTTACATTCTTTGCGCAACTTGACAACTATTTAGTAATTCTAGTGCTGCAACTTCTCTCTTTTTTTTTATGTTAAGTTTAATTCTTATATATTTATATTTGTAGGCATGTGTACTATCTAGTATAGGTGGCAAAATGGGCAGGTTGGGTAACAAATTTATGTACGAGGTACAAATTTATGTACTATCTAGTATAGGTCAAGACAACAAATTTATGTACGATGTAAAATAAAGGTGGAGTGGCTAACCCAAAACACTTTTTGTGTATCCTTTCAAGATTTGTTTTTTGATGGTTAGTGTATCAATTAAATATGAATACAAAACATATACAAGAGTATTATTTACAATAAGAATCTAATATTTTGAATAAAATGCACTCCAATACTCTTTATCAACCAGTTTAATATATTTGATGCTTACCTTTTTAGCTAAAATTATTTATTGGTACGAATCATGTCTAGGACGAATATTTAGTGGTGGCCAGGGATGAGTTGGAAAGCAATCCTGCTGGGCTGCGTACATTAGAGTATGGGGTCGGATTACACGCCCTCTTGGGTAGCCCGAACAGGGAAAACCTTCTACCTTTTTACCTATTTTATGGTACCCCTTCAACTCACAGAGAAAAAAAAAAACATCATGAACTATCACTTAGTAAGTTTTCATTCCAGGGTCAAAACTCGGCCAAACTCGGTCAAAACTCGGCCAAACTCGGTCAAAACTCGGGATTACTCGAAAAATTGGTCAAAATTGGTCAAAGTCAACCTTAGTCAACGACCGAGTCTCTCCTAGTTGCCGAGTACTCCCTAAAATGTCCTGACCAATACTCCCCGAGTTGTGATTTTTGCAACTTGTATGCATCAAAGGTTGGCAGCCACTTATATTAAAGTGTGTGTATCATTGTTGGTTCGTTTCTGTTTAATGAGATCTTGGTCAAAAGCCATAACTTTGTTAGTGAGATATCGGAAATTCAGGTTTAACTATGTGGTAGTAGGCATTCTATATACGCATTTCTATTATACATTTGAGAGTACTTGTTCGTTCTCTTTCTGTTTTTTTTTTTTTTTTTTTTTTTTTTTTTTTAAAATTTGATACAGGCAAGTTCAGTTCAGTTAATATGGGCAGGAAACAAAACTACTTCCAGTTTTGACTTGATAATAATCTATTCTTTTTTCAGGAATTGTTCGTGCAGTGGATACTTTGAAGCGTGTTCTTTACATAATAACTCCGGTTCCACAAAATGTTCTAGAAGATGTTGATTTGCTACTTCAAGGATTTATTCAAATACCTACTTGCTTGCTGCAGGTATACCCATACATGTGATATAAAATTTTCTAAGATGACATATTCACGAGTCAACGTTTATTATTTATTTTTATTTTTTTCGTATTTACATATATATGGTAGAGGTGGCAAATTGAGCAGGCAAGTTTATGGGTCAAAACTAGTTGGGGCCACTATCGATTCTTTGGTATTTGTATCCATTAAGTAAATCCCAGTAGTATTTGCATTCCCACATATGATGTTATCTGTTTTGTTTTCTTGAGAACAATATTGGTTGGACCAAATAGTTAATCACTCATTTTGTTGCTGGACTTAGAGGTGGGTATTTCAACCCATTTACTTTAGGTATGGGTTGGTTTGGGTTTTGTTTTATCAATAAGACTATATATATATGACAAGTCAAAGGTAAAAAATAATACTCTGAACTAAAATATGTAAAAATAATGGAATAAAAATGTTTGTGGGCTTACTCGATTCACCTGGTATGACCCAGAGTCCATTTTGACCTGTTACTTTAATTCCCGCCCATTTTGCCACCTCTATACTGGTGGTCGTCTGCTTTTTTGATTGTGCTGGAATTGATCTAAAAGTGTGTTTTTCTTTGACTTTTGCGTTCAGGTACAAGGATGCATTTCACCGTACATGGCTTCAAATGTCCTGCCAGGAATTTAGAGCACTAGATTTTCAATTTTGTACGCGTTATTTTAACAAACTCACCGTGATTTAGTTGTTATTGAGCTCAACTGTTCAAGCACAAATTCATGTATGGTAGGAATTATGTGAATTAATTTTTTTCGCTTTATGTAGAAAGATATTGCCCATACATCTAAAATTAGAAGTTTAAATTCATGTTATTTGCCCAAATTTGGTGTGACAGACTGATAATATGCTTCTTCAAAAAATTATAATCCAATCAGGTCTTTAAAAAAAAAAAAAAATTCACTATGCATAATGTAACTACGTTTTCTTGTAAAATTTGGTCATGTGAGGTGTTGTGATTTAGCGCACTTTCAAGATCCGAGAAATTAATAGAACAATTAAGCAATAAATAAAAACACAAGATTTTACGTGGTTCGGCTTGAGGCCTAGTCCACGGGTGGAAGCAGGGAAGGATTTTATTAGCAAATATGACAAACTCGAGGTTACAGTGTATCACTCAATCTAGGATCTAAAATACTAACAACGTATTTAGACCGATCACTAGATTATAACACTTCCCTCTTAACTCACTCGTATAGAATTTTGATTAACAATTCTATACTTCACTCTTTTCTCTATACTACTTTTACAAGAGTTAATTAAACTCTTTCAAGTATGAGATGATCTTCAAATGAAGCAATCTTCATCTCCTTTTATAGATGTACAAAGTGGCTACCAATTTGTATACAAGTTGAATTTGGCTTCTAAAATCCAACTCATAACATAGTTGGCTTTCTAGAGCTTGTAAGATAATAGTTGTCATGCATGTATCTAGTCATCATTCTCGTGTGAAAGCAAGTTGGAATTGAGTCAACATATAACATTGTGGGCTTGACCACCATCCAACAAATCTCCACCTTGACGAACATTCCACGCCTTTGCTATCCTCTCTCAATCTCTGCTTCCTTCCATCCCCTGAGGGCTCATCACTTTTGAATACCGCGAATGCCAACCAAGTCCAAGCAATGTTTGAATTTGATTGTAGTAACTACCTTCGTCAACATATCTGCTGGATTATCTGATGTACTAATCTTTCTCACAATTATAACCCCTTTAGATATTACTTCGCGAATAAAGTGATACCTTATGTCTATGTGCTTGGTTCTTTCATGATACATTTGATTTTTAGTCAAATGTATCGCACTCTGATTATCACAATGCACAATAGTCTGATCTTGTCGTATACCAAGATCACTAACCAAACCCCTCAGCCACTTTGCTTCTTTCACACCCTCTGTCATAGCCATGTATTCTGCTTCAGTTGTGGACAAAGCAACAGTCGATTGTAATGTTGCTTTTCAACTAACAGCACATCTTCCGAGAGTAAAAACATACCCAGTCTGAGACCTTCTCCGATCCAAATCACCAGCATAGTCTGAATCAACGTATCCGGTAACATTAGTATTACCACCGCTATCAAATACTAAGCCAATATCGGTTGTCCCTTTAAGGTACCGAAGAATCCATTGCACCGCTTGCCAATGAGCTTTCCCTGGACGATCCATATATCTGCTCACCACGCTTACCGCCTGTGCAATATCCGGTCTAGTACATACCATAGCATACATGATGCTACCCACAGCACTAGCATATGGAACATGTGACATATGCTCCACCTCCTCCTCAGTTTCCGGTGACAACGCCGATGAAAGTTTGAAATGTGCAGCAAGTGGAGCACTAACCGGTTTGGAGTTATCCATCCCAAAATGCTGAAGAACCTTCTCAATATATTTCTTTTGTGACAAATACAATTTTCCTTCACGTCTATCTCTGATAATCTCCATTCTCAATATCTTCTTAGCTGCACCCAAATCTTTCATCTCAAACTCAGTTTTGAGTTGAGATTTTAACTGATCGATCTCTGACATGTTTTTCGAAGCAATCAACATATCACTCACATATAATAGCAAATAAACATACGAGCCATCAGGAAGGTTCTTGTGATATACACAACTATCATAATTACTCCGTGAGTAACATTTACTAGTCATGAATACGTCAAACCTCTTATACCATTGTCGAGGTGATTGCTTCAAGCCATATAATGACTTTTTCAACAAACATGCATAATCTTCCTTTCCTTGGACAACAAATCCTTCTGGCTGGCGCATAAAGATCCGTTCCTCCAACTCACCATGTAAGAATGCCGTCTTGACATCTAATTGCTGCAACTCCATATCAAGTAAAGCAACCATGGCAAGTAACACGCGGATAGAGGTATGTTTTACGACCGGTGAGAAAACTTCATTAAAATCAACTCCCTCTCTCTGAGTAAAGCCTTTTGCTACAAGGCGTGCTTTGAACCTTTCATCTTCTACACCCGGAATTTCGTCCTTCTTTTTGAAGATCCATTTGCATCCAACAATCTTCTGACCTTTTGGCGGTTTCACCAGCTCCCATGTATGATTCTTATAAAGAGACTCCATCTCTTCATTCATAGCTACAGACCACTTTGCAGATTCTGGACAACCAATAGCTTCACAATATGTAGCAAGTTCTTGGACCTCTATATCTTCTGCCATGCTCAGAGCATAAGCTACTAAATCTTCATGCCCAAACCGTTGTGGTGGTCTTATAGCTCGTCGTTCTCTATCTCTTGCTAGATTATAATTCTGTAGATCATGTTGCTCATCTGAATGATCTTCTGGTGTCATATGATCAACACCAAAGTCATGTACATCTTCTATAATGGGCTCGACAGGAGTATCTTGTACTACTTCTTGTGGAACATCTATTTCTTGCTCCACCTGCTCCTTAACTTCACGATCTATTCCAGCAACTACTTGTTCTTTCTCTGTCTTTTTCAACATAGCAGACTCGTCAAATGTCACATCCCTGCTGATAAGAAATCGGGATGATTTACCATCAGGGCACCACAATCTATAACCCTTCACCCCATCTGCATACCCTAGAAATATGCATCTTTTGGCCCTTGGCTCAAGTTTACCATCTTTCACATGAGCATAAGCAGGACAACCAAATATCTTCAAATCACTGTAACTTGCAGGGGAACCTGACCATTTCTCCAAAGGAGTTTGACAATCAATTGCTGTTGATGGAGACCGATTTACCAAATAACAAGCTGTGTTGACAGCTTCAGCCCAAAATATATTTGGTAATTTTGCATTTGAGAGCATACACCTCACTCGCTCAAGGAGCGCTCTATTCATTCGTTCTGCAACGCCATTCTGTTGTGGTGTAAACCGCACTGTGTGGTGTCTCACAATGCCTTCGTTCTTGCAGAACTCATTGAATTCGCCTTTGCAGAATTTCAGTCCATTGTCAGTTCTCAAGCGCTTGATGAACTTTCCAGTCTGCTTCTCTATCATCATCTTCCATTGCTTGAAATTGACAAAGACTTCATCCTTACGTTTAAGGATATAAACCCACACTCTTCTCGAATAGTCATCAATAAAGGTTAACATGTATCTCGCACCACCTTTTGAAGGAACAGGAGATGGACCCCAAAGATCTGAATGGATATAATCCAAAGTACCTTTTGTCCTATGAACGGCTGTGCCAAACTTTATTCGGCTCTGTTTACCGAATACACAGTGCTCGCAGAATTCTAATTTTCCGATATTCTGGCCACACAGCAAACCTCGTTTACTAAGTTCCATCATTCCTCTCTCGCACATGTGCCCAAGGCGCATGTGCCATAACTTGGTGGTATCTACATCTTTATCTGATGAAGAAACTCCAGCCGCACCAGTGACCGTGTTACCCTTTAACAAGTAAAGGCCGTTGAACCTTTCACCTTTCATCACAACAAGTGCACCTCTAGAGACTTTTAATACTCCACCTCGAGCTCGATACTCGCAACCGATGGATTCCAGAGTACCCAAGGAAATAAGATTCTTCTTCAATTCTGGAACATGCCTGACTTCTGTCAGAGTCCTCACCGTGCCATCATACATCTTGATTTGGATTGTTCCTATGCCAACAACCTTACAAGCTACATCATTTCCCATAAGGACTTTACCACCATTTATTTCTCGATAGGTGGCAAACCAATCCCTAATAGGACACATATGATAAGAACAACCCGAATCAAGAATCCACTCGCCAACTGAGCGGCTATCGGTAACACTAAGAACATTTGCGCTATCAGAATCATTTTCTGCAATCGCGGCAACTTTATCGGCTCCCGTTGCATTCCAAATCTCTCTCTTTCCTTTTAAGTCTGGACAGTCTCTTCGCATGTGACCTTCCTTGTGACAATTGTAACACTTGATCTTTCTAGATCTTGTTTTTGATCTAGAACGATCTTTGTTGTTACTACTTGATGCTCTATCGTTACGTCTTCCTCTCGCCACTAAACCTTCCGCACTTTCTTCCACATAATCCGCCGATGATTTCTTCCTTAACTCGCTAGAGTTTAAGGTAGATTTGACATCCTCCATGGAAATAGTTTTTCTACTATATAGTAGAGTTGTAACCAAATGCTCGTACGATTTTGGAAAGGAACATAAGAAAATTAACGATTGGTCTTCATCATCAATTTTCACACCAATATTATTCAAGTCCAAAATTATTTTATTGAACTCATCGATGTGATCATTTAGTGAACCTTCTTTCATCCGAAGAGTATACAACCGTTGTTTCATATACAACAGGTTTGTGAGACTCTTAGTCATATATAGAGTTTCTAGCTGTTTCCCAGAAGTTCATCCTTCTCTTCATCTGTCAACTTTTCGGGTAGAGATCCTCTCCCTTTCAAAGCTAACAAATAACCTTGTTGGCTCAATAGAGCCCGCATCTTCATTCGCCAAAGACCAAAATCGTTCTGGCCATTAAATTTCTCTACGTCGGACCTTACTATCGTCATCTTGTATATTTAATCACAACTATAGCTCTGATACCAGTTTGTTGTGATTTAGCGCACTTTCAAGACCCGAGAAATTAATAGAACAATTAAGCAATAAATAAAGACAAAAGATTTTACGTGGTTCGGCTTGAGGCCTAGTTCACGGGCGGAAACAGGGAAGGATTTTATTAGCAAATATGACAAACTCGAGGTTACAGTGTATCACTCAATCTAGGATCTAAAATACTAACAACGTATTTAGACCGCTCACTAGATTATAACACTTCCCTCTTAACTCACTCGTATAGAATTTTGATTAACAATTCTATACCTCACTCTTTTCTCTATACTACTTTTACAAGAGTTAATTAAACTCATTCAAGTATGGGATGATCTTCAAATGAAGCAATCTTCATCTCCTTTTATAGATGTACAAAGTGGCTACCAATTTGTATACAAGTTGAATTTGGCTTCTAAAATCTAACTCATAACATAGTTGGCCTTCTAGAGCTTGTAAGACGTAACAACCCTGCTTTTTTCGTCACTTCCGTAACTTTCTGTTAGTTAATTTAACGGTGATTACTTGACGTTTTATGTGTTTATGTGTATTAAATACATATTTGATCCTTGGAGGGTTACGATAATTAATATAGGTTAATATTAATTTGAAAATATATTTCGGATAAAGAAATACGATTAAAACGATACGGTTGGATAACTGCTTTTTGAGCAACGAAACGCTGGGGTTTATTTTAATAATTATTAACTTTTGAAAAATATTTAATTTATTTGGTGTTTTAATAAATTAAACTTAGTGGATGCGTTTTAACGTTCGATTAACGTTCCGGGAATTCAGTACGATTAACGGTAACTAGAAACGAGCCTCACGATCACTCGAATAACCCAAACGAGCCCCGTGTTACAATTTTGGTCACCACCTCAATTTACAAGATCATTTTGAGGGATATATCATATCATAATAACTCATATTAAACATGTATATTAATTAAATACGTTAATCTATAAATGAGATAAATCTAAGTATACAAAGTTAATTAGTACGGAGTACTATTAATAAAATTCATCTTCAGATCACAATAACACTAATAATAAATAATATGGCGAAATTAGATTTTTGGTGTCTTGAGCTACAATTAAAATTAATAATGAGTATAAAGTTATCTTGTTCCAAGTTCAAATAAAGTGAGGAGATAAGGTAAAGTGGTGAATCTGTTAAGATATTGATGGAGTCAAATACCCATTCACAAATATACGCCCCTCATCCCTGACTTAGCGGTACACGGTGAGTTAGTTTCCTTGGCCAAACTCAAAAATACATATTTAATATAATTGTATAGCACTATAGCATATCATCACATACCCTCATAAAAACACTCCCAAATCCAGTGGTATAGTTTAGAAAAATATATATAACAAACGATAAGTCGAAAAGCTCTAAAGGGATCGAGAAGTTTATGTGTTGATTTCGGTGCGAAGCCAGTTTAGTTTTAAAGGTAAGTTATATTTTAACATGATTATGGAGATGTTATTAAACAATATTAATTACCTGTTGTCTATAATTCTTATAGAATTGAAACGAAAACAACCCAAGAAGCCATCAATCTTGGCTCATGGGTGGTGTACGTTCGGGTTACTAAGTACATAACTTACTAATGAGCCAAAATTTAAATATGAAATTTATGATATGGTAACATGCTAGTCATGACTACAAAAATTGATTTAGAGTATCATAATTAAAAATAAATTAAAAGTCAAAAGATATGTACTAAATATATATATATATATATATATATATATATATATATATATATATATATATATATATATATATATATATATATATATATATATAACCTAATCAATTAAACTAATCCTAATCATGAAGTAGTTGGCTAAAAGATGAAACCTAAACAACCATTAGATTGTTCTTATACTCTTGGATTGGAATTCTAACACCTAATATACCACATTACCATCTTCTTTCCTTATTGACATATCACAATCAATATTACATATGTAGATATATGCACTGTATGATTTAACATATGAACAACTCTACAACACCATCTTTTCCTCTTCTATTTCTGTTTACACTAGAACCACATACATATCCTTTTCTTTCTCCCATAAAAACTCACCATCATCGATCATCTTTTCTTCAAGAACACCCTCGATGTTTGCTTGATCGTTAAATTGATCGCATATCCGTGTTCCTCTCGACGAGCCCTACGTATCTATACCAACAATTGTATGATTAGGGTAAGATCTAAAAACTCTATTTTTCCAGATTTAATTGTTTATCATATGATTTAATTGTTCTATTGCTCAATTGGTCGCGTTTGTACATGTAATTAGTCGTTATATTGCCTGAATTGCGAGTTAGGGTGTAATCACGAATTGTATTGCTATGCTACTGGTTTTGTGACTTTGTTTTCTATAATTTAAAAGTGTTTATATGGATAGCTATCGAAAAACTATTAAATTTTCTCACTTGAATCGCATGATTTCGTTTAGTATAGCCTAAGTTATGATCGTTTGAAGTTTCGGTATGAAATTATGCAACAAAACGAAAACTGCAATTTGTGCGTTACGAATTGGCATGTGAAACTTATACCACTGGAAAGATAATTTAAAAACACACACTTTAGACTAGGATATCATGTCGTTTGCTCATGTGAAACCCGAGTTATGCTTGAATTAGTGTAAAAGTAGTTTTATACAGCACTTGCATGAAAACGACCTTGTATAATAAGATGTGTTAACTTCTGTGATTAAAGCTTTGCATATTTGAAATCTACTCAAAAAGTACTTCATCTTTCTTGTAGATATCATAGGCTAATTGTATCTAGATCTTTGGATAATCGCGTTCCAATGTGACTAGCGAGACTAGAATCGAATCTGTGAATTGCTCCCTGTTTTATACTCTGAGGATTGTGTTTATTGAATGAGCATGTAAGCTTATGGAATATGAATTTTAACATGATATGTGACTTATTTTTAGTTTATGTCAATCTCTGAAACCTTATGCATTGGGCACAATAGAGCCATACTTTCTGTAAATTCTGATTGAGCTGAAAAACCGAATATTCAACTTGCTTGAATAAACTGTACAAATTGGCTAAACCAAAAGTGCTCGATTTTTGATATGCGTTAGTTTAACTTGTTTGTGAACTATGGCCACTGGTCTTGTATCAATTGCATGTTCCTAACTCCGGTTATAGCCGAAACCAAATCAGTGCGTGGTCAGAAACTGACTTGGTGAACCCCAAATGTACCCCTTCTGATTCCTTACTTTTAATTATCGTATGAGACCCTGGCCAGACTTTTTAGAATCGATTTTGAGTATACTTATGATCTGGAGTTTGCCATGTTTACTTGAATTTTGTACTATGAGATAATATGCTAAGTTTGCTACATGTACATGAACTTTGTGCACAACGATAAACTAAAATTGTGAAATTGACCAATTATGATCTAAAACGTGTTGTTTGACTTAGGTTTGACATGTTGACCAAAATTTGACATGAACCTACTGATGTTGAATTTAGTTGACTACTTTGACCAAGTTTGACTTTCGGTTTGACTTCGGTTGACTTTGTTTGACTTGCATGAATTAGTTGACTGTATGTTGACTTCTACTTTGAAACGTGTCGATTCGAGCAATAAGAAAACTTATACTATGAAACCACACTTGTTTAAGAAATATTTACTGACCAACCTAAATACATATACTTAGGTTGCATTACTCGGCTATAAACCGTACAAGTAAATTGTCCACTTTTCAATCCGAGCTTTATTCAAAGGTGAGTCTACAGTCCCGCTTTTTACATGTTTTCAGGGATGAGAATACACGCTGTTTTACTTACATTATCAAATTCTTTTTGTATTGACACGAGTACTATATCTGCATATTGAGTTTGTACACAAAGCCTCTAACTTGAATACTTTAAATACCATCGGTGTAGGCACAATTTAGATGGACGGATCCGTTAGGTTGACAACCTCACCCGCTATAAAAACTGTGGTGCATTTATTTTGAACATAATACATTCGTACAAGTGTATAACAATTTTTATGAGGTAAAGGAAGGTATAGTGGATTCTATACTTGGGTCATTGCTAGTATTCAGGTGCTCATAGATTATGCAAACGTTTCGCAACTTGGAGTTGTACTTGTAAAATCTCGTGGTCAAGGATCTTAAACTATTTTATGATAACTATTTTTCAGATACTATACAACGTTATTTAAAACTGTGATTTACGAACAAATGAGATAAAACTTGACATGGTATTGTCTACGAATATTTGAAACTTGATATGGTATTGTCTACAAATGATTGAAACTTGACATGGTAGTGTCAACAAACTTTTGAAATGGGACACGGAGTTGTCTACAAACTTTTAATATTGAATCTTGGTGGTCTTCCACTAATAACGTTTTCGAAATGTATTTCTTAAACATACTGTATTGTTTACCTAAAACCTGTAGATTCACTCAACATTGTTGTTGATCCGTTTTGCGTGTTTTATTCTCAGGCATTAATTGTTTCCGCTGTAAGATATTGTTGTTACATAGAAGTCAAGCCAAGCACTGGGACTAGAGTTAACATTCCGTTAAAGGGATTTTTGACGGGGTGTAAAAGATGGTATCAGAGCTTTGGCTATAGGGAACTAGGATACATTAGTGTATCTAACCGTAGGGCGCATTAGTGAAGTCTAGTCTATAGCCGTGTGTCTTGGACGACTTTTAAGCACTGTACTTACAATGTATGTGTCACTATGCTACATGTAGGGCTACACATTACATCACGTATATATACACCTTACACTCATATGATATGGACTTGAACTGAACACCATACTACAAAACACATACGTACACGCGACGTGAGATTTAACTAAATTAAGTTGATTACGCCATCTTGAACTTATGGAGTGATGTCGAATGGAAATGTGAGATAGCGTAATGTAATGACCGGGATTACATTACGGTAACTCATATAGAAGTTCCGACATCGCAAAATAAGGAATTGGGAGCGAGTCAAGTAGGTTACTTGGATAGATACCGTTTAGAACATAAACTGTTTAATTTAAAATATGAGTAGAAATTTACACTGTACAATTTAATTGTTATTATAACCTATAAGGAGCGTGTAATCACGTCACAATTCGTCACTACCCGACACTGTCCGTCACCCCTGATTTCTACTCGGCACTATGAAGACACTGCATGTACATACTCATCATCTTATACCACTACTCCTTGCTATTTATCGTTGCTTAGTACTACCCAACGCCGCCTCTCACTGCTAGTCACGACTGATCACTACTTCTCACTGCTTGTCATTACTACTTAATGCTACCCCTTGCTACTTGCTACTTGCCACTACTAAATACTACTCATTACCACTTACCACTACTAAGTACTACTCGTCACTACTAACACCTTCAAGTTTTACTACTCGCTACTGTGCATCACAACTCATTTTCGATACGTCTTTAGAGGAGGAATTCCTGATAACAGCTCGCACAATACGTAGTAGATATTGCCTACTCGATTTCCAACTTACCTATCATTCAGCCACCCGCCGTTCATGATTTTTGAAACGACCCGTCCTAATCCACCTGGACGAAGTCATCAACATTTGGTCCCATTGCGATGATCGACTCCAAGTAATGTCCTTAAATTGAGCAAATGCACAGCGGAAGACTTAATTCGTACCTGAGAATAAACATGCTTAAAAGTGTCAACCAAAAGGTTGGTGAGTTCATAGGTTTATCATGATAATCATTTCAATATATTAATAGACCACAAGATTTCCGTTATCATAAACATAATACACTCGCAAGTGTATGTAAAGCATTCTAAGTGGTTGAGCACTTGGTAACCATACTTAACACTTAATCAACGTCGCATATTCCCTTTATTATGAAATCTCCCTACACCGTATCAAGTGTAGTCACCGAAACGAAGTACTGTGCAACCGTTGAATACTGGTCGTCCAGTTCGGTTGGGGTTGTCAAGCCCGATTGATCTATCAACAGGATTCGCGTTTACACTACCCCATGTAAATAGTAGTTACCAAGCTCAGGGAAATATGCCAGTGGTACAACTCAACGTAGAATATATTTTTAAGTACTTGTGTCTATTTCGTAAACATTTATAAAAGCAGCGCATGTATTCTCAGCCCAAAAATATATTGCAAAAGCAATTAAAAAGGGAGCAAATGAAACTCACCATACTGTATTTTGTAGTAAAAATACATAGAACGACACTGAACAGGTATAGGGTTGGTCTCGGATTCACGAACCTATATCATTCATATATATTAACAAATATAATTGTAATCAAACGAATTTACATATTAATAGTGATATAATTGTTATCTTAATTAAGTGTTTCATTAAAACCCTAATAAGTTACATTCATTAATATTTATTTTTAAAATATCAATATAGTTATGTTATATGTAGTAAATATATCTTTATATAACTAATAGTTATTTGACAAAATAATTTTGATAATAATAATAACTAAAAGTTGTTTTATTTTATAATAATAATAATAATAATAGTTATTATGATAATAATATTGATAATATGAAAATAATAATATTTATGTCAAAATAATAATAATAATAATAATAATAGTAATAATAAAAATTTTAATAAAAATAATAATCTTTCTAATAATGATTATAATAATAATAATAATAATAATAATACTTTTAATATAAATGATAGTTTTTAATAAAAATGATACGAATAATAATATTGATGATATTATTAATAAATTTTTTTAGTAATGTTAATAATAATAATAATAACAATAACAATAATAATAATAATAATAATAATAATAATAATAATAATAATAATAATAATAATAATAATAATAATAATAATAATAATAATAATAATAATAATAATAATAATAATAATAATAATAATAATAGATAAATAACTACCTCAAGGGAGTAGCCCTTAAAAAATGCCCAAGTCCGGGTTTGAACCCGCGACATCCCGTTAACCCGACAACATTCCATACCAATGCTCTGTCTATTAATTTTCTATTTTAACTTATGGATTAAATCCATGTCACCACTATAACTGTCATCTCCATCATTCATAAACATAATCATCATTTCTTTATTATCATCATTTCATCACCATCTGTATAATCATAATCATAATCTAATTATTATTATAATCCTCATCAATATCATTATAACATCTCTTCATATATATCATCATCTAAATCATCTTGATCCTAATCATAATATCATCATAATCATAATCTCATCATTCTAATCATCATAAACTATTATGTCAATCGATTATTATCATCCCCATAATCCATTAGCCTCATCACCAAATGTTATCGTGTTACTATCATGATCATAATCAAAATTGAAACTCCTAATCATTTCATCATTGTGACCTCGCATTATCATCATCTCGTACTTCATTTTTCATTATTATATATCATATATCATTTACTATCTTATATCATCTCATCATCATCGAATCATGTCATTTCATCACCATCATCCTATTCATCATCGCAACTTGGTGGTTTAAACATAGAACGTGTATAGCAACAGTTCAACCGAAACTATATGTGATTGGATCTCGGTTCACTGACATAAGGAAGATATAAGGCCCAGTCAAAACATGGCCCAACTGAAAACAATTTTTACAGCCCAACTATAGTATAAGTAATTTGTATTCGGCCCAATGAAAAGAAAATAAATAACTTGTGGCCTATAAAGATTTCTGTACAGCTGTCCACTTCAATGCTTTTGTAACCTTCCAAGAACATGTATTAATCGACCAACAATAGTGGTGGGGTTTTTGGTTTAAAGGCTGTCGATGATTTAGGAAAAAGACCTACACAAGTTGCATTAGTTTATAATACTTTGTTGTGTAGTACTAGTAATCAAGCAAGTGGAAGTTCGATGGGTTTATGACTAGCGAAACAAAAATAGAAATTAATTACAGCAGTAATTAAAAAGATTGATGTTGCAGGTAATTTTAATGGTTGTGGTAGGGGTTCTTCAAGACATGAGTTTGAAACAGATAAAAAAAAATATAACTCGTTTGATAGGGTTTGTTGAGGGTTTGATCAAACGGGTTTAAAAAAAAATAACAATCGCTGTACTTGCATCTATGGTGGTTGTTTAATGTTCGATATAGGCTATGAAACAGAAATATATTGTAGCAACAAGTGAGAGAGAAAATATATATATATATATATATATATATATATATATATATATATATATATATATAGAGAGAGAGAGAGAGAAGGAGGTGATAGAGATGATCACGGTGGTGTTGAAAGGTGGTTACTAGGGTTGAAGGTGATGGGTGTTGAGAAGGTGAGAGTGGCGGATTGGGTTCTCGGTTGTATAATGAAGCCGAAAGGTGGTTGCAGGTAATTGTGGGGTGGAGGTTATGATGGTTGCAGAAAACAAATGGGTTTGAGGTGGATTGTGGTGACGGGTTATGATGCTTGATAATAGAATGATGGTGGTTAAATACGTACATGGTTATATGTATGTATATATATAGATAACCTGTGATCTAGTGAGTTTGCAGAGAAGAAGGGAAATAAAAATAAAGGTGATAGTTTTTGAAGCTGTGTAGGTGGCGGTGGTGGTGATGATGGTGAAGTGGTTATCGGGTGTAGATGGTTTGTTATGGTGGTGACTAAGATGATAGGCGATGATGGATAATTGTGGTGGTCTCGATGGTTTCATGAAAGAAGAAAAGAGAAAGGGATTTGTATATGTGTGTATGTGTATCTCCTTTCTTCAAGAGATGTAAACATATATATGAACAAATATACTCTGAAATTTTAAGGGAAAAGAAAACAAAAGAGAAACAGTGAATTCAATGAATCTCTCAATTACATACAGTTTTGTGATTGATTAACTCCAATTCACGGGCGCTAATTCCTGACCAAAAGATATATTTTAATAATATTAATAATATAATATTTATTATAATAATAATATATAAAATATAATGTGTTCTACATAAATCTAATTTGTAAATATATGCCGACAGTTTTAATTCGAATAGGATATCGTTGTCCGTTGATAATCATGGGTGAATAAAAGTCTCCAGAAAATTTTCATATTTTTAAATTGACTCCATTTATTTATTCTGATCATTAAATGTTTGAAACCTGATCAAAAGGGCTCGTCTTATTATTTATTTTCAGTTACTAGTAGTATGCACGGAGTATTAAAACTCAATTCTTCCAAAGTAAAAATACTTTTAACCACTCTAAAATTTACGTAGTCTATTAATGATCTTACGTTTATTTTTAAAAATAATTTTGAATTAAATTTCTCTAAATAATAAACAAAACGTCCAACGATTATTACAATCATTAAATAATTATTTTTAATATACTCTATGCATATATTTATATTTATTTTTATATGTATACACATTTATTTACAAATAATGGTTCGTGAATCGTCGAGAATGATCGAAGGTCAATGAATATATGAAACAGTTCAAAATTTTTAAGATCCAACCTAACAGATTTTTCTTATCGTGTCAAGAATATTAAATCGTATCGAGAGTTTCGTTTAAAATTAGTCGGAATTTTCCGGGTCGTTACAGTACCCACCCGTTAAAGAAATTTCGTCCCCGAAATTTGAGTGAAGTCGTCATGGCTAACAATAAAATTGTTTCTATGACGAATATGAGGTGATAATGAAGTTTTATCATCATTGAGTAATATAGATAAAACAATTCGATCATACGAAGCGTACGAGTGAAGCTACCACAAAAGAGTGAAAAGTTTTGTCTTAACTTTTGACGTAGTCATGGTGGATTCCCGAAATTCAAGGAATTTAAGAAAATCTTCTAATCAGAAAGAAAATGTGATAGCACGATTTATTAGCAACTGTTGGAATTATGAAGGAACAGAATTATCAAGGAAATAATTTCGTGATATGCTTAGAGATTAAGTAGAATGAAAGAGTCATGTAACATGGCACATGATGAGGGTAAGATCTGTGAACCATTATCACGTTCCATTAGAAACTCAGCATGACTTACTGTAATATAATCACGTTGGCCAAGCGCATTATATTATACTAACTCATGCATCAATTCCCAACACTTCTCCACAATTCATTCATAATTTATACTTAGATTTTACAGAAGTTTCCAATATAATGGAATACAGAAAATACGAAGAGGTAGATAATTTCGGACAAGAATATTTATGAAAATATCCTCAGAAATATCGAAGATATTTATGATGATATTTTGGAATTTCTAAGTTCGAAGGTTGATGAAGAAAGATTTTCCGCAAGATTTTAACATGACTTCGGAGTAAGATATTCTCTAAAGATTTCATTGGATCCAGAATTACCTGGATTCTTTGAATATAGGGTGTGGTCCTTGTATTTGTTCTTGGTCTCCTTCATGGTTAGCTGAATCTGTTTTTCATTACCAAATTTTCTATCGAGCGTTCCCAACACTCCATTCTTTTATTATCACTTTTGGCCATTAAGACCATTTACTACATGCTGCTTCGTCAGCATTTTCAAAGTTAATGGATATGGGTCATCGGTTATCAAACCGAGGTGTTTTCAGGAGAATTGCATTTTGAGATGATTAAACGCTGATGGTAGTATGGTGAAATATAAAAGGTTCTCTGGTAACAATAAATAAGCACGTATATATATCAAAGTTACAATATGGTTGTTTTGAATGAAAAGTCAAGGTTAACTTGCTGGAGCTGTGACAAAATTGGCTACTTTGAAAAGGGATTGCAAAGTTATTTTCAGTAGTAACAACGTCGAAGAAATTAATACAGCTACGTGATAAACGTTCACTCAGGTTACGAGTGTTTTCAGGTGCATCAATCTTTTCTTCCGTAGATGAAGTGCGGCTGGTTCATCCTCTCGATCGAGGTGTTTTCAAGAATTTTGAAAGGTTTGAATCGCAGATTGCAATCGCCAAGATGCAAATGAGGTTTAAGATGAAATCAAGTGGCAAACTTGAAGAATTATTTAGTTTCATATATTATAATCAATATTTTAATTCATTTTAATTGTCCAAAGTTAGTAGTCCAATAGTCCAATAGTTCATATATAGTTTAATATATAACATTCAAATTAATTAATACGTATCGTGACCCGTGTACCGGTCTCAGTATTGATCACAACTCAAACTATATATATATTTTGGAATCAACCTCAACCCTGTATAGCTAACTCCGTCATTTGCATATAGAGTGTCTATGGTTGTTCCAAGATAAATATATAGATGGGTCAATATGATATGTCGAAACCTTGTATACGTGTCCCGTTATTTAAAGTGCGAAAAATAAATACAAAAATTAAATGACGATAAATAAAATTGCGAGAATGTAAATTGCGATAATTAAATTGCGATAAATAAAATGTAACCAGTTAGCTAAGAACAGTTAGCTAGGAACAGTTAGCGTGGATTCTTAACAAAATTCTTTATAATTAATTTGTTTGTTTCTAACAAATTTTATTTTGTCCGATGTTTTCTTCATTATGCCACTTGTTGAATTTTGATAGGTCAAAATCCAAATATGAAATTGAATGAAAATGGTTATTCTGCGGTGAACGGATTCGTATCTCTGTGGATGTAAGTAGGATAGTAAATGACGGTTGAATCAGATTCGAAGAATGTACAGTATAACATGTTAATATGAAAATTAAATATTTCCCCGAGTATTACCAACCCGTTAAAATATTTTCATCATTAAAAGTTTGTACGAAAGAATTTTTAATTACAATCTTTATGAAAATATACATACATATATATTTTCTTCAGATGTAATCATGGATTTAATGAGTCAATAAGATATTAAACTCATTTGCTTTATCGTTAATACCAGATTACATAATCTCTAAAACTTTAGAAATTACATAATTGCCATGTCGAGCGAAGATATTCGATGTAGAACGATATGTAGAACGAAGATAAAGTAGATAGAACTATACGTAGAACGATGATTATGCTCGAGGTACAGAATGAGATGTTGAGGCATGTGATGTTGAAACTTAGGTTGTTGGTGGTACTGTTGGTGTCGGTGATATTGATGAAGTTGGTAGGTTTTGCACCATATTTTCCAAAGATACGACTCGAGCGCGAAGTTCGTTGACTTCTTCTATTATTCCGGGATGATTGTCGGTTGGAACGAGCGGATGAATAAGGTTTAGAATTTTAGATAGAAGATAATCGTGACGAGCTACCCTGGAGATGAGGCTAAAAATGGTGTTTCGGATAGGTTCGCCGGTAAGTGCGTCAGGTTCTTCGCCAAGAGGTGAATTCGGTTGGTGGAAGGGATCGCCTTCTTCGCGTCTCCATTGATTAAGTTGACTACGAACCTATCAGATAAATTGGGGATAGATGATTGGTTGATTCATTCTAGTGACGCTGTCTTCAGAGATCGAGTGAAAATCCATATCGGAATCCGAGGGACTTGAACTAGTGGTGAGTTCCATTTCGTACGATTAGATAAAGGGTTTTTCGATATGAAATGATTTTCGGATATCGGATGCTATACTAATTACATAGAATACCTATTTTTAGGATAGAAGATCCCGTAGATTACGAAGAAAAATAAGGAAACGTGTCAGATAAAGTCTACAGTAACAGATACGCTAAGATATGAATTTTATCTGTACACTATCTATCAAATAAGTGCAGGAAGTCGTGTCTAGACTTGGGAATAATAAGCAGGTAATTTTTCCACTAGGAATGATAAACAATACTTATAATATGCAGCTAAGGTCGAAGTCCAGACTCGCTAATGCATTCTAACAACTATCAGTTAGTCACACTAATGCAAGACCTGGTTCGCTAAGACCACCGCTCTGATACCACATGAAACAACCCGTCCTAATCCACCTGGACGAAGTCATCAACATTTGGTCCCATTGCGATGATCGACTCCAAGTAATGTCCTTAAATTGAGCAAATGCACAGCGGAAGACTTAATTCGTA
Organism: Rutidosis leptorrhynchoides; assembly: GCF_046630445.1. NCBI lineage: Eukaryota > Viridiplantae > Streptophyta > Magnoliopsida > Asterales > Asteraceae > Rutidosis > Rutidosis leptorrhynchoides. The sequence continues at coordinate 567,584,220 of NC_092335.1, read as the reverse complement.
CCTGAAAATAAACATGCTTAAAAGTGTCAACCAAAAGGTTGGTGAGTTCATAGGTTTATCATGATAATCATTTCAATATATTAATAGACCACAAGATTTCCGTTATCATAAACATAATACACTCGCAAGTGTATGTAAAGCATTCTAAGTGGTTGAGCACTTGGTAACCATACTTAACACTTAATCAACGTCGCATATTCCCTTTATTATGAAATCTCCCTACACCGTACCAAGTGTAGTCACCGAAACGAAGTACTGTGCAACCGTTGAATACTGGTCGTCCAGTCCGGTTGGGGTTGTCAAGCCCGATTGATCTATCAACAGGATTCGCGTTTACACTACCCCATGTAAATAGTAGTTACCAAGCTCAGGGAAATATGCCAGTGGTACAACTCAACGTAGAATATATTTTTAAGTACTTGTGTCTATTTCGTAAACATTTATAAAAGCAGCGCATGTATTCTCAGCCCAAAAATATATTGCAAAAGCAATTAAAAAGGGAGCAAATGAAACTCACCATACTGTATTTTGTAGTAAATATACATAGAACGACACTGAACAGGTATAGGGTTGATCTCGGATTCACGAACCTATATCATTCATATATATTAACACATATAATTGTAATCGAACGAATTTACATATTAATAGTGATATAATTGTTATCTTAATTAAGTGTTTCATTAAAACCCTAATAAGTTACATTCATTAATATTTATTTTTAAAATATCAATATAGTTATGTTATATGTAGTAAATATATCTTTATATAACTAATAGTTATTTGACAAAATAATTTTGATAATAATAATAACTAAAAGTTGTTTTATTTTATAATAATAATAATAATAATAGTTATTATGATAATAATATTGATAATATGAAAATAATAATATTTATGTCAAAATAATAATAATAATAATAATAGTAATAATAAAATTTTTAATAAAAATAATAATCTTTCTAATAATGATAATAATAATAATAATAATAATAATGATACTTTTAATATAAATGATAGTTTTTAATAAAAATGATACGAATAATAATATTGATGATATTATTAATAAATTTTTTTAGTAATGTTAATAATAATAATAATAACAATAATAATAATAATAATAATAATAATAATAATAATAGATAAATAACTACCTCAAGGGAGTAGCCCTTAAAAAAATGCCCAAGTCCGGGTTTGAACCCGCGACATCCCGTTAACCCGACAACATTCCATACCAATGCTCTGTCTATTAATTTTCTATTTTAACTTATGGATTAAATCCATGTCACCACTATAACTGTCATCTCCATCATTCATAAACATAATCATCATTTCTTTATTATCATCATTTCATCACCATCTGTATAATCATAATCATAATCTAATTATTATTATAATCCTCATCAATATCATTATAACATCTCTTCATATATATCATCATCTAAATCATCTTGATCCTAATCATAATATCATCATAATCATAATCTCATCATTCTAATCATCATAAACTATTATGTCAATCGATTATTATCATCCCCATAATCCATTAGCCTCATCACCAAATGTTATCGTGTTACTATCATGATCATAATCAAAATTGAAACTCCTAATCATTTCATCATTGTGACCTCGCATTATCATCATCTCGTACATCATTTTTCATTATTATATATCATATATCATTTACTATCTTATATCATCTCATCATCATCGAATCATGTCATTTCATCACCATCATCCTATTCATCATCGCAACTTGGTGGTTTAAACATAGAACGTGTATAGCAACAGTTCAACCGAAACTATATGTGATTGGATCTCGGTTCACTGACACAAGGAAGATATAAGGCCCAATCAAAACATGGCCCAACTAAAAACAATTTTTACAGCCCAACTATAGTATAAGTAATTTGTATTCGGCCCAATGAAAAGAAAATAAATAACTTGTGGCCTATAAAGATTTCTGTACAGCTGTCCACTTCAATGCTTTTGTAACCTTCCAAGAACATGTATTAATCGACCAACAATAGTGGTGGGGTTTTTGGTTTAAAGGCTGTCGATGATTTAGGAAAAAGACCTACACAAGTTGCATTAGTTTATAATACTTTGTTGTGTAGTACTAGTAATCAAGCAAGTGGAAGTTCGATGGGTTTATGACTAGCGAAACAAAAATAGAAATTAATTACAGCAGTAATTAAAAAGATTGATGTTGCAGGTAATTTTAATGGTTGTGGTAGGGGTTCTTCACGACATGAGTTTGAAACAGATAAAAAAAAATATAACTCGTTTGATAGGGTTTGTTGAGGGTTTGATCAAACGGGTTTAAAAAAAATAACAATCGCTGTACTTGCATCTATGGTGGTTGTTTAATGTTCGATATAGGCTATGTAACAGAAATATACTGTAGCAACAAGTGAGATAGAAATATATATATATATATATATATATATATATATATATATATATATATATATATATATATATATATATATATATATATATATATATATAGAGAGAGAGAGAGAGAGAGAGAGAAGGAGGTGATAGAGATGATCACGGTGGTGTTGAAAGGTGGTTACTAGGGTTGAAGGTGATGGGTGTTGAGAAGGTGAGAGTGGCGGATTGGGTTCTCGGTTGTATAATGAAGCCGAAAGGTGGTTGCAGGTAATTGTGGGGTGGAGGTTATGATGGTTGCATAAAACAAATGGGTATGAGGTGGATTGTGGTGACGGGTTATGATGCTTGATAATAGAATGATGGTGGTTAAATACGTACATGGTTATATGTATGTATATATATAGATAACCTGTGATCTAGTGAGTTTGCAGAGAAGAAGGGAAATAAAAATAAAGGTGATAGTTTTTGAAGCTGTGTAGGTGGCGGTGGTGGTGATGATGGTGAAGTGGTTATCGGGTGTAGATGGTTTGTTATGGTGGTGACTAAGATGATAGGCGATGATGGATAATTGTGGTGGTCTCGATGGTTTCATGAAAGAAGAAAAGAGAAAGGGATTTGTATATGTGTGTATGTGTATCTCCTTTCTTTAAGAGATGTAAACATATATATGAACAAATATACTCTGAAATTTTAAGGGAAAAGAAAACAAAAGAGAAACAGTGAATTCAATGAATCTCTCAATTACATACAGTTTTGTGATTGATTAACTCCAATTCACGGGCGCTAATTCCTGACCAAAAGATATATTTTAATAATATTAATAATATAATATTTATTATAATAATAATATATAAAATATAACGTGTTCTACATAAATCTAATTTGTAAATATATGCTGACAGTTTTAATTCGAATAGGATATCGTTGTCCGTTGATAATCATGGGTGAATAAAAGTCTCCAGAAAATTTTCATATTTTTAAATTGACTCCATTTATTTATTCTGATCATTAAATGTTTGAAACCTGATCAAAAGGGCTCGTCTTATTATTTATTTTCAGTTACTAGTAGTATGCACGGAGTATTAAAACTCAATTCTTCCAAAGTAAAAATACTTTTAACCACTCTAAAATTTACGTAGTCTATTAATGATCTTACGTTTATTTTTAAAAATAATTTTGAATTAAATTTCTCTAAATAATAAACAAAACGTCCAACGATTATTACAATCATTAAATAATTATTTTTAATATACTCTATGCATATATTTATATTTATTTTTATATGTATACACATTTATTTACAAATAATGGTTCGTGAATCGTCGAGAATGATCGAAGGTCAATGAATATATGAAACAATTCAAAATTTTTAAGATCCAACCTAACAGATTTTTCTTATCGTGTCAAGAATATTAAATCGTATCGAGAGTTTCGCTTAAAATTAGTCGGAATTTTCCGGGTCGTTACAATTTTGTTTCCCAGCCCGAGCCTGCCGACTGATAACTATTATGCCTTATTGGGTGCATCAGTATACATGTGTATATACTTATGAGGCGAGCATGCTATCTAACAACTTATACGTCACTACTATCATCACTGCTTATCACAACCCACCGCTACTTATCGCTAACGCCACCACTCATTGCTACTAGTAATACTACTCATTACCATATCCCTTCTCATTCTATTCCAACGTACGTTCCTTAAGCGGCAAATCATTTTCATTATACCCACAAATATTACCAACCAACTTTGAACACATCGACGCGAACTAAACTTCATCTGTCCCCGCGAGACACACACGTCTAGGAGTTTGCACCAACCCTTATCGATTGAATATTAGATTTTGTTGAGTTGCCATTACACCTTGTTCATTTTCGTTTTCCATGAAATTCTTCACGAAATTGTTCTCACTCATCAATCTTAAACGTTTATATATACTGTCAACACCGGTGCTGATAGAAGCTTTAACGCTAGAGAATTTGGTCACAACGTTTATAACCATGTACCTTCCTTAGACAACGTATACTCTATAGAATTATTAAACTGAGAAGTTTAACCTCGTGGTTGAAATAAACTGGTTATCTGATGATACAACCGAGGTAGCTACGACCAAAAGGCTATTCGAATTCCTTTCACCAATGATAATGGTGTACGAAGAGGAGATCAATACACCATCATGTTGCACTAATTACTCGAAGGTCCAGAGGTACATGAGATGAGAACGTCTCGCAATTCTGGCATATGTGAGAAAAATTGAATCCGCATTTGAGGGGCGCGGAGATATCCTAACCGCTAGAAATTTTTCCTTAAGGTCCTCCCGGAGGAGTACCTGGTCTTCCACCTCACCGAGAGACGAATTTCAGGTTAATCTAGTGCCAGGTGCAGCCCCAGTGACACGCGCGCCATTTAGACCTTACCCCTAGAGCTATAAGAGTTGTTGGCTATGAATGCCAAGCTGAGGAGCAAGGTGCTCACATTGAATAAGAACTCCCCATGGTGAAGAACATCGGGGTTGTAATACTTTGATCCGTGTCTAGCGCAACCAGGTGAACTTTACGACCGAGGAGGTCATAGTTCGAGCTCTGGTCTTGTTTGTTAAAAAGAAGGATGGGCCGTGAGGTCAAACAGTTAAAGCAAAGCAAAATTCATATCATCAAGGTTCGGTGGAACACGAGAAGAGGACCAGAGTTCACGTGGGAGCGTGAAGATCAAATGAGACAAAAGTACCCGCAACTGTTTCCGGAGGAAACTACTTCAACGGACGTTCACTAAAATTTCGGGACGAAATTTTCAATAACAGGTGGGTAATGTAACAACCCTGCTTTTTCCGTCACTTTCGTAACTTTCTGTTAGTTAATTTAACGATGATTACTTGACGTTTTATGTGTTTATGTGTATTAAATACATACTTGATCCTTGGAGGGTTACGATAATTAATATAGGTTAATATTAATTTGAAAATATATTTCGGATAAAGAAATACGATTAAAACGATACGGTTGGATAACTGCTTTTTGAGCAACGAAACGCTGGGGTTTATTTTAATAATTATTAACTTTTGAAAAATATTTAATTTATTTGGTGTTTTAATAAATTAAACTTAGTGGATGCGTTTTAACGTTCGATTAACGTTCCGGGAATTCAGTACGGTTAACGGTAACTAGAAACGAGCCTCACGATCACTCGAATAACCAAAACGAGCCCCGTGTTACAATTTTGGTCACCACCTCAATTTACAAGATCATTTTGAGGGATATATCATATCATAATAACTCATATTAAACATGTATATTAATTAAATACGTTAATCTATAAATGAGATAAATCTAAGTATACAAAGTTAATTAGTACGGAGTACTATTAATAAAATTCATCTTCAGATCACAATAACACTAATAATAAATAATATGGCGAAATTAGATTTTTGGTGTCTTGGGCTACAATTAAAATTAATAATGAGTATAAAGTTATCTTGTTCCAAGTTCAAATAAAGTGATGAGATAAGGTAAAGTGGTGAATCTGTTAAGATATTGATGGAGTCAAATACCCATTCACAAATATACGCCCCTCATCCCTGACTTAGTGGTACACGATGAGTTAGTTTCCTTGGCCAAACTCAAAAATACATATTTAATATAATTGTATAGCACTATAGCATATCATCACATACCCTCATAAAAACACTCCCAAATCCAGTGGTATAGTTTAGAAAAATATATATAACAAACGATAAGTCGAAAAGCTCTAAAGGGATCGAGAAGTTTATGTGTCGATTTCGGTGCGAAGCCAGTTTAGTTTTAAAGGTAAGTTCTATCTTAACATGATTATGGAGATGTTATTAAACAATATTAATTACCTGTTGTCTATAATTCTTATAGAATTGAAACGAAAACAACCCAAGAAGCCATCAATCTTGGCTCATGGGTGGTGTACATTTGGGTTACTAAGTACATAACTTACTAATGAACCGAAATTTAAATATGAAATTTATGATATGGTAACATGCTAGTCATGACTACATAAATTGATTTAGAGTATAATAATTAAAAATAAATTAAAAGTCAAAAGATATGTACTAAATATATATATATATATATATATATATATATATATATATATATATATATATATATATATAACCTAATCAATTAAACTAATCCTAATCATGAACTAGTTGGCTAAAAGATGAAACCTAAACAACCATTAGATTGTTCTTATACTCTTGGATTGGAATTCTAACACCTAATATACCACATTACCATCTTCTTTCCTTATTAACATATCACAATCAATATTACATATGTAGATATATGCACTGTATGATTTAACATATGAACAACTCTACAACACCATCTTTTCCTCTTCTATTTCTGTTTACACTAGAACCACATACATATCCTTTTCTTTCTCCCATAAAAACTCACCATCATCGATCATCTTTTCTTCAAGAACACCCTCGATGTTTGCTTGATCGTTAAATTGATCGCATATCCGTGTTCCTCTCGACGAGCCCTACGTATCTATACCAACAATTGTATGATTAGGGTAAGATCTAAAAACTCTATTTTTCCAGATTTAATTGTTTATCATATGATTTAATTGTTCTATTGCTCAATTGGTCGCGTTTGTACATGTAATTAGTCGTTATATTGCCTGAATTGCGAGTTAGGGTGTAATCACGAATTGTATTGCTATGCTACTGGTTTTGTGACTTTGTTTTCTGTAATTGAAAAGTATTTAGATGGATAGCTATCGAAAAACTATTAAATTTTCTCACTTGAATCGCATGATTTCGTTTAGTATAGCCTAAGTTATGATCGTTTGAAGTTTCGGTATGTAATTATGCAACAAAACGAAAAGTGCAATTTGTGTGTTACGAATTGGCATGTGAAACTTATACCACTGGAAAGATAATTTAAAAACACACACTTTAGACTAGGATATCATGTCGTTTGCTCATGTGAAACCCGAGTTATGCTTGAATTAGTGTAAAAGTAGTTTTATACAGCACTTGCATGAAAACGACCTTGTATAATAAGATGTGTTAACTTCTGTGATTAAAGCTTTGCATATTTGAAATATACTCAAAAAGTACTTCATCTTTCATGTAGATATCATAGGCTAATTGTATCTAGATCTTTGGATAATCGCGTGCCAATGTGACTAGCGAGACTAGAATCGAATCTGTAAATTGCTCCCTGTTTTATACTCTGAGGATTGTGTTTATTGAATGAGCATGTAAGCTTCTGGAATATGAATTTTAACATGATATGTGACTTATTTTTAGTTTATTTCAATCTCTGAAACCTTATGCATTGGGCACAATAGAGCCATACTTTATGTAAATTCTGATTGAGCTGAAAAACCGAATATTCAACTTGCTTGAATAAACTGTACAAATTGGCTAAACCAAAAGTGCTCGATTTTTTATATGTGTTAGTTTAACTTGTTTGTGAACTATGTCCACTGGTATTGTATCAATTTCATGTTCCTAACTCCGGTTATAGCTGAAACCAAATCAGTGCGCGGTCAGAAACTGACTTGGTGAACCCCAAATGTACCCCTTCTGATTCCTGACTTTTAATTATTGTATGAGACCCTGGCCAGACTTTTTGGAATAGATTTTGAGTATACTTATGATCTGGAGTTTGCCATGTTTACTTGAATTTTGTACTATGAGATAATATGCTAAGTTTGCTACATGTACATGAACTTTGTGCACAACGATAAACTAAAATTGTGAAATTGACCAATTATGATCTAAAACGTGTTGTTTGACTTAGGTTTGACATGTTGACCAAAATTTGACATGAACCTACTGATGTTGAATTTAGTTGACTACTTTGACCAAGTTTGACTTTCGGTTTGACTTCGATTGACTTTGTTTGACTTGCATGAATTAGTTGACTGTATGTTGACTTCTACTTTGAAACGTGTCGATTCGAGCAATAAGACAACTTATACTATGAAACCACACTTGTTTAAGAAATATTTACTGACCAACCTAAATACATATACTTAGGTTGCATTACTCGGCTATAAACTGTACAAGTAAATTGTCCACTTTTCAATCCGAGCTTTATTCAAAGGTGAGTCTACAGTCTCGCTTTTTACATGTTTTCAGGGATGAGAATACACGCTGTTTTACTTACATTATCAAATGCTTTTTGTATTGACACGAGTACTATATCTGCATATTGAGTTTGTACACAAAGCCTCTAGCTTGAATACTTTAAATACCATCGGTGTAGGCACAATTTAGATGGACGGATCCGTTAGGTTGACAACCTCACCCGCTATAAAAACTGTGGTGCATTTATTTTGAACATAATACATTCGTACAAGTGTATAACATTTTTATGAGGTAAAGGCAGGTATATTGGATTCTATACTTGGATCATTGCTAGTATTCAGGTGCTCATAGATTATGCAAACGTTTCGCAACTTGGAGTTGTACTTGTAAAATCTCGTGGTCAAGGATCTTAAACTATTTTCTGATAACTGTTTTTCAGATACTATACAACATTATTTAAAACTGTAGTTTACGAACAAATGAGATAAAACTTGACATGGTATTGTCTACGAATATTTGAAACTTGATATGGTATTGTCTATAAATGATTGAAACTTGACATGGTAGTGTCAACAAACTTTTGAAATGGGACACGGAGTTGTCTACAAACTTTTAACATTGAACCTTGGTGGTCTTCCACTAATAACCGTTTTCGAAATGTATTTCTTAAACATACTGTATTGTTTACCTAAAACCTGTAGATTCACTCAACATTGTTGTTGATCCGTTTTGCGTGTTTTATTCTCAGGCATTAATTGTTTCCGCTGTAAGATATTGCTGTTACATAGAAGTCAAGCCAAGTACTGGGACTAGAGTTAACATTCCGTTAAAGGGATTTTTGACGGGGTGTTAAATAAGATAATAGTTGTCATGCATGTATCTAGTCATCATTCTAGTGTGAAAGCAAGTTGGAATTGAGTCAACATATAACATTGTGGGCTTGACCACCATCCAACATGAGGTTTACAGAGTGTTCAGCACCAACAGATAGCAAGATAACAGGATAAAAAACGATCGGTTCAAGGAGTCGAAATCGAACTTTTTTTTGAATTTACTAAATATATTTGTTCGTGTGCGTTGTTTTTTCCGGGTAGCCTTGTTTACTCTAGATGGTTTCGAATCTTTCTTCATTGTTTAGATTCATTACCCTCTTTTTTGTTTTAGCAGGGCAAGTTAGCTGCGATTATTGTGTTTATCGCTATAGCTTTTAGTTGTGAGCTCTTGATGGTTTGTTTTAGTGTCTCGGAAGTTGTTGTTTGTAAGTTGTGCAGGGTTTTCATTTTTGATGAAACGTCTTATCGTTTATAAAAGTTTTATCGTTTTTCGGGAAAAAACAAGATAACAAAAAAACTTAAAGAATGAAATCCGATATATTTGCTCCTATATTCAAATGATAAGGGAGTAAAAACATGCTCAATTTACGAAACTCCACTTTCATTCATATCTTAAAGAATTAAATATTTTACAAAATAGCTACTAAAAAAGTATTGCACCATAAAATAAAATAAAATTATTAAATAAAATAAAATTTAAATTATACATTATAAATTACATTTTAATTTTAGAGACTACAAATACATTTAGGGTGTGCTTGGTTTAAAAAGGAGAATGAGAATGGAAATGGGAAAGGAATGGTAATAGAAATGCAATGACCATTCCCATTACATTGTTGTTGCTTGGTTGCTAAATTGTAATTATAGTGATAAAATTATTATAACAAGAAATCCTAATAGACATTAGCAATTTACAGAACGTTCAATTTCATATTATGAAGACGGCGTTGATTGTTTGTTGACTCTCAATTACGTACAAATGGCATAAACTAACATCCATTAATCCCAGAAAACTCTAATGAGTATCTTTTTAAATTGAAATCAATAAGTAGTAAATGAGAGACATTGATTGGCACAATTGGTTCAACAACCCTCACATTTTTCTTTAGTGCATGGGTAGTTTAAGTTACTATCTTAGCAACTTGTATGTATTCTTGCCTTGTGTTTTCTTCGTGGTTTTGTAGCTCATTGTGCTAGTAGTGAGATTTGATTATATGTACTCGAGGACTCTTGTATTCGTTGTAAATTTCGTGGTGATTCAATAAAATTTGCCTTTCAAAAAAAAAAAAAAAAAAGACAAAAGAAAATTGAGAGACATATATTGATAAATGGACGAATTCATCTGGATACGTGGATAATTTGACTTTCAACTTTTATTGAGGTAAAGTATGTAAATGTGAGAGTTAACCTATTTTGAAAACATGGGAGATGTGCCTAAAAAATAGGGAAATGTGAGAGATGAGGAAAATAATATAAATAAATGGAAATTAAAAAGTAAACGTGTATAATGGGAATGTATTCCCCCATTTTAGAGAGTAATGACCATTAATAACTTTAAGAGAATGAGGAATTCCATTGTAAACAACCAAACAACCTCAATTATTATCATTATCATTATCATTATCATTATCATTCCCTATACTTCATTATTCCTAACTAAGCCTGCCATTAATTTTATGTGTGAGTATAGCATGTATATTTTTACAACATACATTTATTAAAGTACATGCTATTGCATGTGATTATTTAGTTTTTATAACCACATATGATTGACTATAAACACCAATCATATATATATATATATATATATATATATATATATATATATATATATATATATATATATATATATATATATAAAGAATAAGAATTGATTCTTAAAAAATTAAGTATGGTGTAATAAATAGGGTTAACTCAATAAAATTTACCCATATCATTTATTATGATAGTAAAAAAAATAAAAATTAAAAATTTATCCTTACATTTATTATTATCATAATCATAAGTATTTTAAAAATCTATATTTATCCTCTATATTAAACTATAGTAAAATTAGTAAAGATAGTAAAAACGAATATTAGTTTACCCCTGCAATATTTATGGTTAAAGGTAACCTTTTGATTACTAATAACCACTATTTCATAATTTTACTTTACTCCTATAATAAATAATAAATTATGGTTAAAGTTAAGTTTTAGATTACTAATAACCACTATTTTTTGATATAGGCTCAAATCAATCATTTCATGATCATTGTTTTAAAGATTTGGTACATTACATCATTGTAAGTTAAACTTAATTAAATAAAATTCAAAGTTATTATGAGCTTTTACTTACTTTTAACCATAATCATTATTTATTATAGGGGTAAAGTAACTTTTATTTTAATGTTATCTTCTATATCTATATAAAAATTGAGTTACGAGATAGTAAATGAGGTTTACTCCATAATAAATAATGATAATGGTACATGAGAATAAACTGTGGCCTAATAAATAAATGTATTTTATCTATGAGTATATTTATTACTCTATGGATTTTAAGCTTTGAACTATATGATCTTTGTACTTTGACTATGATAATATCCATATAAGCATTCTTATAGTCAATAAATATTGAATTTTAAATGATATAGTAATTTATAACAAATACGGAGTATGAAACATCACCATTTTTCTAACTCATAAGATGATGCAACATCTCATCAATTTGTTGCATCTATAAAATTAGTAATTTTTTACTCTATTCATGTCCACATTTAATAAACTGAAAAATCATGAATGTTAAAATATTGTGTCCAAACCATAGTTAATAAATGAAAAACTTGATGGAAAAAGAAATAAGGAGTTTATTCACCGAAATATAGCAACCGATAAAAAATATTTTAGTTGAAAACCATGTTTGTAAGTGAGTTTTATAATATACTTGGAATAGTCAAACTTTCTAAATGAGTGAATTTATGTGGCGATTATGATTAAAATCACATGTAAACATATGTGTTGATGTACACATTATGTTTGGATGTTAAATTCGTAGCTTCTTATACTTACTTGAGTAAGCAACTTTGTTTAAACATTATTGTTTACTAACAACATTCAAATGCAATTCATAGTTTATCCAGTAACTAATATTAATGGTAAATTATCAAAGTGTACAAAATTTAAGAATTCATAATCTTATTATGTCATTATTCAAATTTATCTTTATTAAAATTATTAAAACAAGTACGCAACATTATATATAACAACTAAGTGTAAAATGGTCATGATAAGAATTTGAGAGGTGAGGGTCTTTTTAATAGGATTACATTATTTTGCACTTTGCGAGATTTTGTTATAGTATATGCTTGCTAAATGGTTTACAAAAATTTGTAATAGCTTAATTATTAGTGTCGTCCTTACAAACTTTTCATCAGTCATGTTAAGAGAGAGTTTACTCATTGAATCTTTATGATGAAAAAATTTCATTGGCAAATCACCATTCTCGACTTCATCAGGAACTGGTTATCCAACGATTCATGAATATCAACATATTGAAACGTAGGACAAATCGTGTAACGCACGAGCTTTGCCAACTAGTATAATCAAGAAATTAAGATTCGCATAATCACATGTGATCATAGTACTAATTGACAGTAGCGATTTCAGGATCAGAATTCAATGGGATTCTCGTAAAAAAAATTCAGTACTAATTATATTTTAATGCTATTTTAGTAGTTGTTTACCTTGAAAAAATTACAAGCTAGAAAAATATATTGAGTTCGAGTAGTTGCATTTAATGGTGTCCTATACAATTAAAAGGATAAACTATAAATTCGAAAAATATATGGGGTCCTAACTCCTACAGTTAAATTTAGTGGTGTCATATAGAATTTAAAGGATATTTTCTACTAAAAATTTTCGAACTAGTGATGTTCCGTGACCCACGAAATACAATGTAGATTGATCGCATTTGATCAAACATCAAACAACAATAACTACGATCATGGCTGATGGTAGTTGTAATCACACGTGCTTAAATCACTATTTACCATATGTGATTATAATTGTAATCACTTTATCAAAAAAGGCTTGTTTCTTTTTATATATGGCTTTGAGTTTTGAAAAAGAAAAAAAAAAAAAAAATTAAAACCTTTGTGTTATAAAAGTTAAATTGGATGTTAATTTTATTATTATTATAGATATTGTATAGTAGATTTTTTGAGTATAAATATGTGTGTTATGAGTTTATAAAAGACACACTAAAATATACATTCTCTCATATTCTCTCTATATACTTATTAGTCTACAGTCAAGAACTAGGCCACTAAAGGTAGTTATAAGCCTACTGAATTATAATACGTTATCAGCACGAAGTGCTCCGTATAATCAAGGTTTATCTAAGCAAGCACACGTCACTAATCAAGGTAAGAAATTATCTAACTTTTATTAACTTCACTAACATTTATATTTATGTTATATATGGTCGGTTATACCGCCTGAATTATATTTCTGTAATCTAACTTTTATTAACTTCACTAACATTTATATTTATGTTATATATGGTCGGTTATACCGCCTGAATTATATTTCTGTAATCTAACTTTTATTAACTTCACTGACATTTATATTTATGTTATTTAAGTTATATATGGTCGGTTATACCGCCTGAATTATATTTCTGTAATCTAACTTTTATTAACTTCACTAACATTTATATTTATGTTATTTAAGTTATATATGGTCGGTTATACCGCCTGAATTATATTTTTCGTAATCTAACTCTTATTAACTTCACTAACATTTATATTTATGTTAATAAGACCTCATGATTGTACGCAACACGTCATTTGACAACACGGTACTTTATGTACGCAACACGTCATTTGACAACATGGTACCATGGGTCGAGATTAATTCCGATCAATACGAATACGATGGGGTCTTTATATGTTATCTAACATTTATGATTACTTATGCAATTAATCATTATTTATTTCATGCATACTAATGTTTATTCTTAAATTTATAATCTTAAAAGTTAAAATAAGAAAAGTAGTTTGTATTTTTATTAAAAGTAAATCTTAAAAGTTAAAATAAGAAAAAGTAGTTTGTATTTTTATTAAAAGTAAATCTTAAAAACTAAAATAAGAAAAAGTAGTTTGTATTTTTATTAAAAGTAAATCTTAAAAGTTAAAATAAGAAAAAGTAGTTTGTATTTTTATTAAAAGTAAATTTTAAAAGCTAAAATAAGAAAAAGTAGTTTGTATTTTTATTAAAAGTAAATCTTAAAAGTTAAAATAAGAAAAAGTAGTTTGTATTTTTATTAAAAGTAAATCTTAAAAGTTAAAATAAGAAAAAGTAGTTTGTATTTTTATTAAAAGTAAATCTTAAAAGTTAAAATAAGAAGAAAAAAAAATCTTGTCCTTTATATTACTCATACGCGTTTTGATATAGTGACTTTATTCGTTAACGTCAACTAACGACGTTACAACGGTCATATATACATAACGGTTGTTAACGTCAACTGACGACGTTACAACAACTATATTTTTTAAATATAAAATAAACATCTCCGTTTTCACATTTTCACAAATCAATCTTCATTTTTCAGATTACTACTCTCAAAAAATTATTGTAAAAATGATTCACACGAGGATGATTTTTCCTATTGTATTGGTCATATTAACTATCATCATTGTTGCTAATATACCACCGGGTGAACATATATTCTATCATGCCCTTGTGGTTTTATTATTTGAAATCATACCATTATTCTGTTTTTTGCTACTTATGAATTTAAAATGATTCTAATTTCATTTTATTATTTGTCTATGAATAGAAGTTGATTATGATTATGATTTATGTTATTCATCTTTTTGATAATAGAAAATGTCGAATTTGAAAAGGCTTAAATTTGCTCATTTAGAACAAGTGGGAACAACTACTTAACATGGGTTATAAATGTAGAAAAACATCTCGAATCAAACGGTATTTTAGAAACCCTGAATGAAAATAACAATTATTCCGAACAAGAGAAAGCAATAGTAAGTATTTTTCTTAGCAAACATATTGACGAGTCCTTAGAATCTACATATTATATGATCGAAAATCCAAGTGTATTATGAAAAATACTCAAAGATAGATACGATATTAATTATCAAAAAAAAAAAAATAATGGTGATCCATGAAAGAATAAAATTAAAGATATTAGTAGACGCTCTTATAAGAATTCTGGAGATTCTTATTAATGATCTGGTAACGTGGATCATCAGTCTAGTATTTCTTGAATACATGAACATCTTGTTTAGCTCTACAAATAAGTCACAAAAGAAAAGAAAACGAGAATGAATCTGTTGACAAATCTTGATTAAATTAACCCTGAGCTACCTTGAGACTTGAATGGTTTGAATTTTCTAAGATGCCTAGTTTTTTATGTATCACTCATAAATAAATGGTTTTAGACCATAACGCATATGTTTTATTAAGTGTTATCTTTTATGTACTTCAGATTATAACTTGTTTGCAGGTAATATAATTTGATTATCTTGCTGAAATATAACTCATTATTTGCTTATCTTATTTGAAGTTTTAGTATGAATCCTGCTGAAATACAACATCAATTAAATGGTAAAGACCTGTGTTTTGCAGATAGTAGTAACATACACACTATGATCAAATCTAAGAAATATTTCATTGATTTAAATCAAATGAAGGAATTATAAATACTATATCAGCTCTTGCAAACTTGATATAAGAAACGAAAAAGGAAAAATTTCATATTACCAAATGGTACGAATTTTTTGGTAAACAATGTCTTGTTTTCTCCAAAATCAAAGAGAAATTTGTTAAGTTTCTCTGATATATATCATAATGGATATGATTATCAGTCAATGATAATCGAAAATGAGAAATATCTATGTAGCACCGAAAAGCGCATATGATAAAAAGCGCATATGATGAAAAGCACAGCGCATATAATTAAAAGCGCATATAATGAAAAGTGCATATGACGAAAAGCGCAGCACATATGATTAAAAGCGTATATGGTGAAAATGATATATGATGAAAAGCACATATGGTGATTAATGAAAATCACATATGGTGATTAATGAAAAGCACATATAGTGATTAATGAAAAGCACATATAGTGATTAACGAAAAATACATATGGTGATTAATGAAAAGCACATATGGCGATTAATGAAAAGCACATTGAGAAATAATCACCAATGTTTCTTGAAAGAATTCAAGGGGATATATATGGACCAATTCATCCATCATGTGGACCATTTTTCTAATAGACGCATCTAACGCATGGTCTCATGTTTGTGTGTTATCAAGCCGTAATATGGCATTTGCAAAGTTTCTTGCACAAATTATTAAATTGAGAACACATTATTCTGATTACACCATTAAAAAGGATGAGACTTTATCATGCTGGTGAGTTAACATCTCAAGCATTTAATGATTATTATATGTCTACAGGAATTGTTGTTGAACATCCAGTTGCTCATGTGCATACACAAAAATTGGTTTAGCTGAATCAATAGATAAACGCTTGCAGCTAATAACTAGACAATTGGAAATGAGTACAAAACTCTCAATATTTATATGGGGACATGTAAATTTACATGATGCGACATTAATTCGCATTAAACCAAGTGCAAGTCATAAATATTCTCCATTACCAACTTAATTTTGGTCGATAGCCAAATATTTTCTATCTTAGAACATTTGGTTGTGCGGTTTATGTCCCTATCGCACCACCACAATGCACTAAAATGGGTCCTCAAAGAAGGATGGAAATATATGTTGGATATGAAACATCTTCAATAATAAGATATATTGAACCCATGACGGGTGATGTTTTTACAGCACGTTTTGCTGATTGTCACTTTAATGAAACATTATTCCCTAGATTAGGGGGAGAAATAAAAAATAAAGAAAATGATGTTTCATGGTGTGAACCTCAATTAATGTATCTTGATCCTCGCACAAAAGAATGCGAGACCGAAGTTCAAAAAAATAATGCATATGCAAGAACTTGCGAATAAATTTCCTGATGCATTTACAGATACAAAAAGAGTGACTAAATCATATATACCAGCAGCAAATGCTCCAGCTCGAATTGAAATTCCAAAAACTGGCAATAATGTCATTCTTGAGTCTTTGCCATGCCAGAAACGTAGGAGACCAATTGGTTCCAAAGATAAAAATCCTCGAAAAAGAAAATCAGCTGATAATGAGGTAAAAGAAAGTGTTCAAGAAGAACTACAAATCAATACTCCTTCTGCAGAGGAGATTGATGATGTCAATACGGAATTTTCAACCAATTATGCACATTCAAAAATATTATGGAACCGAAATGAAATGAAAAATCTTGATGAGATATTTTCATATAATGTTGCATATGACATCATGAATGATGATGATGATCTAGAACCAAAATCTGTCATAGAATGTCAAAATAGACATGATTGGGATCATTGGAAAGGAGCAATACGAGCTGAATTTGAATCGCTCAATAAAAGAAAAGTTTTCGGATATATCATTCTCACACCTAAAGATGTGAAACCTGTGGGATATAGATGGGTTTTTGTGCGAAAAAGAAATGAGAAAAATGAAGTTACAAGGTATAAAGCTAGACTTGTAGCTCAAGGTTTTTCTCAAAGACCAGGAATTGATTATGAGGAAACTTATTCTCCTTTTATGGATGCAATTACTTTTAGATACTTAATCAGCCTGGCAGTTTCTAAAAATTTAGAAATGCATCTCATGAATGTTGTGACTGCTTATCTTTATGGATCACTTGATAGTGATATATATATGAAGATACCTGAAGGATTTAAGGTATCAGAAGCAACCAATGCAAAACCCAAAGAAATGTACTCAATCAAGTTACAAAGGTCTTTATATGGGTTGAAACAATCGGGTCGCATGTGGTATAAACGATTAAGTGATTACTTGATAAGCAAAGGGTATACCAATAATCTTATTTGCCCATGTGTTTTCATTAAGAAAACAACATCCGGATATGTGATCATAGCTGTTTATGTTGATGATCTTAATATCATAGGTACAAATAAAGAGATCCATGAAGCCATTCAACTTCTAAAGAAAGAATTTGAAATGAAAGATCTCGGAAAAACCAAGTATTGCCTTGGTTTACAAATTGAACATATGCCTAATGGTTTACTTGTATAGCAAACAACATATACTGAAAAGATTTTAAAACGTTTTAATATGGACAATGCAAAACCATTGAGTACTCCTATGGTTATTAGATCACTTAATGTTGACACTTATCCATTTCGTCCCTGTGAAGATCATGAAGATATCCTAGGACCAGAAGTACCATATCTTAATGCAATTGGAGCTCTTATGTATCTTACAAATTGTATAAGACCTGGCATTTCTTTTGCAGTTAATTTGTTGGCAAGGTTCAGCTCAGCTCCTACCAAAACACACTGGAATGGGATCAAACACATATTTCGATACCTTCGAGGAACTACTGATTTAGGATTATTTTATTCTAACGAATCGAAACAAGATTTGGTTGGTTATGCAGATGCAAGTTATTTATCTGATCCACATAAAGCTAAATCTCAAAATGGATATGTATTCCTAAATGGAGGTACCGCAATATCATCGCGTTCTCAAAAACAAACACTTGTTGCAACATCATCAAATCATGCCGAAGTGATTGCATTACATGAAGCTACTCGGGAATGTTTTTGGTTGAGATCAATGACACAACTCATTACTGATTCTTGTGGACTATAACGCGATAAAAGTCCAACAACTATCTATCAAGATAATGTAGCTTGCATAACACAGATGAAAGAAGGGTATATCAAAAGTGACCGAACAAAACACATACCTCCTAGATTCATCTCATACACTCAAAATCTCATTAAGGACAACCAGATTGAAATGAGATATATTCAGTCCAGCAAAAACTCTGCTGACCTTTTTCACCAAAGCACTTCCAACTGCTATTTTCAGAACACACATTCATAATATTGGCATGAGGCATGTTCAGAAGATGTAACAAATCAGGCGTTGCCTACTTGAGGGGGAGTCAACTCTATGCTGCACTCTTTTTCCCTTAGCTAAAGTTTTATCCCAATGGGTTTTCTTTAGCAAGGTTTTTAACGAGGCAGTACTAGTTATTCTCTAATAAAATTGTCATCCAAGGGGGAGTGTTATAAAAGTTAAATTGGATGTTAATTTTATTATTATTATAGATATTGTATAGTAGATTTTTTGAGTATAAATATGTGTGTTATGAGTTTATAAAAGACACACTAAAATATACATTCTCTCATATTCTCTCTATATACTTATTAGTCTACAGTCAAGAACTAGGCCACTAAAGGTAGTTATAAGCCTACTGAATTATAATACTTTGTTTCTTTTTATGAGTGTGTTTGGATGAAATTAGCTGGAGCTGGAGCTTATAGTTGAAGCTGGAGCTTATGGACTAGAGCTGAAGCTGAAGCTTATTTTTAAAGTTGGTAGCTGGAGCTTATTATTTTTTATAAGTGTTTGGTAAACTAGCTGGAACTTATTTTCTAGTTCATAAGCTCTACTTTTTTTCATAAGCTACTAGAAGTAGCTTATTTTTTTTAGAGCTTATGATTTTCATAAGCTCTACTTTTTATGTTTACCAAACAAAGCTTATTACTTGGAGCTTATTAAAATCATAAGCTCAAGCTCGTATAAGTTCTCATAAGTTTCCATAAGCTCCTCTACCAAACACACCCATATGGCTTTGAGTTTTGAAAAAAAAAAAAAAGAAATCAAAACATGAAAATCTAAACTTAAATGATCAAAAAGGAAGATAAAATAAGTTCAGGGACCAGTCTTACACTGTACTGCATATATATTTCAAAATAGAAATTGAAATTTCTTAAAATCAAATATACAACTTCCCTCCTCAATGATATTTCAAATTCAGTAATTAGTAGTTTGATATCAAATCCGTCAATGGCTTCTTCGGAATCATTGAAACGCAACTGGTCCATTGATGATTTCGAAATCGGAAGACCGCTCGGAAAGGGCAAATTCGGCAGAGTATATCTTGCTCGTGAATCAAAGGTAATACCCAATTATCACATTATTAACTATGACTTACTTGAAATTAGGGTTCAATTTGGTCAATTTTGGTTTTAGTATATTTAGTAATGAATACTTTTCAAGCTTTGTAGCTATAAATATGTTTTACTTGAAACTAGGGTTAAGTGTGATCTATGTGATTTAGGTTTGTTCATAATAATTAAGTAATGGATACATTTCATATTATGCAGTTTTAATACGATTTATTTGAAATTAGGGTTCAGTATGATCAATTTGATGTATGCTGGTTTCAATTTGATCAAGTAATGTGTACATTTCAGATTATGCAGCTATAACTACAACTGTGATTTAGTAAAGTTATGGTTTAAATATGAGAAGGCTAATTTTTTTGTTTTGTTTGTAATTAGAGCAAGTATATAGTGGCATTGAAAGTGATATTTAAAGAGCAGATAGAAAAATACAGGCTGCAACATCAGCTTAAGAGAGAGATGGCGATACAAACGTCTCTTCGTCATCCACATGTTCTTCGGCTTTACGGATGGTTTCATGATGCTGAAAGGATCTTTTTGATTTTGGAGTATGCTCATGGCGGTGAGCTTTATGGTGAGCTTCGAAGATCGGGTCATCTTTCCGAGGAACAAGCTGCCACTGTAATATACCCATCTATCTCTCTATGTTACTCTCACACACACACACACACACACACACACTCTATGGTATGAAATATACGTTTGTTATTGATGATGAACGAAGGTCAGGTCTGGCTGCTTTTCTTCAACTATGTTAGACTTGTAATTAATGAATCACTCATTCCTGTCTTCTATCTAGAGGAATTTGTTCAAGAAAGGAACAAGTTAAAAATTACGTATTTGCTGAACCATTACAAACACAGTTGTTGTAACATTGTAACGAAGATGCATAAGCTAATAGGGTTTATTGGTTTAAAGTGTACTATACGTTACCTCTTTTACTATCGTATGGAGCGTACTTTCCTTTTGTATATTGTATATATTGAACCTAACAAATTCAGTCTTCTGTATGTACTTTTTCATTTCTTGCCCTTTTATTGTATGTTGTAACATACAATAGAATGGAAACATCGAAAGTGTACATTCAATAGACGGGATTGATTAGTGGTTACTTCATACAATAGTAATGGAGGTAAAGTATGATACACTTTGAAACGATATGCTAATGATAATGAACAAGCCAATTATCCTGCTAATTCACCCTAACACCAATTGGCCCATTCAGCCCACTATTTAGAAAGTTCGTCACATGAGGAATTAATGACGCATGTAGGAAGCAAATTATATGGGAAAAGTAGTATCAAACAGCCATGTGTAGTTATTATATGGGCAAATTTGTTTTGAGGTTTGACCTAATTATACATTATTTTGGTGTCATAAGCTTGGTCATGTGCTAAATGCTACTAAAACATAACTTACGAATTTGTACAGCATGCTCAACATTGTTGCAAGATAATCAGAGCACTTATTCGCAAAAATAGTATATAAACTCATCTTTTTTATTGGCAAGTAGGTAGTGTAAATTGCGAATTCCTAATATCAGTTTTCTAAGTGCTTTTATTGCTGGCATCTATAGTACATTGCTAGCCTCACCCAGGCATTAGCATATTGCCACGAAAAGCATGTGATTCATCGGGATATCAAGCCGGAGAATTTGTTGCTTGATCACGAGGTATGATAAGATGACCATCTTATGTACAATATTGGGATATTATTATTCCTCTTCTATAGTAATAATTGATTTAATATTAAGCTATTTTAATAAAAGAGGACTTCAAGATAAAAAAAAAAAAAACATTAGTACCTCTTCTTCCATGAGTTTTACAACATGAAGCCTTTTTCCTTTTGCAGCCCTTTTCCCTTTTAGGGATTAGGGTTTAGGGTATCTTAGTGTTTGAGAGATATCCTATATATTTGATTGTAGGGTCGATTGAAGATAGCTGACTTTGGATGGTCGGTTCAGTCAAAAAACAAGAGGCATACAATGTGCGGAACATTAGACTATCTAGCACCAGAGATGGTGGAAAATAAAGCTCATGATTATGCAGTCGATAATTGGACGTTAGGCATTCTTTGTTATGAATTTCTATATGGTTCACCTCCTTTTGAGGCAGACAGTCAAGCAGATACATTTCGCAGGTATGAAAGCCCTACAGCCAGTTTTATTCCTTACATGTGCAGGTAAATCATGGTAGCAAGTGGGTTTGTACGAAGGGTTGGGTAACAGGTTGAAACGTGACCAGAGATCAATTTCTGATCTGGGTCAAAATAAGCTGGGTTAACCTCTAAACACTTTTCAGTTCATATATTCAAGATCTGTTATAAACAGTTATGTATTAGTTGTGATCACAAAAAATAATATTTCAATTCACAATGAAAATCGTAATGTCATTCAATAAAATAATTTGAGAAGTTGTACTCATTAATAAGAGGCACTGCGAGACTGTTAAACCATTTGAACCCTTTCACTTTTGCCATTCTTTTCCTTATGTGACCAGTTTGAGATAACACAAAATTAAACATACACATTTATTAGTAAATTGGTAAAAAGATCCCACCTTTACTAATTAACCTGCTTATTGATGAATCATTTTGTTATCTACATAGGATTATGAAGATTGATCTCACTTTTCCTTCTACCCCCAATGTTTCGGATGAAGCTAAAGATCTCATCACACAGGTAAGTTCGTTTAACCATAAATCCACCTATGCGAGTCTTGTGTATTTATATTTGTCATAATATAATATAGTTTGAACGATTGCAGCTTTTAGTGAAAGACTCTGCAAAAAGGCTCTCCCTTGATAAGATCTTGAAGCATCCTTGGATTATCTTGAATGCCGATCCTAACGGTACATGCCATAAATAAAATTTCTGGTCATGTTCAACTTGATTGTTGCTATGAAGAATTAACACAAACTAACTTTAGCTTCAATGTGCTATAGTTTGGTAGCTTATTGTGATTTCAATCAGTATTACATGTGGTTATATTAACTTATATGATATTTTTACTCGTGTTAATTCAATATTATCATTATATTTGCTTCCTCTTCTAGCTTGTCATTGCTTGCTTTATAAATGGTAGAAAACAGGTTTTAACACAATAATTTGTGTGTCAATGTGTTTCAGAGTCTTGAGCAAAATGTACAAAATGACACATTTCAATTTATTATTACTAATACAATGTACACGATAAAGCAATGTACAAATATAATATTTTGCTAACTGATATTTTGCTAGTACAATGTACACGATAAAGCAAATACATCTAACGTTAATTCTATACGAAGATGATAATGAACAATATACTATAAGAGGTGTATAGACTACTTCAAACGCAGTATAAGTATAACGTATTACACAAATATAATATCAATATTTATGAATTGGAAAAATGATCATATTAACCTGTTGAAAAAGGATGCATGATATACCATTAATTCAGGTAATAGACTACTTCAAAGACACTCTGTACTCTCTCTTACTATTTCTATATTGAGAAAAAGGTGGATCATAATCTTACACTTGATTGTTACATTTTTACTAAAAATAGTAGTAATAATACATATTACTGTATTGTTCATATTACTAAAAATGATCATATTACTGTATTGCTCTGTGTATCACATTTCCTTTAGTGTTCTACCATTCTGAACTTTGTTTTCTCTTTGTTTCTTGAGTTCGATCATATAATGGCTTCAACAAAACGAACATTTAGAATGTTCGTAGAAGAAGAGCTCGGTATATTCCCACATTTCGTTGTATGGGCTATTCTTGAATGGATGTTAATAATTTCACTTTACCTTGATAATCTCCTTTCAATTATTTCCAACAAATTCGCTGATGTATTCGAATTAGACCCACCATGCGTGTTGTGCACACGCGTTGATCATGCCATTTGTGGCAAGAATCCTAATTTGTACTACAACGAATCCATATGCGAATCTCACAAAAAAGACATATCATCGTTAGCGTATTGTCATGTCCATAGAGAATTATCCGATATTCGAACCATGTGTGAAGGTTGTCTTCTTTCGTACGCAGTTGAAAAAGAGTCGGATGATAGTGATAGTAACTACGAAACAGATAACGATGATGATAATAATAACAAGAAATTTCTAAAACCGAAAAAGAAGAATGTCGATCATAGTAAAATCGACAAGGTGATTGAACCAGGTTTATGTTCATGTTGTGGTGACTCTTTGAAGCCAAAAGAACCTAATAAAGAGTTTTCTAGAAGCTTATCGAGTCTTCGTTCGTCTTCGTTTTTCCCAACAACTCCTCGAGCGGTTTCATCTCCAAGGGCGTTTTCGTCATTAGCACCAACATCGTCCCCTAGATCGTATTCTCAATTAGCACCAGCTTCTCCTAGAACATATTCATCATTGTTTCCCAATTCTTCACCTAGGACAATTTCTTCACTAGCACCAATGTCACAAAATCGGGTTACTGATCTCAAGTTTGTATCCGATAAAGAACCCGATATGCCCGAGGACCAACGTGGATCAAACGTAAACGTAAAACGTGAAATGAACGAAGACGTTTTCAAAACGCCTAGTAACATAAAAGGAAACAAGTTATTTAATATCCCTTTATCAGAACAAGTTTCAAACAGTCCAAGAATTGGGATTAAGCCACCAAAGAAAACTCATTTCGATAAACTCGATTTATTTTCAGAACCCATCGAAGAATCATCAACAACAACAAATGGTTATTCAATTCTTCAACAACTAAAGAAACAAGTTGGTGATAATAAAAGAACACTTATCACATTATTTATGGAACTCGATGAAGAACGTAGCGCAGCTACAGTTGCAGCCAACAATGCAATGGCTATGATTACACGTTTACAAGCTGAAAAAGCCGGTGTTCATATGGAAGCATTGCAGTATCAAAGAATGATGGATGAACAAGCTGAGTTTGATGAAGAAGCTATTCAAATACTTAAAGATTTACTTCTTAAAAAAGAGGAAGATGTTCGAGTTTTGGAAGCTGAACTTGATACTTATAGAGACCGTTATGGAGAAATCAAGAAAGTTAATAGTGATGGTTATGAAGAATATTATGATGATTTGCAGACACGATCTT
Source organism: Rutidosis leptorrhynchoides (assembly GCF_046630445.1). Lineage (NCBI taxonomy): Eukaryota > Viridiplantae > Streptophyta > Magnoliopsida > Asterales > Asteraceae > Rutidosis > Rutidosis leptorrhynchoides. Next base: position 567,558,739 of record NC_092335.1, on the reverse strand, counting down.
TATCATCTTCTGTCGAGAAATTGGATTCTAATAGCGTTGTAGAAGATCATAATGTAAAGGGAAACAATGAAGAAACGTCCATAAATTATGAAAGTGAAAGATCACATCTTTTTGAAATGTTGAAAGATTTTGAAAAGCATGTTCATTCATCTTCTCAAAAAGAGCATAAAGGCGATAGTAATGAAACTACAAGTATGTAAAAAGGCTAATGATAAATCCAACACTAAAATTGTTAGATCAACCATATTATACATTGATGAATTGTAATGTACAATTCATCATTGCATAAAAATAGTGGATCTATCGATTTTAGTGTTGGATTTATCAACATCTATGTAAAAAACTTGTACTTATATTATTAGTTGTCTGCTGATAATAAGTAAATGACATGAAATTGTCACCTTTTTTAACGAATTACTTGAAATTTTTTGAAAATGTTAATTAGCAGGTGAAGGAGATAATGCGTCACTTAGGAGGGAAGTGAATATATTGAGGGAGAAACTGGCGACGATTGAAGCTGAGAGCGGATTCTTGAAGAAGACTGCAATGGCGCTCGAAAAGGGTGATGAAGGAACTAAGTTACTTACAGAAATAGCTGAACATCTTAGGAAGTTGCAGAGGTGATCAAGTTGAAAGTTTGATGATATTATGGTTGTTTTTGGAAAGATTAGCTATAAAGCTATAGCGTTGAGTTAGATTTGCAAGCTGAAGTAAGTTAAATTTTGATGTTTAGTTAAAAGCTCTGAAATGATTTTTTTTTTTTTTTTTTTTTTTTTTTTTTTTGTTGGATGTTAGTTTGAATTAGTTATTTTTTTTCATAAATCGGAGATTAATCTCGTTTCTTTCTGATAGGAACTTAATAGGATAACATTCATGCTGTTAACTACATGTAAATTAGGTGCACTCTATGGTGACCAAGACCAAATATTTAAATAGGTTGACATATAACTCGGTGACTCGTTTTCGGTGTAAGAAAGAAAAAAGAACGCTAGATAAACATCATTTTACTAAAAAGAAATCAATTGAAATGTAACAGATATCATGACGAACATATTTAGTATGAACGAGCTAGTCTTGTTAATGAAAAACTTACGATGGCGTTGATGAAGGCTATGATTTTTTCATCCTCCGATTCGGACTCTTAGTAGGCGATGGTTTGGGTTCTTGGTTTTGGCTGGCGATTGACAGGCTTTTAAGAATTCGAGTAATGATTCTGGGATTGACTTCTTTCGTGTTTTTTAGTTCGTAAGAATTTTTACGGTATTCTAGTTTGGGTTTGCTGGAGTTTAGGACATGGTCTTCGGGTTAGTATTACTGTGACGTTTTGATCAGGGGCGTTTCGGACATGTGCAAAGTGTGAAGTCGCGCGGAGCCTAAAAATTTTAGGTGGCCTAAAATTATGTAAATCCTTTATAATACTCCCACCGTCTCAAATATATAACTTTGCATCGATCGCCTGACATGTGTATTGTATTTGTAAACGTTTATAATACTCCTACCGTCTCAAATCTATTGTCTTTAAATAAAAAAGATAAATTTTAAGAAAATATGATTGTTACATGTATTTTTTTTGTTAACTTTCCAATATTACCCTTTATTTTTTACATATATTTTTCTCTTATATGTATAAAATATAGGTAGAAAAGAACTTTATCGCATTATTTTGGACAATAGAATTGGGATATCCCAAAAAAAATTAATTCAGAACATCTGCAAAAAAATAAATAAAAAATTAATAAAAATTGGAGTAATGGACAATAGAAATTGAGATATATATAGTGAAACTTATATTAATACAAACAATTCCATGAGGCATTATCTTTTAACTAGTTTGCATCAAATCTACAGTTTCTATTAAAATCCTATAACAATGATGTCATTATTAGACATATTCTTTTGTTAAAAAAAATTCAAAAACAAAAGAAAAAATCTAAGCATGGTGGGTGATGTCATTAATCTAAATAACTTTGAATTAAAATTAAATCTTATTAATTAATTGTTGTTATTAAATCTTATTAATAATTATTTTAATTATTAAAATTATACAATTTTGAATTATTTTAATTAATTATTTTAAATTGAGTACGAGAAGGTATAAAAGTTAGGCGGAAGGAAACTAATTCTAAATTTATATTTTGATTTACACCTTTAAAATATAAATGACACAATCAAATATTATCTCTTATGATTGGATGTAGATTATTTAATATACATTTTAGGTGTTTGATAAAATGTTCAGCTGACAAGTTTCTTAGTCGGACTCTGTGATTTCACGGGTCATTAAATTAAATGATTTTAGCATTTACGTTCACTTAATACCTAAAACATATCATTAAACTGTTTCATTTAAACAAACTCGTGATTTCACGGGTTATTTCACTAGTTTTATTTATTTCTCTTTAGATAATACTAGATTTTAAGAGCCCGTGCGTTGCACGGCAGCTCTAAAAATAGTATTCGAAAACGTTAGTATTGATACTTATTAGGTGTATGATACAATTACAATGACGAAACCCTTCATTATTGACAAGATTTGTATCGAAAACAAAGATATTGAAAATATTAGTATCGTAAACGTTATTAATGAAAACGGTTGTTAACTACTAACTACATCATTTTAGAAATTCATCATGTGCATATACTCCATTGGAACAAATACAAAATAATAATAATAATAATAATGTTTTTTGTTAGTGCATAATACAGTGTTTATGTAACAATATAAACTGAATATATATTGATGTGGAGCTCAATACATATGTATCTGAACAGAGTAAGTTTAACTAATGATCCGAAAAGTTGATATAATGTAACATTCAATAAAAATGAAAATATAATTACCAAGTTCGAACAACTATACCTTGTAGGCACTATATTTAACGTGTAGCATCAATGGACTGACATATGTTCGCATTGCTTGAATTTAATATAGCATTAAGATGCAAGGTATCAAACTGATCAAAGTGCGGGAAAGTTAACTAAAAAAATGCTTAAAGCATGTTAGACAATATACATGTAAATTTTACCTATTTAATAAAAAAGTTCTCACCCATCTACTACATTGTTTCAGGTCTAAGTGGGTTAGGGTCAAGTGCTTTGTCACTGTTTTCCTCATCACTGTACTCTGACTTTTATCCTAGCTTGTATCCTCAAGTATGTCCCCCTCAATGTGGTGTTGGGTGTTGGAGACTTTTCCTGTATACCTGCATTCTCGACTTTTTTCTTTTTTTAGTTATTTATTATCAGATAAATGTAAATAGCTTTCGTGTCCTGTATGATGTTTATTTGGCTGCCGTTGTGCACATAGCCCATTTGTTTGTATCCCAGTTTGTTTAGTAATAAAAATTCTTTTGGCATAAAAAAATAAAAAAAATGGAAAACGCTTTGATCAATTTACCGGGAAAGATATTTATATTCGATTAAAAAAATAAACGTATTGCTAATATTCAAAGTAACATTACCGGGACACCAACTTTGAGAGACCTGTCAATCAAAATCCATCATGTAGATGGGTCGAGATAGTTACATATGTTGTATATACCTCCAACATATCACCAATATGGTGAAAAATTTTCTAGGAATGATTACTAATATCCATACACCTGAACTATTCCTCGTACTCAAAGACATAAAAATGATTATATTTCATTACTTGTGCCTTCTTGAAAGTTTGCACCACCAGCAACATGTTCATTAAAAACCTGAGAAAAATCGTGGTCTAGATTTTCCGGACCTCATGACAAACACGGTACTTTAACTCGATAAAGAACCGCGTTGTACTTTAACTCGATAAAGTACCGTGTTATACTGTAGACATTTAGTGAAAGATAAAGTGGATACCAACATGCTATTATAATTTATAGGTGTTGCAACACTTCTTTGACTTTTGGTGATAGTCATTGCAAAGCACACGGATAATGAGTATAGTCCGTTATTGCTAACTGTCACACAATGCACCGTTAAGGTTCATAAGGGAGCCCATTATTGCAAACTGTCTCACAGTGCACCTGTTCATTCATAACATCAAATCAAATTAATATAATAAAAAATTGGCTTACTATATGAACAATAAATAATTGTAAATATATTCATGATAATTAAGAAGAAAAAAACACTCAGAATTTTTTGAAAAGAGAAGGGTTATAGGTCAACCCAAATTGTTTTGACCCATAACAAACATGACTTGTTTCCTTAACCCCTAACTCACCCATTTTGCTACTTCAAATGAAAATAAACAGAAATATCCATTTACTTCAGTGTGTGTACGTGTTTATAGAGACATCCCTACTTCATTATTAGAAAACTTACAAATTCTGGACAAGAGAAGTGAGAAGAGTTATGGGTTAACACACCTTTTTTTGACCCATATAAAACATTAGTTAATATTTAGTTTAAAAATGTTTCAATCGGACTCGAAAACTTTTTGTAGTGAGTTGGAAAAAAAAAGGTTTCTTGGGATTACACTACACGTGCGACTTCACAGAAGAATTTGGGTCCCATCAAATGTGATTTAACCTATTAGAACATGACCATTGGAAAGTTGACAATCTCACCTTTCCATAGACAGTTTATTTGTCAAAAATGGATTTATGATTTGAAAGTTATAAGCCTACAAAAATAGACTCCCGAACTGTGTTGTTGCTGTACTGATGTAGCTATTACCTGTTGTTTTTAAATAGAAGTTACAGACTGTAGTGACCCGAACTTTTCCATGTTTATATATATTAAATGAAATTGTTATTTACATGATTAAGTGTTTCCAACATGTTAAGCAATCAAACTTGTTAAGACTTGATTAATTGAAATAGGTTTCATATAGACAATTGACCACCCAAGTTGACCGGTGATTCACGAACGTTAAAACTTGTAAAAACTATATGATGACATATATATGGTTATATATATAGTTAACATGATATTATGATAAGTAAACATATCATTAAGTATATTAACAATGAACTACATATGTAAAAACAAGACTACTAACTTAATGATTTTGAAACGAGACATATATGTAACGAGTATCGTTGTAACAACATTTAATGTATATATATCATATTAAGAGATATTCGTACATCATAATATCATGATAATATAATAATTTAAAATCTCTTTTGATATTATAAACATTGGGTTAACAACATTTAACAAGATCGTTAACCTAAAGGTTTCAAAACAACACTTACATGTAACGACTAACGATGACTTAACGACTCAGTTAAAATGTATATACATGTAGTGTTTTAATATGTATTCATACACTTTTGAAAGACTTCAAGACACTTATCAAAATACTTCTACTTAACAAAAATGCTTACAATTACATCTGATGAGTGCAGCGGGGTGTACGAAATAGTATTAATTTTTACTACAAAATGCGACGAAATATTACACAAGTTTTATTTATTTATTTATCGAGTGGATATACCTAAACCTTGCTACAACACTTATAGGCAGTGTACCTAATCGTAGAGTAGTGTAGTTTTTAGTAAGTCCGGTTCGTTCCACAGGGAGCTGGTGAAGTTAACGCTATATTATTAAGTTTATTTGTAAAAATATATATATAAATAAGTAGTAGTATTATTATAAAATGGGGGTTTTACCGTTTAATGACCGGTTTGTCGATTTTAAGCGTAAAAATAAATGACAAAAATTAAAGTGCGTAAAATAAATTGCGATAAATAAAATGACAGAAAATAAAAGTGCGATGAAAAATACAATAAAACAATTATGCTTATTTAAACTTCCATAATCATGATGTTTAACGTTTTGATTTTAATTAATTGTTACTCGGGTTAATTGTCCTTTGTCATGGTTTATTTGATACCTATCTGGTTTTTATCCATAATAGTCCATCGGTCATAAATATAAAGTGCGAGTGTCCTCGTCAAATTACCCTTATACCCGAAGTCAAATATTCCAACTAATTAAGGATTTAAACTGTGACGCAGTTATCACTTCTGTCAACAATTACACCAGTTATCACTGTATGTAATCTACCCCTGTTTTGATTAGATATGAATATTAATTTACCCACTTGATCAGTTTGAATAATCAATTACCCAACCCGAATAATTAATTAAATGATTATAATAGATTCCATATGAACGTCACTAAATAGGACAACCATAATCATTATTAATTATTAGGATAATTAATTTGAAGATAGGTTCGACAGACTCCAATGAGTTGTCACTCAATTAGACAATACCCCCATCTATTAATAGTCAATAGTCCAATTTCCACAAGTGTCGGTCTTTTGCCCAAACCTTAATTATGGTACAAAATCCAATAACCCCGTCTTAATATTTAGTCAAACATCACGATTACTTCGGCTTAAATAAGCATAATAATAACTTAGTTACGAGACATTAATTTAAAAAGGAAGAACATAACTTACAGTGATTATTAATCGCGTAGCATTACACGGACAGAGTTCCTACTTTAAAACCCGTAAAACATTTCTTACAATAACCCAATTATTATTAATCTTAAATTAAACTTAATATTATAAATATAAATATAAATTACATAAGAAAGAAAGAAGATTGGAAAAAGGTGTTCTTTTTCATTACTACGTGAATTCCATTTTATAGGCAAATGTTGATTTGAAATTTTCACTTATGACCCCTTAACTATGCTCAATTAACAACTTTTTATTATTTATTATTATTCTTATTATGAATTATTTAAATATTATATTATATTCTTGAGCATAGTTAACTTGTAATTTTAGCTCCGTTGCGTCGAGCGTTGAAAGTTGGTTCATGTCTCGGTTCCGAATTTTCGAACGTCCTTGCGTACAATTTAATATCTTGTACTTTGCATTTTGCGGCTTGTAGTTTTGTAATTTTGAGACGTTTCTCATCAATATATTGAACCACTTGGAGTGTAACTTGTACGTTTGAGCTTTTTGGACGTTTGCGTCTTCAAATCTTCGTTTTCGCCTTTTGTCTTCGCACTTATTTATTTAAACAATTACAATGAAAATATAATACAATTACATATGAAAACCTATTATTTAGGAGGGATATTGCTATGAAATATATGTTCCTTTTTAGCCTTATCAAATATCCCCACACTTGAGCGTTGCTTGTCCTCAAGCAATACAGAACTTGAAATAAAAACATACATGAATCACTTTTTTATTCATCACACTTTGTACATCAGTGATTTTGATATGGTGGTATAAACAATGATAGTAACGATAGAACCATGGTTTAAGGTGGGTGTGTCATCCACAGTTGCCTCGGGTTTAGGACAACGACACTTGCAATCAAATAGCCGATTTACTTTCGGTTTCCAAAGCAAAGTGCACATTTGAAAGGCGGTTTACAGTCCCACATGACTATAAAAATTTAGATCCTTTAGGAAATAGGATCTTTATGAAAACATTTGATCTTTTGAAAATTCAATCTAGCTTTTACCCTAGATAAGTTTTCTGATTTGATCCACCATTGGTGTTGCAAAATATATTTGTGGATCAATATTTTGGCTAAAAACATTTAGGTTCGTGTAATCCACTGCTATCCCGGTATCGGAAAGCACACATCCAGTTTACGTGTTCCGTATATTACCTTTCGGCAAACTACCGTCCGGTTGTAAAGGAAAGCGATGAACAATAAACTGTTAAGGCAATGTCCCGTGACATGCAGATGATTATGGTCTTTTAATGTGTCGGATGCTAGAACTATCCTTGGTAGGAGCGATAGTAAAGATCATCCTATGATTTTTCGGTCTGGCACAAGGTCCTGTCTCCGACCATGCTATGCAACCACCGTTCTTACGGTTGACACCCGATTTGGTTCAGGTGACCTAATGAATTCCAGGTGAATTCCTAGGATTTTACGTTCAATGGTAATGAACGCATTGAAAATAGGTTTTCAGAAAACAAATCGGTTTTATTTTTGATCAAAATATTTTCTCGTTCAAGCTCGAGTTTAGATATCATTGAATTCCATGAGTTTGTAATTCTCAATCTTTAAGGTCAATCTCTAGGATTGAGTAATATCAGTCTTAAAAGCTGATTTTTGATCTTTAAGGAGATTATCCTTTCTGGGGATTTGATTCATTAGTCTTATCAAGCTAATTTGCACGGTGCCCCCCCATTATGCGAGATAAATCCTTCTCATGGTTAGGATAAATCTGACCACATGGCGACTCTGTTTGATGCTGAGGTCCGTGGATTTCCTGCTGATTTTAGAGATGAATTTTCTAGATTTTTTATCAACCTACAGCTGGTCTGAACGACAACTTCATGACCTAAATCAAGAAGCGCGTTTCTTTTTCGAAAGACTTTACTTCCTTTTAATGATGGAATTGATTCATCGTGTAGATCCATCTTTCTTACAGTAAATCGGGTAAACCAGTTAATTTAGTCCAAAGTAAAAGCACCTGCAATAACTTTACAAAAACATGTGATAGATAGTTTTTAATTGAATAACTTGGTACATTCTCCCCACACTTGGCTTTTTTCATGCGTCTTTTTATATCTTAATAAATAAATTCAAGCGTTTTAGTTGTTTTTCAATTTATGTCCTTTCCGAGGTAACAATAATTTCGGCATTAACACCTATTTTTATCGTTCATAAATATGTATAAACATGATTTTGAATTCATTTAGTTAAAAAATTTTAAAATTTTCATAATATTCAGAAAATAAGCCAAGTATAAACCCGAGAGAATTTATAACCCTTCCCCACACTTGAGATCATGCAATGCCCTCATTTGCATGAAATCAGACTATAATTATAAATTCATGAGGGTGAATTAGTGTAGGAAAGTGATTAAAAATACCCAGTTTGTAATTACAAAGCTCGTCGAATGATAGATGGCGCGCCTCATCGTTCATTCCTTCATTTATTATATCACATTTGTTGTTTTGCATCTTGTCGTCAAAATCAGTAGCTTTTGCTGAACTTAATGTTAGTCTTTGAAAGTGCGTTGTTTTACCCTGTTGTTTACATGATAAAATACAAACATATATACATATTTTTAAAGTTGGGTATATTACCCCACGTTCAAAAATTTATAAAGTCAAATATTTTTTTTTTTTTTTTTTGCATACTTTAAATCAATAAAATTAAAAATAATGATGACAAAATTTTTTGCCCCGCCCTCGGGTAAAGTAATTTCGGCTCAACGACCTAGTCTTCAACTCACGACGAATTTTAGAAATCATTTTTTTTCAACTTAATGAAATAAAGTAAATTTTTGTTTTTAAATTCACACAAAACTTAAAAAGAAAACATATTAATAAAACCTAAAAAACAAAAAAATTCAGAATGGGGGGAGAAAACTAGTTCTTTAGTGTCTGCTAGTGGAAAAGACCAATCGGATTCCATTCTCGGAACTACACGAGAACAGAACAACTAACTCCAAACAGCATTTTCTTTTTAGAATATTTGAATCTCCTCACACTTAGGTAGATGTGGTGTCGAAATTGTGATTAACTTCATCGTCAATTTCTCTTGGACCATAATCAACTTGCATATCTGTGACTTTTGCTTTAAGCCATTGACCAGCTTTTTCCGTAATATCCACAAATTCAACTAGCTTCGCCTTTTCTTTAGGCGACAGATTGGATACTAACCGGTTATATAACTTAAAGTTCCCCTTACTTTTAGCATCAATAACCCGTTTAAAAAGTTTCTTCATTGAACTGTTAATAACGGGGTCATTTAATTTCTTATCAACTATGGGGTTCTTTATTATCAAGTCATCATTAGGTGTTACTTCATTTTCCCCACACTTAGGCGTTCTATTATTGTTAAGCATTACCGTTGGAGTTGGTAAAACAACATGGTTCTTACTAATCATTTTTGTCGGTTCAACGGTTTTGGTTTGTGGATATTTAGACGTTCGAATCATAAAGGTGATCGATTTCTCATCATTACTAAGTGTCATTCTACCCTTTCTTACATCAAATAACGCCCCGGTGGACGCTAAGAATGGTCGACCTAAAATTAGAGGAACGTTTGAGTCCTCTTCTATGTCAATGACAATGAATTCGACTAGAAAGGTTAAATTACCTACTTGAACGGGTAGGTTGTCAGCAATTCCAACTGGGTGCTTAATGGTTTGATCAAGGAGTCGAACACTCATATCCGTTGGAGTTAACTCACCTACACCTAATCTCTTATATAATGAAAGAGGCATAACACTCACACTTGAACCTAAATCTGCTAGTGCATCATACATGACACAGTCACTAAGTAGACAAGGAACAATAAATTCACCCGGATCACCTACCCTAGGTGGAGGATTTGGTGGAACTGTCTTCACCGGGTTTACTTCTACTGTTTTTATTTCTTGCACTTTTTTATTCTTCTTCTTCTTCTTTCCAGAGGTATCACAAACTTTATTACCTATTACTTGCTCATACTCAACTCCTTTTCTTGGAAACGGGATGGGTGGTCTGTATGGTGCTACCACTGGCTTTACATACTCGGGTGGTGGTGGTGTTGTAACTTCTTCATTGTTACTTACATCTAAAACTTTCCCATCTTCTGGTATTGGTTTTTCAGAATTTGTTGATATCATGTTAACATTTTCATTCCGAGGATTTACTTCATTATTACTTGGTAGCTTTCCTTGTTCCCTTTCACTCATCAATCTAACAAGAGTACCTACTTGTTTTTCTAGATTCAAAATGAAAGCTTGTTGAGTTCTAAATGACTGATCAAACCTCTCATTCGTTTGGGTTTGAGTTTCAATAAATTGTGTTTGAGATTCAACTAGCTTAAATACCACTTCTTCCAGATTTGACTTCTTCTCGTCGGTTTGTTGTGGTGGTTTATATAAGCCAGGTCTTTGTTGATTGAAAGTGTTGTTTTGAGTTGGTTGGTTATTCGGACCTTGTTGGTTATACGAGTTATTGTCGGGTCCTTTTGGATTATAAAGAATGTTTTGATTTCGATTGAAGTTTAGCTTTGGCGGTTGATAATTATTTTGATAATTATTTCCAGGCCTTTGGTTCATATAGGAAACATTCTCTCGTTGTTCCAATGTTGGTTCAATGTGACAATCTTTCAATAAGTGTGGTCCACCGCATAGCTCACAACTGATTCGTATTGCGTGAATATCTTTATTCATCTTTTCCATTCGTCTTTCGAAAGCATCTATTTTTGCTGAAACGGAATCAAAGTCATGGCTAGAATCGGCTCTAGCCGCTTTAGATGATCGAAAGATATCTTTTTCTTGATGCCACTCATGAGAGTGGGAAGCAGTGTTATCAATAATTTTGTAAGCTTCAGTTGCGGTTTTCTTCATAATGGAACCACCAGCTGTTATGTCGATGTCTTTTCTTGTAGCAACGTTGACACCTTGGTAGAATATTTGTACTATTTGATAAGTGTCTAAACCGTGTTGAGGACATCCTCTCAACATCCTTCCGAATCTTGTCCACGCCTCATATAATGTTTCATTTGGCTTTTGTGTGAACGTAACAATTTCTCCTTGAAGTCTCACGGCTTTAGATGCCGGAAAGAATCTTTGAAGAAATTTTTCAACTAAGACATCCCATGTGTCAATCGCCCCTTCAGGTAACGATTCTAACCAATCTTTGGCTTCTCCCTTTAAAGTCCAGGGAAATAACATGAGATAGATCTGCTCATCTTCCACTTCTCGGATTTTGAATAGTGTACAAATTCTTTTAAACGTACGAAGATGTTCGTTGGGATCTTCTTTTGGCGTACCACTATATTGGCACTGATTAGTTACCATATGTAGAATTTGTCCTTTGATTTCATAATCTGGAGCATTAACTTCTGGCTTAATAATGGCGTGACCTTGGCCCGTGCGTTTAGCTCTCATTCGATCTTCCATACTTAGAGGTTCCGTTACTTCCATAATTGAATTCGTTGAATCGGTATCACTAGATGATTCTGATTTAATGGTTCGTTCCTCAACAATCTCTGTTTGAATGATTGGTGGCTCCGGAGGAAAGTTTAGTGGTTCAGGATCTACGAACCGTTCCTGAATATTCTCTGGATTCTCAATTGTGAGGTTGGGTTCAAAAAATAGATTATCGGAAATTTGAACTGAAGTACTTGGTCGACTGGATGACGATTCTAAAGAAAAATCAACGGCGGTTATATTTGCTAAATGTCTTGATCTAGTTACAGGTGGTGAACGTACAAAAGGTGGTGAACGTCTTGCTCGGTGCATTCACTGAATATCCTATTAGTTTTTAAAAAGAAAGAAAAATTATAATAAGTTATCCAATCAATAGACTTTTCTGATTTTGCCCACGTTTCGAATAGCCAAAAGATGCAGCAGAGGGGCAGGATTCGTTTGGTCTCAATATAATTGAGTACTGTTTGGCTCCAATAACCCGGTCCACGTACAAATCCAACTATTACTACGAACCAGAAAATTTTGATGTCTATCAATTTAACCACTTAAAATAAATTTTCGTAATTTTAAGAAATTTAGATAAGAAGTAGAATAAAAATCTTATCCTAAAACTAGAATAGCGAGAAATAAGAAAGAAAAAAAAAACGCGTCGAAAAAGGTCGAAAAATAAAAGGTCGAAAAATAGGCGTCGAAAAATAAAAATAAGAAAGTAGCGCGAAAAACGGCGTCGCAAAATTCTAAAGCACCTAAATCTTAGTCTAAGGAATAAGCACTTAAGGGATTTTACGGCAAACCTAAAAATTCTAGAAATAAAAATAACTATGCAAAACTAAACTTAATACTAAAAATTGTAACTATAGTCTAAAAATCTAAAGGTAATAAAAAAAACTTTTTTTTTAATTTTTTTTTATATATTTCGTTTTTTAAGGATTTTAAATTTTTTTTTTTTTTTAAATTTTTTTTTTTTATATATAAATTTTTTTTTAAAACTTTTTTTTTTTTTTAAAAAAAGGAATTTTTTTTTTATAAATTAATAATTTTTTTTATAATTATAATTTTTTTTCAAAACTTTTTTTTTTAATTCATTTACTATTCATGAATAGTAAATGAAAATAAATTAATTAATTTACTATTCACATGAAAGCGACATGATAGAAATTATTAATTATAAGTTACATAATATACCCCTGAAGTATTTAATAAATACGACTTTTTAAAACTTTACGTATCAAATTTTGATTCTAAAATATTATTATATTATTATATTCTATTTCAATATTATTATATTATTATATTTTATTTCAATATTATTATATTATTATATTTTATTTCAATATTATTATAATTAAAAATATAGCGTTTTAGCGCTCCCCGGCAGCGGCGTCAAAAACTTGATGAGTGCAGCGGGGTGTACGAAATAGTATTAATTTTTACTACAAAATGCGACGAAATATTACACAAGTTTTATTTATTTATTTATCGAGTGGATATACCTAAACCTTGCTACAACACTTATAGGCAGTGTACCTAATCGTAGAGTAGTGTAGTTTTTAGTAAGTCCGGTTCGTTCCACAGGGAGCTGGTGAAGTTAACGCTATATTATTAAGTTTATTTGTAAAAATATATATATAAATAAGTAGTAGTATTATTATAAAATGGGGGTTTTACCGTTTAATGACCGGTTTGTCGATTTTAAGCGTAAAAATAAATGACAAAAATTAAAGTGCGTAAAATAAATTGCGATAAATAAAATGACAGAAAATAAAATGACAGAAAATAAAAGTGCGATGAAAAATACAATAAAACAATTATGCTTATTTAAACTTCCATAATCATGATGTTTAACGTTTTGATTTTAATTAATTGTTACTCGGGTTAATTATCCTTTGTCATGGTTTATTTGATACCTATCTGGTTTTTATCCATAATAGTCCATCGGTCATAAATATAAAGTGCGAGTGTCCTCGTCAAATTACCCTTATACCCGAAGTCAAATATTCCAACTAATTAAGGATTTAAACTGTGACGCAGTTATCACTTCTGTCAACAATTACACCAGTTATCACTGTATGTAATCTACCCCTGTTTTGATTAGATATGAATATTAATTTACCCACTTGATCAGTTTGAATAATCAATTACCCAACCCGAATAATTAATTAAATGATTATAATAGATTCCATATGAACGTCACTAAATAGGACAACCATAATCATTATTAATTATTAGGATAATTAATTTGAAGATAGGTTCGACAGACTCCAATGAGTTGTCACTCAATTAGACAATACCCCCATCTATTAATAGTCAATAGTCCAATTTCCACAAGTGTCGGTCTTTTGCCCAAACCTTAATTATGGTACAAAATCCAATAACCCCGTCTTAATATTTAGTCAAACATCACGATTACTTCGGCTTAAATAAGCATAATAATAACTTAGTTACGAGACATTAATTTAAAAAGGAAGAACATAACTTACAGTGATTATTAATCGCGTAGCGTTACACGGACAGAGTTCCTACTTTAAAACCCGTAAAACATTTCTTACAATAACCCAATTATTATTAATCTTAAATTAAACTTAATATTATAAATATAAATATAAATTACATAAGAAAGAAAGAAGATTGGAAAAAGGTGTTCTTTTTCATTACTACGTGAATTTCATTTTATAGGCAAATGTTGATTTGAAATTTTCACTTATGACCCCTTAACTATGCTCAATTAACAACTTTTTATTATTTATTATTATTCTTATTATGAATTATTTAAATATTATATTATATTCTTGAGCATAGTTAACTTGTAATTTTAGCTCCGTTGCGTCGAGCGTTGAAAGTTGGTTCATGTCTCGGTTCCGAATTTTCGAACGTCCTTGCGTACAATTTAATATCTTGTACTTTGCATTTTGCGGCTTGTACTTTTGTAATTTTGAGAAGTTTCTCATCAATATATTGAACCACTTGGAGTGTAACTTGTACGTTTGAGCTTTTTGGACGTTTGCGTCTTCAAATCTTCGTTTTCGCCTTTTGTCTTCGCACTTATTTATTTAAACAATTACAATGAAAATATAATACAATTACATATGAAAACCTATTATTTAGGAGGGATATTGCTATGAAATATATGTTCCTTTTTAGCCTTATCAACATCCTCGTTCAGTTTCATCAACAATTCTACTCTTATGCACCTGTATTCGTACTCGTACAATACACAGCTTTTAGATGTATGTACTATTGGTATATACACTCCAATGATCAGCTCTTAGCAGCCCATGTGAGTCACCTAACACATGTGGGAACCATCATTTGGCAACTAGCATGAAATATCTCATAAAATTACAAAAATATGAGTAATCATTCATGACTTATTTACATGAAAACAAAATTACATATCCTTTATATCTAATCCATACACCAACGACCAAAAACACATACAAACACTTTCATTCTTCAATTTTCTTCATCTAATTGATCTCTCTCAAGTTCTATCTTCAAGTTCTAAGTGTTCTTCATAAATTCCAAAAGTTCTAGTTTCATAAAATCAAGAATACTTCCAAGATTGCAAGTTTACTTCCAAGTTTTCTAAATCCATTCCAAGTAATCATCCAAGATCAAGAAACCTTTGTTACTTACAGTAGGTTATCTTTCTAATACAAGGTAATAATCATATTCAAACTTTAATTCAATTTCTATAACTATAACAATCTTATTTCGAGTGGAAATCTTACTTGAAATTGTTTTCGTGTCATGATTCTGCTTCAAGAACTTTCAAGCCATCCAAGGATCCTTTGAAGCTAGATCTATTTTTCTTATTTCCAGTAGGTTTATCCAAGGAACTTGAGGTAGTAATGATGTTCATAACATCATTCGATTCATACATAAAAAGCTGTCTTATTCAACGTTATAAACTTGTAATCACTAGAACATAGTTTAGTTAATTCTAAACTTGTTCGCAAATAAAGTTAATCCTTCTAACTAGACTTTTAAAATCAACTAAACACATGTTCTATATCTATATGATATGCTAACTTAATGATTTAAAACCCGGAAACACGATAAACACCATAAAACTGGATATACGCCGTCGTAGTAAAACCGGGGGCTGTTTTGGTTGGGATAATTAAAAGCTAAGAAGAACTTTGATTTAAAAGATATACTTCTGGAAAATTGATTTTTCTTATGAACATGAAACTATATCCAAAAATCATGGTTAAACTCAAAGTGAAAGTATGTTTTTCAAAATGGTCATCAAGATGTCGTTTTTTCGACGAAAATGACTACCTCTTTCAAAAACGACTTGTAACTTGTATTTCCAACTATAAACTTATACTTTTTCTGTTTAGATTCATAAAGATAAGTTCAATACGAAACCGTGGCCACTGGAATCACTCAAAACAGATTAGAAACGAAGAAATGGCGAGTAAAACAAGATTGATAAAAACTACTCATTTTACCTACGTGAAAGTTAGTAATAAATCTATTCCAACCATAACCTAATCAACTTATATTGTATATTATGTAATCTTGAGATACCATAGACACGTATACAATGTTTCGACCTATCATGTCGACCCATCTATATATATATTGCGGAACAACCATAGACACTCTATATGTGAATGTTGGAGTTAGCTATACAGGGTTGAGGTTGATTCCAAAATATATATATAGTTTGAGTTGTGATCAATACTGAGATACGTATACACTGGGTCGTGGATTGATTCAAGATAATATTTATCGGTTTATTTCTGTACATCTAACTGTGGACAACTAGTTGTAGGTTACTAACGAGGACAGCTGACTTAATAAACTTAAAACATCAAAATGTATTAAAAGTTTTGTAAATATATTTTGAACATACTTTGATATATATATGTATATATTGTTATAGGTTTGTGAATCAACCAGTGGCCAAGTCTTACTTCCCGACGAAGTAAAAATCTGTGAAAATGAGTTATAGTCCCACTTTTAAAATCTAATATTTTTGGGATGAGAATACATGCAGGTTTTATAAATGATTTACAAAATAGACACAAGTACGTGAAACTACATTCTATGGTTGAATTATCGAAATCGAATATGCCCCTTTTTATTAAGTCTGGTAATCTAAGAATTAGGGAACAGACACCCTAATTGACGCGAATCCTAAAGATAGATCTATTGGGCCTAACAAACCTCATCTAAAGTACCAGATGCTTTAGTACTTCGAAATTTATATCATATCCGAAGGGTGTCCCGGAATGATGGGGATATTCTTATATATGTATCTTGTTAATGTCGGTTACCAGGTGTTCACCATATGAATGATTTTTATCTCTATGTATGGGATGTGTATTGAAATATGAAATCTTGTGGTCTATTGTTACGATTTGATATATATAGGTTAAACCTATAACTCACCAACATTTTTGTTGACGTTTAAAGCATGTTTATTCTCAGGTGAATACTAAGAGCTTCCGCTGTTGCATACTAAAATAAGGACAAGATTTGGAGTCCATGTTTGTATGATATTGTGTAAAAACTGCATTCAAGAAACTGATTTCGATTTAACATATTTGTATTGTAAACCATTATGTAATGGTCGTGTGTAAACATGATATTTTAGATTATCATTATTTGATAATCTACGTAAAGCTTCTTAAACCTTTATTTATGAATTAAAGGTTATGGTTTGTTTTAAAAATGAATGCAGTCTTTGAAAAACGTCTCATATAGAGGTCAAAACCTCGCAACGAAATCAATTAATATGGAACGTTTTTAATCAATAAGAACGAGACATTTCACAGACCTCGTCCCCGTTTCGGCATCTATTTAAAACGTGCCTAGACTCGAAAAACTCGAACATATAATATATCGTATTTAAGCTTGTAGGGAACATTGTATGTCCAAATTATTAGTTTTACCTAAACTTAATCAATTACTACTTACGAGCCCGCAAAGTAAGCCCGAGAGTCATTTTACCACTTGTACCGAAAATGACATTAAAATAGGTTGATGACCCAAACTCTTATCCAATGTACCCGAGTAACCCAAAATCACACCACAACTCTAAAATGAGATTATAAACCTGTTGACAACTTCAAATTTCCAATGACAATATATACGGGTCAAAATGGACACTATTTCACCCATGTGGGTCAAGACTTACACTTTAACCAAAATATAATCAAAACTCATTTTCAAAATACCAAAACCTGCAAATTTATTTGATAAAACATATGTGACAAATCTAAGTTAACAAATGCCTAATTTGACACTCATTGGTCAAACGGGCCGAACTCACCCAAATGCTCACCAAAGAGGATAGTGAATGAGCTTTTTCAAGGAACCGACTAATCGGGAGAGCATGTGATTGTTATATAGTATTAGATTATCAAACCTCCTGTTGATACATGATGCACATAATATAAAATTTTATACCTGAAGATTCGCATGAGTTTGAGTTGCATTCTATCTCCAAACCGTCACTGAGGACTTTTCACAAACACCTACAATGTTTCAAAAACACATTGTTTAACTTAAAACATAACCAACTAAACAATAAGAATAAACATATATAAATAGATAAATAAACTTAATATATGAAGGTAATGATAGCAGAGAGTTATAAAACGTAAACATTTACGAATGGAGATCATAATTTTTTTTTGAAGGCAACCATATATTAAAACTCAAAGAAACAGATAGAAGTACAGGAGAGTAGCCATAATATGACTTCATGACTACAGCCCCATTCTAACTCATACATATAAACAGTGTAGAAACAATAAGCATGATGTCTTCATCTTTAATATCAAATTAGCTCTTTATTTATTACAATACCCATCATAGTAAATCAATAAGCATAGAACTAAAATTTAAATTGTTAAGACTGCAACAATTTTTCATGAGTTAGCGTACAAAACACAAAAATTGATATAAATAAAGAAATAGCATCTTAGAACACAAAAATTGATATAAATAACGAAATAGCATCTTTAATGCAAAGCTGAAAGATTAAATCATCGGTACAAATTAAAGCAACAAATCAAATTCGTGAAAATACCTTGTATGAAATGGCGATGACTGTTGTGGTCGTCGGACCGTACGAATGTTACACTGCTTCAAAATCAACCATGTTAATCAACAATTGAAAAACCTTCAATGTCTTATCGATCGAAGGAGATGAGTACGCCGGAGTCGGATGAAATCTACCGGCAACGTTTGAGTTTTGTAACAAATCATTTGTGTTGTGTAGTTTTTTGGGATTTGATTTGGTATCGTGAAACCCTAATTTTGGAGCTGTGGAAGAAACTGAGCGTCAAAGCAACCCGTTAATTCAGTTTCTAATCCTTGATTAAGCCTGGACACGTGTATTTTTGTTGTAATTAGTGGACTTAATTATGATTTATTCTGTAATTAACATGTGGAAAATATTAATAAGGGTGATTATAAGGGTAACACATCAGCATTGATTCACATGCTTTATAAGGAGTAGAGAAGAGATAGAGACTCATGTACTTATTTAAGAGTTAGAGGTCGTGGGACCTTTGCTGTTAAAGTTTGGTACAGGTTTAGCAAGTAGCTGATAGTTCAGGGTGTCTTTGTTGTCATTCGAATTTATATATATGCTGAAGAGATGCTAGGGTTCCTAATTCATCTCATTCTATTCCCTGTCTTATTTCTAACACTGTTGTGACAAATCCGGCTAAATCACCTTCTCTCTACTTCTGCGAGCTACTCTAATCAAGGTTACTTTTTTTCTTTTTCTAAATAATCTATTTTTTAAACTAGTTCAGTGTTACCGTTTGTTTTAGGAATGTGTTGACTGAATTTCTGTTTTAGGCAACTTGATATGAAATTAGGGTTTTAATATTTTGTATATGATAGAAATACTCAAAAATTAAACAATGCAAGAGATATTAAGACAAAACTCAGCTGACGATTATTAACAAAGCCAATTTATTAACAGAAATACAATTAAGATGAAAACTTACACAGAGCGGAAGATCTTGAACACGAGAGGGGGTCAATCTTGAATATAAATTTCGGATGGTTAATATTGAACATAATATACCATAAATATTTATATAAATTAAATAGCATATTAGAGATTATGTAGAACAAATATTTAATGTAAAAATAATTTTTAGTTTCCATGTATATATTATAGTTAAATAATCATTATAATTTTATTTATTAGTAATATAGTATTCAAGAAAAATGAAAATTGAAATATAAAAAATTAGTGGTTGCAGCCAAGGTTGGAGAACTTGGAAATCGGGGAGTTCTCGGCAGGATAATTTTTGGGAGTTCTCGGAGAACTCGGGGAGAACTCGTTTGTTGACTTTTGTTGACTTTCTAATATAAATATATATTTTCGAATATATATTAAACTTTTTAGATAATTTTTATGACATATAATGTAAATATATAACAACCCACAATAACATACTAAAACAACAAAAAACGAAAAGAAAAAAAATAGCATACATAGCAACTAGAAAGCTTAAAAGGCATAATAATAGAAATGCAATCACAAAAGGCAAGTAATGAACCAGTGGTACATCTTCATGTCTGTTACTTTAAATAAACATAAAAGGCATAATATAAGTAATAACAAAAGCAAACAATAAGTCTTCATCTTGATCTTTATCATTCTTCGTTGACGATAAAATCATTATCATGTGCATAGTGTCGTTCAAGGATTTCAACTCCATCCGGCTCATACTCAAACTCATCATCTACTTCCTCCTCCTCCTCACTTTCCGACTTGAAATCTTCAAAAAGTTCTCGTGTACTTGTTCTATTCACACTCGTAGCGTCACCAATCAAATCATAGGTCAATCCCTCATCTAAAATCCAATCTTGTGCCTCCGTTGCGGATCCATTCGATAAAAGTACATCGCGACTTACTCTTTCCTTTCTTCTTTCGTTTTTATTTATCAAGTTCGCATTAAATTGAATATAAACAAGGTTGTTCACCTTATTTGCCTCGAGCCTATTTCTCTTTTTTGTATGGATCTACAAAGTTAACATAAGGCAACAAATAAGTAAATAAAAATGGTTGAAAATTGAATGCATTTGGTTAAAGTAAAATTGTGAAAGAAACTGAGAGCATGGTATTATCAGATGTTATATTGTGAAAGAAACTGAATTTTGTTTTCTTTTTTTCATTCTTCCTACAGATTTCACTATAATGAGAAAATGTAAAGAAATAACATAAAGCTAAAAAGATCAAGTAAAGTCACTAACCGCTTCAAACGTGCTCCAATTTCTCTCGCATCCGGATGAACTAGTGGTTAAAGAAAGTAACCTCATAGCAACAATTCTCAAATTAGGAGTCTCACCACCATAGTTTGACCACCAACTTGCTACAATTTAGTGTATATATATATAACTTTATATGTAGATACATATCATAATCATGATATATATATATATATATATATATATATATATATATATATATATATACAAGGTTGTAAAAATCGGAATTCTCGGTCGAGAAATCGGCGAGAACTCGGTTCAAGGCATCTGGCGAGTTCTCGTTTGTTGAATCAGGGGAAAAATCGGTCAACGCCCGAATTGTTGGTCAACTTATCGGCCAACGTCCAAGAAATTAAACTTCTAGGTCAACCTATCTGTCATCTTTTTTTTTTACTAGTATTTGGGTGATGACTCATGGGCCAAGGCCCAACTAGTAAATGGGTTATTTTTTGTGAGAATTGATACATTGCTTAGTCCTAAATTATTAACACTTATGAACACGGAACACCTTATCCTATTATTTCTAGGGTTAGCAATTCATCCTCTTCGCCTCTTCTCATTCACTACTGCTCGTCTGCTAGGCATCTGTCCTCTTCGCCTCTTCTCCTTCACTGCTCGATTCATCACAAATCGCAATTAAATCATCAGGTTTGATTTCTATCGATCTAATTATCTATCGTTCTAATTATCTATATCTGCGATTAATTATGTAGTAATATTGTGTTAAATGTTTGATTAATTGTAGATATATAGTGTTAAATACTTAAATGTTTGATTATTTGTGTTAAATGTTTGATTATATGTAGTAACATTGTGTTAGATGTTTGATTTGTTGTGTTAAATCATAAATGTTCATTTGTAGAATATGGCAATCATCTGTTGACTCTACTTCTTCTAAAAGGAAATCATCCGATGTTGGGTGGGAGTATGGGACTTTGCGTGATAAAAATATTCTCACAAAAGTGCAATGTGTGCTATGTAAAAAGAATATATCAGGTGGAATTCATCGATTGAAACAACACATTGCGAGGGTAACTGGAAATTTTCAACCATGTCGAAAAGCTAGTCCAGGAGATGTCTTCAAATGTAAAAAAGCTCTCGATGAACTCTTGGCTAAGAAAAGATGTAAACAAGATCATCGTGAAGATGTTAGAAGGGATGTAAGAATTGATGGTGATAACCACATTGACTTAGATGAAATGGAACAAAAACGTTTGGAGGGATGAAGCCGCCACGTTCTTATGGACCCATGCATAGTGGCGGCTTCATCCCTCCAAACGTTTGTTCCATTTCATCAAGTCAATGTGGTTATCACCATCAATCCTTACACCCCTTCTAACATCTTCATTATGATCTTTTTTACATCTCTTCTTAGCAAAGAATTCATCGAGAGATTTTTTACATTTTAATACATCTCCTTGACTAGTTTTTGGACATGGTTGAACATTTCCAGTTACCATCGCAATGTGTTGTTTCAGTCGATGAATTTCACCTGACATATTCTTTTTACATACCATACATTGCACTTTTTGTGAGAATATTTTTATCAGGCAAAGTCCCATACTCCCACCCAACATCAGATGATTTCCTTTTAGAAGAAGTAGAGTCAACAGATGATGCCATATTCTACAAATGAACATTTATGATTTAACACAACAAATCAAACATCTAACACAATGTTACTACATATAATCAAACATTTAACACAAATAATCAAACATTTAAGTATTTAACACGATATATCTACAATTAATCAAACATTTAACACAATATTACTACATAATTAATCGCAGATATAGATAATTAGATCGATAGAAATCAAACCTTATGATTTAATTGCGATTTGTGATGAATCGAGCAGTGAAGGAGAAGAGGCGAATAGGACAGATGCGTAGCAGACGAGCACTAGTGAATAAGAAGAGGCGAAGAGGATGAATTGCTAACCCTAGAAATAATACGATCAGGTTAGGGATGGCACCCGCGGGCGCGGATCCTATACATCCGCCGCCCGCCACATTTTTCTCTTCACCCGCGGAGCCCGTTTACCCGTCAACGGGTTAATTTTTTCGCCCGCGGATACCGCAACCCACGGGCAAACCCACTGATTAAAAATTATACATATTTACCTGTTCTTGCCCACGGATACCCACCACCCGGGCAAACCAGTGATGATTATGAATTTAGATTGAAAATTCTATTGTGTTTAGAAAAACCGGCTAACTAATGAAACCAATCTAACAAAACAACCAAAATTATAAGATAAATCTAAAGGGTTAAAAAAAAAATAACATTACATAATAACTCAAAATGACATCAAAATCATTAATCAGTTACATGCTCAAATGAAATGAGAAAACATTAATCAATTGCTACCAAATTCTAATGAAACAACCTCAAATTGTAAGAGGGCTGGTTGCACTTTTTAATATGATTGTTAAGATGAGTTGTGCCATTTTTTGGGGCGGCATTCAACATTTTCTCACAATATATACATATTGCCTTCCATTCGTTGTTAATTTTCTTCCTTGTGAAATGATTCCATACATAAGACCTTAGTGGTCGTGCAGTTGCATTTGATTCCGCAGAAGATGTAGCAGAAACATTTAGAGACTGAGACGCCATTGAAGTAGTGTTAATTCCGGACATGATTATAGTCTCACCTGAATCGGATAGTAATCAATAATATTCTGGTTAACACATAACAAGGGAGATCTATAACTAAAGCTTGATGCAAAAACATGTAAGACGGAGTAAATATCAAAGTAATATACATACCTTTGTTGATATTTGCAAAAAGCAAATGAAGTGGTGAGTAGGTGAGTAGGTGGTCATTTATTACTAGCATGCGCACATAT
The DNA here is from genome assembly GCF_046630445.1 of Rutidosis leptorrhynchoides. Classification (NCBI taxonomy): domain Eukaryota; kingdom Viridiplantae; phylum Streptophyta; class Magnoliopsida; order Asterales; family Asteraceae; genus Rutidosis; species Rutidosis leptorrhynchoides. The sequence goes on along the minus strand of NC_092335.1, from coordinate 567,534,776 downwards.
ATTCTCACAAAAGAAAAAACAAGCAGAACAAAAATCATTAGGTTGTTAGGTGAGTAGGTGGTCATTTATTTTTATTTATTAGATATATTGAAAAGTAAAGATATTAAATTTAAAATTGATGATGATTTCGAAGTACTCTATTTACATGGGGGACAAACTAGCATGAATTACTAGCATGCGGTTGACTAATTTACAGTTCACGAGATGGGTATATCAGCGGATTTTTAAACGGGTATTGCGGATTTACGGATCGGGTTTTACCCGCAGCGGATCTACTACATCCATCACCCTCCCGTGACCCATCAACGGGTAAAAAAATTTACCCGCCCCGTACCCGCGGGTGAAGATTTTGAAGTTTACCCGCCCGTCGCGGGCACGGATATCCGCGGGTGACGGGTTTTTATAGATCCATTGCCATCCCTAGATCAGGTGTTCCGTGTTCATAAGTGTTCATAATTAACCATCCAGGCATAGATTGGATGGCCACCAGGACTTCCTGTGAGGGGAGCCACCCGGGTTCGAATCTTGGCGAAGCCATTTCGTTCAAAAAGGGAGCTCACCTGAGGATGCTTCATCTGGGATCCGGGTAAGCCTGGGGGCTCGGGTACCCGAGGGTTTACCGGTCCGTAGGGCTCCAATGTGGGTGTTGCGGGGCGGGTTCCCTCGTTAACAAAAAAAAAAAAGTGTTAGTAATTTAGGACTAAGCAATGTATCAATTCTCACAAAAAATGACCCATTTACTAGTTGGGCCTTGGCCCATGAGTCATCACCCAAATACTAGAAATAAAAAAAAAGATGACAGATAGGTTGACCTAGAAGTTTAATTTCTCGGACTGACCAATTTCATGGACGTTGACCAACAAATCGGGCGTTGACCGATTTTCCCCCCGATTCAACAAACGAGAACTCGCCAGATGCCTTGAAACGAGTTCTCGCCGATTTCTCGGCCGAGATTTCCGATTTTTACAACCTTGGTTGCAGCACTTGAACCTGCCCCAAATTCATATTTCATATACTGGAGATGCAAGTTACTAGAAGCCATTTAACCAATGCAATATTTGTTTACTAGTCTACAAAGTATTACTATTAGCTGAAAAGGGGCCATGGCCCACCCATACCCTCCCAAAGATCCGTCAACGCTTACTCACTTTCTTTGATAAGGGTCATAGAAAGTTAGAAGAGTGTAAATCAAAAAATTTTATAAAATAAATTTGAGGGTTGGTCCTAAGGATTTTTTTAAGGTTTATGCAGTTTATATAGAGCATAAATCCATTTCTTAAGGTTTATGTAGTTTATAATTTTATATAGAGCCTACGATCCATGCAACAAAAGTTATATTCTTAGTATGACTTTTTGCCTAGAGTAAGTTATAATTATGCAAGTATAGAAAATTTTGTAATTGGGCAGACTTCAATAAAACTACTCGGGTCAAGTTGGGGTAAACAGATTTATATTATTTGTAAGATTTAAAGGGTCATAGAGGTTATATCATCAACGATTCGTAACTTACATATCCAATTAAAATGCATCACTACCTACGAATTCAATACTATAGTTTTAATCACCAACATAAAAAAATTATAGCATATCACCGCTACTTACATGTGAAATTTGGATGGAAAAGTTTGCTTCTTGCACATAACTTCACAAAGCAAACGTACAACTTCTAGTAATGAAACAAAACCGAAGAAATGAGATAGAGGTGACTGTTACTACTCTTCATACCTACAGAATAAGCCACAATTTTATTGTTATAAAAACCTATAGTCAATTATAATAAGAAGAAAAATATGATATGCTAAATTAAGGCCGGTCTTCTTATCATGGTCCTTTAGGGAGGAACATATGAAATCCGTTATCTGTGTTATGCCTATAGGTTTGGACCTTGATTTTATTCGGCATGATCTTATATTCATATTACCATTCATTGGCACCCTCTTATTCAATACCTTAAATTGTTGCTCCAAAGATCCTTTCTTTTGATTATTATATTGATAAATGAAGTTAACTAAGTAAAGGCATAACAAGTTAATACCTATCCTCCATCCAGGGGACTCCATATTGAGATCTTAAGCATAATGAATATAGTTCGTCATATTCTTGGAGACTATATTTCCGAGTTTTCTCGTCTTCAAGTGTTCAAGTCATTGCATTGCATATACATTAATATCGTAGTTCTTTGTCAAAATATATACTATCATTGTAGCATGCTTTAATGTATAAAACCTATCATAATTACCTTAGTTGTTAGAAAAAATGATTATAAATTTGGAACATTAACTTTCTTGGCTCCATGATCCAGTACATTAGAACTTACATTCCCATACTTACCATCCATTGATAGGTACTTTAGAACTTATATTTCCATTTACTTACCTCCATTGATACCACGATCTGGTACATTAGAACTTATATTCCCATACCATCCAAAACATAGATTTAGTTATAAATATTATATTTTCTTATTCTCTGTCTGCTGCTAAATTTGCCTAGTTAAAGATGAGGTATGTCAAGATTCATATAGCAAACCTTCAATGGCTTTTGATTCAACATCATTCGTTCATAAGATATATCAACATGATGTGTTTCCGGGCTGTAGAACAGGCAAATAATATAACTTCTTTAAATCCTCTTATATTTATTTTCATGTTGTTTTAACATTTTTACTCGAATTGAAGATTGAAGATTTTGCTTATTATTTTAATTCTAGTCAAAAGTAACCTATCTCTTTTAAACTACATACTAATATACTAATTCTCATCACTATGTCACTATTCACAAGGGTAACATAGTCATTTTAAATATTTTTATATATTATTTTTTATAATTCTGATTTTGCCTTATTTTATTATCCTCACATATTTTGTCTATTATTTAATAATCCTCACATATTTTGTCGTTTTTCATTCCCTTATTTTAAACGTTCAATTATACAACTGTTAATTGTTTTCTTAAACATTCAATTAACCGATATACATACTAATTCTCATGACTATGTTACTATTAATTGACAAAGAAGTACAAATTATGTGTATATATATATATATATATATATATATATATATATATATATATACCAATATAATGTGAACATCTTTATGTTGTTCTCATCAACATATTACGAAAAAAAACCCCAACTTTCATGCAACGCAAATGAAAGAAGCTTTGAGTACAATAATAAACTAAGTTACCAAATATAACATGTTTAACAGAATGTTTACACCTTATCTTTTGAAGCACGAACGAGACCGTGAACTTGATCTATGTTCAGATTTCCCATATGGAAGAGAACGAGACCTGTGCCTACATGTCTATCATCTCTATGTCTGTCGGAATCTCTTCGTCTGCAAGTATAACAAAATAATAAGATAACGGAACATGTAAACCAAAAAATCAACTACATATGTACATTAGTACATAGTACATATTAATATATGGTACATCTTATAAGAGTTTTCTTATTCAAACTTTGACTACTTCCTAGTCAGTAGCACTAAATAAGTAGAGATATTTTGTAGCATATACACCATTTTTGTTTCAAACTAGTAAATAGGCTGCATATATGCTACAAATATCTCTAGACTTATTTAGTGATATCTGACTAGGAAGTAGTCAAAGTTTGAATAAGAAAACTCTTATAAGATGTACATATATAAATATCTAATATGTACTAATGCTCATATGTGGTTGATTTTTTGGTTTACATATTCTGTTATCTTATTATTTTGTTATACTTGCAGACGAAGAGATTCCGACAGAGATAAAGATGATAGACATGGTAGGCGCATGTTTCGTTCTTGTCCATATGGGAAATCTGAACATAGATCAAGGTCGCGGTCTCGTTCATGCTTCAAAAGGTAAGGTGTAAATGTTCTGTTAAATATGTTATCTTTGGTAAATTAGTTTATTAATGTGTACTCAAAGCTTCTTCTTTCAGTTGCGTTGCATGAAAGTTGTGTTTTTTTTTTCACGAAGTATGTTGCCTTTTAACAAAATGAGAACAACATAAAGATGTTCACGTTATATATATATATACATATATATATACACACACACACATATTTGTACTTCTTTGTCAATTAATAGTCATGAGAATTAGTATCGGTAAATTGAATGTTTAAGAAAATAATTAATGGTTGGATAATTGAACGTTTAAAATAATGGAATGAAAAACGACAAAATATGTGAGATTATTAAATAATAGACAAAATATGTGAGGATAATAAAATAAGGCAAAATGAAAATTATAAAAAATAATAGATAAAAATATTTAAAATGACTATGTTACTGTAACACCCCATCAAAATGCGGCTTGACATGGCGCGTTACCAAGATGTTTTTTTTTTTTTTAGAACGACATTATAATAAAAAACTAGCAAGACGCTAGAAAGATTACAAAGAGTTCAAAGGGAATTGAAGCCAAACATTCCAATCAATCTTAGCTACCTTAGCTCTAGAAAATAACCAATCAAAAGAAGAAACCACAATATGATCTAAAATGTGACTTTTCTTGAACAATCCGGAGTTGAAGAGTTGAAGAAAACATCGTTTCTAAACCTCCAAAGAGCTGCTAAACAAATGCAATGAAGAATAAGAGAGGATTTCGGGTTTGGCGAGGCCGAGGCTAGCCAATTCCTAAGCTCCAAACCATTATACCATCTAGGCATCAAAATACCCGCCCTCGAAGTAATAAAGTTCCAAACTTGAACCGCCGTCGGACAAGTAAAGAAAATATGAGCCGAGTCCTCCAAAACATACCCACAATCGGAGCAAGAAAAATTTGTGCAGTTAACGTTGCGATCTTTAAGATTCTTTTTGTCTGGGAGACGGTTAAGTAACAAACGCCAATAGAAAATGAGGACTTTAGACGGAATCACCTTATTCCAATAGGTGCATCGAGAAACATCCATCGATCTATCCAAGAAATGACGCAAGGAGCTAACAGAAAAGGTGAGATCAGATGTAAGGGACCAGCACCACTTATCAATCTCCTCCGAGCAAGAAACCTGAGATAATAAGTTAATAAATGAAGAAAATTGATCGGCTTCAGCTCCACCTCGTATAGGTCTACGCCAAAGCCAATACCAAGAGTTATTTTGCCATTTGTCCGCAACTGAGCAGAACTTATTCACCTCTAGTGAAAATAGACGAGGAAAAAGCTCGCAAAGAATATAGCCGTGGCACCATCTATCAGTCCAAAATTTGGTGAGACACCCATTACCAACTTTGATATACATGATGGAAGAATTAAGAATGTGAGCAGCATGCATGGTAACCAAGCAACTATTAATTTTACCCCAACAACTTAAAGGAGAGCATTTGATAGCTGGGAAAAGACCATCAGTTTGTACACCATGAGTAACATGAAGAATTTTAACCCAAGTTTGATCCTTATTATGCACATACCTCCATCTCCATTTATAAAGGAGAGCTTTGTTAAGAGAATCCATGCTAATTACTCCAAGACCACCTTTATCTCTAGACTTCAAGATGTTCTCCCACTTGACTCGATGAATCTTTCTATCACCCAAATTGCCACCCCAAAAAAAATTCGCTCGAATGGATTCAAGACGATTAATAACACATTTGGGAGCTTTAAAGATGGAAAAAAAGAAAGTACCAATGGCGCCAAGCACAGACTTCACCAAAGTGAGCCTACCACCAAAAGAAAGTAGATTAGCCTTCCAAGAAGCAAGCATTTTTTCAGCCTTATCGAGAATAGGAGACCAATTAACAATGCGATTCATATTGGCACCCACTGGAAGGCCTAGATATTTAAAAGGAAGAGAGGCATGGGCACATCCAAAAAGAGAAGCAGCTCGAGCAACTTCAACCTGGTTTATGCCAATCCCAAACAAGTTAGACTTGTGAATATTAATACGTAAACCAGAAACAGTGTAAAAGCAAGCAAGCAAAGTAATCAGGTTACTAATGTTCGACTCATTCCACTCTCCCACAAAAAGAGCATCATCTGCAAAAAAGCAATGAGAAAGAAGACATCTATATGAACGAGATCCAATATGAATTCCTGCGAACAGACTAGAATCGATGGCGTCTTGGATAGCAACATGAAGCCCTTCCATTCCAATAATAAAAAGGAAAGGGGATAGCGGGTCTCCTTGCCTTAACCCACGACCAATGCGAAATTCATCAGAAGGGGAACCATTGCTAAGAACAGAGGCAAATGATGAAGAGAGGCAACCTTTGATCCACAAAATCCATCTGTTACCAAACCCCAGGAAACCAAGCATCGAAAAGATGTAATCCCAACTAATAGAGTCAAATGCTTTCTCGAAATTCACCTTTAATAGCATTGCTTTTTTCTTGCGACGTTTGCACCAATCAACCACTTCATTAATGATTAAAGGGCCATCAAGAATTTGACGCCCTTTGATAAACCCAGTTTGCTCCGGGCTAATAACAAAATCAATGACTCTGGATAAGCGATTAGCAAGAAGCTTAGCAAGAATTTTATACTGTATCCCAATTAAAGCTAATAGGGCGATAATCCTTCATAAACATCGGGCAGTCAACCTTAGGGATCATAGTAAAAAAGGCAGAATTACATCCTTTAGGGATGAAGCCATAAGCATGAAAGTTGTGGATGAAATCACCGATGTCAGGCTCCAAAAGGGACCAAAAATGTTTAATGAACCGCAAAGAAAAACCATCCGGACCAGGGGCCTTGTCATCCCCACAATCCCACACTGCACGTTTGATCTCTGAAGAAGAAAAAGGATGCTCAATAGAATCAGCAAGATCATGCTGAAGCTTCGGAAAATGAGGACTTGGCCGAACAATCTTAACACATTCCATCCGGCTAAACTTATCTTTAAAGCTAGTAAAGAAGGCCTCTTTAACAGTAGCAGCCTCCGTTGTCCAAGCACCATTAACCATAATTCCCGGGACTGTCAATTTTTTCCGTTTTCTCTTAATGGAAGAATGAAAGAAAGCCGAGTTTTCATCACCGAACTGAATCCATTGTTTCGTATTCTTCTGAGCTGAATCCATATTATCAAGTTTAGAATTTTTAGTGAGGTTATTAATAGCCTCACAGCGACGAGGAAAAAGTAAAGAGTGGTCACCGCCGTTATCCAAATCCAAATCGATAGAATCAATAAGCTTCAAAAGAGCTGCATTTTCAACTTTTAACAAACACCTTTTAGAAAGGTGCCACACCTTAAGCTTGGTTTTTAGGAACTTTAACTTATCTTTGAAAAAAACAAAGGGGTTAAGATCACAACAGATACGAGTAGCATCGAATTCATCGCAAGCATCGATAACAGTTTTTTCAAAGCCGTCAATGTGAAACCAGGAGTTAAAGAGCTTGAAAGGCGTGGGCCCATAATCGGAATTATCCAACGTTAGAATAATCGGGCAGTGGTCCGATCACAGGTTAGGCAAGATTCTCCCAATCATGTTAGGCCAGGAATTAAAGCAATCATTCGACATCAGGAAACGATCCAATCTAGCTCTATTATTACAAAACTTGTTTGAGCGAGTGAATTTACGCCCACTTAGGGGAACATCCACCAAGTTGGCATTGAGAATAAAGGCATTCAGGTCTGTAGCTGTGAGATTGCAGAACATCGAGCCGTCTCTTTCAGTAGGGGCTCTCACAGCATTAAAATCACCAAACAACAAGAATTCCCACTATTATTGGATATGAACGTGGATCATGGTTGCAAAACTCGGCCTGATCGGCCGATTAATCGGCGACTAATCGTTCTGAAGAACAAAACGAAAAATCGGCCAGGTTATCGCTAAAAACTCGGTCAACAAAAGTCAACGCGTCTAAAATATCAGATTGATGAGCGGAGTCGATAGATCAGTAAACTTACCGGTTTAGACTATCGATGGTTGCATTGGAAGAGCTGAGGAAGAACGTACAGAGGAGCACTGGAAGAGATAGATCGATGAAAAGATAAAAAAACATAGATGGAAGAGAGAAAAAAAAGCGGCTGAGTCTATTAGGGTTTTGACCCTGTTTTATTATTATTCAATTTACATTTAAACCCCTCAAAGTTTAATTGTCATACATTTTAACCCCTCATGTTTAATTTTCATTTCAACCTCACTATTAAATAGATACAATTTAACCCATCAAAGTAAAATTAATGTCTATATGTAATCAAATTTTATATATTTGACATATATATTTATTTGTTGCTAATATATGTATTATATATCTATATAAATTAGAAAATATGTATATATATATATATATATATATATATATATATATATATATATATATATATATATATATATTAAAAAGTCAACGAAAGTCAACATCCGAGTTCTCCCCGAGTCGCGAGTTTTACAACCTTGACGTGGATGGATACGACCAAATAAGCCGTTTCTTAGACCTTTGTTGAGGGGCATATATGTTAATAAGGAAGCAAGGAGATTGACAACCCTTCCTATGGCCCTCGACAATCAAAAAATTATCAAAATTCGTACTCTATGTGCTTTAATCCTTAGTTTCCATGCTTGACCTCTAACATTTCTTTTATTGCAGAAGCGTAGCTAAAGTAGATTACCTGAGAATAACATGCTAAAAAGTCAACACAATGGTTGAGTGAATCATAGGTTTAAGTTCAAGTAAAGACATAGACCACAAGTTTGTTTTCATGCTCGCAAGCATTGCTAATAAGTTTAAAAAGATTATACAAGTTTGAGCACCCGGTAACTAAGCTTAACGCATATATAAAGTATCCCTGTTTTTAATAACACTTAACCAATGTGTACTAACTCAAATAGTATACGCCCGTTTTGTGCTAGCACGACTAGCTCGGACGGGGATGTCAAGCCCTATGGATTCATATACATCTATTCGCGCCCACTAGTTCATAAACTGGTAGTTACTAGTTACCAAAGCTAAAGGATTTTCGGTTATAATTCAGCATAGCATGTAAGTTTGGTACTTTGGTCTACAATCGTTGTAAAACAGAAAAATACATGTATTCTCACCTGAAAACAGTTTATAAAATAGTTAAAAAGTTGGGGCTATGACTCACCTTAAGTGCACAGTAAACAGTATGATAGCAAATAGCAGCAGTAGGGATGGCAAAGTGGATATCCATTCGATCCACCCGATTTATAATGGATATGGATGATATAAATGGATATGGATACGGATATGGATGAACCTAAATGGATACGGATATGGATACATCCATGGATATATTCATTTATATCCGAAATACATATATAAATACATAATTATAGATATATGGAAACATATTTACTATCAAAAATACATTTACGATTATGCATATATTTTTCTTGAAATCATATAATAAATTATGGATAATATATCACAACAAAACATGTATATCTAATCAAATAAACATACAAATTATACATTTAATTTATTATAAACTATGTTTAATAGTAAGTTTAACAAATCGTATCATATCTTCGACAAAGATTACACGTTCTTAAGGATAGATTTTAGTATGCTACATTATATAGATTTTTGTTATACTACGTTTTTGTTTTAATCACATAAATTAGGATATATTATAACGCTTTTTAAGTATCCAATGGATATCAATTAAAACGCTTAATCTATTAGATACGGATATGGATGGATGAACTAAGTTAAATGGATATGGATATGAATGAATAAAAACTAAATGGATATAGATACGGCCTCACCCAATCCATATACGATCCATTGTCATCCCTAAGCAGCAGTGGTCCAAGTAGTCAACCTATCATCATTAGGTTTTAGTCGGATCATCATTTTCATCATCTTTTTAGTTATGCGTTTGTGATATATATATATATATATATATATATATATATATACATATATATATATATATATATACATATATATATATATATATATATATATATATATATATATATATAATCAGTGTTCATTTTTAGGATTTCGCAATTCACGTGTTTATTATTCTCACAGTTTAGATGTTATACAACTTAAACGATTCTCGTTGCTATCAAGTAAGTCAATAGATAGCCAGATGTAACCGGGGGGCCAGGATCCGTTTGGTCAGAGCGTAGCGTATCATGACTGTTTGGAAAATTCAGTGAGCCTATTCCCATAATGGCAACCATGGACGCTATCTATGATCGTAAGTAGCGGTGAAATTCGTAAGAGTTGTATGTTATCCGTTGGTGATATAGTCTCACTTGTATATTAGACCCTCTTATAATATATGTATTGTTCATGTATATTATTCTCGTATACTTTATAAAGTATGTTTATACATATAGTTTTTTTAGTCATAAGTATGTTTATTCGCTCGAGGTTCAAGATTCATAATGAAATTGTGTGTAATCTCTACTATACTGATGATGACGGTGATCAGGTCCTTCTTGAAGTTGATGGTGATTTCCGTTATATTGTACTTCAGAATTTGAATCCGTTAATAATTAGGGTTGAGACATATCTGAATGTACATCAGATTTTGAATCTGTTAATAATTAGGGTTAGACACATCTGAATGTAATAACGAATTAGCAGTGACCCTTAAACCAGAAATTTGAACATATTCTCAATTTTCTTTACAACAACTTGTTATATTCCTCAATCCTCATTATCTTATCCACATAAAATCAAATTCTGATCTCTAATTCGCAGGTATTATGAAGAAACATTGATCAAAGCTTAAATGTCATTCAACTCCAAAGCCAAAAGAAATATTTAATTGAACATATATAGTTTGAGGCTCAAGAGGGGTACTCAACCTGTGGGATTGGTATCATATTTTAGTTCTTTTCCTTCATCTTTGTTCAACCTTGTTGACAAAATTTTATGAATTAAGGACTACCAATAATCATCACAACACATAGATACATCAAAAAATAAACATTACAAAATCCCTTAATATGATTGATCACTTAATAAAATAAGAATTAACCATCTGAAACAAAGCTAATCATGCAAACCTTTCTATTTTTTTCATTTTTACTAATCATAATCACATGGGTAGGATCCAGATTCCTGCTACAACCTACAACACACACGTGACACTCGTCTCTGCCTCAATACGAGGGAAAACAACACAAGAACAAAAAAAGTCTACCAAAACGTGAGGCAAAAGTAACATGAATAAGTGGCCAAATGGGTCCATTCAAAAAGATGTACGAGGTGGATGTTTGATATTTTTAGTGTTTTTTTTCTCTCAAACGTTTATGAATAGTTTGGTGTCTAACTTATCATCTAATTTCAAGGGTAATTTAGGTAGATAAAGACAATTTTTGGTGAATAGTGGTATGAGATTAATATTGGCTATTGGATTAAGGGGTATGAGAATGTAAATTTTTGATCCAATGGTTATAAAGGGGGGTTTGAAATCTTTTTTAGTGAATAAAGGTTGTATTTTAAGGTATAGATGGGATTATGGTTATTTAACTAATATAGTGTAATTTGGTTGTAGGATTAATCAGGATGTTATTAAGAGATGGGACTTACTTCTCCATTTTGAAAATGATCAAGTATAGATCAATGGTAAATCATTATTTATACTTGACACTTAATTTGGTTGTAGGATTAATCCAGGATGTTATTCGAGATGCTTATTTAAGTCAACCAAAAATTGATCATCCGAAATCAAAACATTGTTGTTCTTGGACAATTGAGTGGTCAACAAATTATCTTTGTCATAAACAGATGACAAATTAAAAGCATACACGTATTCCACCACAACATACTCTTTGTTAGTTTTAAGATCAAATAACTCAGGTGTATAAAAGATTTTGTTAAAATCAACTTTTGATGAATCTTGTTCAGTATTATTTGATTTACAAAACTGGCGTTGGTAATTTACATCTTTCTTCCGAGTTAATTTTCTGTGGAATAACACATTCTTCTGAGCACGAAGACTCGGAATCTTAAAAGATATCTAGTTCATCAAGCAAATCATCAGTTTGAGTTTTAACTGGTGTTGTGTCAACCTTGTGTGGAACATCTAACATATCATGCACGTCGTCATCAGTTTGTGTGTGAACTGATGTTATGTCAACATTATGATACAGTGACATTTTCGTCTCAGCAAATACAGATGCACATTTATAGTTATCAAGTTGTGCTTTATAAAACTAATTTTTTCAGCAAGAATATCATAATGATGTCTAAGAGCAAAATGATGTTCATTAAACGTTCTTCATTTTGAAAGCAGTTTGGTTTAAGTATTTTCAAGTCTTGTTTTAAATTGATTTTTTTTTTACATTTGTCCATAATAGCCAAAGGAATATATGAATTTGAACTCGACCCCTATGGCAAAGATGAAGAATAATGTTACAGGAGCAAATTGATCTATGATTTTCTCAGTATCATGTGAGAAAGTTAATCTTCGTTTTTCATAAGAATAGTTTAATTGATCATAGGTCAAATCAACTCCAGAATAGATTTGTTTGGCTCTTTGAATTTCACTATCTAGGTCTTCATTCGAAGGACGAACAAAATTCATCACACGACCATCCCTTGTATATCAGTATCATATAGTGGTGGTACTTCGGATTTGATTGAGAGCAAAGTTCATGGATTATCAAAGCGCAACCCACATTTGTCATTGGAACTGCGATGTTCTTCTTTAAGAATAACTTCAAAATGATGCATGCAAATGGTTTCCTTAGATTGTTTTTGCAGTTACAATTTTTTCTCGTAATAAACCATTTGTTCTTTGAAAGACTCAATATCTTTTGTATATTTTTTGTATGCTTGATATTTTCACCACTTTTCATGACATTGTCATGATTTAAATCACAAATTTTATCTAACTGTTTAATCTCAAGTTGAAATTGTTTTTGTTTCACTTTTTGAATTTCAAGTTCTTCTAGAAGGGCATTTACTCTCAATGATTCCCCGGTCCTTTCAATTTTCAAGTACTTGATGGTCTTGTTTAAGATCTTAATTTCCTTTTCAAGTTCAATGATTGAAGCATGAAATTGAATTGGAGTCACTTGTTGCACACATGATGACTCGGATAGTAAAATTTTCATAATTGAGTTTGTCATTTTTGTTTTGTAAAACATCATCCATTATGGAAAAAAATCATTATTTTCTTTAACACATTCGAAAATAGTTGATGATTTTTCTTGTAAATCATAATTTAAAGAATCAAGATTCTCTTTCAATGATTTGTTTTCCTTACTTAAGTTAAAATTTTTACTGTGCAACATGTTATTCATTTTGATTATATCATCTCCTGTTGAACGGTTTTCCATTTGAGAGTTTTTCTGGTACTCAAACTTCCCTTGGTTTCTTGTTGTAAGAAGATAATGACGTAATGCGTAAATTATCGTTGGCTGGTTTGACTTTTAGAGAATATGGCGTTCACAGCTTTGGTGAATAGAGTAACCATTTTGAGAAAATCAGAATCATTGTCATCAGCTTCAGATATGTCATATTCTAGAGTCTCTACCTCTTCGACAATCGGTTGTCGTGAATACGAAGCAGCTTTGTATTTCCGTTCAACAATCAATGCAAGTGGATATGCAACAGTTGTTTGCTGCATTCCCTTCTCTGCTTTTCTTCTTGTAACTTAAGGTTGATTCAATTCAAGAATCTCAGCAATCGAGTGAATGTCAGTATTCTCAATGTCTTGATTCTGAATGAGACATGGCATGCCTCTCCCAGTCTGGATCCATGTTGCACAAGAACTTGATGTTTATCTCAAGTTTGCCCTCAATAAGCTTGTTTATTCGTAACTCATTCAAAATATTACAGAATCTCATGTAAGCTGCTTTGAGATGTTCTATGTCCTTTTGCTTGAAGCATTCATAGCTCTTCAGTGATGTTGTTGTCATTCATGACTTACAATCAGTCTTAGATCCATGCATTTGACGATTTATCTTTCCCGGCTCATAACTGTTAATGTCTTCGAAAACCTCGTCGGTCAAAGATTGCATCAGATAAGATCCAAGTTCAATGCTAGTACCGGCTTGAAATTGTTTTGGAGCCAATCCTTTATTCAACGATTCCATCTTGTCTTTATTGTACTGATGACTTTCGATGAAATTCAAAAACCTCGATCTCCATGTGATAAAGCTTCCCCGAAAAAGAGTTGGTGGTCTCGTATCTATTCCGAGAGCTAACGAGTCTCTTGTCGCTATTTTGAAGCTTGGTTTTCTTTTCTGTTAGAAAAAAAAATAATTAAAAACACTAACAATTTGTTAAGGTAAACAGTTATGTGATATTGAAATAATCAAAAGTTAAACGTAAATGTATGATTTAATCTACTAAAATAGTTATGTAAAATAGGATTGTTAATGGGCCAAAAAATTAGACATTAAATCTTGGGCCTAGACACACAATTATCCAAATTATTAGGCCAAGACCAATGGACTACTACAAGTAAATGGGCTGGAGTTTAATTTAAGCATTAGAAAGTATCTACTGATCTGCTACAGATTGTATATAAAAAACAATTGCCTTGTACAAGATTCGAACCCTTGATTCCTTTTGTATACACAACACTATGTGACCAGTGAACCAAGGATGTTTAAATTGATACGAACTCTAAATTTGTTTAACGTCCGTTTCAGTTACTCTTCTTCTTCTTTTAACATTGAAACCTTTATCTGCTTTGTTCCCAAAAATTAGAACCAAATAAAATCAAACACCTGCGTAATCTTCTTCCCAACGTCTGTTACCCTTTAACCCTTAAATCCTTAAACCCTTCTTTGTTTCTATTACGTTCGAATTCTTTTTCTCCAATTAAATGTAAAACCCTAAATTGAAGAGCCCTGATTCCTTTGAACGATAATATATTTTCTTCCTCAAACTCAGTATTACATGTGGTTATTTTAACTTATATGATATTTTTACTCGTGTTAATACAATGTTATTGCTGTATTTGCTTCCTCTTCTAGCTTGTCATTGCTTGCTTTATAAATGGAAGAAAATAGGTTTTAACACAATAATTTGCGTGTCAATGTGTTTGAGTCTTGAGCATAATATACAAAATGACACATTTCAATTTATTAATAGTATAGTAATACGAAACTAATTGATATTTTGCTAGTACAATGTACGTGATAAAGCAAATACATCTAACGTTAATTCTAAACGAAGATGATAATGAACAATATACTATAAGAGGTGTATAATAGTAATTTCATGTCTACCTTATATAGAAGTTTAAGAAAAAATAAAATATTGAAGAGGTTAACACAATTTTCAATCGCAGTATATAAGTATAAAGTATTACACTAATATAGTAATATCAAAGATTATGCATTGGAAAAATGATCATATTAACTTGTTGAAAATGGATGCATGATATACCATTAATTCAGGTAATAGACTGTTAGGAAGAGGGGATCGCCTGGACGTTGGGAGATACAAATTTGAGAGAAAAACAACTCTATTACTCACAAGAATAGATTTACAGAGTATTACAGAACTCTTAAAAAAAACTCTCAAACTCACACACACTATCTAGGTTGTGATTACACTTCTCTGAGTGATTTTGAGATAATTTACAACTGAGGTTTGCACCTCTATTTATAGTAAAAATTCTATGGCGGTGGAATGGTGTGAACGGAGAAGGTTGGCGGCCGTCATCGTTATCAACTTTGCTACTTCCATATGAGTTGTCAAGGTTGCCTACTTTGAATATCTAGAAGGTGGGCTTCTAGATTGTAGGCTGGAAAACTTCAATTCTCCCCCTCCAGCCGAATCCACAAACATTCCAGTTATGTCTCTGCATAACTCCAACTTCTCTCGAGTCACCACCTTTGTTAACATATCCGCAGGATTCTCCTTTGTATGGATCTTCACTAGTCTCAACAGTTGTCGATCAATTACCTCGCGTATCCAATGATAGCGAATATCAATATGTTTTGTACGGGAATGGTACATGGAGTTCTTGCTCAAATCTAGAGCACTCTGACTGTCACAATGTACCTTGTACTCCTTTTGCTTGATTCCAAATTCTTGGAGATAACGCTTTAACCACAACATTTCTTTTCCAGCTTCTGCGGCAGCAATATACTCTGCTTCAGTTGTGGATAATGCAACACACTTTTGTAGTCTTGACTGCCATTAAAACAGTTCCTCCTACAAAAGTGTAAATGAATCCTGAAGTAGATTTCCTACTATCAGGATCTCCGACCATATCCGCATCTGTATAGCCTTCCAAGATTGGATCAGCTCCCCCGTAACAAAGACATAGATTCGTTGTACCCTTAAGATATATGAGAATCCATTTTACCGCATTCCAATGCTCTTTCCCGGGGTTCGAGAGAAAACGACTCACTGTTCCCACTGCGTGAGCAATATCGGGCCTTGTACACACCATTGCATACATCAAACTTCCAACTGCTGAAGAATATGGTACTGAAGACATCTCCCCGATCTCTTCTTTGGATGGGGGACAAGAACTCTTGCTTAACTTGAAATGGTTGGCTAATGGAATGCTAACAGGTTTGGCATTGTTCATATTGAAACGTGAAAGCACTCGTTCAATATACTTCTCTTGAGATAGCCATAACCTTTTATTCTTCCTGTCTCGGGTTATTTGCATTCCCAAAATCTGTTGAGCCTGTCCTAAGTCTTTCATGTCAAAAGACTTAGAGAGTTCCTTCTTCAGCTGGTTGATCTTCGTTGCGTCTTTCCCTACGATCAAAATATCGTCTACATATAGTAGAAGAGCAACGAAATCTCCTTCAGAAAACTTCTGAATGTAGACACACTCATCTGCTGCAGTTTTCTTGTACCCGTGACTCACCATGCACGAGTCAAACTTCTTGTACCACTGCCTAGGTGCCTGCTTCAAACCATACAAACTTTTCTTCAGCTTGCATACGAGGTTATCTCCTGAAACCTCAAAACCTTCCGGCTGCTCCGTGTAAATTTCTTCATGTAAATCTCCATGAAGAAAAGCTGTCTTTACATCCATCTATTCAAGCTCCAAGTTCATACTTGCGACCAATCCAAGTATGACTATAATTGAAGTCATCTTGACTACTGGTGAAAATATCTCGTCAAAATCAATCCCTTTCTTCTGTTGGAATCCTTTGACTACAAGTTGTGCTTTGTATTTCACCACTTTTCCACTACCATCCTTTTTCAGCTTGAACACCCATTTATTTTTCAGTGCCTTCTTCCCGCGTGGAAGTTCTACAATCTCATAAGTTTGATTTTTCTGCAGAGAATCCATCTCATCCTGCATTGCGAGCAACCATTTTTCTTTATCCTTATGAGTTACTGCTTCATGAAAACTCTCCGGTTCTCCATCTTCAGTAAGTAGAAGGTACTCGGATTCTGGATATCTACTCGATGGAATCCGACCTCGTTCAGATCTACGAACTTCTGGAACATTCTGAGGAGATCCACCATCATCTTGACCTTGTGATGGTGCTGGAACGTCTGGCAGATGGGGTTGTGGCTCCCCCTGCTCAGCACCGTCATTTTTCTCATTATCTTCTACTTCTGGAATTTCTTCTTGCACTGAAAATTCATTTCTCATGAATGATTCCGTTGTTGCCTCTGGCACCTGAGCAGCAACATTTGACTTCTGAGATATTGTGGGCTTTTCAATATCTTCTATTGTCTGGATTTCATGGAACACCACGTCCCTACTTCTGATCACCTTTTTCTCCTTTGGATCCCATAATCTGTATCCAAATTCTTCATCTCCATAGCCTATGAATATGCATGGAGTGGTCCTTGCATCCAGCTTCTGCCTGAGCTCCTTGGATACATGTGCGTACGCCAAACATCCAAATACTCTTAAGTGAGAGTATGATGGATCCTTTCCAGATCAAAGTTTCTCTGGAACTTCAAAATTCAGTGGTACTGATGGAGATCGGTTGATCAAATAACAAGCGGCTCTGACTGCTTCTCCCCAGAATGGCTTTGGCAGCTTAGCCATACTGAGCATGCTTCGAACACGTTCCATGATTGTTCGGTTCATTCTTTCTGCTATACCATTATGTTGAGGGGTACGTGGGACCGTCTTCTCATGTCGGATGCCATTTGATCTGCAATAGGCATCGAACTGCCTGGAAGAGTATTCACCGCCGTTGTCGGATCGAAGACACTTTAACTTCTTTCCTGTCTCACGTTCTACCATGACATGGAACTGTTTGAAGTAATCGAACACCTGGTCCTTCGTCCGTAAGAAATATACCCACACCTTTCGAGAAGTATCATCGATAAACGTCAGAAAGTATCGATTGCCGCCAATTGATTCAACCTCCAAGGGACCGCAAACATCAGAGTGTACCAGACTGAGTAACTCTGATTTTTTCGTTGAAGAGGAATTAAACGAGACTCTATGCTGCTTACCAAACAGACAATGATTGCAAGGATCTAGTGCAGCATCCTTGTCTACATTGATAAGCTCCTTCTTTATTAGGGTAGACAACCCTTTCTCACTCATGTGACCGAGTCTCTGGTGCCATAAATTTTGTGAAGCCTCCTTTTCTGCAACATTAAGGCTGTCTGTGCAGATCTTCACATGAGTTTTGTATAGTGTGCCACAAATATGTCCTCGAGCGACTATCATAGCGCCTCTTGACAATTTCCATGTGCCTTTACTGAAATGACTATCATAGCCCTGTTTATCGAGAGCTACCCCAGAAAGTAGATTCAGCCGAAGATCTGGCACATGGCGGACATCCTTCAGAGTGATTGTGCTCCCGGAACTTGTCTTTATCTTGACATCACCAATTCCGACAATCTCAGCGGAACTGGAATTTCCCATCTTCACAGCTCCAAAGTCTCCAGCTTTGTATGTTGTGAAGTATTCCTTGTATGGAGTCACGTGGTAGGAAGCTGCAGTATCTACCACCCATTCTGTGTCTTCTCGTGAGACGTGAAGGCATGTCTCATCATGGGTTGAACAATAAGCTACATCACCAGGGATAGTCACTAATGTTTCTCCACCCTTATTCTTCGGCTGTGAACTGCTTTGACTTTGTTTCTCTTTTAATCTATAGCAGTTCTTCTTCATATGTCCCTCTAATCCACAATGATGGCATTTATATGTTGGTTTTCTGCCATCAGCTGACCTGCCCCTGCTCTTGCTTCTGCCTCTCCATTTATTTTTGCTACTCATTCGCTGTCTCTCCCGATTCTCTGTGACAAAGGCATGGGTCTGATCTGTGCCCATGTCCTTTCTCCTTGCCTCTTCACTGAATAGGGCATCCTTGACCATTGACATGGTAAGTTTGCCATTCGGGGCTGAGTTGCTGAGTGTTACTACCAGCGTTTCCCAACTATCGGGAAGGGAACTAAGTAGCAGTAGCGCCTGAACTTCATCGCCAAGCGGCATCTCTACAGACGATAACTGGTTGAACAAGTTCTGGAACTCACTGGTATGCTCGGCAACTGAAGTTCCACTTTTGAGCTTTATGTTGACTAAACGCCTCATCAGCAGGGCTTTATTCCGAGCAGTCTTGGCCTGGTACATGTCCTCCAACTTTTTCCAGAGGACATATGCGTCTGTCTCTTGTGCAACATGGTGGAAGACACTATGATCAATCCATTGACGGATCTGACCAATAGTTTTTCGGTTTGATCTCTTCCACTCTTTCTCTTTGGCAGAATCAGGGTTTATACCCTTCAATTCAATAGGATCAAACAAATCTTTACAGCTGAGGAGATCTTCCATCCGAGGTTTCCACAGCGTGTAGTTTGTGGCTGTGAGCATAATCATAGCTCCGGAAGATGATGTTGACTCTTCTGTGGACATTATCACCTTACAAATAATTTTTCAACACAAACGGGGTTGAATTGTAGAAAACAGAGATCACCGTTGTGTCCGGAACGGTTGAAAATGGTGAAATAGACACTTCGCGGCTTAAATTCCACTTACGGGGCAAAATTATAATTTTTATAAACTTCAGGGACCAAAAAAAATGAAATTCTGAAAATTTCAGGGACCAAATTGTAAAACTTCAGAATTGCTACAGTACCGCTACAGTACCGCTACAGTACCGCTAGTGACTTGCTACAGTGCCACCAGTTGCTACAGTGATTTGCTACAGTGATCGTCTTCTCCGGCGAAAATTCCGGCACCGGTCGTCTTCTCCGGCGAGATTCCGGCGAGTTGACCAAACTTTGACCGCGTTTTATGGGCTCGTTATAACTCCGTTTAAGTCGCCGTTTTTTGCGTTGGACTCGGTTCGACGAGACGAATCCAATGGTACACTCAAAATTGAATTTTGAGAAAACTTCAGAAGACCCAAAAACTCAACCAACGTCTCTAACCTGGCTCTGATACCACTTGTTAGGAAGAGGGGATCGCCTGGACGTTGGGAGATACAAATTTGAGAGAAAAACAACTCTATTACTCACAAGAATAGATTTACAGAGTATTACAGAACTCTTAAAAAAAACTCTCAAACTCACACACACTATCTAGGTTGTGATTACACTTCTCTGAGTAATTTTGAGATAATTTACAACTGAGGTTTGCACCTCTATTTATAGTAAAAATTCTATGGCGGTGGAATGGTGTGAACGGAGAAGGTTGGCGGCCGTCATCGTCATCAACTTTGCTACTTCCATATGAGTTGTCAAGGTTGCCTACTTTGAATATCTAGAAGGTGGGCTTCTAGATTGTAGGCTGGAAAACTTCATAGACTACTTCAATGACACTCTCTACTCTCTCTTACTATTTCTAAATTGAGAAAAAGGTGGATCATACAATCTTACTACTTGCTTGATTGTTACATTTTTACTAAAAATAGTAGTAATAATACATATTACTCTATTGTTCACATATTACAAAAATGATCATATTACTGTATTGCTCTGTGTATCACATTTCCTTTAGTTTTCTACCATTCTGAACTTTGTTTTCTCTTTGTTTCTCGAGTTTGATCATATAATGGCTTCAACAAAACGAACATTTAGAATGTTCGTAGAAGAAGAGCTCGGTATATTCCCACATTTCGTCGTATGGGCTATTCTCGAATGGATGCTAATAATTTCACTATACCTTGATAATTTCCTTTCATTTATTTCCAACAAATTCGCTGATATATTCGAATTAGACCCACCATGCGTGTTGTGCACGCGCGTTGATCATGCACTTTGTGGCAAGAATCCTAATTTGTATTACAATGAATCTATATGTGAATCTCACAAAAAAGACATATCATCGTTAGCGTATTGTCATGTCCATAGAGAATTATCCGATATTCGAACCATGTGCGAAGGTTGTCTTCTTTCGTAAACAGTTGAAAAAGAGTCGGATGATAGTGATAGTAACTACGAAACAGATAACGATGATGATAATAATAACAAGAAATTTGTGAAACCGAAAAAGAAAATTGTCGATCGTAGTAAAATCGACAAGGTGATTGAACCAGGGCTATGTTCATGTTGTGGTGACTCATTGAAGCCAAAAGAACCTAATAAAGAGTTTTCTAGAAGCTTATCGAGCCTTCGTTCTTCTTCGTTTTTGCCAACAACTCCTCGAGCGTTTTCATCTCCAAGGGCGTTTTCGTCATTAGCACCAACATCGTCCCCTAAATCGTATTCTCAATTAGCACCGGCTTCTCCTAGAACATATTCTTCATTGTTTCCCAATTCTTCACCTAGGCCAATTTCTTCACTCGCACCAATGTCGCAAAATCGGTTTACGGATCTTAAATTTGTATCCGATAAAGAACCCGATATGCTCGAGGACCAACATGGATCAAAGGTAAACGTAAAACGTGAAATGAACGAAGACGTTTTCAAAACGCCTAGTAATAATATAATAGGAAACAAGTTATTTAATATCCCTTTATCAGAACAAGTTTTAAACAGTCCAAGAATTGGGATTAAGCAACCAAAGAAAACTCATTTCGATAAACTCGATGTATTTTCAGAACCCATAGAAGAATTATCATCAACAACAAACGGTTATTCAATTCTTCAACAACTAAAGAAACAAGTTAGTGACAATAAAAGAACACTTATTACATTATTTATGGAACTCGATGAAGAACGTAGCGCAGCTACAGTTGCAGCCAACAATGCAATGGCTATGATTACACGTTTACAAGCTGAAAAAGCTGGTGTTCATATGGAAGCATTACAATATCAAAGAATGATGGATGAACAAGCTGAATTTGATGAAGAAGCTATTCAAATACTTAAAGATTTGCTTCTTAAAAAAGAGGAAGATGTTCGAGTTTTGGAAGCTGAACTTGATACTTATAGAGACCGTTATGGAGAAATTAAAAAGGTTAATAGTGAAGGATTTGAAGAATATTATGATGATTTGCAGACACGATCTTTATCCTCTTCTGTCGAGAAATCGGATTCTAATAGCGTTGTAGAAGATCATAATGTAAAGGGAAACAATGAGGAAACATCGATAAACTATGAAAGTGAAAGATCACAGCTTTTTTAAATGTTGAAAGATTTTGAAAAGCATGTTCATTCATCTTCTCAAAAAGAGCATCACGGCGATAATAATGAAACTACAGGTATATAAAAAGGCTAATGATAAATCCAACACTGATTGACCATTTTATGCATTGATGAGTTGTACTGTACAACTCATTAATGGATAAAAGTAGTGTATCTTTCAATTTTAGTGGATTTGTCAACACCCATATAAAAAACTTGTACTTATATTTTTTAGCTATCTGTTGATAAGTAAATGAGTTGAAGTTGTCACGTTTCTTATCGAATTCTTGAAAATTTTTGAAAACGTTAATTAGCAGGCGAAGGAGATAATGCGGCACTTAGGATGGAAGTGAATATATTGAGGGAGAAATTGGCGACGATTGAAGCTGAGAGCGGATTCTTGAAAAAGACTGCAATGGCGCTCGAAAAGGGTGATCAAGGAACTAAGCTTCTTACGGAAATAGCTGAACATCTTAGGAAGTTGCAGAGGTGATCAAGTTGAAAGTTTGATGATATTATGGTTGTTGGAAATATTAGCTATAAAACTATAGCATTGAGTTAGATTTGCAAGTAAGTTAAATTTTGATGTTTAGCTAAAATGCTCTTAGACGATGATTTTTTATTTATTTATTTATTTATTTATTTATTATTGAATGTTTGTTTGATTTCGCTTTTCTTTTCTTTTTCTTGACAAATCAAAGA
This sequence comes from Rutidosis leptorrhynchoides, assembly GCF_046630445.1. Classification (NCBI taxonomy): domain Eukaryota; kingdom Viridiplantae; phylum Streptophyta; class Magnoliopsida; order Asterales; family Asteraceae; genus Rutidosis; species Rutidosis leptorrhynchoides. Next base: position 567,511,741 of record NC_092335.1, on the reverse strand, counting down.
TTAATCTCCTTTTTTTTATAGGCACATAATTACGACATGTTAATTAGGTGCACTTTGTCGTGACCAAAACCAAATATTTAAATAGTGACATATAGCTCATTGTCTCCTTTTAAGCGTAAGAAAGAAAAAAAGATGGCCACATAAACATCATTTCATTTTATTACTAATTAAAAAGAAATCAATTGAAATGTATTTGGCATGAACGGGCTACTCTTGTTAATGAAAAACTTACAATGACGTTGGCGAACGGGATGATTATTCATCCTTGGATTCGGACACTTATAAGACTATGATTTGGTTTTCTGATTTTGGTTTGGCAGGTGATTGACAGTTTTCAAGAATTCAAATAATGATTTTGGAATTTCCTTGTTTCGTATTTCTTTGTTCGTAAGGTATTCCTTTAGTTAGGGTTAGTTTGGAATATAGGGCGTGGTCTTTGGGTTAGTAATGTCGCGACGTTTTATTGGGTGGAGTCTCTAAGGTAAGTAGGGCGTGGTTATTTCTTTGGTTCATTATAATTGCTAGTTTCTTGATAGTTTTATTTATAATATATAAAATGCTTGTATTTCAAAAGATAGTATCATTTGAAACATATTTTTCTTGACATAATAATTTTAGATAACATTCATGTCGTTGACTAGATCATCGTAAGATAGCTTAGTGGTCGAGTTATGATATCCTTATAAATTATTTCATGTCTAATACTCGCTAGTAACATTGTGATAACCAACAAATAAGGTCGTAACGGTCACAAAATCAGCTAGCCTATCAAGCCCGACATTTGTATAGATTACCTCTTTCTCGAATAGCTTAAACAAAAAAAAAACAAAAAAACAAAAAAAAATTGGTTAATTCGTTTTATTAATTCCGTCAACTACCCCTTAGTCAGGTGCAGTCAAGGTTGGAGAATTCGGATCTCGGGGAGATCTCGTTTGGACATTTTTAGGGAGATCTCGGCATCTCGGAATAATCTCGGGGGGATCTCGGACGTTGACTTACGTTGACTTTATAGTTTTTTAAATAAAAATATACATAAAAACATAAATATATGTATATTTATACACGTTTATACGAGATTTTACAAGAATATCCGAGAAATGAGCGAGAAAATCTTAGAAATTACGAATTTTACAAGAAATTATTACAAATTAGCAAGAAAATCCGAGAAATCGTGGTGTGACGATCGCTCCAAATCCATATGGACGAACACGTCATTCATCGATTTCATTGCGAGGTATTTGACCTCTATATGATACGTTTTGTAAACATTGCATTCTTTTGAAAAGGCACACCATAAATAAATATTTAAATCAAAGGTTTTCGATATCTGATGATTTCTACATATAGACAATCACCGTAAATAATAGTTTACAATAGTACTTCCGTTGACAATGCAGTCAAATAAGATACATGGTGATGATTTTGTGAATGCAACATTTTCTTGAATAAAGCATGTATGACTCCATGCACAAAGCTTGTCTAACTTATAAGCAAACATCGGAAGACTTCTAGGGAACCTGAGAATAAACATGCTAACAAGTGTCAACACAAAGGTTGGTGAGTTCATAGTTTTAATGTATCATATAATCTGTATATAAAGGTGGATCACAAGATTTCAGTTGTTTCATCCAGAAACGTTTATCAAAATATTCTACAAGATTGAGCACCCTGGTAACTAAACTTAATGTATATATAATTTGTACCCTTTGTATAATCATCTTAATAATACACGCAAACCAACGTGTACGCTTCTCAAATAGCATACGTCCGTTAAAAGGCTAGTGCTCTAGCTCGGACGGAGATATCAAGCCCTATGGATCCATATACTACTACTCGCGCCCACCAGTTCTTATAACCGACAGTTACTAGTTACCAAAGCTAAAGGATTTTTGGTTCAAACTCAGTGTAGAATTTAGTATGTACTTGTATCCATTGCGTTTAAAATAAAGTGCATGTATTCTCAGCCCAAAAATATTGATTGCAAAAGTAATTAAAAAGGGAGCAAATGAAACTCACCTTAGCAGCATATAAAGTCGTTCACCAAAATGTGACTGAAACTCGGATTACCAAATAACCGTAGATCTCAACCTAGAGAACATATGTTGGTCAATAAATGTCTATTAAGCTAGGTCAGGGCATAGTGTATCACAATCCTAATGCTCGAGATCGACATACAAAAGTTATCCAAAGTTGTTTCAAAAAGTCAATTTTGACAATAGTTTAATAAAACGAGACGTGCCTTATATAAGATTTCATTTACTCGGCTGGTAATATTTAAAAATCCATTTTATCAATCTTGTAAACAAGTTGTTTAAATCTTAATTGCAGATTCAAAAGCAATTTCAATTAACGTCAATCATAATTCAGTTGATCATATCTTTTAATTCATTCATCGAAACTATTCGATATCTAAATGAAAAGTTATTGATTTTTCGCCAGCTTTTCAAAAACATGCATATCATATACCTTTTATCAGTAATATATGTATTTACTTCGTGATTCATCATCACTGTTTAACGACGAAATTTAGCATACAAGCATGTATAAATATATATACTCGAGCACTAGACATGGATACACAATTAATATATAAAAGATAAAATATGAGTGCTTACGTATCAATATTGAGATTCAATATTGTAGGAAAGTATGTAGACGTAACGGAGATGATAAACACTAGGTTTGACTTGCGAATATTACCCATAACCTCCATAATTATAACCCATAATTTCCTTAACTCTATCCCGCTCGAAACCCATTTTGAAAATGACACGCTCATGACCTCGTCGTAGTATTTTATGTATAATACTAATTAATAATTAATAATACTTGATAATGCTAAAAACGAACATATATTTCATAGCATTATCCCTCAAGAAAGACAAGCTTTTAGTTGCAATTGTTCTATTTACAAGTGATATTCGTTTAAATAATAAAAGGTGAAGACAAAAGACAGATTCGACGAATTGAAGACGCAAACGACCAAAAAGCTAAAAAGTACAAAGTACAATCAAAGAGGTTCCAATTATTGATAAGAAACGTCTCAAAATTACAAGAGTACAAAACGCGAAACGCAAAGTACAAGATATTAAAGTATACGCAAGGACGTTCGAAAATCCAGAACCGGGACCAGAGTCAACTCTCAACGCTCGACGCAACGAACTAAAAATTACAAGTCAACTATGCACATGAATATAATATAATATATAATTAATTCTTAAAATTAATATATATATTATATTATATTATATTATATAAACCGTCGGCAAGCTAGGAGCCAAGCTTGTGTGAGCTGGATTCCACAGCTCCGCACTCGCGGAGCTCTAAAGAGAAAAATCCACCGCACTCGCAAAGCCCTGAAAGTCAGAAATCCACCTATAAAAGGCCGAGCATTCGGCCGAATTTTTTACATCTTTTTCTCTTTACTCATACGTAAACTTATATATATATATATATATATATATATATATATATATATATATATATTTTAATTTTAATTTTAATTTTAATCCTAATAATAAGGGTATGTTAGCGCATATTGTAAGGGTGTAAGTCGAAATTCTGTCCGTGTAACGCTACACTATTTTTAATCATTGTAAGTTATGTTCAACCTTTTTAATTTAATGTCTCGTAGCTAAGTTATTATTATGCTTATTTAAAACGAAGTAATCATGATGTTGGGCTAATTACTAAAATTGGGTAATTGGGCTTTGTACCATAATTGGGGTTTGGACAAAAGAACGACACTTGTGGAAATTAGACTATGGGCTATTAATGGGCTTTATATTTGTTTAACTAAATGATAGTTTGTTAATTTTAATATAAAGATTTACAATTGGACGTCCCTATAAATAACCATATATACTCGATCGGACACGATGGGCGGGGTATTTATATGTACAAATAATGTTCATTTAACCGGACACGGGAATGGATTAATAGTCTATAGAATTATTAAAACAAGGGTGAAATTATGTACAAGGACACTTGGCATAATTGATAACAAAGTATTAAAACCTTGGGTTACACGCAGTCGATAACCTGGTGTAATTATTAAACAAAGTATTAAGACCTTGTTACAGTTTAAGTCCCCAATTAGTTGGAATATTTGACTTCGGGTATAAGGATAATTTGACGAGGACACTCGCACTTTATATTTATGACTGATGGACTGTTATGGACAAAAACCAGACGGACATATTAAATAATCCAGGACAAAGGACAATTAACCCATGGGCATAAAACTAAAAATCAACACGTCAAACATCATGATTACGGAAGTTTAAATAAGCATAATTCCTTTATTTTCATATTTAATTGCACTTCTAATTATCGCACTTTTATTTATTGTCATTGTATTTAATTGCACTTTTAATTTTCGTACTTTTTAATTATTGCAAGTTTATTTTATCGCAATTTTATTTATCACAATTTCATTATCGTTATTTACTTTACGCTTTAAATTAAGTTGTATTTATTTTTAATATTTTACATTAGGTTTTAACTGCGACTAAAGTTTTAAAATCGACAAACCGGTCATTAAACGGTAAAAACCCCCCTTTATAATAATAATATTACTTATATATATTTGTATTTTTATAAATTAAAACTAATATAGCGTTAAGCTTTGTTTAAAAGATTTTCCCTGTGGAACGAACCGGACTTACTAAAAACTACACTACTGTACGATTAGGTACACTGCCTATAAGTGTTGTAGCAAGGTTTAGGTATATCCATTCTATAAATAAATAAATAAATATCTTGTGTAAAATTGTATCATATTTAATAGTATTTCGTTGTAAAAATAAAGCTATTTCATATACACCTCTGCGCACATCAAGTATTTTTGGCGCCGCTGCCGGGGAGACTTAAACGCCGAAAGCGCAACGCTAATGATATAAAAAAAAAGTAATAATAATATAATTTTGTAAAAGTTTTTATTAAGTCTTTCAAGTAAAAATATAAGTTTTTTAAAGAAATATAAAAAATATAAAAATACAAAAAGAGTTTGTTAAAAAAATATAGAAAGTTAAAAAGTATTTTTATTTTTGAGTTTAAATATAAGTATTTTATTGTTTTATATAAATATTTATTTATATTTATATATATATTTGATAAAACAGAAAAACATAAAAAAAAAAATTAATTGAACCTGAGTAAAAAACGAACCCTTTCTCAGTTTAAATTGAACCCTCCGCGACTCGCGGAGCTATTGAACTGGACCTAACCGCACTCGCGGAGGTCAATCTGACAGGTCAAACCTCAGACGCATTAATTACAAAATTAGGGTTAAATTTAAATTATTATTAATTAAAATTAGGGTTTGATTTATTATAATTAGTTTTAGTTTTATTTTAATTTATATTTTTAAGTTATATTTAGTTTTAATAAATTATATAAATTAATAGTTTTATAAAATAAATAATATAAAAATAATATTTTTATAAAAATTGTAATTTTTACAACTTTTAGTTTATTTTTATATTTTGTCCCTTTTTAATTGTTTTAGCGTAATTTTTGTATTTTTCGCTTATATTTAGTTTTTAGACATAGTTTTTGCCATAGTTATTTTTACTTCTAGACTTCTAAGGCTTTGCCGTAAAATCGCTTAAGTGCTTTTTCTTTAGACTAAGATTTAAGTGCTTTAGAATTTTACGACGCCTTTTTATATTTTAGTACCTTTTTAAGATATTGCCATTTGGGATATAGTTTTTCTTGTAAGCTTTAATATTTTTAGACGCAACTTTTAATTCTTAGTTTTTAGTTCCTTTTTAAGTTTCAACGCGCTACTTTCTTATTTATTTTTCAACGCCTTTTACCTATGTATCAATTATCACTCCAATTAGTAATCTCAATTTGCAATTTTAATTTTAAGTTAGTGATAATAATAAGGTTGGGTTAGTCGAGTGTTTTAAAGTTTTATAAGTCACTCTTTTTCTTTCTTATTTCTCCAATTGTAATTTTAATTTCGACGCACTCTTTTTCTTTCTTATTTCTCGCCATTCTAGTTTTTAGGACATAGAATTTTCTACTTCTTCTCTAAATTTCTTTAAATTACGAAAAATTATTTTAAGCGGTTAAATTGATAGACATCAAAATTTTCTGGTTCGTAGTAATAGTTGGATTTGTACGTGGACCGGGTTATTGGAGCCAAACAGTACTCAATTATATTGAGACCAAACGAATCCTGCCCTTCTGCTGCATCTTTTGGCTATTCGAAACGTGAGCAAAATCAGAAAAGTCTATTAATTAGATAACTTATATAATTTTTCTTTCTTTTTAAAAACTAATAGGATATTCAGTGAATGCACCAAGCAAAACGTTCACCACCTTTTGTACGTTCACCACCTGTAACTCGATCAAGACATCTAGCAAATATTGTTGCCGTTGATTTTTCTTTAGAATCGTCATCCAGTCGACCAAGTACTCCAATTCAAATTTCTGATAATCCATTTTTTGAACCCGACCTCACAATTGAGAATCCGGAGAATATTCAGGGACGATTCATAGAACCTGAACCATTAATTTTTCCTCCGGAACCACCAATCATTCAAACAGAGATTGTTGAGGAACGAACCATTAAATCAGAATCCTCTAGTGATTCAGATTCAACAAATTTAATCATGAAAAATCTGGAACCTCTAAGTATGGAAGACCGAATGAGAGCTAAACGCACTGGGCAAGGTCACGCAATTACTCAACCAGACATTAATGCGCCAGATTATGAAATCAAAGGACAAATCCTACACATGGTGACTAATCAATGCCAATTTAGTGGTGCGCCGAAGGAAGATCCAAATGAACATCTTCGTACCTTTAATAGGATCTGCACTCTATTTAAAATAAGAGAAGTTGAAGATGAACAGATATATCTCATGTTATTTCCCTGAACTTTAAAGGGAGAAGCCAAAGATTGGTTGGAATCGTTACCTGAATGGGCGATTGATACATGAGACGTTTTAGTTGAAAAATTTCTTAAACAATTCTTTCCGGCATCTAAAGCCGTAAGACTTCAAGGAGAAATTGTTACGTTCACACAGAAGCCAAATGAAACTCTATATGAGGTATGGACAAGATTTGAAAAGTTATTAAGAGGATGTCCGCAACATGGTTTAGACACCTGTCAAATAGTACAAATATTCTACCAAGGAAGCGACATCACTACAAGGAAAGACATAGACATAGCAGCTGGTGGTTCTATTATGAAGAAAACAGAAACTGATGCTTACAAAATTATTGATAACACTGCTTCCCACTCACATGAGTGGCACCAAGAAAAAGATATCATTAGATCATCTAAAGCAGCTAGAGCAGATTCTAGCCATGACTTAAATTCTATTTCCGCAAAGATAGATGCTGTCGAGAGACGAATGGAAAAGATGACTAAAGATATTCACTCAATACGAATTAGTTGTGAGCAGTGTGGAGGACCACATTTGACAAAAGATTGTCTCAGTATTGAACTAACAATGGAACAAAGAGAGAATGTTTCATATCTAAACCAAAGGCCTGGAAATAATTATCAGAATAATTATCAACCGCCAAGATCGATTTACAATCAAAACCAGAATTATAACCGAAATATTCCATACAACAACCAACAAGGTCCTAGTAATCAACAAGTATCCAATAATACTTACAATCAGCAAAGACCTAATTTTCAAAACAAACCACCACAAACCGATGATAAAAAGCCGAATTTAGAAGATATGATGACGAAGCTAGTTGACTCTCAAACGCAATTTTTCACATCTCAGAAACAAACAAATGAACAAAATGCTCAAGCATTTAGAAATCAACAAGCTTCTATTCAAAATCTGGAACAAGAAGTAAGTAACCTAGCAAGGTTAATAGGTGAAAGAAAACCTGGAAGTCTACCTAGTGATACAAGTCCTAACCCCCGGAATGAAACAGCTAAAGCCATTACCACAAAAGTGGTATTACACTTAAACCACCTGAAATACCTGTAATTTCTAAGGAAGCTATTCATACTCCACAAGAACCACAATCTGATCAAGATAAGGAAAAAGAACCGGTAGTTGAAAAAGTTAATGAAGATAACACAGTTAAAGCTAAACCTTATGTTAAACCATACCAACCACCACTTCCTTACCCGAGTAAAATGAGAAAAGAGAGACTTGAAGCCGAGCAATCCAAATTCTTGGATATGTTTAAACAAATAAATGTAAATCTTCCTTTCATTGATGTGATTTCAGGAATGCCTAGATATGCTAAATTTTTGAAAGATCTAATCTCGAATAGAAAGAAAATGGAAGAACTCTCGGCTGTTACTATGAATGCTAATTGTTCAGCAGTGCTGTTGAATAAGATACCAGAAAAATTATCAGATCCAGGAAGTTTCACAATTCCATGTTTTCTGGGTAGTCTTAGTTCAATAGAAGCATTGGCAGACTTAGGTGCTAGTATAAATTTAATGCCGTATTCACTATACGCTAAACTAGACCTTGGAGAATTGAAACCAACACGAATAAGCATACAACTAGCCGATAGATCAGTAAAATATCCTAGAGGGATAATGGAGAACATGCTAGTTAAAGTTGGTACTTTAGTATTTCCAGTAGATTTTGTTGTTCTGGACATGGAAGAAGATTCTCAAGTTCCTCTCATATTAGGAAGACCATTTTTAAACACGGCTAAAGCAATGATAGACGTGTTTGGTAAGAAACTAACCCTAAGTATAGAGGACGAGAGTGTTACCTTTTCAGTTGATAGAGCAATGCAACAACCGCAATCTGCAGATGATACATGTTATTATATTCAAACTATAGAATCACATGCAGAATTGTTAGAAGAATTTCCAGAATTATAAGGAACAGGAGAATGTTCTTTAGGAGAAGGAACTGAACCAATTGATGAAACTGAAATGTTAGCTACACTTATGGCTAATGGATATGAACCAACAACAGAAGAAATTCAAATGCTAAAAGAAGAAGACAGATATCGATATAAATCATCGATAGAAGAACCACCGACATTAGAGTTAAAGCCACTTCCAAACCATTTGGAATACGCTTATTTACATGGTGAATCTGAATTACCTGTAATAATATCGTCTTCTCTTACTAAAAATGAAAAATCTCAACTCATTTCTGTACTAAAAGCTCATAAACCAGCTATTGCATGGAAGATTCATGATATTAAAGGAATAAGTCCTTCGTATTGCACACATAAAATCCTTATGGAAGAAGGTCATAAAACGTATGTGCAACGCCAACGAAGACTAAATCCTAATATGCAAGATGTTGTTAAGAAAGAAATTATTAAACTGCTTGATGCAGGTTTAATTTATCCAATCTCTGATAGTCCATGGGTAAGCCCAGTTCAATGCGTGCCTAAGAAGGGTGGCATGACTGTCATTACAAATGAGAAAAATGAGCTTATTCCTGCTAGGACTGTAACAGGATGGCGTGTATGTATTGATTATGGAAAATTAAATGACGCCACCAGAAAAGATCACTTTCCCTTACCTTTCATTGATCAAATGTTGGAAAGATTAGCCGGAAATAATTACTATTGTTTTCTTGATGGTTTTTCCGAATATTTTCAAATTCCAATAGCACCCGAAGACCAAGAGAAAACCACATTCACGTGCCCTTATGGTACTTTTGCTTACAAACGCATGCCATTTGGACTTTGCAACGCCCCTGCAACCTTTCAAAGGTGCATGATGGTGATTTTTCATGACATGATAGAAGAATGCATGGAAGTTTTCATGGATGACTTTTCAGTCTTCGGTGATATATTTGAATCATGTCTAGTTAATCTTGAACGAATGCTTATTAGATGTGAACAATCAAATCTAGTTCTTAATTGGGAGAAATGCCATTTCATGGTTAAAGAAGGCATCGTTCTTGGTCATAAAATTTCAAAGGAAGGAATAGAAGTGGATAGAGCTAAAGTAGATGTAATTGCTAAACTTCCACATCCCACCAATGTTAGAGGAGTTAGGAGTTTTTTAGGGCATGCCGATTTTTACCGACTTTTCATAAAAGATTTTTCTAAAATTGCCACTCCTATGAATAAACTCCTAGAAAAGGATGCTCCATTCATCTTTTCAGATGAATGTATCAAATCTTTTAATATTCTTAAAGAAAAACTCACTAATGCTCCGATTATGATAACTCCAAATTGGAATCTACCATTTGAACTAATGAGCGATGCAAGTGATTTTGCAATGGGAGCCATTTTCGGACAAATGATTGAAAAACGATTTCAACCTATTTATTATGCTATTAAGACGTTACAAGGAGCACAAACAAATTACACAACTACTGAAAAAGAACTCCTTGCTATTGTCTTTTCTTTTGACAAATTTCGTTCATATCTCGTTCTAGCTAAAACGGTGGTCTATACCGACCATTCTGCTCTTAGATACCTATTTTCGAAACAAGATGCTAAACCAAGTTTAATCCGTTAGATCTTACTCTTACAAGAGTTTGATATTGAAATCTGAGATAAAAAGGGAGCAGAAAATCTCGCCGCTGATCATCTTTCTCGTCTTGAAAATCCCGAATTAGAAGTTCTAAATGAATCGGCCATACAAGACAACTTTCCTGATGAATATCTATTGAAGATAGATTATAATGAAATTTCATGGTTTGCAGACTATGCAAACTACTTAGTATGTGGATTCCTTGAAAAAGAATTGTCGTACCAAAAACGAAAGAAATTCTTTAGTGATATAAAACCCTATTTCTGGGAAGATCCACATTTGTTTAAGAGTTGTCCCGATGGAATAATACGCCGATGTGTATTCGGAGATGAAGCTAGTAAAATCTTAAACCATTGTCACACAGGACCAACATGAGGGCGTTATGGGCCTCAACTAACAGCAAGAAAAGTTTACGATGCTGGATTCTATTGGCCTACAATTTACAAAGACGCACACCTTCTTTGCAAATCCTGTGATGCTTGTCAAAGGGCCGGAAAAATAAGTCAACGTGATGAAATGCCACAAAATGTCATTCAAGTATGTGAAGTATTTGGCATTTGGAGTATTGACTTTATGGGTCCATTTCCAAAATCTCATAATAATCTATATATTCTCGTAGCCATTGATTATGTATCTAAATGGGCGGAAGCACAAGCTCTCCCAACTAACGATGCACGAGTTGTAGTCAACTTTTTAAAACGTCTTTTTGCAAGGTTTGGAACACCGAAAGCTTTAATAAGTGATCGGGGTACTCATTTCTGTAATAATCAACTTGAGAAAGTTCTCAAAAGATATGGAGTAACTCATAAAATCTCCACCGCATATCATCCACAGACAAGTGGACAAGTTGAAAATACCAACCGAGCTTTAAAACGTATTCTAGAGAAAACCGTAGGATCAAATCCGAAGGAATGGTCCATGAAATTGGAGGATGCACTCTGGGCTTTTAGAACAGCCTACAAAACTCCAATTGGAACCACACCTTTTAGACTCGTTTACGAAAAAGCATGTCATCTTCCAGTAGAAATTGAACACAAAGCATTCTGGGCTTTGAAGACATGTAATCTTGATTTACATGAAGCTGGACGTCTACGGTCAAGTCAATTAAACGAATTAGAAGAATTAAGACATGAAGCATATGAAAATTCGTTAATCTATAAGGAAAGAACGAAGAAATTGCATGATAAAAGAATCAGAAGTTCAAAAGAATTTAAAGAAGGAGACAAAGTTCTTCTTTTCAATTCACGATTCAAGCTATTTCCTGGAAAATTGAAATCAAGATGGTCTAGACCATTCATAGTCAAAAGAGTTTTCCCATACGGAATAGTAGAATTAATAAATTCAAATGGAATTGAATTTAAGGTTAATGGTCACAGAGTTAAACATTACATAGATAGTCCAATGGAAGTTGACAACGAAGTTAATCACAATTTCGATACCACAGCTAACTAAATGTGGAGAGAATCAAGTCTTTTAAGGATAATATGTATTTCTGTTAGAGTTAGATTTTCTGTTTTCGTGTAGTTCTCGAAAATGGAACCCGAATGGTCTTTCCCTAGCAGATCCTAAAGAACTAGTCTTCTCCCCCCATTCTAAATTTTTATTATTTTAGGTTTTTTCGAAATGAGACTTCCTGTGAATTAAACCATGGTCTAATGCTACACGCTTTGATCACTAAACGTAATAATGACACACTTCCAAGTGAATTAGTATCATTAATAAGAGGTAAATTGGACGGAGTAAGAAAAGAATCCAGATGCGAAGATAATAAGTTACAATTTGGTAAAGGAAAATCAAAATCCGCAGCGAAAAGAAGAGCACAACACCTTGAAAAATGTCACAAATGCGGAAAATGGTCACACGAAGGTAAATGTTCAAATAATCAAACCTATTCAAACACCGAATTTGTTAATTTATGCAGAGACGGACCGTTCATATGTTTAGAAGAAAAAACATTAAATGCTCGAGGTTACGCCTATGTAGCTATGGAAAACCAATTAGTCCGACTATCTTATGAGTGGGCTAGAGCATATCACTAAGAATACTATCTCACAGGTAAGTCTGTACAGTTTTTATTTTTATTTTTATTTTTAACCTTTTGATAATAAACGATAATTTGTTCGCTATAAAGTATTAAATTGGTATTCGATAAAATTAGGTCTTGCGACCGAAATTATTGATATCATACAAAAATTTATTACATCACTGCGAAATTTAACGTTTATTCTTAAGGTATAAATATCTTTAATCAATCAACCCAAAATATTTCAAAAATTTGTCATGAGTTAAATTAGGTCGTTGAACTGAAATTACTTTACCGAAAAGAGGGGCGCATATTTTTGATAATATTTGATTGATTAAAGTGGGATAAAAGCCAAAAAGATTTTTAATTTTATTTTTACCATGTTTTTAAAATTAATATATAAATATTAAATTAATATTGTAAACTTCTTTAAAATTGTAAATATCTGAAAAATTAATATTTTTAATATAAGTTTGTATGTATAAAAACAAAAATATAATTTAAGTTTGGTGTGAATTTTTACTATGAATTTTTAATTTTATGCATTTTAAATTTAAGTTTTGTGTGAATTTAAAAACAAAAATTTACTTTATTTTGCTAAGTTAAAAATATGATTTTTAAAATTCGTCGTAAGTTGAAGACTAGGTCTTTGAACCGAAATTGCTTTACCCGAGGGAGGGACGAGAACTTTTATTATCATTATTTTTAATATTATTGAATTAAAGTATTCCAAAAACATTAAAAAACCCAAAAAATCTTTGCTTTTAAAACCGCGCTTTGAATTGACAAATTTTAAAATTTTGTCGAGGGACGGACTAGGACATCGATCCGAAATGCCCTCATCCTAAAAAGAAACAAAATTTTAATTTTTAAATTAATTTTATGTTTTATAAAGCTAAGTTATTATTTAAAAAAAAAAAACCACCGCGACTCGCGGAGGTTTAAACGGCCCCACCACCGCACTCGCGGAGGTCAAAAAACCCAGAAAAAAAAAAAAACTGGTCGAACAGACCAGTTTGTTCATCACCACACCCAATTTTCTGCGAAAAAACACACACAAAAATCGCCCAAATTCGCCATTTTTCATCAAATCTTTCATAAAATCACAATGAGAAGACTATTATCAAGGAATTACTCAAGGAAATCGGTAAATTTTTACACCTAAACACCATTTAATCCGAATTTTAGTGTTCTTGAACAATTTCATACATAATTCGATTTTGATGATTTCTAGTGTAATAATGCTTAAATTGTTTGTATATTATACTTGTATAACCTAGATTGATGCTATTTAACATGATTAGAAGCTTTGAACTTCAATTTTTGAATAATCTAGGGTTTGTGTTCTTGAGCAAAATTAGGACTTTTTGATATAAACAGGTTATGGCCAAATTTTGTTGTTAGTTTATGCTAAATTGAGTAGTGTAACATGTTTAGGTTGCTAAATGATCAAAACTTTGATCCTAAACATGATTTATGAAGATTAAAGTGGACTTTTTGAACCAAAATTGCATGAACTTGATTTAATTGATATGAATGCCATGAGGAACTTGTTTAATTGTTATAATGATTATTTTTGACATGTTTTAGAAGTTAAATGCGAAGAAACTTTGTATACATTTTTGTAAAAGTATATTTGTAAAAGTGTAGAATTGTTAATATTTTGAAAATGTGTATAGAGTTTAATATGGATTAAACATGTCATTGTAATTGTTTATATTTATGATTTTGCTAAAACTAATGCATATTTGGATGCACAAAAATTGTGTTTGATATATTTTGCAGACTGAAAGGGGTGAATCTTCATCCCAGGCTCGTAATGCTCCTCCGAAAGATGCAAATCAACAGGAAATTAATAACCAATACCGACAAGATATGCCTCACCCAATTGTTTCATATTCAAACATTCATGAGGCAGATTTACATCCGAATTTGAGATTTGATAGATATTGGATAGACTATCCAAAATATCAAAAGAACCTGCACAACCTTGTGTCTAATAATGTTGAGGTACCCAGAATTATAGATTGGGCACCATTAGAGGTAGTGGAATTGGTCGAGCCAATCAAGGAATTACTTACTCAAAGTTATGGTAATTCTACTTTTAGTGATTGGGTACGTTTATTCAACATGCGTAGACCTGTATATAGAGAATGGTGTATAGAGTTATTGTGTACTATTGAAATAAATGATCGGGTAGATACTTTAACCGATCGTAGTTTTATTAGATTTTTATTAGGAGGGGAGATGCGCCATATGTCCTTACTAGACATGGCTCGGGCTTTAGGTATATATACGCCCGATGAGCTAGCATCTTATGATTGCCAGAGGTTAATAGTTTATGGTAGGAGGGTGGATGAGAATTTTGATACAAATGACGTATGGAGTAGGATGACTAGCCATCACCGATTCCAGGGGGGATTATACTCTTATCTTGATATTGATAGAGCTGAATTAAGAGTAATCCATAGGTTTTTAGCCAATTCGATTACACAACGAGGTAAGAATAAGGAAAAGGTAAATGAACAGGATTTGTTTTACCACATGTGTATTCGAGACCCACACAACGCTGTAAGTATACCTTTTTGTGTGGGTTATTATTTATTGACTATGGTTAGGGGTATGAGGCGTGGTAGCATAATAGGAGGTGGTATATTTATTACTTTGATTGCTGAATATCTCGGTGTGGATAGAAGTCGGGGGGGGGGGGGGATTATTAATGGAAGAACCAGAACCCCGCGATAGAATAGATTTGCGTGTTTATCATGGTGCTAAGGTCTTAAAGAAACGAAACAACGCGGCATCACGTTATGATGGCAGGCATCCACAGGTTGAGAGAGATCAACAACAAGGTCAACCGGGAGGGGGTAATCCAATGACGGAAATGCAAATTTTTATGGCTCGACACGAGTATGAAATGGCTAGACAAAAAGCATTTCAAGATTGGCAGTATCATCAAAGCCAAATCATAAGTCATTGTACACACGTAGGTAGAGACTACATTCCTACCGTTATGCCCGAATTTGCTTCTTGGACTATAGAGAGCCGACCACCATATCCTACATATGACCCGACCCAAGCATTTTACAGCATCTATGGATACGCTTGGGACCCATACTGGAACCATCCTCCTCATCCGTAATTTTCTAATTTTCTATTTTTGTTTATTTTATTGTAATGTTACTAATTCTTAATTTTCTTATTTCTTATTTCTTATTTTATTATTATATTAGCTTTTATAATTTTCTAACTTTATTAGATTTTAATAATTTTTGAATGTGGTGTGAAAACCCAACTTCAAAAATATGTATATATGTGTTTGTAGTTTATCTCATGTACAAAACAGGGTAAAACAGCACATTTTCAAAGACTGGCATTAAGTTCAGCAAAAGCTATAAATTTTGACGACAAAACGAAAAATAAATGTGATGTACCAACAGACGGAATGAACAAATGATATGCACCATTTATCATTCAGCAAACAAACGCCAATATGTTTGGAAACTTTGGTAAAATTTAATCATTTTTCTACGCTAATCACCCTCAATAATTTAAATTGTTACTGATTTCTTGCAAATGAGGGCATTGCAAGATCTTAAGTGTGGGAAGGGGTTAAATTCTTTCGGATTTTTAAAATTTTTAACTTAAACACTTGGTTACCATTAAAAATACTAGTAACGTAGTAGCAGTACTAGAATCTAGTGCTCTCTGATAACAAAGAACAGCCCTAGTCTTATATACTGACTACCCACTTCTAGTAAAAATTTTCAAAATTTTCAATTAAATGAACTCAAAATCATGTTTATACATATTTATGAACGATAAAACTAGGTGTTAACACCGAAATTATTGTTACCTCGGAAAGGACATAAATTGAGAAACAAACCAAAATGTTAGAATTCATTTAAAATGGAATAGAGGACATAAAAAGGCAAATAAAAGAAAATAAAAGCCAAGTGTGGGAAAATTTACCAAGTTATCTTAAACATATGTCACATATTTCTGTAACAAATAATTGAAGATACTTTTGCTTTGGACTAAACTAAACAGTTTTACCCGATTTACTGTAAGAAAGATGGATCTACACGATGAATCAATTCCATCACTTAAAGAAAGTAAAGTCTTCCGAAAAAGAAACGCGCTTCTTGATTTAGGTCATGAAGTTGTCGTCCAGACCAGCTGTAGGTTTACGAAAAATCTAGAAAAGTCATCACTAAAATCAGCAGGAAATCCACGGACCTCAGCATAAAATAGGGTCGCCAAGTGGTCAGACTTATCCTAACCATGAGAGGATCTGTCTTGTAAAATGGGGAGGACGCCGTGCAAATTAGCTTGATAAGACTAATGAATCAGACCCCCAGAAAGGATAATCTCCTTAAAAGATCAAAAATCAGCTTTTAAGCCTGATATTACTCAATCCTAGAGATTGACCTTAAATATTGAGAATTACAAACTCATGGAATTCGATGATATCTAAACTCGAGCTTGAACGAGAAAATATTTTGATCAAAATACAAACCGATTTGTTTTCTAAAAACCCATTTTCAATGCATTCATTACCATTGAATGTAAAATCCTAGGAATTCACCTGGAATTCATTAGGTCACCTGAACCAAATCGGGTGTCAACCGTAAGAACGGTGGTTGCATAGCATGGTCAAAGACAGGACCTTATGCCAGACCAGAAAATTATAAGGGTGAGCTTTACTATTGCTCCTACAAAAGATAGTAATTGCATCCGATACGTTATAGACCATAATTAAAAGCATGTCAGGGGACATTGCCTTAACAGTTGCTTGTTCAACGCTTTCCTTTACAACCGGACGGTAGTTTACCGAAAGGTAATATTTACCGAAAGGTAATATTCGGAGCAAGTATACTGGACGTGTTGCTTTCCTAATACAAGGTTAGAAAGTGGGTGACACAAAACCACAAGTTTTGAGCTAAAATTTTCAAATCTGAAACCCACCAAACCCACAAAAATATTTTGCAAACATCGGTGAAGGGTTATTCCGAAAAACTTATCTAGGGTAAAAGCTAGATTTAATTTTTAAAAGATCAAATGTTTTCATAAAGATCCAATTTCCTTAAAGGATCTAAATTTTTATAGTCATGTGGGACTGTAAACCACATCGTTACTACCATTGTTCATACCGCCTTATAGAAATCACTGATGTACAAAGTGTGAATAATAAAGAAGTGATTCTAGTATATTTCAAGACTATATTGCTTGAGGACAAGCAACGCTCAAGTGTGGGAATATTTGATAATGCTAAAAACGAACATATATTTCATAGCATTATCCCTCAAGAAAGACAAGCTTTTAGTTGCAATTGTTCTATTTACAAGTGATATTCGTTTAAATAATAAAAGGTGAAGACATGTAACGACCCGTCAAAATCGCTATTGACGCGGTACGTTAATCATTGATTTCACAGTGAGGTTTTGACCTCTATATGATACGTTTTGATAAAATATTGCATTCATTAAAATAAGTGACTTTCTAAACATAGAAAGTTATAAACATGTGGGCGAGTGCTTAGGTATAAGCAAAACCCCAAAATACATAAGTCTTTAATTTACAGGTTGACATCACAGTCCAATTATTTATTACACAACGCAGTTTTATTTTGAATGCAATAAACTTTGTACAAAGCATGAGAGACTCCATGCAGGCAACAAGCACATCACAGCGGAAGCATTCTAAGGACCTGAGAATAAAACATGCTAAAAAGTCAACACGGATGTTGGTGAGTTATAGGTTTAATTGTTCGAGTCATAAACATATATAAAGATAGACCACAAGATTTCATCAAAAGTTTATCAATAGATTCTACGTAACAGAGCACCCTGGTAACCAAACTTAACGCTATAGTGATAATTACCCCATTCGTTTTAATACGCGCAAACCAACGTGTCTTAAACTCAAATAACATACGTCCGTTAAAAGGCTAGCGCTCTAGCTCGGACGGGGATGTCAAGCCCTATGGATCCATATACAATTATTCGCGCCCACCAGTCCATATCCTATGTACTGGCAGCTACTAGTTACCAAAGCTAAGGGATTTTCGGTTTAACTCAGTGTAGAATTTTGTATGTACTTGTGTCTTATTGCGTTTAAAATAAATTGCATGTATTCTCAGCCTAAAAATATTTAAAGCATTTAAAAAGGGAGACTATAACTCACAGTTCAATATTGCGATTCAATATTGTAGGCAAATTGCGTAGACGTAATGATGGTAGACGACTGTATGGTTGGTCTTGGATTCAAGAACAATACCCCGAACAATACCCAATATTTCCTTATTTTAAAACGGTTTGAAACCCGAATTAAAAATACCCTCGAATATACTTTATTATTATTAAACTTAAAATTAAAATTATAATTATAATTATAAATATAAAATTTACGTACATAAATAATTATGAAAAATTTCGTCGAGCAAAACTGACCTTTTATAGTACTTTTCGATTTACTGTAGCTCATGCGATCGCATGAGTTTTCAGTGTTTTTGCCCTGCGATCGCATGGCCACCTTTTCTGTTTTTGTTTGCTAGTTCGTCGACATCAAATAGTGTAATGTAGCAAATAGTGTTTTACTGTAGCAAATAGCGGTTTACTGTAGCAAATAGTGTTTTACTGTAGCAAATAGTGTTTTCACTGTAGCACTGTAGCAAAATACGGTTTCACTGTAGCAAATAGTGTTTTACTGTAGCAATTGTGTTTTACTGTAGCAAAGTAATTTTTACTGTAGCAAATAGGATTTTACTGTAGGAAAGTCATTTTTACTTGTACATATATATATATACATACATATAATTGTTCTTGAATCGTCGAGAGTAGTCAAAGGTAATTGTATATATGTAACAGTTCTAAAATTTTGAGACTCAATCTAACAGACTTTGTTTAACGTGTTAAAATAATAAATCGTATAGAGAATTGGTTTAAATAAGTCAAAAATTTTCGGGTCATCACAAGACAAAAGACAGATTCGACGAATTGAAGACGCAAACGACCAAAAAGCTAAAAAGTGCAAAGTACAATCAAAGAGGTTCCAATTATTGATAAGAAATGTCTCAAAATTACAAGAGTACAAAACGCGAAACGCAAAGTACAAGATATTAAATTATACGCAAGGACGTTCGAAAATCCGGAACCGGGACCAGAGTCAACTCTCAACGCTCGACGCAACGGACTAAAAATTACAAGTCAACTATGCACATGAATATAATATAATATATAATTTATTCTTAAAATTAATATATATATTATATTATATTATATAAACCGTCGGCAAGCTAGGAGCCAAGCTTGTGTGAGCTGGATTCCACAGCTCCGCACTCGCGGAGCTCTAAAGAGCAAAATCCACCGCATTCGCGGAGCCCTGAAAGTCAGAAATCCACCTATAAAAGGCCGAGCATTCGGCCGAATTTTTTACATCTTTTTCTCTTCACTCATACGTAAACTTATATATATATATATATATATATATATATATATATATATATATATATATATATATATATATATATATATATATATATATATATATATATATATATATATATTTATATTTTAATTTTAATTTTAATCCTAATAATAAGGGTATGTTAGCGCATATTGTAAGGGCGTAAGTCAAAATTCTGTCCGTGTAACGCTACGCTATTTTTAATCATTGTAAGTTATGTTCAACCTTTTTAATTTAATGTCTCGTAGCTAAGTTATTATTATGCTTATTTAAAACGAAGTAATCATGATGTTGGGCTAATTACTAAAATTGGGTAATTGGACTTTGTACCATAATTGGGGTTTGGACAAAAGAACGACATTTGTGGAAATTAGACTATGGGCTATTAATGGGCTTTATATTTGTTTAACTAAATGATAGTTTGTTAATTTTAATATAAAGATTTACAATTGGACGTCCCTATAAATAACCATATATACTCGATCGGACACGATGGGCGGGGTATTTATATGTACGAATAATCGTTCATTTAACCGGACACGGGAATGGATTAATAGTCTATGGAATTATTAAAACAAGGGTGAAATTATGTACAAGGACACTTGGCATAATTGATAACAAAGTATTAAAACCTTGGGTTACACGCAGTCGATAACCTGGTGTAATTATTAAACAAAGTATTAAGACCTTGTTACAGTTTAAGTCCCCAATTAGTTGGAATATTTGACTTCGGGTATAAGGATAATTTGACGAGGACACTCGCACTTTATATTTATGACTGATGGACTGTTATGGACAAAAACCAGACGGACATATTAAATAATCCAGGACAAAGGACAATTAACCCATGGGCATAAAACTAAAAATCAACACTTCAAACATCATGATTACGGAAGTTTAAATAAGCATAATTCCTTTATTTTCATATTTAATTGCACTTCTAATTATCGCACTTTTATTTATTGTCATTGTATTTAATTACACTTTTAATTTTCGTACTTTTTAATTATTGCAAGTTTATTTTATCGCAATTTTATTTATCACAATTTCATTATCGTTATTTACTTTACGCTTTAAATTAAGTTGTATTTATTTTTAATATTTTACATTAGGTTTTAACTGCGACTAAAGTTTTAAAATCAACAAACCGGTCATTAAACGGTAAAAACCCCCCTTTATAATAATAATATTACTTATATATATATTTGTATTTTTATAAATTAAAACTAATATAGCGTTAAGCTTTGTTTAAAAGATTTTCCCTGTGGAACGAACCGGACTTACTAAAAACTACACTACTGTACGATTAGGTACACTGCCTATAAGTGTTGTAGCAAGGTTTAGGTATATCCATTCTATAAATAAATAAATATCTTGTGTAAAATTGTATCATATTTAATAGTATTTCGTTGTAAAAATAAAGCTATTTCATATACACATCTGCGCACATCAAGTATTTTTGGCGCCGCTGCTGGGGAGAGTTAAACGCCGAAAGCGCAACGCTAATGATATATAAAAAAAAATATAATTTTGTAAAAGTTTTTATTAAGTCTTTCAAGTAAAAATATAAGTTTTTAAAAAAAATATAAAAAATATAAAAATACAAAAAGAGTTTGTTAAAAAAATATAGAAAGTTAAAAAGTATTTTTATTTTTGAGTTTAAATATAAGTATTTTATTGTTTTATATAAATATTTATTTATATTTATATATATATTTGATAAAACAGAAAAACATAAAAAAAAAATTAATTGAACCTGAGTAAAAAATGAACCCTTTCTCAGTTTTAATTGAACCTGAGTAAAAAATGAACCCTTTCACTGTAGCACTGTAGCACTGTCGGTTTCACTGTAGAAAATAGTGTTTACTGTAGTAAAGTCAGTTTCACTGTAGCAAATAGTGATTTTCGAAAACACTGTAGCTTTTCGGATACTGTAGCAATTCAAAAATACTGTAGCAAATTAGTGTTTTACTGGTTCATCTTAAACGTTTTAGTTAACTTATCTAAATATTAATCGAATCAATAATCGAATGTTAATATCGTTTACTAAATAACTTGAAATCATATATTGTTCGTGAATCTTCGAGAACAGTCAAAGAATAATTGATTACATGAATATAGTTCCAAAACTTTGAGACTCAACATTACAGACTTTGCTTATCGTGTCGAAAACATTAAATCATTTAAAGATAAAGTTT
Source organism: Rutidosis leptorrhynchoides (assembly GCF_046630445.1). NCBI lineage: Eukaryota > Viridiplantae > Streptophyta > Magnoliopsida > Asterales > Asteraceae > Rutidosis > Rutidosis leptorrhynchoides. The sequence continues at coordinate 567,489,600 of NC_092335.1, read as the reverse complement.
AAATTTGGTCAGAAATTTTCGGGTCATCACACGTGGCTTTGACTAAGTTTGACCCCGTTGACCGAGAAATCTCGGGAGATGAACATCTCGTCTCGGTTGCCTTCTAAAAACGAGATCTCGGAGGAGATCTCGGGAGATTTACAACACTGGGTGCAGTTTATAGTTACAAACCAAATTTTGTATTCTTTAGAAAAGCCAAATTTTTTTATTAACTATGAAACAATTTACAACGAACAATGGCTCAAAAATAGCCTAAAACACGAAGCCGAAACTCAAATACATATTAACAGAATGGAAGAAAAAGAAAGAAATAAGTACTAAAAAACCCGAGAATATACTGATATCAGGAAAAAGCTTCATCACTCAAAAACAGCCATGGGGGACGAACTTGAGAATACTAGCTGAAAAAGAGTTCAAAATACAGTGATGTCGGTGCAGCGGCAAAGTATTTTATCCTTCCCCACTTAACCCCAAAACCAAAGGAGTTTTTAAGTATAAAGCAAAAAACCTTCTATTCAACCGATTCCTTCTTTGTATTTAGGGGTAACATCGAAAGCTTTGGGGTTTGTTAGCCATATGAGCCAATTCAAATTTCCTTTTTTCCAGCGACAATTTATCCATTCATAACTTTTTGATTGTTGATATCACTGAAATTGGGCATATATTTATCGCGATTCAAACGTTTTTCCCTTAGGCTTTATGTGAATTATGGAGATTTAACGCCTTCTTATGATAAGGTGTTAGTTAGGAGTGTTTTGGTGGTTTATGTGTATTTTGGTGCTTAAATGTCGATTACATAGGTCCCGGTTCGAGTTGGAAATAAAAAGATAAGTTCAAGACTTTTTCCAGGCCAAAAGGAGATTTTTGAGGTTCCCTTTCGCGAGTTTTGGGGTCCCAATCGTGAACCAGAGTTTGAACAAGAAGTCTAGTCGCGAAACAGGAGAAAATCTACCGCGGAACCCCCAGTTTTATGAGGCTCACCATCGCGAGATATTTGCTCCCCTCAAACTCGCGATCGCGAGATTGGGGCTGACAGACGCGGATTATTGTATTTAATCAGTTTTTAGGTCATATTGTGGGGATATATTTTGTTGCCGCAAGTAAGTTGATAGTGCTCCAAATGAACATATATTTAGTCGCAATATCATCCCAATATGTAAAGCTTTTAGTTTCAATTGTTCTATTTTTATGTAATAATCGTTTAAATAAATAAGTGCGAAGACAAAAGAAGAGAACGAAGATTTGAAGACGCAAATGACCAAAAAGCTCAAATGTACAAGATACAATCCAAGTGGTTCAATTTATTGATGAGAAACGTCTAAAAATGACAAGTGTACAAGCCACGGAACGCAAAGTACAAGATATCTAAGCGTACAAAAAGGCGTTCTAAAATTCGAAACTGAGACATAAACCGAGCATCAACGTACAACTCAACGGAGCTAAAATTACAAGTCAACTATTGTAACGACCCGTCAAAATCGCTATTGACGCGGCACGTTAATCATTGATTCCACAGTGAGGTTTTGACCTCTATATGATACGTTTTGATAAAATTTTGCATTCATTAAAATAAGTGACTTTCTAAACATAGAAAGTTATAAACATGTGGGCGAGTGCTTAGGTATAAGCAAAACCCCGAAATATATAAGTCTTTAATTTACAGGTTGACATCACAGTCCAATTATTTATTACACAACGCAGTTTTATTTTGAATGCAATAAACTTTGTACAAAGCATGAGAGACTCCATGCAGGCAACAAGCACATCACAGCGGAAGCATTCTAAGGACCTGAGAATAAAACATGCTAAAAAGTCAACACGAATGTTGGTGAGTTATAGGTTTAATTGCTCGAGTCATAAACATATATAAAGATAGACCACAAGATTTCATCAAAAGTTTATCAATAGATTCTACGTAACAGAGCACCCTGGTAACTAAACTTAACGCTATAGTGATAATTACCCCATTCATTTTAATACACGCAAACCAACGTGTCTTAAACTCAAATAACATACGTCCGTTAAAAGGCTAGCGCTCTAGCTCGGACGGGGATGTCAAGCCCTATGGATCCATATACAATTATTCGCGCCCACCAGTCCATATCCTATGTACTGGCAGCTACTAGTTACCAAAGCTAAGGGATTTTCGGTTTAACTCAGTGTAGAATTTAGTATGTACTTGTGTCTTATCGTGTTTAAAATAAATTGCATGTATTCTCAGCCCAAAAATATTTAAAGTATTTAAAAAGGGAGACTATAAACTCACTGTTCAATATTGAGACTCAATATTGTAGGCAAATTGCGTAGACGTAATGATGGTAGATGACTGTATGGTTGGCCTTGGATTCAAGAACAATACCCCGAACAATACCCAATATTTCCTTAGCTTAAAGCGATTTGAAACCCGAATTAAAAATACCCTCGTATATACCTTATTATTATTTAAATTTTAAATTATAAATTATAAATTATAAATTATAATTATCATTTACTTTTACAGAAGAATAAAAGAAGTGATTGTGTGCTGAATCGTGCAGAAAACTGGCGTATTTATATTACTTTTCGATTTACTGTAGCTCATGCGATCGCATGAGTTTTCAGTGTTTTTGCCATGCGATCGCATGGCCGCCTTTTCTGTTTTTGTTTGCTAGTTCGTCGACATCAAATAGTGTTTACTGTAGCAAATAGTGGTACTGTAGCAAATAGTGGTTACTGTAGCAAATAGTGTTTTACTGTAGCAAATAGTATTTTACTGTAGCAAATAGTATTTTACTGTACAATTAGTGTTTTACTTGTACATCTTATAATATATATATATATATATATATATATATATATATATATATATATATATATATATATATATATATATATATATATATATATATTTACATAATATTAAATCATATAGAGAATTGGTTTAAATTAGTCCAAATTTTTCGAGTCATCACAACTATGCACAAGAATATAATATAATATATATATAATTATATATAATTATATATTATTATATTATATATTATAATATTCAGCAGCCCACGTTTAACTCAATTTGGTGAGCTGGAATCCGAAGCTCCGCACTCGCGGAGCTGTAAGGCACAAAAGTACCGCACTCGCGGAGCTGTACAGTTCAAAGTGGGCCTATAAAAGCTCACGCATTCTGTTCGAATTCTGCATCCTTTTTCACTCAATCTCTCTATCTATATACGATATATATATTTATAATATTAAAGTTTAATTTAATATTAATAATAATTTGGGTTATTGTAAGAAATGTTTTACGGGTTTTAAAGTCGGAACTCTGTCCTTGTAACGCTACGCTAGTAATAATCACTGTAAGCTATGTTCTTCCTTTTTAAATTAATGTCTCGTAACTAAATTATTATTATGCTTATTTGAGCCGAAGTAATCGTAATGTTGGACTAAATATTAAAGACGGGGTTATTGGATTTTGTACCATAATTAGGGTTTGGACAAAAGACCGACACTTGTGAACATTGGACTATTGACTATTAATAGGTGGGGGGTATTGTCTAATTGAATGACAACTCATTGGAACCTGTCGAACCTATCTTCAAATTAGTTAATCTAATAATTATTAAAATGATTACGAATGTCCTATTTAGTTACGTTTATACGACATCATTTACAATCATTTAATTAATCAATTGGATTGGGTAATTGATTATTCATTATGGCCAAGTGAATAAATTAATGTATCATGGACTAATTAAAACAGGGGTGGTGTGACGACCCGGAAATTTTCGACCAAATTTAAACTTAAATCTTATATGATTCCGACCCGATAAGCAAAGTCTATAATGTTGAGTCTCAAAAATTATGGAACTATGTTCATGTATTCAATTACCTCCTACTATTTCCGACGATTCACGAACCACTATATGTAAATAAATATATATATATATATATATATATATATATATATATATATATATATATATATATATATATATATATATATATATATATATATATATATATATATATATATATATAATTTGAAATAGAAACTTATATAAGTTGGTTTATTTGTGTAAATAAAATAATACATGACATTACTATAAATATATCTATATATGAAAAGTACATTGATTATATATAATTTAGAATTTATTTAATAAACGCTGGTAGCACTCGTTTATCATCTTGATGGTTATTAATCAAGTTAAAAATGAACTTATATGATTTTAAAGTAAACAGTGATACGAAAATGAGTTATATAAATTTTAGGCTTATTAAAAATGTACTTAGAAACTATTTGTTAAGTTTTAACACTTTTTATATTTTACTCAGAATCGAGAGGGACAGTTGATGTAATTTTTATTTAATAATTAATGACCAAATTTTATACCATAATTACTAAAATAAATAAAGATAATTACTGTAAAAATTTGGGATTTTTCCGAAACATTTTTATCCGCCACTGATTTAACAACGGACCACGATCTAACATCCCGTGAAAACTGTCGATACAATAGGACATAAGAGTGGCTGCTATGAGTTTTTCACATGTTCTTATATTATTATTAAATTATTATTATTAATCTTTAATAATTATATATATACATAATTAAACACACTGAGAGGGATAGGTAACAAATCCCTTTCTCTTTTTCACAATTTGCTCGACAATCAATCAATTTAACAACCATTTCTACTATTAAGCACTGTACTAAATTGATTCATGAATGGTCATTGTTTTTGTTCTTAATGATTTGTGGTTGTTTGTTCTACCTTTCACCCCACCATTTATATATAATATATAGAAATATAGATATGCATTTGCAGAGGAAATAATTTTAGATAATATTCTCCACTATCTACTAACTTTATTAGAACATATATATATATATATATATATATATATATATATATATATATATATATATATATATATATGTATATGTATATCGATATACATACAGATATGAGAGATATCAACCAAAGCAAAACACCCTTCAACATGTAAACCATCATCCTCTTTCCTCCTCAAATCAATTGCCACCCACACCATATAACCATCGTCAATTGAAAACGTTCATAGTTAGGTCCAACACAAGAACTCGACATCGTAGCAGTTCAGTCCATTAGTCCGGCTCACAATCATCATGGACTAACCCGTCCACTGTTGCAAAAACCAAACCCATGTTAAATTTTCCTTCACGTACGCTGTTGTTTCCCTGATTCCATTTCGATCAACACCACAAAACCACCACCACTTTCACGATCGGCACCACCATAATCGCGTTTATATTTCCGGTTACAAGCAATCGAATCAACCATGAAACCCAATAACTACGCTGCCGAATACTTCTGTTTTTCTGTGTCAAACACCACCTCAACTCCAACACAAGCTACTAGTACACCGTTGTATATTTCTATTTACTACTTCATTAACCAACCTGCACAAATCCTACTGATACAGCTGCTATTTCCTTCTGTATTCTATTGAAACACGATCACTGCTGCTGCTATATACCTGTTCCCATTACTGTTCTACTTCTACCAATCTGTGGAGTCTTAACACACGAAATGAAGATGATGATGATGATGATGCAGTGACATGAAATGATGATGATATTGTTTAGTCACTGCTCGATCTATTCTGTTCTGTTTACTGCTCGACTGAAATGAATAGTGATGAAATGAGAAGCTTGATGATGATAATGGATGCGTATATAATGGTGAGATGTAAATATATATAAAAAAATGATAGTATGTTTAGTGGACAGTACGATGAGATGAATGATACTTATCTTTTAATTATGTTTTCTTTTTGATCGAGCCCCACAAAGACATAACATCCACTAGAACAAATTGGAACTAGTTATTTACCAACTTGGGCCGAAGACATTACACACATAACGTAAAATAAGTTCTAATCGGGCCAAACTTTACTCGAGGTAATTATGATGGTGACGAGATAGTATGAGGGATAACGATGATAATGATGATAGATCATAATGTTGATGATGGTAATTAAGAGATGATATTTAGGAAACGTGTTTATGCTATTGAAGATAAAAGAATGATGAGTTCGATGATCATAATCGTAATCATAATATATTATGATGATAATGATAAGGATTTGGAAGACGGTAGTATAGGTTAAAAGAATTATTGGTGCAAATTAAATCATATAGAACCAGATGGAGGAATGGTTTATGGGTATTTGTGGTTAAGAGAGAGGTCGCAGGTTCGAGCCCTGGCAAATGCGTTATTTTTTTTAGGCTTGCTTCTTTGAAGGTAGTTACTCATTTTTATTATTATTATTATTATTATTATTATTATTATTATTATTATTATTATTATTATTATTATTATTATTATTATTATTATTATTATTAGTATTATTATTTATTGTTATTATTATTGTTATTCTAATTATTATTATTCTAATTATTATTAATATCATAACTAGTATTAGAATAATTATTATTATTATATGATTAAGATTATGGTTATTATTAATATATTATCATTAATATTGTTATTGTTTTAATGTAAATCTTAACGATAAAATAATAATTTTGTATAATATGAAAGTAGTATAAGATTATATTAAGATGATGGTAAAATCTATTTTTTTAATATTATTATTATTATCATTATTAATGTTAATATTATTTTATAAAAATTATTATTCGTATTACTATTTTTTTATGATTATTACAATTGTAGTTATTATTATCATTATAAAGATATTACAAATTTTTACTTATTATTATTATTATTATTATTACGACTATATTATTATTATTGTTATCATTTTTACTACTAATATCATTATTATTATTATTACAATAAAAGTAGTCATATAAAATTTTACTTAATAAAACTAGATTAGTATTATATATATATATATATATATATATATATATATATATATATATATATATATATATATATATATATATATATATATTATATATATAACATAAATATTTAATTAAATTATTAATAAAACACATAAATTATAAAATAACATTTATATCACTAATTATATACAAAATTGTTCGATTACAATTATATGTGTTAATATATACCTGATATAGGTTCGTGAATTCGAGGCCAACCCTGCATTGTTCAGTATCGTCGTATGAATATTTTTACTACAAAATATTGTATTGTGAGTTTCATTACTCCCTTTTTAAATGCTTTTGCAATATATATTTTTGGGACTGAGAATACATGCGCTGCTTTATAAATGTTTTACGAAATAGACACAAGTACTCGAAAATTACATTCTATGGTTGGATTATCGAATCGAATATCACCCTTTTAGCTTGGTAACCTAAGAATTAGGGAACAGACACCCTAATTGACGTGAATCCTAAAGGTAGATCTACGGGCACTAACTCCCCCCATACTGGAAAATGGTATGCTTTAGTACTTCGAGTTTATATTATACAGATGGAGTTCTGTTTTGGGGATATTCTATATGCATTATGTTAATGTCGGTTACCAGGTGTTCAATCCATATGAATGATTTTTAAACACTTGCGAGTGTATGATTATTGAATAATGAAAATCTTGTGGTCTATTAAAATTATGAAAATGATTGATTATGATAAACTAATGAACTCACCAACCTTTTGGTTGACACTTGAAAGCATGTTTATTCTCAGGTTTGAAAGAAATCTTCCATTGTGCATTTGCTCATGTTAGAGATATTACTTGGAGTCATTCATGACATATTTCAAAAGACGTTGCATTCGAGTCGTTGAGTTCATCAAGATTATTATTAAGACAATTATAGTTGGATATTTTATGAAATGGTATGCATGCCGTCAACTTTCAATGTAATGAAAGTTTGTCTTTTAAAAACGAATGCAATGTTTGTAAAATGTATCATATAGAGGTCAAGTACCTCGCGATGTAACCAAATGTAATGTATTCTTCCAGATGGATTAGGACGGGTCTCTACAGGTGGATTACATACAAGGATAATTGGTGTAATTGTTAACAAAGTATTAAAACCTTGGATTACACACAGTCGATAACCTGGTGTAATTATTAACAAAGTATTAAAACCTTGTTACAGTTCGAATCCCTAATTAGTTGGAATATTTGACTTCGGGAATAAGGTTAATTTGACGAGAATTTTATAATTATGACCGATGGACTATTATGGACAAAAACCAGATAGGTATCAAATAAACCAGGACAAAGGACAATTAACCCAGAGAAATAAATTAAAATCAAAACGTCAAACATCATGATTACGGAAGTTAAAATAAGCATAATTCTTTTATTGTATTTCTCATCGTACTTTTATTTACTGTCATTTTATTGTCATTTTAATATTGTTATTTATTTTACGCACTTTAATTATCGTCATTTATCTTTACGCTTAAAATATAAAATCGACAAACCGGTCATTAAACGGTAAAACCCCCTTTTATATTATTATTACTATATATAATTATATATATTTTATATAAATATAGTTGTTAAAAATATAGTACGTAATCACTAGCTCCCTGTGGAACGAACCAGAATTACTAAAAACTACACTACTCTACGATTAAGTACACTGCCTATAGTGTTGTAGCAAGGTTTAGGTATATCCCATCCGTAAATTAATTAAAACTTGTATCATATATCTTAGTATTTCGTAGTAAAAATAATAGTATTTCGTACGCCACCTCGCACACATCATAAGTGTTTCTAGGGGCGAATTTAGGTGTTTTTTGAGGAATTCCAAGATCACCAATCCACCCCAATCATTCTATTAACGAGGCTTGGTTCTAACAAAGATTGAAGATTGATCATCATCTCGTTTATTCTCTATTTTAATTCTATGAATTCTTTATCATTTGTTTGATAAATCTTGTTATGAATATGATTGTGGGCTAAGTTTTATATGTTCATCTAGTGTTGGATGTATTTTGAGATTGATTATTGAATAATTGATGATTATTAGCTTTTACAATTGAATTCTTGTTGAGACTTATTGATTTAAGCAATTGATGATTATGATTGTTTTATGAATGAAAATTCTTTAAAGTCTATTGTAATTATTCATAAAGATTGAAACTTTTAATTGATTGATTGTATTGTTGTCCAATTTAGTGACGTTTATTGAAGTTTGACATATTTAAGATTGATTACACTATTTTAAACACCAGTGCATTATCCGAAGACGGTAATGAATGCTTGAATTAATTAGTAGATACAGGGGTTGACTGAGTACTACGAGTGTTGGCTTAGTTGTTAATTTTAAGAAATTCTGAGCCACAGCTTAGGTCTAATAGTCAGTTAGTTGAATTAACCACAGTCTGGAGGTCTACATTGACACGGAACCCTGCACTCATGTAATCTGGATTGTTATGTTCACTCAGGGGAATTCCTGGTGAACCCGTAAGTTTGATTGCAATTGTTTGGTGATTAATCAGGTCTTAATTGTTAAACATCCAAAATGGGTGAATAAATCTGGGTGGACATATCCGTTATCTTTTGAATTCAATTCTATCCTTAATCCGTTTTATTAACATAAAACAACCAAAAATATTGTTTTTAAGTTTGAACTGTTACTGATTTGTCTAATCGTTAAATAGCCACAACAATTATTCGTACTTCTCCTTTATTTCCTTTGGTTTAGTTGATTGCATTTAGCTAAATAATCTTGATTTGTGTTAAATTGTCCTTGGAAATATATACCTGATTTTACCCTCATCTATACTATTACACTATCGGGTACACTTTCTGTGAATGTGTGCAATTCTAATAGGTAAATCTTGTTCAATATATAATAGACGCGATTTTACACATCAATTGTATCTCAGAAACAAGCTTTGGGCAACTTGCTTTATTATTCCCAAACACATGATCGTTGCAATTGTTCCATATGTAATAACTCGTTACCCAAACTATTGCTTGCCAAAATGATGAACCAAAGGTTGTGCTGAAATTTGAGCTTGTGAAATTTGCGAGATCCATTAGACTCGAGATGTTTAGGTTGTTTAGATTCCGCTACTTTCGAATTCTATTCCATATTTTAGAGGAATAATTGCACGATAGGAGTTCGTGTACCAAAATTTTGAATCGTCGTTGTTCTAGACTGAAAATGAAGTCGGGTACTAATTGCCATTCATGAATATCTGGTATCTTCTGACATTCTAGCATGTAGCGTTTCATAAGATTGCTTAGAGACTCGTCATGATGCATTTTGATTTTATGCGTATCTAAATGCTTTAATGTGCAACATTTTAAGCTTTGATATTGCATTACAAACGTTGCTCGTAAATCTAAAAAACTTGTTATACTGCGCGCTGGTAAACTTGCGAATCACTCTCTGGCCATCTTCTGCAGAGTCGTGGGAAGCATATGAAGCAAATCCGTCTTTCCAATATTGTAGATGCGTAACTCCCTCAAACATGGCCAAAAGTCTTCTGGGTCAGTAGTTCCATCATACCTGCCTATGGCTGATGATATTCCTAAATTTCTAGAGAGTACATATTTTGCTATACATTATTGATACTATCTTTGTTGGGGGCTTTGTTGCATCTTCGCTAGTTATTAGTGCAAAATAGTTATCCACAGTCGCATCACGGATAGAAGGTTGTGCTAGCTTTTGCTTATATTTGATTGGTGCTGTTTTGGTTAAGATTCCATTCAACATCCTTGTTACCATTTTCTCAGGCACACACTCTTCTTCGTCTTCTTCCTCAGATTCATCTTCTTCACTTACAAAAAACTCTGCTTCTTCATCATGTTCTGTGTCATTGATTGAAATACCCAATCGTTCTAGAAACCTAGATGCTTGTTGTTTAGTCTTTGTTTGCTTCTTAGCTGCTTGTTTTGCTTTAGCCTTCCGAGTTTTCTTAAGTGTTACAGTTTGTGATCCACGTTTTGCGTGCCAATTGTTTTCTTTTGGTGTATTGGTTGTTAGATTCTTGAATCTTTTTTTTGTTTCATATATTACTTCCTCTGGTATTTCTTCACTGACATTTTATGCTTCTTCTTCTTCTGGAATTTCTTATACAGTGTGATGACCCGTCCAAATCCACTTGGACGAATACATCATTCATTGATTTCATAGTGCGATTTTGACCTCTATATGATACGTTTTGTAAACATTGCATTCTTTTGAAAAGGTACACCATAAATGAATATATAAATCCAAGGTTTTTGACGTCTGATGATTTCTACGTATAAACAATCACCGTATATAATAGTTTACCATAATACATCCGTTGACAATGCAGTCAAAATAAGATGCATGGTGATGATTTTGTGAATGCAAAGTTTTCTCAAATAAAGCATGTATGACTATTATAACGTATAAGCAAACAGCGGAAGACTTCTAGAAACCTGAGAATAAACATGCTTAAAAGTGTCAACACAAAGGTTGGTGAGTTCATAGTTTTAATGTTGCACATATTCTATATATAAAGGTGGATCACAAGATTTTAGTTGTTTCATCCAGAAACGTTTATCAAAATATTCTATGAAATTAAGCACCCTGGTAACTAAACTTAACGTATATATAATTTGTACCCTTTGTATAATCATCTTAATAATACACGCAAACCAACGTGTACGCTTCTCAAATAGCATACGTCCGTTAAAAGGCTAGCGCTCTAGCTCGGACGGGGATATCAAGCCCTATGGATCCATATACCACTATTCGTGCCCACCAGTTCTTATAACCGGCAGTTACTAGTTACCAAAGCTAAGGGATTTTCGGTTCAAACTCGGTGTAGAATTTAGTATGTACTTGTATCCATTGCGTTTAAAATAAAGTGCATGTATTCTCAGCCCAAAAAATATAGATTGCAAAAGCAATTAAAAAGGGAGCAAATGAAACTCACCTTAGCAGCACATAATGTGACTATTCGGAAATTTCCGACCAAATTTAAACTTAATTTCATATGATCTCGACACGATAAGCAAAGCCTGTAATGTTGAGTCTCAAAATTTTTTAACTGTTTTTATATATTCAATTGACCTTCGACTGTTCTCGACGATTCACGAACAACTAAATTGTAAATAGATAAATATATATTTCAATGTATATAGATATGTATATATTTGAAGTCTAAATTTAAAATACTATATGCTTTAGTTAATTATGTAAAATAAAAATAAAATATAATATTATTACTAAAATAAATACATACATATATATATATATATATATATATATATATATATATATATATAAAGTATATTAAAAATAAGTATTTAATGATTGTAATACTCCTTTGTTGTTCCGATTGATATTAAACAAGATGAATTCAAACTTATATGATTTTTAAATAAACGGTGATCCGAAAATGAATTTCATAAACTATAGACTTATTAAAAATATAATTAGGAATTATTTGTTTAAAAATTTTATTATTTTACTTAGAGGTTGGGAGTAAATAATTAATGTAATTTTTATTTAATAATTTATGATCGAATTTTATACCATAATGACCAAAATAAATAAATATAGTTAATTTAAAAATATGGGATTTTTTCGAAGATTTTCATCCGCCACTGGTTAACGACGGAGTACGAAATCCAGTCCGTGTAAGGCGATGGCTAACTGTATCACACGTTTAATTTCAATTAATTATTATAATCATTACTTTATATTAAATACTGTTGTTGATTGAAATAATACATATTGATGATTGAATATAGATACTGTTTTTGATTGAGAATAATCAATTTTCTGTAGTCACATAAACATGTAACTATATATAATAGATATACATTCAATGATATATGATCGACCTATATATTCTATTATATATTTATCTATAATTAAGTATTCCAAGCACTAGCATACAATCACCTCCCCAATTATTCTCCTTTTCGTCTGTGAATGAATTGAGTTTACTGTGCCTACTTATTTTCATTCCACTCACAAGTACTATAATCATTATTGAACGTCACCACATAATTATATCCACATATATATATATATATATATATATATATATATATATATATATATATATATATATAGTATTACATATATGAATATGAATATGAATATTGAATACCCTCTCAACATAATCATCTATCCACTTCTTATTTTTTTTTTCTTTCTTTTTCTCGAGCACTACTAGACCATCACCATCCTCCGGCAATACAACACCGCCGACCACCTTGCACCACTCCACCTCACCACCATCATCTTTGATCACCACGCAAGATCTCCTTCGGACTAGAACCACCACAACACCACTATAAAAAAAACGATCCTTTACTGCTGCTATAACTTATCCGTTTTACTGATGAAACAAACCACTAAGACCACTATTAGAACACCTACTGATCGAAACTACTTCTATCTTGTTGTCACTACAACCTGTAACTTCAACCAAACACTAGCGTAGCTTCTTGTTATTATTATGCTTGTTCGATAAAAGGTACCATCAAAACCCATTTGTTCTAACATATTATTTAAACGAAACCCAAATCATCATCACCACTTGAGTTTTCATTATTGATGCTACCCAAAAGGCTGCTGCTAAGATTCATTTTATATTACTATTATCCCTTGTGAATTGATTGATCAATCTATTTCTGTTCCGATCAAAAACCACCAATAAACCACCACATGAACTACTAATGTTTTCTGTTTTTCTATCATTGAAACCACCACCTTACAAACCTTGAAACATCATTGAACCCACACTATATTTTCTTCTTCGTTTTCTTTTTCTACTTCCTATAACAGTAACAAGAAAACAATAATGATTCATTGTCTGCTCGAGTTTATATTTTTCTGATTTCGGAATGAATTCGATGATAATAAAATAATAGACTTTAATGCATTTATTTCCTCTTTGGCCGACACTATGAGTCACAAAGGTGGTATTTAATTATTTCTTTAGTATGATGGGAGTGGTTGATTGAATGTTGCAAATGGCATCTTCCTTGATATTTAAAAAAAAAAAACCAAATCCTAAGTCAACAAAGTACTGCTTTGGGTCGTTTCTACTTGCTGCAGTCGCTGGTTCTCTTTCTGTTTTAATCTGATCAACAACACCCATTGAATAGGCTTCCCTTTTCTCTTATTGCTGTTGGGCCAATTTACTTTATGCAGTTGGGCCGATAGATATATGCTTGTTGGGTCGTGTACTGATTTTTGCTGTTGGGCCGTGGGTTATAAATGGATTTTGTGCCATGGACTTCTAGTGTTGGATTAACTATGATGGGCCATTTTAGCTATAATTAAGAGATAATTAATTTACTAATTTATGATCATGATAGTAATGAAGGGTATTCGATATTGATAATGATTAGACATAGGGATGATGATAAAGGTTAAAATTATGAGGATGACTAAGATAGTTATGATAAAAATAATGGAAGTTGCGATTTCATGTTGAATATAGTTATGATTTTATGTACATGATGATATGTACGAACGATGATGATACAATCATGTTGATAATACATGATGATGGGTAGGTCAGACGATGAGTATAGTGGTAATGATAATAAAATGAATTCGAAAATGGTTAGGGGGAATGATTATAATTATGAAGGGGAATGGTGTTACGCGAATCGTGATTATGATTATGATTATAATTTGATTATGATATGATGATGATGCCTATGATATCATGATAATAGAGAGGATTATGATATTAGAATAATGATGATATTAGATCATGATAATGATGATGAAATGATAAGTGCTTGATGAAGATGTGCTAGTTAAATCATGCGGGTAAATACCAAAACAAATCGTTGGTTCATTGGTTAAGGATGTTATCCGGTTAGCGGGACGTCGCGGGTTCAAACCCGGACTTGGGCATTTTTTTAGAACTACTTCTTTGAGGTAGTTTACTTATTACTCATTATTATTATTATTATTATTATTATTATTATTATTATTATTATTATTATTATTATTATTATTATTATTATTAAAAATACTAGAATCAATATTATTATCATAATATTTATTATTATTATTGTAAAATAAAACAACCTTTTATTTATTATTATTATCAATATTATTTTATTAAATAACTATTAGTTATATAAAACTATATTTACTACATATAACATAACTATATTAATACTTTTATTATAAATATTAATAAATGTAATTAATTAGATTATTAATGAAACGCGTAACTAAAATAACAATTAATTCACTAATAATATATAAAATTTGTTCGATTACGATTATATATATTAATAAATATACAAATGATATAGGTTCGTGAATCCGAGGCCAACCATGCATTGTTCAGTTTCGTCGTATGCATATTTTTACTACAAAATATCGTATTGTGTGTTTCATTTGCTCCCTTTTTAAATGCTTTTGCAATATATATTTTTGGGACTGAGAATACATGCGCTTTTATAAATATTTTACGAAATAGACACAAGTAATAGAAACTACATTCTATGGTTGAATTGTTATACCGGATATCGCCCTTGTTGAACTTGGTAGCCTAAGAATTAGTGTTTATTATAATTGCCACCAATTGACGCGAATCCTAAAGATAGATCTATGGGCTTTGACACGCCCCATTCAGAGAATTTGAACTGCTTTAGTACTTCGATATTATTTATAGGGATATTCTAGATGCATTTTGTTAATGTCGGTTACCAGGTGTTCAATCCATATGAATGATTTTTATGCAGATGCATGATATTTATGAGAAATGAAATGAAAATCTTGTGGTCTATTAAATTAATGGAAATGATTGTTTATGATAAACTAATGAACTCACCAACCTTTTGGTTGACACTTGAAAGCATGTTTATTCTCAGGTATGAAAGAAATCTTCCGCTGTGCATTTGCTCATTTTAGAGACATTACTTGGAGTCATCCATGACATATCTCAAAAGACGTTGCATTCGAGTCGTTGAGTTCATCAAGATTATTATTAAGTCGATTATAGTTGGATATTTTATGAAATGGTATGCATGCCGTCAACTTTTGATGAAATGAAAGTTTGTCTTTTTAAAAACGAATGCAATGTTTGTAAAATGTATCATATAGAGGTCAAGTACCTCGCGATGTAACCAAATGTAATGTATTCTTCCAGATGGATTAGGACGGGTCATCTCACATAAGGTTATTCATCGAAATGTGACCGAAACTCGAAATGCAAAATAACCGTAGATCTCAACCTAGAGAACATATGTTGGTCAATACATGTCTAATAAGCTAGGTCGGGTCATAGTGTATCACAATCCTAATGCTCAAGACCGACATGCAAAAGTTAACAAAAGTCATCTCAAAAGTCAACCTGACCCAATATGATCTTTAAATCTATACATGTTTATTAACATAGTATAAGTCTTGATAATTGAATGAATTTATAGTTTATCAAACTCAAAATATTATTTATTTCAGGAGCTATATTATACTTGAATTATCATGGCAATCGAACATGTTTTTCATATAGCTTTCTAATACTTGAAAATCAGATTATAGTGCTTATAAAGCTTTAAAACATGATAAGACAGTCAACTTTGACAATTGTTCAATAAGACGAGACGTGCCTTATATAGAAATCATTTACTCGATTAGTAATATTTGACAATCCAATTAATCAATCTTATAAAAAGTTGTTTAAATCTTAATTGCAGATTCAAAAGTAATTTCAAATAACATTAATCATAATTCAGTTGACTATATCTTTTAATTCGTTCATCGGAATTACACGATTTCTAAATGAAAAGTTATTGATTTTTCGCCAGCTTTCCAATAACATGCATATCATATACCTTATATTAGTTGTATATGAATTAAATTCGTGATTCATCATAACTATTTAACGACGAAATTTAGCATACAAGCATGCATAAATATATATACTCGAGCACTAGACATGGATACACTATTAATATATAAAAGATAAAATATAAATGCTTACGTATCAATATTGTGATTCAATATTGCAGAAAAGTACGTAGAAGCAACAAAGATGATAAACACTAGTTTGACTTGCGAATAGTACCCATGAATATTACCCATAACCTCCATAGCTATAACCCATAGTTTCCTTAGCTTTGACCCGCTCGAAAACTTGTTTTGAAAGTGACACGCTCATGACCTCTTCGTAGTATTTTATGTATAATAATAATACAACTTAATAATAATCTTAATAATAATAATAATAATATTTATGTATAATAATAATACAACTTAATAATAATCTTAATAATAATAATAATAATAATAATAATAATAATAATAATAATAATAATAATAATAATAATAATAATAATAATAATAATAATAATAATAATAATAATAATCATAATAATAATCATAATAATAATAATAATAATAATAATAATAATATAAATATATATGTAAGTAGGTGCGAGAGATAGAGTGAATCAGAAATGAGAAAACGTTCGAACTTTATAGCACTTGGCCTGTCTCCCATAGCCATGCGATCGCACGGCTGTATAGGCATTTTCCCATGCGATCGCATGGGCCAATTGTCCAGCACTCGAACGTTTTGTAATCTAGCTCGTCGACATAATTAAATATAATATATATAATTTAAATTAATTAATTATATATTATATTATATTCTCGTGCCCAGTTATCTTGTAATTTTGGTTCCGATGTCTTGTACGTTTACGTTTGACTTATGTCCCGCTTCCGGTTTCTCGAACGCATTTTCGTACGCTTAGAAAACTAGTACTTTTCGTTACGCGACGTGTACCTTTATCAATAATTAGACTTAATCATCGATAGACTGTATTACCCAAAGTATAATCTTTACATTTGAGCGTTGTGGTCATTTGCTTCTATAAATCAATGTCTCGTTATTTATTAATATATATTTATTAATATATATTTAATAATATTATTTTAAATCAAATCGTTTTAAGATTAAGTTAATATTTTATTTTATCACCTTGTAAAATATATATATATACATTTTCATTTTGAAATAGTGTTTTACTGTAGCAAAGTTACTGTAGTAAAGTTTTTTTACTGTAGCAAATAGTGATTTTCGAAAACACTGTAGCTTTTTGGGTATTGTAGCAATTCGAAAATACTGTAGTAAATTAGTGTTTTACTTGTTCATCTTAAACGTTTTAGTTCACTTATCTAAATATCAATCGAATCAACAAACGAATGTTACTATCGTTTACTAAATAACTTGAAATTATATATATGTATATATCTTTATTTAATATACATAAATCAGTTTTTAAATACACATTGCAAGTTATTTATAATTAATTTTAATAATTAATATTTCAACTTATTGTATGTGTGTGTGTGTGTGTATATATATATATATATATATATATATATATATATATATATATATATATATTACAAATAGATGTTCGTGAATCGTCGGTCAATAGTCAAAGGTTAACTGAATATATAACATTAGTTCAAAAATTTTGAGAATCAATATTACAGACTTTGCTTATCATGTCGGAAACATTAAATCATTTAAAGATAAAGTTTAAATTTGGTCAGAAATTTCCAGGTTGTCTCATACAGTAACTTGATTAAGCAGTGCGTATTCGATTAAAAACCCACTAGATGCTTCCATTGGTGTACTCGTCGATGGTATGTCGCCTGCTTTTGCTACCATGCTCTTTGTGAGATTCTTTGTCACGAATGGTGCCATATAATGATACATATTTTCGGTCAGCAGCTTATAAGTATCAGTGCAAGTCTAGAACTCATTAGCTTGGTGAGGTAGATTGCCGATTGACTATTACTCTTGAGACAAAGTCCCTGCTGACCCGGATCATGGTCTAAAATCGTGGGGTGGCTTAACTAAATCTTGTGAAGCCAAACTATAAGTTGGTGCGTTTAGCGCTACACGGCTAAGTCTTCAAGTTCTAGAGTGAGAAAGTATTGTGTGTGAGAGAAAGTGTGTTCTCAGTCAAAGTCCAAGTGTCTGAAAAGTAATGGCCAGGTGGCCTATTTATAGGCTTAAGTTCTCCATAATGTTCGGAGACACGTATCATGTTAATATTGATTGCTTTATGTGAAAAGTGCGTAACCGATTTTGTGCTTTATGCTGAAGTGACATGTGTGCTGCTCACGTGTTCTTTTTAGGGCTTAAGCGTAAAAGCAGCTACGCAAAACGCTGGGCAGAATGAATTTGTTATTTACAAAATGTCGAGAACGCTGAACATATATATTCATAAAATGTCTTCAAAGTCGTTTTTCATGCCTTTTAACTAGCGTTTATTTCATCATGTACAGACTTTTTTATGTATGCAAACCATATGTCGCACCATTAATCCTCAAATCAGTAATGCAATAACCTCACTGTTGTAACGCACTGGCCTCTTCACTTGTTATAAAATATTGATGGGATATAAGTATATTTAATTTTAATTTTATACTTCAATAATATAAAAACAAATTTAGCATTTTTATTCCAACCTTTTGGTGCTTTTCATAAAATTGCCTCAATAAAAAAGTTAAAATATAATGTACATAACTTTTGATTCTTTTAAAACGTCTAATGATACATTTGAGCCGTTATTAGCAACTTGAAAGTTATATTGGACCATCTTCGATTCTATTTAAAGTCGTTACGTACTTACGTTTATTATCCATCCTCCATACGTTTAAGAAAAAAGGAATCATAATGATCAAGTCATTATATGACCCAAGAAGGTGAAACATTGACTATTTTTTATATTTATAGACTATAGACTATTTTTTATATTTATAGACTATAGACTATTTTTAGTTATTCTTACTTTTTTAGACTATTTTTAATAACCGTCATTTAAATCAGTCATCAATAAAAACTATAGATTAATATATAGTCAACATAGACTATTTTTAGTTATTCTTACTTTTTTAGACTATTTTTAATAACCGTCATTTAAATCAGTCATCAATAAAAACATTAATATATAGTCAACATGGAATTAAATTCTAAATTCTAAAAGTAGTAAAGTTAGATATGAAATCAAAGATGATATAACCGATGTGAATGACTAGATTATAGAATACAAAGAGTGATTGTGTCACTTATTTTGTATACATATTTGCATGACACATTCAAGTCTTTCAAAATATCATATTCTGTTTAATTTCCGGCGTACGGCGGACCGGTGGCCGGACTCCACAGCCTCATTATCTGTTTCTTTCTGCATGCCACATCCATCATTAGAAAAAGATAAGTCTTTATGAAATCAACTCAATTTCTAAACCCCTTTTGATCACTATTATTTCACACCATTTCATTTTCTTGTTTTTATCAAATTCTTGTTTTGCTTTTCAAGATTATTATTGATCATGAAAAGAAGTAAATTAGACTATTTCATGTCTATAAGACAACTTCAATTCCTGATTGGTGTTGGGTTCTTGTATATGCTTATTGTAAGTTTTGTATTACCCTTGTTATACAAATCATTAACTCAACAAAATGATGATGAAGATGAAAAGTACCTTTTTTCAAGAAGTAATTTCTTGATATTTCCTCTTGGTATTCATCAAGAATTAGAAAAGTCACAATCTTTAAGTGACCCAAAACCTCGAAAAATTCGGGAGTTTAAGGCCTTGTCTAGTCTGAATTATGTCATGAATTTTACTTCAAAAGATGGATTTGGGGGTATAGATAAGTCTGCAGTTGAAGCATTTTCAGTAGGGAAAAAGTTTTGGGAAGAAATTCAATTGGGAAAAGGCGAATTACCGTCGAAAAATAGAAAAAATGATACTAAAGAGATTTGCCCTAATTCTGTTACATTATCAGGGTCTTTATTTCATAAAAAAGGGAATGTTATTGTGCTTCCTTGTGGGATGACATTAGGATCACATGTTACTGTTGTGGGTAGGCCTAGACAGGGTCATTTTGAGGAAAACCCGAAAATTTCGTTGTTGAAACCGGGTCAAAATCTGATGGTTTCACAGTTTATGATGGAGTTGCAGGGTTTAAAAACTGTTGATGGGGAGGACCCACCAAGGATTTTGCATTTTAACCCTAGGTTGAAAGGGGATTGGAGTGGGAAACCAGTAATTGAAATGAACACTTGTTATAGGATGCAATGGGGAACTGCTCAAAGATGTGAAGGATGGAAATCAACACTCGATGAAGAAACCGGTAAGTCAAAGTCAAAGTCAAATGTGACTTCAACTGAGTTTAAAGTTGATCTTTTAGGTGATTTATCAATAATGTAGTTGCATGATGATTGTGAAACTGCGTACAATTTCTTGTTTGTGTAATAAAGTTTTGAACTTGAGCTAATTTTGTGGATTTTTGTAGTTGATGGTCAAGTAAAATGCGAGAAGTGGATACGAGATGATGATAATTTGGAGGAATCGAAAACGAGTTGGTGGTTGAACAGGATGATTGGGCGAACTAAGAAAGTGAGATACGATTGGCCGTTTCCGTTTGCAGAAGGGAAACTATTTGTGCTTACGCTTAGTGCAGGCTTGGAAGGCTATCATGTTAATGTTGACGGTCGACACGTAACTTCGTTTCCTTATCGAACTGTGAGTTTTTACATCCTATTGACTTTTTTAGATTTAGAACCATTTTAACTTAAATAAAGATGTAGGGTAAACGTGCCAATCTGGATCTGCTTACTTGTACTTATGCTGACTTGGGTTATTTTAAGTCTTAAACGGGTCAAATGAGTCTTGTAAAAGTTTAGAAATAAAGGCGATTAGTCATACATGATGAAAGTTTAGATTACGGGTCAAGTGATTACGTTTACTTGGGTTATTTTAAGTCTTAAACGGGTCAAATGTGTTATAATCTTTAGAAGGAGATCAAAAGCAGAAAAAAGTTTTTATGGGTCACCCTGACCCGTTCTGAAAATCTTGATTTGACCCGGACCCATTTTGACCCGCTATCTAACCGTGCATTGCCATCTCTATTAAGATGTAAACACTCCAAGATACTCATTTTAATGTTCTTATGCTGAATTGTTTTAGGGATTTGCATTAGAGGATGCAACGGGGCTGTCATTAAAAGGTGATGTTGATGTGAACTCGATAATTGCGGGTTCACTACCGTCAGCACATCCTAGTTACGATCCTCAAAAAACGCTAGAAATGTTGGATAAGTGGAGGGCCCCACCTATTTCAGATGAACCTATCCGTTTATTTATCGGTGTCCTTTCAGCAGGAAACCATTTTTCTGAGCGAATGGCTGTTCGAAAGTCGTGGATGATGTATGATCTAATCAAGTCTTCGCATGCTGTTGCTCGTTTTTTCGTAGCCCTCGTAAGTAATTATTGTAATTCATAGATGTAGCAATTTTGACAAATTTTTTATGAATGGGTTGTCTTTAAAAAAAAAAAAAAAAAAAAAAAAAAAAAAAAAAAAAAAAAAAAAAAAAAACCTTTTGTATGGGGTTCTTTAGGCTATGTTTGGTCTCTAATGAGTCAAACATGTAAAAGATTATAACTTTAGCTAAAACTGAAATGGGTTAAACGGGTCAAAAGAGACCTAACATGTGTTTTTGTTGCAATAGTCTTCTAAATAATATAATATATATTACAGAAACAAGGTCAAATGGGTCGATCTTTTTTGACATATTAACCAAGCCATCAAGTGTACTGTTTTTGAAATGGGTCAAACGGGTCAATTTAATTTTTTGTGATAATATTATAACAGAATGCAAGAAAGGAGGTGAATATTGAGCTAAAAAAAGAAGCTGATTTCTTTGGCGATATTGTGATTGTGCCGTACATGGATAATTACGACCTTGTTGTTTTGAAAACTGTTGCAATATGTGAATATGGGGTGAGTTTAACTTCGAAAAAAGGTGTTCTTTTTTTATTTCTTTTCGATTATGATAAAGAATTTGTTAATTCAAAATTGAGTTATTATTTTTGTCATGTTTTAGGTTCGTTCAGCTTCGGCCAAGTATATCATGAAATGTGATGATGACACATTCGTTAGAGTTGATGCAGTTCTTAATGAAGCAAACAAAATCGTCGATGGAAAAAGTTTGTATTTGGGGAATATCAATTATTATCACAAACCCTTGCGATATGGAAAATGGGCTGTAACATATGAGGTGATTATGACTAATTCTTTTGCATGATTATTTTAAAAAACTAATGAAATAATAATCGATCTTTTCAATATCTGTAGGAATGGCCAGAAGAAGATTATCCACCTTATGCAAATGGTCCGGGGTACGTTATATCGTCCGATATTGCTGAGTTCATCGCATCTGAGTTTGAAAAGCATACCTTGAAGGTATGACCCGTATTACTATTCACCCATTTTGACACCTTCAACCAGTACATGTACACATAATGTTAACTAACTTTTTTTTAACAGTTGTTCAAGATGGAAGATGTAAGTATGGGGATGTGGGTCCAACAGTTTAACAAAACGAAACGTGTGGAGTATGTGCACAGTTTGAAGTTTTGCCAGTTTGGGTGTATCGATGATTACTATATAGCTCACTATCAATCTCCTAGACAAATGTTGTGCATGTGGAACAAATTACAGATTTATGGTCATATTGAATGCTGCAACATGAGATAACATCCACCAATTTCCATATGCAGCTAGCTACTAACAAAATCCTGTGTCTATAAAATAGTTAATCAAGATCTTTTTATTGGGTTTTTGACATGTGTAGCCTCATGTTATAGTTGTAGTCATAGGCTTTATGTACATTTATATGTGCAAGGAAGGTTTTAATGCAACCATTCATCTTTATATCAAATATGTTGATCACCAATTAGCAGCAAGATACATAAATTAGAACTATGGTTAATAATGTTATTATGCACCATGAGGGCTAATCAACAACATATCCCCATTTGTTGCAGGTTTCTTTAAATGTGAACATGCTAAAAACGATCAATAATCGACACATTTTCTCGGCATACGTTGGGGACGGGCTGCATAAAATTTCACCAACGAAGCATCCTCCTAAGTTATAACATATGTATCTATATGTATCATACAACTACACCCAAACCATGTTTTATAGAAGCTTCAAACATTATCAGAATCTTCATCCTTTACCGACGGACCATCTTCAAAGCCCGAACCTGGTGCAAGCTCATTTAGATCAAGAAACCCTCTTTTTTCTGTACCTCCAAATTCATCTTGAACCGGGTCGTCCAGTTTAATGGATGGTTCAGGTTCAGGTTCATTCTGTTCTTCCTTTTCTGCCTTTGGGTGTTCTTCCATAACGGTTGACCGGTCAACCTTTGCCACCTCGTTATCATCGTCATTATCATTATCCTTTTCATCATCACTATCATCATTGCCATTGTTATCCTCACTTCCCATTGAAAATCCGGGAGTATTACTTTCCGACCCGTTTGATTTCCCGGGCTTATCCAACTCAGGTTCAGATTCAGAAAATTCATACTTTTTGTAATCAATACGGTTACGGGTAGCCCGTTTACTACGTCTTAGACCATCCTGAACATCACTAATTGACCTTAGCTTTTTCGACCTTCTCGTGGGGCCCGATACTTTTAGTTTCTTATATCTACGTGGCGGTGCATCACTATCTTCTTCACTTGCACTCAATGAATCATCACCTTCGTCTTCTTCATCTTCATCTTCAACATTATCTTCTTCCAAATGATACTCGTCTTCTTCCTCTTCAGAGCTACTCGACATTGTTCTTGTTCGTTTTCGTTGTTTTAGATATTCCTCATCGTATACAGCTTCGCCGACTATATCATCGTCACTATAGTCTGCATCGTTATCTGAAACTGCTTCTACAAATTCACGTGTTGAGTAACGTTGAGGCCTCGATCTTTTCCTGTTGCTATATGCAAACAAAATATACTGAGTTTGATCTAAAATTTTTACAGTAAAAGGAAACAAGTTGAACGAATGAAACAGTTTAGAAAATCAAGCAAAATTAATCAAAATGCATAATAATCTAATTGATTATAATCAGAATGTATAAACTTGTAAATATGGTTGTCGTTAGAAAATTCCAGGACATTATATGTATTACAATACACCTAAGCAAAGATGCAAAACTCGCTACTTGGGTACTTCGGCGGGAGTAATTTGAAATTCGGGGATTAATCGGATTGTACTTTTTATACATTTAAAACATAAATTTCAAAATTATGTGTAAATATAGAATAAAACCATAAAGATATACTTAAATTTTAACATTATTGTCTAACAACATAAACATAATCGTTCATTTGTTAAAAAAAAAAATCCTAAATTTGAGTTTGAATGCATGTTAAAATATCGACCAATTTTGACTTAGACTGACTTTGACCAAGTTGACCAATTAACCGACGTTGACCGATTAATTACAGGATTTCTGAAAATCGGTTCGGTATGCTTTTAAAAGGGTTGCAACAAGTTTGACTTGTTTCCCATTTAACTAAAAATCTAAAATTGACCCATTCAACCAGTGTGACATTATGACATTATCAACCCATTTGGAAATGGGTCAAAACTACCATCTCTATAGGCAGTAATCAATCTTGTTAAAGAAACAGTGGGTACCTTCGATCAAGTGGTTCATCAGATGCATGATCCTCGTCAGGTTCATCTAAATTGAGTGAATCATGTGACGAAGGACTTAGTGAGGCCTGAGGAGAATTTTGTGATGGACCACCGAATGTACCATTTGTAGACGCATCATGATGATGATGTCGTAATCCTTCTCTTCTAACGATAGGTTTTGAGGGTGGTTGCGCCCTGCAAAAAATATTTACTTCAAAATCTAGGATTCATTGATGCTTAAAAAATATGGAAACGGGAAATGGGAAGGGTTGAACGGTTAGTACTTGGTTAGCTTGATAGCCTCATTGATTGATTGGTCATAATCATCTGCAAAATTATCCAATCACAATCAAAATTAGGAAATTGTTATATCGGTCAAACTCGGTCAAACTTGGTCAACTCGGTTAAACTCAACCAAAACTCAGGATCAGTCAGAAAATTGGTCAAAACTCGGCCAAAACTCAGGATTACTCGGTAAATCAGTCAAAACTTGGTGAAAATCGGTCAAAGTCAAACTTCGTCAACATCCGGCCTAATATTCCCTAAAAGTTCCAGCCGAGTACTCCCCTGGTAGCAAATTTTGCAACCTTGCTTTTGTCTAATGTGAATATTAAGAAAATACACTTGTATAAATTAAGATGTAAGAAAATCGTGTCACAATCTTACCAAAAGTGTACGACACGGGTTTTCGACCACGTTTGGAGCGACCCGGACCAAGTCCATCAATTATCATGCTATCGAGAAGAAGAGCCTGACGTTGCTGTTTCTTGATCAGTTTCTCTTTTCTCTGCACCAACGAATAATTAGAACAAAACATATGATCAGTGTTGCAAAACTCATAATTACTCGGCGAGTACTCTCGGTCAAACTCGGTCCAACTTGGCCAAAATTCAAAATTAGCCAGAAACTTGGTCAAAGAAAAATCGGTCGAAATTGGTCAAAACTCAGCCAAAATCAGTCAAAGTCAAACTTAGTCAACATCCGAGTATTCCCTGAGTTGCCGAGTACTCCCTAAGCAACGACGAGTAGTTTAAAATACGAGGATAGAGAAAAGAATCTTTACTACCTTATGGACCTTCTCAATCTCAGGTAACATGTCATTTTGAATTTTCTTCGCAAGTGAAACCTCGGTTCGGTTTTTGCTAGAAGATAGCTTTTCCTATCAAAACAAGGTTAAAAAACCTTAAAAAACGGGAACTAAAGATATAATGTGTAATTCTTCGAAGCATTATTATCAGAAAATGAGTAATAAGGCTTTTCATAAACATGTTTTACTGCCAAAAACAAGACAACAAGATGCATTTGACACATCAGCTAATGTCATACAATTTACAGTTATCTTCTTTCTAAGAAAGGACAAGTTGAATTTTTTATACTTTAACTTTGCCTCTCGATTGTGTTAACCCTATTTTAAATTCAAAATGAATAACAGGTACAAATCAAACATAATTGCAACAAATGAAACGAGTCACAAAGGTTGATGGGTTGGAATGTTTACTCGTAATGCAAAAACCCTAATAACAATATTATGCATTGCATTAGCTTACTTATGTAACCATATTTGACATACTACATGCGCATAGAAATATTTAGAAGCTTTTGACATGAAGAGTTATATCAGGTATTTTATTAAGAGAACTTACTGAAATTTCTTGAAAGTCATCCAAATTGGTAGCAACCGTTTCCCACTGATAAGATGGAACAGAAAGTACGTTTTTACCCTTCCCTTTCTTTACTTCCACCTTTCTAATTCCACGGTATAATCTTTGTCCAATGATAGGATCATCTTCATACCTAATCACCAAAAATACAGCACAAATTAGTTTAAAAAAGTAAAATTCATTAAAAAAAATTCATCCCATTTTAGTCAAAGTATTTAGAGTTAGCAATATGAGTGTAAGATGTAATATATAAAAATGGATTCAAGTGAAAACAGGTTACTCATAAAAGTATTTAGTACTAGTACTTAGTAGAGTATTAAACATGATTACAAAACCATATTAATAAAAGTAATCCATTGACTTCTAGAAAAAATCAATATATAAGATTGAACATTTGAATGACACTTTGGGTAACTTTCAACACTTCAACCTATTGAATAACACATTATCAAGTGAATGGGTTGTAAATGCCATCTAACACTAAATCAAATCGAAATAGTCTTTGGATAATACAATATTGAGAAGAAAAAAGTCAACAACAAAGGTAAATGTGATACCAATATGAAACTCCATGAGAATCTCCTCCATTTCGTTCTTTACGAAACGCTGAAAGAGGAACACCATTTTTAATAGACTCGTCTATATAGTTTCTGATATCTTCTTGCTGCAACAGTTTACTCATATTCAGTTGACTTAATATAGTTTACTCATCTATATCTATATAGTTTTTAATAAAAGTATGAAAATTGGTCTAATTAAGGAAAATAGTACCTCAACACGAATATCACATAAGGCTTTCAATATGATCACACGAACAGCAGGATCGAGTGTGTTATATGTTTCAAATTCCCCCCTGAATAAACGTGATATATGAGTAATTATAGATGAAATGAATGCATATTCAACGATCATAAATATATGATGACTTACCCATGCGACGCAACAATAGGTAATTCCCCCTCTGCAACCTACCATCAGGTTTCAAAGTAAACTAAGTAATAAACAAAATAATGTTACATGTCTTATAAAAAAAATGACGAAATACTTAATATAAGTACCCAATGCCACCAATCTCTTAGCTTTCTGCATAAAACAGTAACCCATGTGTTTCTTCCTAATGCCACTCGAGTAACAGGGGGTATAGCCTAAACAGAAAACATCAAAACCAAGTATATATTATAATTCAATATCATCGGTAATTATTACAGTGTATGTATAACTAGTTGTTGCAAAAGTTGATAAATGGCCATGAAATAACAACTGAGAAGTCAGTAAAGCTTGTGTCAGTTTATGTTTTAAGTATCACATAGCAATCATGATCATGATTAATAGAATTCTGATTCGTCTTAACTTCAAAAAATCGACATGTATTTATTTCATAAATAATAGAACTAATAATTTTGGTGAAACCGCACAAAAGGAACCACAAACTCAAATTTTTTTTGTAGAACCTAAAACATAAAAAGGCTCAAATATACAAGAATTTGGATGTACTAGGTTTCAAATTAAAGTTATGATATGTATCATGGGACATACAAGAGCAATTAAGTAGCAACATTGTATCGAAAACATTTCAGTTTAAAGTTCAAAATAGAACCCACTAATAATATTATCAAGTATCAATACAATTTTTAGCCCTTGTTAGCCCACTTCTTCCTAATTTTGTGAAGATGCAGACCAAGAGGCTGCTTGATTATTTTTGTATTTACTTTAATTTCTATTTTTTGGAGTTTTGGATTAGATATACCTATCTATATAGAGCATGTGTCGTATAAGTAAATCTTATTTGTCTTTGTCTCAATATGAACTATCTTAATGACACAGATGACTATTTTACCCTTTTGTCTAAATTAGTGCTATCCAAATATTTTTATGAAAAATATGGATGTAAGCTTAAAAAAAAAAATTAAAATAAAATAAAATAAAATAAAAAATACTCCAAATAAATTAAAACGTTTACTTTCTTGTTACCATCAACGATCTGCAACAAAAATGGTAGATCTAAGATCTGTTGAGTTGAATACATTTATGAAGAAGGAATAAATCTGAAGTTTGAATTGATGAGATCTATAGAGAATTGGGCAGTGTCGGGCGAGAGAGACACGGTTGGTATCAAGAAATGAATATTTAATCTGTATATATCTCTAATTACTCATGTTCTATCAAAAGAGAGAATTGGGCGGTCTCGGAAAGATGTAGAATGGACGGACTTGGTGGTGTATGTTATTCACAATGAAACTAACATATATTTTAGATTTTAGATACTACATTAATATATAGGTTGGCGGTGTATACTATACTTATACTTATATTATTTAAAAAAGAATACTAAAGACATTTGTTAAGATACTGCATATTATTATAAGAAAACAATCAAACATTCATTGTTTCTATTTGAAATATTTATTTTTTAAGGGTACGTTGGTAACGCCCGACTAGTCCCAACTTGGCGGACTAGTCCTTTCAAAGTCCCAATCCCGTCTCGAGACTTTTACAACCTTTTATATAATGAATATGAATATTTAAGCAAGTAAAGTTTAACTTATTAGTTACCAACCTATCAAGCATGTAAACTGAAGCAAAAAAGGTGGGCATTTCCCAGGCTCCCCTCTCCCAAATCAACCATAAAAGCCACAACTTAATATCGTACCATCAAAAATTACTAGAGCAAAAGTTCTACTAATTCTTCACACCTTAAATGTACTCTCATCATTTCCGTATTCATATTGGAAACGTTATCTAGATATGCGTTAGATATTTGAGTGCAAATAGCAATAATAAGTATCTACAAATAGTTTTATTTTGGAAACGTCATATTTTATATATGTATGTGACTAGTAGTCTTGAAAAGATAGGCTACATAATAAGAATGTTGCACTGAATTAGGGAGCCCACAACATTCAAGTTCTACGTAAATGGAGTAATTATTACTAGATTATGTGTTAGCTTAAGTTAATGCATAGAAAAAACAAGTAATTTTAATTTGCAGAAACAGTTGAACAACATAATTGAATCAGTTGAAAAACATGTAATTATAATTATTGCTAGAGTATGTCCTCACACAAACCTTTGTTCTAAAACCTTTACCCTAAAGCTACGAACTTTCAAGCATAGTATCACTACAAATCTCAACATAGTTGCATTGCATAATGTTGAAAATTCGAATGCTATCGAAATTTAACCAAAAGGTAAGAACTTTTTCTTATAATGCGCACAATATCAATAATACCAACCTTTAACAAGGGAATATGTATGTCAGCCAAAGTAGCATTCGGTGTAATCAAAGCTGTTTCAAACTCCTCCACAGAGAACTCCACTTTGATATTCAAAAGAGGCCTAAAAACCTAAAAAAAACAAACATACAAAATATAACTTATAAAGATTGAACCTTTCACAAAAATATAGAAATAAAAATACATTTTTTTCAAATTTACTCACATTAAAAAAATTAAGAATTGATGCTAACTCCGACATAGACCTAATATTCCACCGTGTCAGCTGCGACAACGGCGGTTCTGCAACCAATGGTGTAACAATCGAACTGTACGGATTCGGTGGTGAAGGCGGTTGTTCCTCTTCTTCCTCCTCTTCAATTTCTCTCCGAGCAGGCCGTCGTCTGTGCTTTTGCTTCCGTACATCGGAAACCACCGCTTCCGCAGCCGCAGTTGCGTGTAACCTAGCAGCGGAGCGTACTGTACACGCGCGCGACGGCCTCTCTCTCCTAACTATAACGTTGCTTCCATTATCATCGTTTGCAACGGCTTTACCGTCGTCGCCTTTATTTTCGCCGTCGCAACGAATCGGAGATGACATAATGAGCGGATCGTACCAGACGGAAACTTGTGATTATAACTGTTTAGTTGATGTATGATAAATTAGCGATCATTGAATTGAATTCAATATAAATTACACAAACATGGTTATGTGTATGTATATGTTATTCTTCCGGGGGAGATGAATTAGGGTAAAATTGATGTAATTAAACAAAAATAAAGAACGGATATGTTAGAAAGAAAGAAAATTGGTTAAGAATTAAAGAAAAAAATAGGGTTTGATGGAGTGAAGTTTAACGAAGAAGAAAATTAGGGCAAAAAGGGGGGAAATTAATTTGTGATTTAAGAAGAGATATTATTATTTATTATTATATTTTTAATTATTAGTATAATTTAATTTAATTTAATTTTTAACTGCAACATAAACATAAAAAATAACCACGGCAGCACCCAGTTTTTCTCATGCATTATTTTTCCCCAAGAAAATGAAGCTATATGACCATTCTCGACGGTGAGCGTCCTCAGTTTGCCGTCATGTCTTTAAGGGCGCCAATGACATTTATCATGTTATGCCTTGCCGTGAACATGTTTGACCTGCTTCGTCCTTCACTTTTTCCTCACAAAGCATTTTTGAGCATGAAAATAATACAAAATTTTTAGCTGTTGCACTTTGTAACGGATACTTTAAACATATTTTTAAGTTTAAATGTTTTTCCTTATATCACACATTACTTCATTTTATTTATCCCAACACTCACACATTAATTCATTCAAACTCACTTTTTACTCTGCAACACAAATGAACTCATGGCAACAACTATTGTTACGATTGATGTATATTAAAAAGGTCAATTATCGCCCAAATTTCAGTGGTACGTAATGGGTGCAAAAAAAATCGTTCGAAAACGTTGATGTTAGTCAGATTGATATTTCGAAGCAGTATGCGTTTCTCAAAGTAAATGTACCGTTCGGTTACTCGGACGCGATGTATTTGGAAGAAACTAAGCAAAAATTCGAATTGATGGGCTAAAAAGAAGAGCAATAACCTGACACGAACTTATACAATTGCATCTTATTTCCATTGATGAATATTTTCATCTAGAAATTTCGAGTAGTTATGATGAAGGGTGGGTTTGGGATGACACGATTGATGGAAAATACTGAATTCTTATGTAACGTTTAATTATGTATATCTTTAGTTTATGTAACGTTTAATAATGTATTTTTTATATAAAAATGTAACCATATTTTTGTGTATTATTAAAAGTATTGTTAAAAAAATGATTATATTATATTATTATTATTATTTTTGATAATAATTGCAATAATAATAATAATAATAATTTTAGTAATATAAATAAAAAAATAATAGTATAATATTAATAAAATAATATAACATACTGTCATATGAAATGTTGTACGGAAGGAAGTGTAGAACCCCGGTATGTTAGGGTGAGGTGGGCCAAAGAGAAATGGGAAGAACCGAAATAGTGCTTCAAACGACGAAAATGATTGATCGAGATCGAATTCGTGAAAGTTTAAAAATGGAGCAAGATCAACAAAAGTCCTACGCGGATAAAAGAAGAAGACCTCTCGAATTTCAAGTAGGTGATAAAGTAATGCTTAAGGTTTCTGCATGGAAGGGCATTATTCGTTTTAGAAAAAGAGGAAAATTGGATCCAAGGTTTGTTAGACCGTTCGAAATTATCGCAAGAATCGGGAAGGTGGCCTATCGTCTAGCCTTACCTGAAGAATTGAGTGCCATTCACGACATGTTTCATGTATCAAGTGCTTGGTGGATGAGGCAATGTATGCACCACTTATTGAAATTGAGATTGATGAGAAATTAAGGTATGCCTAAAGATCGGTAAGGATCTTGGATCAAAAGATTAAGCAGTTAAGAAACAAGATGGTAACCATACTGAAAGTGCAATGGGAGTTCAAAAAAGGTTCCGAGTGTACTTGGGAACCTGAAGAATGGGTGTTGAAATTCTTCCCAGCGTTGCATCAAGAATGGTTCGCGAGGACGTGAACTGGCCAACGGGGGAGAGTTGTAACATCCCATATTTCTCCCCATAGGTGCGCACCACGCACCATTTTGGCGCGCCACACACCAGTTCAGAAGTGCAAGGACTGTTTTGTTATTTTTAAAAGATGAAGGACCAAAGTGCAATTATGGAAACAAAAAGCTGTAACTTGAAGGTTTCGGATTCATTCCCTCATTTCTATCTTCTTCTAGAGTAAAAAAAAATGTACGGGCTTTGAGCTTGAGTTAGGGTTTTAGAGAATTAAAGATTTACATTTGAGTAAGTTGAAATAAAAGGGTTATCAAGCTTAAAGAAGACAAGTTCTTTCATCCATTATATTCTTCATCTTCATTGTTCATTCATTATAAGAAACCCTAAGTTCATTGTGTTTGATTTGTTATGCTTTACTAAGTTTTTAGTTGTATTAAGTGTTCTTGATGTTTAATTAGTTATGTTATGCGCTTGACTAGTTCAAAAACGAGTTTAAATATTTTTAGGGTTTTGTTGTTTATGAAATTTGTTTGATGAAGTTGTGAAATGAAGAAGATAATGAATTAGTGATGTTTATGTTCAAACTATCCTAATGCATATATGGTGTTTATGAAAATGTCATAATGAAAGCATGAATATGATTTTGAAACAATTTTGTATATGAAAGGTTGATGGACTAGTCAAGTGATATTAAAGAAAGAATTATGTTAAGTGAGTTGATTATTTAAAAGTAGTGTCTTGTTTAAATTAAGTAATGCAAAGGTGTTAGTGAGATTAGCATAATTTTAGGTGCTAATCAAAGGAAAGGAATTGGAAGCACTCAAGGTCTAGTTCAAGAAGAAAGTGAGTTGTATGGGGGTAATTTCGATGAAAATGATGTGATTATAAATGTTTCAGTTTGCATTCGTGCAAGAGGTCACTTATGGTCATACGAGAATGATATGAATTATGTTACGATGTTATGAATGTGCATAGGGTAAGTTTAATGATGCAAGTGGCAAGACTTCGGTCAAACCCTTGTAAGTTTAATGACGCAAGTCGCGAGGCTTCGGCCAAACCCTTGTATGTTTAATTATGCAAGTGGCGATACTTCGGTCAAACCCTTGTAAGTATGATGATGCAAGTGGCAAGACTTCGGTCAAACCCTTGTAATTATGGTGATGCGAATGGTGAGACTTCGGTCAAAACCATATAAGTTTGATGATTCGGATCCGAATAAATGTATGATACCCTATGTGCTACATAAGTTATATTATGAATAATGGCTTAATTACTTGCTATAAACTCACTAAGTGTTCCGCTTACCTATGTTATGTTGACATGTTTTATAAGTTCTCATAAGCATCGCGAGGGTAAGGCACCAGCTCAAGACTAGTTGAGCGTTTGGCAATTAGTAAGTGGTATGCAAGTCTCTTTCAACCACTTTTTAGGTCATTTGTTTGGAAATCTTTTGGTGGCCATTTTCAGAGCAAAGGTAGGCGATTTTGGGTGATTTTTGGATAACTCCATCATCATCCAATCCATTTTAACATCAAGGGATTGAAGGTTTGATTCCTACTTCATTGAAGATCATTCTCCAACTAGGTTTAATATTTCGTTCATCAACAATGGTTATACTTTTTAATATATTGATTATGTCTTTGAATATGGTTATTGGCTAATTCTTTTATGTTCATCTAGGCTAAATACAATTGTTGGATGTTATATGATTGATTTATTATTAAACATATGTTGATCTATTGTTTGAGCAATATATAATTCTTGTTGATACTTATGAACAAATTGGTTGATGTATGCAATCATCCATTGAAGTGAACACTGATTGGAGTCTATTGTTTATGTTCTTCGTTGTTTAATCCATTCTAGTTGCTTGATAGTGGTTGTCTAATTTGGTGATGCTAATAGGAGTCTAGCACAAGTGATACATGTGGTTATTTGAGTTGGGTTAATTGAACTTTATCTAGACCAAGGAAATTGAATCAATTACGAACTAGTTGATGTAGGGGTTGATTGTGTTCAACGAACGTTGGCATGATTGTTGATTTCAGAGAACTTTGAATCACGACTCAAGTTTTTACATTAGTTAATTTAGCTAGCCACATTCTAGAGGTCTACACTGATAGGAAACCCTGCATACGTGTAATCTGGATTGTTGTGTTCACTAAAAAGAACTCTTGGTGAACCAGTTAGTTGATTTGCATTTGCGTGATTATTG
Source organism: Rutidosis leptorrhynchoides (assembly GCF_046630445.1). NCBI lineage: Eukaryota > Viridiplantae > Streptophyta > Magnoliopsida > Asterales > Asteraceae > Rutidosis > Rutidosis leptorrhynchoides. Next base: position 567,454,525 of record NC_092335.1, on the reverse strand, counting down.
ATCAAAACTTTAATTTGAACATCCAACATTTTGAAGAGAGCATAGGTAGACATATTTCCCATCATTTGATTAATTCTATCTTTAATTCATTTTATTTAAATAAAACACCAAAACATTGTCTCTAAGTTTAAACTTTCTTTGATTTTGCTAATCGTTAAATAGCCACCCCAAGTATTCGTAATTTTCTTTAATTCATTTTATTTAGTTAACTTACATTAGTTGTTAATCTTCAATTGCGTTAGACTGTCCTTGGATCGAAACTTGGATTTCACCATTATCTATACTGCTACTCGATCGGGTACACTACGCGTGAGTGTGTTTAAATCAATTTAACTGGTATTTTCCAACTATAAATTATAGACGCGATTTTACACATCAGTGACCGCGGAGCAAATCTAATCGCAAGAAAAGTCTACGATTCAGGATTTTACTGGACGACCATATTTAAGGATGCGCAAGAGCTTGTAAAACATTGTGATGCTTGTCAAAGACAAGGAATCATTTCCGCAAAGAATGACATGCCACACACTAACATTCAAGCTTGCGAAATTTTCGACATAGGAGGCTAGATTTCATGGACCCTTTCCTAAATCCAATGGAAAAGAATACGTCCTTGTAGCAGTTGATTACGTCTTCCGATAGGTAGAAGCTCAAGCATTTCCTACTAATGATGACAAGGTCGTTACCAACTTTCTAAGAAGACTCTTTTGCCAATTTGGAGCTCCCCGTGAGATGGTTGGCGATAGAGGCACACACTTTTGTAATACTCAATTCATGAAGGTGATGCAAAAATATGGAGTCACCCACAAGACGTCTACCGCCTATCACCCACAGACTAATAGACATGTAGAAGACACGAACAGGGCACTGAAAAGAATTTTGGAGCGTACTGTCAACCACCATGGGAACAAATGGGCCGAGAAGCTAAATGATGCTGTGTGGGCATTTCTCACCACCTACAAGAATCCTCTTGGAACTACATCATACCGGATGATCTACGGAAAATCTCGTCACCTTTCGCTGGAATTGGAATACAAAGCTCTTTGGGCACTGAAGACTTGTAACCTTGATCCTTCAGTCACTGGTAAGCATCGTAAGATGCAGAAGAATGAACTCGCCGAATTAAGAGACCAAACATACGAGACTTCATATATCTACAAGGAATGGACAAAGCTCTTACACGATGCAAAACTCATACCTACAAAGTTCGCCCTTGGAGATAAAGTTACGCTCTTCAATTCACGGTTCAAGAGATTAACATGTAAGTTTAAATCAAGATGGAGTGGACCGTACAAAGTAATACAATTCTTTTCGCATGGAGCTATTAGAATTTCAAGTTCAACGGCCACCGACTGAAAGCATATTTAGAAGACCACCCCAGGGAGGAACAATCTTTCTCCCTTTATCCACCTTGACTTTAAGTCAACCCGATATATTTAGAAAGTCGAGCTATAACGACTTTTTAAGCAAGCGCTATTGGGAGGCACCCCAAGCTTATCCTTTTAACTTTATTTCTTTTATCTATGATATACTATATCATGTGAACTAACCCTAAGTGTTTCACTTGCGCCATCGCTGTGAAATCTCTTAGAACTTATGTGTTTGTTGAAATGTACCGGATCCTTACACAGCATTCCTGTAAAAAGGAAGAGGAATGCACGTAACTACACATCCGAATCCATCACGTATCAGCACAGACCCTCTACAGGACATCTTAGACCTCGTCATATGATTTTAGTCAAAATAGATGAGAGTGATAGCACCCCCATAGCTCCACCACTGAGACGTTCAGCTCGCTTAGCCTCTCAGTCAGCTCATAAGGGAGAGCCTTCAGAGCCCGAGCCACCAGCCACCGTATTCAGATATGGAGTTTCTATGTCAGAGCCAACTGTTACTTGGTGCCTTCTTCATGACCATATTATCCAATACACTAGTACAGTGCCTTTGGAGCATTCCTTGACCATTATGGGATGCCTAGCAGTACGTTGAGGCCTTCTTCATTCATGCTAGAGCACCATGCTCCTACACCAGTCATGTATGCTGCCTCTGTCATCAGACCATCTCATGTTGCTCATATCATCACACCTCCGCTTGCTATCAAGACTCATGGTTCTACTCACCAGATGGTCATACCTGATCCTCCATATCAAATACCTACTAACCTTTAGCTCTTTGTTGTTCCTATTACTATTAAGCAACCACGCACTCAGGTTTTCGAGATGACCTCGATCATTCCAGCTCAGGATTACCCATTCGCAGATCTCTCACGATTGAAGATACCTTCAGACTTGCGTCTCGACGTACTCTTTTGACCCGAGCAGGGATTAGAGGATTTACCTAGACTTGACGACACGGATCTCATAGGGTTCGACTTTGCTAATGTTGCACTTACAGTTGGCCATGATAGTATATCTTAGACCCTTTTCTTTTCTTTTACTTTATCAGTTTACTTATGAGAAAACCGTTGTACTAAAAAGCTTGTCTAGTGAAAATTTTGTTTCTTATTTTGCATAGTCATATCAGAAAAGCCTGGTAATTCCCAGCATCACTTGACTGTAGGGAAGTAATATGTCCTTAGTAACCCCTTTTCAAGTATATATAGTAAAATCTCTAAGTGTGGGATAAGCTCTGTAATAGCTTCAAGGTTTTACAATAATACAACTCACTAAAATCTCGAAGTGTGGGATCGTGCTCGCTTAGAGATTCTAGAGAAATATTGCCCTTAATTTATCAAATCATTAAAATCTTCTTCTTTGAAAACATTAGGAAAAATGTTCTTCTAAGTGTAAGATGACAGTTGGCAGAATTTATTTAAGAACATAAGTGTGACAATCCGGAAATTTCCAACCAAATTTAAACTTTAATCTTTATATGTTTCCGACACGATAAGCAATATTTGTTAAGTTAAATTTCAAGAATTTTAAACTATGTTCATACATTCATTCAACCTCGACCAAGTTCCAACGATTCACGAACCATTAAACGAATATGATTATATATGTATATGTGTATATATATTATAACTTGAAACGTAAACAAAATATTAGATTAAATACTTTATATGATTGTATCTGTTTCAAAATGTTTATCAATGGAATTAGAAGATAAAATTAAATGATTGAATTATCAGATATATTGAATTATGATTACAAGTCTCTGTTGAAAGGCCCACGTTGATTTGAGAAATCTTTCCATTTTAACAATATTCGGAAAATGGTAAAGTGATTTATAAATAAGAACAAATTGTCAATCATTGAGAACTAGACAAAGGATAGTGGAAGATTGAATCTCATAAAGACTCGATTGAGCTATTTAGTTTCAAACGTACAAAAACGTTTTCAGTTTAAAAAGAACTTTATTATTAAAACGTATATAACTTTTATAAATGTCTAGAACCACTTTTGACAACTCATTACTTAACTAGTATGATAAAGATAACGATATTTATATTTTATTTTATTAAATATATATAACGATTTAAATTAATATTATATATATTTATACGCGTATTATACGTACATAGTTTTATACTTTTACTATACTTAAACTTTACCTTTACTTTATTTTTACTTTACTTTAACTTTAATAATTCACTTTAATAATTCATACTTTAATAATTCACTTTAATAATTCATACTTTAATTCATACTTTAATAATTTATACTTTAATAATTCACTTTAATAATTCATACTTTAATAATTCACTTTAATAATTCAAAAATCTATTATAAATAGAATTCAATAGGTTTCATTATTTCATAGAAACTTGAAAATATTTTTCTTTAAACTCTCTCAATCGATTTACATATATATATTTATTCCGTATTATTTCAAGATATTATTAGTATACATAAAATATTACGACGGAGTGCTGTCCGAGTGGTTTCGAAATTGTTTTTCGAGTAGGATAGGATTAAGGAAATTATGGGTTATAGCTATGGAGGTGATTGAGTATGGTTCATGGGTATGCTCGTGAGGTCAATATAGTGTTTATCATTTTCGTTGCGTCTACGTACCTTTCCTGCAATATTGAATCTCAATATTGATACGTGAGTACTCATAATTTAACTTTTACATACTAATAGTGTATCCCTGACTAGTGCTCGAGTATTTAGGATTATGCATGCTTGTACTTTTGATATTGCCCTTAGACAGGTTAGGTTGAATCTTGAATTAGTTACACTTGCGATTGAGATAAGGTATAAGATATGCATGTCCTTGGAAAGCTAGCGAAAAATTAAGAACTTTTCCTTTAGATATCGAATGGTTTCGATGAACGGATTAGAAGTTATAATCAATTGAATTCTCGATATTTTTATTAAAAATGATTATTATTATCGTCGTTTTTATCGTCGTTCTAGTTTTATCTTATTATTATGATTATTATTATCTTTATCAATAAAAGGGATTTATCATTAAAAATTGTTATTTTTTTTATTATTACTATCGTTATTATCGTTAAAGTTATAATTAGTATTATTATTATTATCCAATTATTATTATTATTATTATTATTATTATTATTATTATTATTATTATTAGTATTATTAGTATTATTAGTATTATTATTATTATTATCATTATTAATATATATATTATTATTTAAAAATGGTTATTTTTATTGTTATTATTATTATTACTATATTATCATTAAGATAATTATTAGTATTATCGTTAATAATGTTATAGTAACTATCATTATTAATATTAGTGTAATTAAAACAAATATTTGTAACACCTAATTATTTTGATTACTATTATTATCATTATTATGAACACGATATAAAAGACGATTAAAAGCTACTAAACGAAACGATTAGGAAATAATGAGTAAGAGTATCATGATGAAATTAAAATATTATAAGATATTGATTTAGATAAAATTATCGTTCTTATTATTTTTATCATTACTATTATTATTAAAAGTATCGTTAGTATTAAAACTATCATTTTAACAAAAATTATCATTTTAATATAAATGTCATTGTTACTATAAAATATCATTATTATTATTATTTTAAATAGAATTATTATTTTAAAGATAATATTAAAAATTATCGTAAATATTAAAGTTATCATAATTAGAATTATCGTTTTATCATAATGTCATCTTAGTAATTATAAATATTGATATTTTTATAATAATAATTATTATTACAAAATAATACAACTTTTACTTACTATCATTATAGATATTATTTTATCAAATAAATATGTGATACAAACATATTTTACTACGTGTAATAACTTACTTTAATAATACCTATCATATTATCTTTATGATATTAAATGAACCCTATAAATTTTATTACTTAATATATATAAAAAAGTATATTTTATTATATAAATTTAATATAAAATTTTATTTATTAATAAATAAATTATATTATTTACACTAATAAATCTTTTTAAAAATATTTAAAAATATAAAACGACAATATTTAAACTATATATTAATCATGTATAGATTTTTGGAAATTATTTTGAGTCAAATTTACTTTTGTTGACTTTTACATATTAGTCTCGAGCATTAGGATTGTGGTACACTATGACTTGACCTAATTTATTAGACAAATATTGACCAACATATAAATATATATAATTAATTTAGGTTCGTGAATCCGAGGCCAACCTTGCACTTGTTCAATGACGTTATATGTATTTTTACTACGAAATACAGTATGGTGAGTTTCATTTGCCTTTTTACCCTTTATATTTTTGGGACTGAGAATACATGCGCTTTTATAAATGTTTGACGAAATAGACACAAGTAATTGAAACTACATACTATGGTTGAATTATTGAAATCGAATATGCCCCTTTTTATTAAAGTCTGGTAATCTAAGAATTAGGGAACAGACACCCTAATTGACGCGAATCCTAAAGATAGATCTATTGGGCCTAACAAACCCCATCCAAAGTACCGGATGCTTTAGTACTTCGAAATTTATATCATGTCCGAAGGAGGATCCCGGAATGATAGGGGATATTCTTATATGTATCTAGTTAATGTCGGTTACCAGGTGTTCACCATATGAATAATTATTTTTGTCTCTATGCATGGGAAGTATATTTATGAGAACTGGAAATGAAAGTCTTGTGGTCTATTAAAATGATGGAAATAAATGATTATGATAAACTAATGAACTCACCAACCTTTTGGTTGACACTTTAAAGCATGTTTATTCTCAGGTGTTAAAGAAATCTTCCGCTGTGCATTTGCTCATTTTAAAGATATTACTTGGAGTCTTTCATAGCATATTTCGAAGAACGTTGCATTCGAGTCATTGAGTTCATCAAAGATTATTATTAAATTAATTTATAGTTGGATAGTGGATATTATGAAATGGTATGCATGCCTGTCAATTTTCGATGTAAAGAAAGTTTGTCTTTTAAAAACGAATGCAATGTTTGTAAAATGTATCATATAGAGGTCAAATACCTCGCAATGTAATCAACTATTGTGAATCGTTTATAATGTATATGAACGGGTCCTTTCAGTTAGTATCAGAGCGGTGGTCTTAGCGAACCAGGTCTGCATTAGTGTGTCTAACTGATAAGTCGATAGGATGCATTAGTGAGTCTGGACTTCGACCGTGTCTGCATGTTAAAAGTTTTGCTTATCATTTTGTGTCGAAAATTAACTACTTATCATCCTCAGGAAATTACCTGCTTATCATTTTTAGTCTAAGACACGTCTTGCTGCATTGATTGCATGAATAGTGTATAGACAAAAATTCATATCTTAGCATATCTGCTAAATCATATCTTATCGTATCTGTTACTTTAAACTTTGCCTGACATATCCCGCAAAGTCCTCCGTAATCTACGAAATCTTTTGATCTATATTTATATATATATATATATATATATGTATATATATATATATATATATATATATATATATATATATATATATATATATGTATATGTATATGTATATATATATATATATATATATATATATATATATATATATATATATATATATATATATATATATTCTATGTAATTAGAATACCATCCGTTAGCCAAAATCATTTCTTATCGAAAAAAAAAATCCTTTATCCAATCGTACGAAATGGAATTCGTCATCAGTTCAAGTCACTCAGATTTCGAAATGGAATCCCATTCAAGCTCCGAAAGCAGTGTGACCGGAATAGATCAACCAATCAGTCATCACCTATTCTGGATGAATTGGGGATGGGTTCGTAGCCTCCTCAATCATTGGAGACAAGAAGAAGGTGATCCCTTCCATCCAACACATTGCCCTCTTGACGAAGAACCTGAAGCACTTACCGGCGAACCTGTCCGAAACACCAATTTCTCGCTCATTTCCAGAGTATCTCGTCACGATTATATATTACATCAAATTTTAGATTTTATTTATCCGCTCGTCCGAACCGACAATCACCCCGGTGTAATAGAAGAAGTCAACGAGCTTCGCGCTCGGGTAGTGGCTTTGGAGAATATGGTGCAGAGATTACAAACACCAGCAGCAGCATCAGCAGCATAACCAGTACCACCATCATCAGCGCCAACAGTACCATTACCACCTCCAACCACAACCGCGTCGTAAACCTCAACTTCACAATCTGTCCCACGAGCATCAACGTCATACGCACCATAGATACCAAGGAGTACCAACAACAATAACTGATGAAGTATTAATTCATAACTTCATTGGAGAAACATTCTGCGGCGATTATGTAATCTCTAAAGTCTTAGAGATTATCTAATCTAGCCCTAACCATAAATCAGTTAAGCGAACCAAAATGATAGAAGGAAGAGTAGAAACCCTGACAAAAATGGTGCGTGATTAACAAGCTAAACTTGCTTTACCAACAGCATCAACAGTACCGTCAGCGTTACCAGCATCGTCAGTACAGTCAACATCCGAATGAACAACACAGATAACATCACAAACTCCGTCAGTTCAAGAATCACTATGGACATCATTACGAATCAATAACGTGTATATTGTATCAACGAGTTATGAAGAATTAACTCATTCCCTCTCAAGAAATTATATGTATATTATATATATATATATATATATATATATATATATATATATATATATATATATATATATATATATATATATATATATATATATATATATATATATATTTTGAAATAAATCTTTCCGTGCTAAACTATTGTGTGTGAATCTTAACTACTCGGTTAATTCATATTACAAATATGCAATAATGTACGTCCTTCGGCCGCAACTTAACCAGCGTTAACTACAATCTCTATCGCAATTCAACAAATTCCAATTCATAATAAATCAAGTATATATTTGATTTTACACTTTCATCATCGATGTACCCGAAACTTTTCAGATAACATCATTCGTACTTTGCGAAATTCACAAGAATTCCACGAACCGAACATCATACATCAACAAATAACGAAGTATTGATTCATAATTTCAATGTCATTAAAGAAATACTGCGTAAAAGTTATGTACTTTTTAAAGACTTTAGGGATTATTAAATTCTAGTTTCAACCGTAAATCAAATGAGTTTAATTTAACATTAACTCATTAAATCTATGTTACATCTGAAGAAAATATACATATATATATTTTCATAAAGACTGTAATAAAATTCCTTTGTACAAAATATTAATTGTGAAATTTTTTTTTAACGGGTAGGTAATACCCGAGAGATATATGAATTCACAAATAATATGTTACATTCTTCAAATCTGATTCAGCAAATCATCCATTATACTCCCTACTTTCACAACAATATATATTCTTTTATAGAAATCAAAACAACCATACTCATTCAAAATTTAATTACATATCCTGATTTTGAAATCTCAAAATTCAACTCGAGATATGACCAAAATCATCACTCTTAGATCCTTACATCTTTCACAAGCTATATTTTGACTTCAAAACTGTGTTAGAACATCAAATGTATGTTAACGATTACAATCTGTGTTCAAACCCTTCGAAAATTTCTAAAGACACTTCGAATGATGAGCAATCGAGATGATGATCCAACCACATGTTACCCACAGTTATGTACCCGAAAAACTCTTGAAACCAAAGTAAAAGTTTAAACAACCTATCCGCGTCAGATTCTTTGGCATTTATTAGTAAAAATAACTTTGCGACTCCTATTCAAAGTAGCCAGTTTTGTCACAGCTCCAGCAAGTTAACTTCGACTTTTCAGTCAGACTAACCTTATTATAACCTTGAGATATACACCATCGTTACCAGGGAACCTTTTACTTTTCACCACATTATTAGCAGATGTACCAACAACTTCATTACCCTTTGACTTTAGCCTCTCCAAAAAGTCATTATAATTATTCATTGAAACCCCATCATTTACTCATTCGCATCTTGTAATGAGAATTGCCATACGAATCATTGGGAATTAGCAATCAGTATTTTGAAATCTCGCAGCATGTCTACGCCAACAGTTATATGTGTATATATAACGTCTATCTTCTGGACTTAATTTGAATGTGAAGTTTCTGAAAAACACTCCGAACTACGAATTGGTTCTTCAAAAAAAAAAATGCTGATGAAGCAGCAAAAACTATAAACGACTTTAAACGGTAAAAGCTGGATGATAATGATGAAGTGTGCTGGCAAAGCGCAGAAAAAGAGAAGTTTTGGAACTGGAAAACGGATTGAGCAAAGTAGGAAGGAGGCTGTGGACAAATTACAAAGACTGAACCTGACTTCAAAGGATCCAAATGATTCAGTACCTGCTGAAGTCATTAACGAATACCTTGCTCCTGACTCTAAACCTCTGGGAACAATATTCTTCATCATCCTCTGATATTAGAAATTCTAAAATATCATCATATCTTTCATTATAAATATCCTCCATATTTCTGAAGATATTTTCTTAATTTTTCTTATTTGAAATCATTTACCTCTTCGCGCTATCTGTATTACATCATAAAAGAAACTATTTTAGTTTCTAAATTCTGAAACATTCAAGTTTAAAATAGGAATATTTTGAAGTAGTGTTGGGAACTGAAGCATGAATTAGTATAATATAATGACACTTGATCAATGTGATTATATTACAGTAAGTCATGCTGAGTTTCTAAATGGAACTTGATGATTCACAGATCATAACATCATCATGTGCCATGTTATACGACTCTTGTATTCTATTTAACCTCTAAAATATCAAGAAAATATTTCTTTTTTTTTCGACCTTTTCCAAGGTATTCTAGTAATTTGACAAGTCAAGATCGTGCCATCATAATTTCCTTCCTAGAACATTAACAATGTTTATTCCGAAATTCATATCTGTGAATTCTGGACCATTACAAGCGGTGCTTAATCGCAAGAAGAAGAAATGAAAGGACAAAACTCCGAAATAGAAATTGGGGTATAAATTGCAGCAAATAAAAGAGAGCATTAACTGTGAATGATAATGATTATAGAAGACAGAAGCAGAGACTTTGAAATATAAGGGAACATATAAAGCCCAACGACAAACCAGAAATTATAAACCATATATATCGATGCATATAGCAATATAAAGACACGGGAGAACTAGAAACACTATAAATCCAAGAGTATAGTAGAAGTAAATAGATTCTTTCGACGGTAGATGAAAAAGAAGAATGACCGATATGAAAGTTAGAAGTATATCGAGAATCAGAACTGGATGGAGCATATTGATGAATACTTTAAAATATGAGTTGAGGGGAAAAGAATAGAAGGTGATGAAACATGGCTAGGAACTTAGAAATCAACAGATTTAACTCACACAATGGCAGAATAAGTGAATCAAACCCTCTAGTGAATATGTTAAGTTTTTTTTTTTTTTTGATTAATTTAGTCAAACCACAACTAAATCAAGTGTGATTAGATCAACACCTAGAGCTATTATTCACCACCTGGGTGATTTGGACTGAGAGAGAATCGGAGGAGCTCACTAGATCTGAGTGTGTGTAACAAATGAGAGGCTTAACCTAAAATGAAGAACATAAGACTTTATATACCCCTGCTGTTGACTCACCCATACGATTCATTCATCACAAGTACGAGTTGGCTTCATCAGCCGTACGGGTGATCACTCACTCGTGTCTTCTCATTTAGGTTGTAATTGTGACTTAGCTCAGCATCAACCATGCGTATGAGCCTGTCAGCCGTACTAGTTAGGCTTCACTCGTACGTCTGACTAAGTCTAACATAGTCAAACATCTAAATCTCGTTCCTGTAGTTCCTGTAACCACATACAAACACGGATGGGATAATAACGAGCAATCATGGTGGCCTGTAAATTGTTGTACCTGCAATGGACGTGGGTAGATGTCTAAGGACTTGCATAAAATGCATCAACAGAAGGTGTGAGTTGTAAGGAAATGAAGGAGGTGAATTTATAAGAAAATCTCCGACAGAACAATTAAAATGGATGATCGCATTTAAAGCGGATCCTAATTCCTTTGATTACCGGAGAGTCAAATCTTATTAAGAAGATTTTCTTCAAATCCCTTGAAATCTGGGAATCAATCATATCTACGTCAAATGATAAGATGAATCTACACTTACTCATTTCACTCTTCTATGTTAGCTTCATTCGTACTCTTCATATAAATGGATTGTTTATCCAAATTATTCACTGATGATAAAACTCTAATTTGCAGCCCGTATGCATCATGAAAACATACTTATTATCATTCACGACCTTTCCACTCAAATTTCGGGACGAAATTTCTTTAACGGGTAGGTACTGTGACAACCCGGAAATTTCCAACCAAATTTAAACTTTAATCTTTATATGTTTCCGACACGATAAGCAATATTTGTTAAGTTAAATTTCAAGAATTTTAAACTATGTTCATACATTCATTCAACCTCGACTAAGTTCCAACGATTCACGAACCATTAAACGAATATGATTATATATGTATATGTGTATATATATTATAACTTGAAACGTAAACAAAATATTAGATTAAATACTTTATATGATTGTATCTGTTTCAAAATGTTTATCAATGGAATTAGAAGATAAGATCAAATGATTGAATTATCAGATATATTGAATTATGATTACAAGTCTCTGTTGAAAGGCCCACGTTGATTTGAGAAATCTTTCCATTTTAACAATATTCGGAAAATGGTAAAGTGATTTATAAATAAGAACAAATTGTTAATCATTGAGAACTAGACAAAGGATAGTGGAAGATTGAATCTCATAAAGACTCAATTGAGCTATTTAGTTTCAAACGTACAAAAACGTTTTCAGCTTAAAAAGAACTTTATTATTAAAACGTATATAACTTTTATAAATATCTAGAACCACTTTTGACAACTCATTACTTAACTAGTATGATAAAGATAACGATATTTATATTTTATTTTATTAAATATATATAACGATTTAAATTAATATTATATATATTTATACGCGTATTATACGTACATAGTTTTATACTTTTACTATACTTAAACTTTACCTTTACTTTATTTTTACTTTACTTTAACTTTAATAATTCATACTTTAATAATTCACTTTAATAATTCATACTTTAATAATTCACTTTAATAATTCATACTTTAATAATTCACTTTAATAATTCATACTTTAATAATTCACTTTAATAATTCATACTTTAATAATTCACTTTAATAATTCAAAAATCTATTATAAATAGAATTCAATAGGTTTCATTATTTCATAGAAACTTGAAAATATTTTTCTCTAAACTCTCTCAATCGATTTACATATATATATTTACTCCGTATTATTTCAAGATATTATTAGTATACATAAAATATTACGACGGAGTGCTGTCCGAGTGGTTTTGAAATTGTTTTTCGAGTAGGATAGGATTAAGGAAATTATGGGTTATAGCTATGGAGGTGATTGAGTATGGTTCATGGGTATGCTCGTGAGGTCAATATAGTGTTTATCATTTCCGTTGCGTCTACGTACCTTTCCTGCAATATTGAATCTCAATATTGATACGTGAGTACTCATAATTTAACTTTTACATACTAATAGTGTATCCCTGACTAGTGCTCGTGTATTTAGGATTATGCATGCTTGTACTTTTGATATTGCCCTCAGACAGGTTAGGTTGAATCTTGAATTAGTTACACTTGCGGTTGAGATAAGGTATAAGATATGCATGTCCTTGGAAAGCTAGCGAAAAATTAAGAACTTTTCCTTTAGATATCGAATGGTTTCGATGAACGGATTAGAAGTTATAATCAATTGAATTCTCGATATTTTTATTAAAAATGATTATTATTATCGTCATTTTTATCGTCGTTCTAGTTTTATCTTATTATTATGATTATTATTATCTTTATCAATAAAAGGGATTTATCATTAAAAATTGTTATTTTTTTTTATTATTACTATCGTTATTATCGTTAAAGTTATAATTAGTATTATTATTATTATTATCCAATTATTATTATTATTATTATTATTATTATTATTATTATTATTATTATTATTATTATTATTATTATTATTATTATTATTATTATTATTATTATTATTATTATTATTATTATTATTAGTATTATTAGTATTATTATTATTATTATTATCATTATTAATATATATATTATTATTTAAAAATGGTTATTTTTATTGTTATTATTATTATTACTATATTATCATTAAGATAATAATTAGTATTATCGTTAATAATGTTATAGTAACTATCATTATTAATATTAGTGTAATTAAAACAAATATTTGTAACACCTAATTATTTTGATTACTATTATTATCATTATTATGAACACGATATAAAAGACGATTAAAAGCTACTAAACGAAACGATTAGGAAATAATGAGTAAGAGTATCATGATGAAATTAAAATATTATAAGATATTGATTTAGATAAAATTATCGTTCTTATTATTTTTATCATTACTATTATTATTAAAAGTATCGTTAGTATTAAAACTATCATTTTAATAAAAATTATCATTTTAATATAAATGTCATTGTTACTATAAAATATCATTATTATTATTATTTTAAATAGAATTATTATTTTAAAGATAATATTAAAAATTATCGTAAATATTAAAGTTATCATAATTAGAATTATCGTTTTATCATAATGTCATCTTAGTAATTATAAATATTGATATTTTTATAATAATAATTATTATTACAAAATAATACAACTTTTACTTACTATCATTATAGATATTATTTTATCAAATAAATATGTGATACAAACATATTTTACTACGTGTAATAACTTACTTTAATAATACCTATCATATTATCTTTATGATATTAAATGAACCCTATAAATTTTATTACTTAATATATATAAAAAAGTATATTTTATTATATAAATTTAATATAAAATTTTATTTATTAATAAATAAATTATATTATTTACACTAATAAATCTTTTTAAAAATATTTAAAAATATAAAACGACGATATTTAAACTATATATTAATCATGTATAGATTTTTGGAAATTATTTTGAGTCAAATTTACTTTTGTTGACTTTTACATATTAGTCTCGAGCATTAGGATTGTGGTACACTATGACTTGACCTAATTTATTAGACAAATATTGACCAACATATAAATATATATAATTAATTTAGGTTCGTGAATCCGAGGCCAACCTTGCACTTGTTCAATGACGTTATATGTATTTTTACTACGAAATACAGTATGGTGAGTTTCATTTGCCTTTTTACCCTTTATATTTTTGGGACTGAGAATACATGCGCTTTTATAAATGTTTGACGAAATAGACACAAGTAATTGAAACTACATTCTATGGTTGAATTATTGAAATCGAATATGTCCCTTTTTATTAAAGTCTGGTAATCTAAGAATTAGGGAACAGACACCCTAATTGACGCGAATCCTAAAGATAGATCTATTGGACCTAACAAACCCCATCCAAAGTACCGGATGCTTTAGTACTTCGAAATTTATATCATGTCCGAAGGAGGATCCCGAAATGATAGGGGATATTCTTATATGTATCTGGTTAATGTCGGTTACCAGGTGTTCACCATATGAATGATTATTTTTATCTCTATGCATGGGACGTATATTTATGAGAACTGGAAATGAAAGTCTTGTGGTCTATTAAAATGATGGAAATAAATGATTATGATAAACTAATGAACTCACCAACCTTTTGGTTGACACTTTAAAGCATGTTTATTCTCAGGTGTTAAAGAAATCTTCCGCTGTGCATTTGCTCATTTTAAAGATATTACTTGGAGTCTTTCATAGCATATTTCGAAGAACGTTGCATTCGAGTCATTGAGTTCATCAAAGATTATTATTAAATCAATTTATAGTTGGATAGTGGATATTATGAAATGGTATGCATGCCTGTAAATTTTCGATGTAAAGAAAGTTTGTCTTTTAAAAACGAATGCAATGTTTGTATCATATAGAGGTCAAATACCTCGCAATGTAATCAACTATTGTGAATCGTTTATAATGTATATGAACGGGTCCTTTCAATAAGTAACCAAATAACGCTCAAAATTCTCAAAATTCTTTTATTCCTCAAAAATAAATGGCAAGAAATACAGGCAAATTCGAAAAATTTATCTCGTTCCACCAAAAGCTTCTATAAAATTACCAAAGTCACTTTTCAAACATTTAATTAACTAGAACGATTAAGCTAAAACTTATGATCTTATTAAAAGATTTTCTTCGAACGACTATGTAAAACGGCCACGCATGACCAAGCATGACCCCTACCAACTAATAGTGAGGTAACTTGGGCCAAAAGTACTTGTATGAAAATTACACTCTACAGTACGATGCAATTTCATTTAACGAGCATGTCGGTGTACGGTTTGAATTAAAACTTATTCTTGACATACGTTTCAAGACCAATGGTTAGTAAGTGGTGTAGGTGCGATACCCCTCTCGAAATCATTCTGAATAGAGAAGACAAAAACCATATGTTTTCGTTTCCACTTCAAAAATATTAACACGTCCAACTTATATCAGAAAAGTTGATGAGTCAGAAAATGTTCACCTAAAATCCACCATCAAAATACGCTACCCATTCACCTTCATCCCTTCCTCATTTCCCGTAATCCAAAGATCAAAAAGAGATAGATCAACCAAATTTACTTCGAAAACACTTGTCAAAAATTACAAATCCCCGATTGTTTTTAAATGGTCAAAGACCTATTTTCAGTAAATTATCACTTCCTCTTTGGGCACAAGAAGAAAAGAAAAACGTTATGAAGATGGGGTATGCCGAAAAAGAGAGAGAGAGATAGAGAGAGAGAGAGAGAGAGAGAGAAAGAGAGCAATGTCTCTAAATAAAGGCATAAAAACCTTTAAAGAAAAGAAGATTGTGACCCAAAAGAATTACCGAATGAGATAAGAAAATATTAGATAACATACTTTGCAAACATTCGCACCTTCCAAGGAACTCTTCACAAAAAGACTCACCCATAGAAAAACGGAGACTCCGAGAAACCCAAATCTATCAATTCTCTTATAAATTCAAGGATTCGAGGAAACCACTCACTTCACTTCCGCCTTCACCTTTTCTTCATCCAACCCTACCACTCGTCTTCCTCTTGAAAGAATGACTAGGAAGAAGATCAGTTTCGTCCTTATCTAACCCGTGGAGATATCGGTTCTTAACCAAGCTTATGACGATAACTGTTACACGACTGGCTTCTGAGTGTCAATACCACTAGATTAGGATACCCTAAACACTTGATTGACAAGATTGATCCGTTAGTAAAAATCCTATTCATGTATACTCTACAGCTGAGATTTGGAAAGTACGCCTTTTAGCCATGAAACGAATAAAATCCGGTAATAGAAGCATAAAGTTTGAAACTTTCTCTATTAATTTCAAGCGATGTTTTGATTTCTGATTAAGGTATAACAAAAGAGCCTAAGGTTTGGAGAGACGAAATCTAAAGGAGAAGCCCAGTATTTTCGCTTTTTACTTGAGGACAAGCAAAGTCTAAGTGTGGGATATTTGATATCGGCGAAAAAGTCACGTTGTTACCCCTGATAATACGTCCTAAAACAATAAAGTTACAAACTTTTCAAGGAAATAAGCATTTATTTGTTTTATTTTGTAGATTAAGTAATTACAAAAATGATGCAACAAGAATCGAAGAAAACGAGCTTAAAACGAAGAAATTATAGCGAATACGGTGAAAACCAAGTTACGACCTCGGAAACTAAGTCATGAAAACCAGGAAAATCAATCCATAAACACGGCCTGCCAACATGCCATATGTCCTGCCAAGATCAAGAAGAATGCGTCCTGTGCACACGGCCTGCCGTGGACACGGTCTGGGCACACGGTTGAATATGGCCTACCATGGCACACGGCATGGCCATACGGCCTGCCAGGGCCAGTTTGCTTCCTATTTAAGGGCCATTTGTCTCCTCATTTTACACATACTTCAACAACAACAATTACATGTCAATTCAAGTTTTTAGCTTTTGGTAGTTAGTCTAGCTTTTATTTCGGAGGATATTCCAAAGTCATTGCAATCTCGGACACACTATTGTACCCTACGCTTTTTCAGGTTTTTATCCGAAACGCACTTTTTATTTAAACATGTATTGTTATTATTTATGATTGAATATGCGTTCCGATATCATCATCCTAGCTTAAAATAATCTGTATGTTGCCATGATAGAAGTCTAGGCTAGCGTAGTTATGTATATATTGTAACACCCCAAAAGTTGAGATAACTTTAATTACCTTTTTATGTTTTATTAATGAGTTAAATGAATTAAATAAGCATAAATTAAATATTTAATCGAAAAGGACTAAGGATGTAAAAGAAAGAAAGGTTAAGTTAGCTAAAAAGGGAATTGGGACCATTTAAACGATAGAAATATGGAGAGGGGTCTAAGTTGCCAAAATGTGAAAATCGCTTTAATAAAAGAGATGGGAGAACCTTGTAGCTCATTTGAGCACACACAAAAATAAAATAAAATACAGAGGTATGACCGAACTTGTGAGCAAGAAAATTAGGGTTTATGAAATCAATGGATTGATCTCGTTTGAGCCCGAATTCAAGTGATTAAAGATATCTAGAGCCTAAAGAGAGCAAGA
The DNA here is from genome assembly GCF_046630445.1 of Rutidosis leptorrhynchoides. Taxonomy (NCBI): domain Eukaryota; kingdom Viridiplantae; phylum Streptophyta; class Magnoliopsida; order Asterales; family Asteraceae; genus Rutidosis; species Rutidosis leptorrhynchoides. The sequence goes on along the minus strand of NC_092335.1, from coordinate 567,436,458 downwards.
AACTAGCTTTATCTTCATTTATTTTGCTAGTTCAATGTTGAGATTTTGAAGGTACGAATTTAATACTTGAATTATAGTTATGTTTATGTTTAATTGGTATGTATTTTATGAATTCTAGTAAGATTATGTAAGTATGAGTTAAAATTCGGGTTTAAGTGCTATGGTGTATGTCTAAATGGGTTTTTGTTAATGAAATGAAAGTATAAGAGTAAATTATGATGGGTTTATGTTATGGTTATGTAAAAATACTAGTTTTATGGTGTTATGGTATATGAATATGCATAATACCAGTTAAAAGATTGTGTATGGGGAAGAATATGATCATATGGGTTATGAAATGGGTAAATATGGTTTTGTGCACACTAGATGTTTGATAAAATACTTCAATGAAAGTGAAATTGTAATTTAACTAGAAAGTGAAGGTTAAAGAGTTGATGTGTATAAAGAAATTAAATTTTTAAAAGTAAAGGAAGTAGTTACATGTTTAAGTAATTTCTTTGATTAAAAGATTGTATGTAAATGTTTGTTTTAGTGTTATGAGAGTGATACAATCATGGTATGTTAATATGTACATTTATGAAGGATGAGTAAATGATCATAGATTAGTAAACATAAATATGGATATAAATGTTGATATGTTAAAGGGTCAAAGAAAGATAGTAAGCTCATTGAGCTAGTAATGGTAAGCTAAATATAAGATGTATAAGATATAAAATGAGAAGTCTTGGAAGACTTTGTATGTAAAGTTAATGTAAGGAAGAGTAGGGATTGACTTTCATAAGTCAATTAAACCCAAGATAGAAAGTAAGCAAAGTGTTTTAATGTAAAATACGTTAATGGTTGTATAAGTGTTAAGGATTAGCTACTTTGTTTTATAGGTGCTAATCAAGTCCAAGAAAGCTTAAAAGTGTGAATTCATGGAAAGGCCATGGTGAGTTTCATGGGAAGTTATTTTGATAATTTACTTGTTCAGTAAATTGCTTTAAACGTGGAATTAGTTGTTATATTGACCATGTAGCCTATATTAATAATAAGAAATATGATGAGAGTATGATACTAATGTACAATATCGTACATGATTAAAGTGGTTGGATGATTCCTTATGGAATAGTTTGATAATTGTTTCTTAAGATATCATTTTAGATTTGGTAACGAATATGATAATATTATGTTGAAGATTAATGTAAATTATGCATTTAAAAGTCGTTAAATCAATTGAATGTCATGTAGATAAATGCATATCATGAATTTGCTTTTATGATGATGAGTTAGTTTAAATATGATGAGGTTAACTAGATGAGTTTGTACGAACTCACTTGTTGGTGTTTTTCGACTAGCTTTTCATATAAGTGGTAATCCAAGTCTCTATTTTGAATATAGCTCTAGGTTTACCGCTTAGTGAAGCCAAGGTTTTGTACCTGTAAACCATGTTTATCCTATATTTTGGGCCAAAACCTTATGTTAAATTTGTGTAACGGGTCGTGCGCGATCAAATGATAATTGAGTTTCTTAATGATGTTTGAAAGTGTTAATGTAAGCTTGTTAATGAATTATGTTTGTAAGAGATGATGTGTGATGTTAGTAAAAGTTTGTAGTGTGATTTCAAGCAAGTTAAATTTTAGCAACATCAACAGCTCAGGGCCACGGGTCACCATGGCCGTGCCTCGCCTCTACGCACATTTTGGAGAGAGAAGATTTGAGCTAAACTGATCATCAGTTTCACAGTTGGGCCGCGCCGCGCCCACACTTTCCACGCCACGGCATTGGCCTAGACAGGATGATCAGCTTTATATATTAGAACGTGAGTTCATAGAAACATATGATGATACACAATATGTCGAAGTTGTACCGATTGCACACGTCGATTTAGACGCCCAAAGGAGACATGCGGGAATACATCATGTATTCCACATAGAACGAGTAAGTGAGGTAAGTTTTATAAGAATAACGATATTCGATTTTTGTATCAAATTATGCATGCATTACGTTATGGGATTTTTGAGATATGTTGAGATATTTTTGTATCAAATTATGCCCACAAAGAGACTTAGCAACACCATAAGGAATATTAACAATCTCTTCATCCCGCAAACAACTAAGATAAAACAAATCAGCGACGCTGACTTTCTCGATATTCTGCCATCTCTGATTAATGGTATTCGAAATAAACCACTGAATAATGCGAAGACGATTGTCTTTGATCAAAGTATAGGAGCTGCTACTCGGTTTGTAATTGTGCTTATAAGTCATATTGTACCAAGCTACCTCATGTTGAAATGAATTAGTGAATCGCTTACACCTAGTAATATAATAACCCAAAGTATCCTCATCCACCTCGGCATCTTCATAAATCGTAAGTGCATTAGCCATGTCCATGATAGTCATGGTGCGCATTTGACCACCCAACTGAAAACTTAACAACACATCATCATATCGAATAGCAGTTGGGACAAACTTAGCAGTCGAAAAGAACTCTAAGCACCACACTTTGTAAATCGGACGATCAAGATGGAAGAACTCATACCAATCATTAAACCCAATATGTTCCCCAGGACCTATAATATACTGTTGAACCAACATTTCGTGAACCTCCTCAGCTAAACCAACCTCCTCGAGAGGTTCCCAATCAGGATAACGCGTAGATAAAAACTTACGTTCCTATATTTCAGTTAACACATCCATCCATTCCGTATAATTTTCATTAGTAAGCTCCCAAACCAAGTAAGGATGCAAATCCTTAGGGAGCTTATGAGCCCTCAGATGAACGGGTGCCATTGACACACTTTGTGAAGCACTAGGTCTTTTTGTTCCCTACAAAACAACCACATATAAAAGAAACAAAATGGGAAAAGGAAAATGTTAGCGTTAGTTGAAAACCAAATAATATTCCACCTTCCACATTTGCTTTCATGTTTGACAAATATCCTCCACATTCAAAAACTCAATCAACAAAAACCTACATTATCCCATAAACGCACAGAACCATATTTCTATAATGCCAATACAATCTTTCATATAGACATAATCAAATTAACTGAAAATACATGAACTAGCATATTACAATCTCAGCATTCAATCTCAATTCAAAAGTCAAACTGAGTCAAACCCAGTCAACTATCCCAAAATTACCCAAATTGACATGAACCCTAAAATTTCAAAATCGGGCAATCGAATAATTCGTGACAATTAACAACTAACAAACTTAATAACTAGCATAACTAACACCACTCATAACAAAGAACTATCAAAATCAAAATCAAGGCCAAATTCCCACATACTCAAGAACCCTAGAATCAAAACTAGCAATTGAAGATCAAATAGCATATGAAACTAGATTCTAGCATGTTATAGAATCATCATACAAAGCAAATTCAGCCTAAATTAAAGCAATCAACACCCCCACACTTGATTTCAACAAAACCCATATGAACACCCAATTAAAATTCAAAATTAGAAGTAATTACACTTAGAAAGGATGTTAAAATCATTACCTTAGTCTTAGGAGGCATGATTAAGGTTGGATTTGATGTTGATTTGAAGTGAAAATCGATTAGGGTTTAGTGTGGGAGCTCAAAACTTTCGGCGGGTGTGTATGTGTGTGTATTTTTGAAAAAAAATAGCAAATAAAAGGAAAACGAATTTGGGTTGGGGCCCGTATCGCGATCGCGATGGGTGCTATCTCGGTCGCGATACACACATACCTGGTACAAGTTTTTCAGACAACCCCAATCGCGGTCGCGATTGGGTGTGTTCCGATCGCGATAGACCGTGTAATTGACAACTCGATTTCTGTTAACTAACCGAGGTCCCGATGGGTTCTATCCCGACCGCGATTTGACGCCTAGCTTTTTTTTTTAATGGTTTTTTTCTAAAGGTTTTTTTTTTATTTTATTTTATGGATTTTCTGATTTAAAAATGTAATGCAATAAAATAAAAACAAACTTACAAACTTTACAATGTACAACAGGTACAAGTGTGACAATTTATTATAGAGTCTATCACGCGACTCGTACCTGCGTTAGTTAACTTTTCGGGTACAGGGTGATATCATCATACTTGCCAATAACAACTCCATCAAAATAGAGTTTTAGACGATGACCATTCACCTTAAACGTATTGCCATTCCATATTAACTTAACATAACCTGTCGGGAATGCTCTCTTGACCTCATAAGGTCCCGTCCAACGTGACATCAACTTCCCAGGAAAAAATTTAAGTCGCGAATTAAAAACAAGAACCTTATCCTCCGGAGCAAACTCCTTCTTATCTTGTAAACGGGCATCAAGCCACCATTTTGTCTTTTCTTTATATAAAACAGAGCTTTCGTATCCGTCTAACCTTAATTCATCCAACTCATTTAATTGCAACATCCTACTTTCGCTTGCTTTTTCTAAATCCATATTACAATTCTTCAGTGCCCAATATGCTCTATGTTCTAACTCAACCGGGAGATGGCACGCTTTTCCGTAAACAAGTCGAAACGGAGTGGTTCCTATAGGTGTTTTAAATGCGGTTCGGAAAGCCCACAACGCGTCATCTAATTTACGTTGCCATATCTTCGGATTATCGTTGATAATGCTAAAAACGAACATATATTTCATAGCATTATCCCTCAAGAAAGACAAGCTTTTAGTTGCAATTGTTCTATTTACAAGTGATATTCGTTTAAATAATAAAAGGTGAAGACAAAAGACAGATTCGACGAATTGAAGACGCAAACGACCAAAAAAGCTCAAAAGTACAAAGTACAATCAAAGTGGTTCAAATTATTGACGAGAAACGTCTCAAAATTACAAGAGTACAAGACGTAAAACGCAAAGTACAAGATATTAAATAGTACGCAAGGACGTTCGAAAATCCGGAACCGGGACCAGAGTCAACTCTCAACGCACGACGTAACTGAGCTAAAATTACAAGTTAACTATGCACATAAATATAATATAATATATAAATAATTCTTAAAAATTATATATATATATATTATATATATTTATAAAACCGTCGGCAAGAAGCAAACAACAAATGTGAGCTGTCCCAGCTGGCCATGCGATCGCATGGCCAGGAAGAAGGAATTCCATGTGATCGCATGGCCCCAAATTGAGGGTCAGGTCCTATAAATTTCGCAGTTTTGGTCGAACAAAAACACATCTTTTCTCTATCTCTCTATCTCACGTATATATATATATATATATATATATATATATATATATATATATATATATATATATATATATATATATATATATATATATTATAATTATAATTATAATTATAATTTTAATTTTAATAATAAGGGTATGTTAGCGAATGTTGTAAGGGTGTAAGTCGAAATTCTGTCCGTGTAACGCTACGCTATTATTAATCATTGTAAGTTATATTCAACCTTTTTAAATTAATGTCTCGTAGCTAATTTATTATTATGCTTATTTAAGCCGAAGTAATCGTGATGTTGGGCTAAATATTAAAGACGGGGTAATTGAGCTTTGTACCATAATTGGGGTTTGGAAAAGAACGACACTTGTGAAAATTAGACTATGGGCTATTAATGGGCTTTATATTTGTTTAATTAAATGATAGTTTGTTAATTTAATATAAAGATTTACAATTGGACGTACCTATAAATAACCATATACACTCGATCGGACACGATGGGCGGGATATTTATAAGTACTAATAATCGTTCATTTAACCGGACACGAGAATTGATTAATAGTCTATGGACTTATTAAAACAGGGGTGAATTATATACAAGGAAACTTGGTGTAATTATAGTTTAAGTCCCCAATTAGTTGGAATATTTGACTTCGGATATAAGGATAATTTGACGAGGACACTCGCACTTTATATTTATGACTGATGGACTCTTATGAACAAAAACCAGACGGACATATTGAATAATCCAGGATAAAGGACAATTAACCCATGGGAATAAACTAAAATCAACACGTCAAACATCATGATTACGGAAGTTTAAATAAGCATAATTTCTTTATTTCATATTTAATTGCACTTTTATTTATCGCACTTTTATTTACTGTCATTTCATATTTAATTGCACTTTTAATTATCGTACTTTTTAATTATCGCAATTTTATTTTATCGCACTTTAATTATTGTCATTTACTTTACGTTTTAAATTAAGTCTTTTATATATTTAAGATTTTACATTAGGTTTTAACTGCGACTTAAGTTTTAAAATCGACAAACCGGTCATTAAACGGTAAAAACCCCATTTTATAATAATAATACTACTTATATATATATATATATATATATATATATATATATATATATATATATATATATATATATATATATATATGTATATATATATATATATATATATATATATATATATATATATATATATAGTTTTAAAAATATAGCGTTAAACTTGGCGAGTTCCCTGTGGACGAACCGGACTTACTAGAAACTACACTACTGTATGATTAGGTACACTGCCTATAAGTGTTGTAGCAAGGTTTAGGTATATCCACTCTATAAATAAATAAATAACTTGTGTAAAATTGTATCGTATTTAATAGTATTTTGTAGTAACAATATAACTATTTCGTACACACCTCTACGCACATCAAGTATTTTTGGCGCCGCTGCCAGGGACTGCTTAAACGCCGGAAGCGAAACGATATATATATATATATATATATATATATATATATATATATATATATATATATATATATAAAGAAAAAGAAAAATATATCTATATTTTTAAGTTAAATTAAAAAGTTTATATTTTTTTATTTATTGTGAAAAGTTATAAAAACTAATAAGTATTTTTTTTTTAAAAATAAGTTTTTATTATAAATTATATTTCATATATATTAAAAATAGAAAAAAAAAACATATAAAAAGTATTCGGGCCAAGGTACTGTAGCAGCCCATATTCAGGCCTGGAACCCTAGCCCATGCGACCGCATGAAAATTTAACGGGATATCCATGCGATCGCATGGCCTGATCTGACACGCCAGGTTTGACTGATTTCTGCAATAATTACGGTGTATTAATTATTATTATTATTATTAATTAAAACCCTAATTAGGATTAGTTTATTTAATTATTTAGTTTTAGTTTTATTTATTTAATTTGTATTTTTAGTTTTAATTAGTTTTAATAAATTATAAAATTGATACTTTTATAAAATAAACAATATAAAAATAATATTTTTATAAAAATTGTACTTTTTACAACTTTAAGTTTATTTTTATATTTTGTATCTTTTTATTTGTTTTAGCGTAATATTTGTATTTTTCGTTCGTAGTTAGTTTTAAGTCATAGTTTTTGCCATAGTTATTTTTATTTCTAGATTTTTAGGCTTTGCCGTAAAATCCCTTAAGTGCTTTTTCTTTAGACTAAGATTTAGGTGCTTTAGAATTTTGCGACGCCGTTTTATAAATTTTAGTACCATTTTAAGTAATTGCCGTTTTGGATATAGAATTCTTTTTAAGCTCTAATACTTTTAGACGTAACTTTTAATTTTTAGTTTTTGGACTTTTAAGCTTCGACGAGCTACTTTCTTATTTTTATTTTTTGACCTTTTATTTTTCGACGTTTTTCGACGCAATCTTTTTCTTTCTTATTTTTCGCCGCTCTAGTTTTTAGGACATAGAATTTTTTATTTCTTCTCTAAAATTTCTTTAAATTTCAACGAAAAACTATTTTAAGTGGTTAAATTGATAGACATCCAAAATTTTCTAGTTCGTAGTAAAAGTTGGATTTGTTAGTGGCGAGTTGTGGGCTTCCGATTTAAAGGGTCCTGGCTACCTGCTGCATCTATTGGCTATTCGAAACGTGGGCAAAATCTGAAAAGTCTATTAATTTGATAACTTATATAATTTTTATCTTTTATAACTAATAGGATATTCGGTGAATGCACCGAGCAAAATGTTCACCACATTTTATACGTTCACCACCTGTAACTCCATCAAGATATCTAGCAAATATTGTCGCCATTGATTTTTCTTTAGAATCGTCATCAAGTCAACCAAGTACTCCAATTCAAATTTTCGATAATCCATTTTTTGAACCCGACCTCACAATTGAGAATCCGGAGGATATTCAGGGACAATTCAGAGATCCTGAACCATTAATCTTTCCTCCGGAACCACCAATCATTCAAACAGAGATTGTCGAGGAACAACCCATTAAATCAGAATCCTCTAGTGATTCAGATTCAACAAATTCAATAATGGAGAATCTGGAACCTCTAAGTATGGAAGACCGAATGAGAGCTAAACGCACTGGCCAAGGTCACGCAATTACTCAACCAGACATTAATGTGCCAGATTGTGAAATTAAAGGACAAATTCTACACATGGTAACTAATCAATGCCAATTTAGTGGTGCGCCGAAGGAAGATCCAAATGAACATCTTCGTACCTTTCATAGGATCTGTACTTTATTTAAAATCCGAGAAGTGGAGGATGAACAGATATATCTCATGTTATTTCCCTGGACTTTAAAGGGAGAAGCCAAAGATTGGTTAGAATCGTTACCTGAAGGGGCGATTGATACATGGGACGTTTTAGTTGAAAAATTTCTTAAACAATTCTTTCCGGCATCTAAAGCCATAAGACTTCAAGGAGAAATTGTTACGTTCACACAAAAGCCAAACGAAACTCTATATGAAGCGTGAACAAGATTTGGAAAGTTATTGAGAGGTCCGCAACATGGTTTAGACACTTGTCAAATAGTACAAATATTCTACCAAGGATGTGACATCACTACAAGAAAAGACATCGATATAGCAGCTGGTGGTTCCATTATGAAGAAAACCGCAACTGACGCTTACAAAATTATTGATAACACTGCTTCCCACTCACATGAGTGGCATCAAGAAAAAAATTCGTTAGATCATCTAAAGTGGCTAGAGCCGATTCTAGCCATGACTTCGATTCCATTTCTGCAAAGATAGATGCTGTCGAGAGACGAATGGAAAAGATGACTAAGGATATTCACTCAATACGAATTAGTTGTGAGCAGTGTGGAGGACCACATTTAACAAAAGATTGTCCCAGTATTGAATAAACAATGGAACAAAGAGAGCATGTTTCATACATGAACCAAAGGCCTGGAAATAATTATCAGAATAATTATCAACCGCCAAGACCAATCTACAATCAAAACCAGAATTATAACCGAAATGTTCCATACAACAATCAACAAGGTCCTAGCAATCAACAAGTATCCAATAATACTTACAATCAGCAAAGACCTATTTTTCAAAACAAACCACCACAAACCGATGATAAAAAGCCAAATTTAGAAGATATGATGTCAAAGCTAGTTGAATTTCAAACGCAGTTTTTCACATCCCAGAAACAAACCAATGAACAAAATGCTCAAGCATTTAGAAATCAACAAGCTTCTATTCAAAATTTGGAACAAGAAGTAAGTAACCTAGCAAGGTTGATAGGTGAAAGAAAACCGGGAAGTCTACCTAGTGATACAAATGCTAACCACCGGAATGAAACAGCTAAAGCCATTACCACAAGAAGTGGTATTACACTTAAACCACCTGAAATACCTGTAATTTCTGATGACTCTATTCCTACTCCACAAGAACCACAACCTGAGCAAGATAAGGAAACAGAACCGGTAGTTGAAAAAGTTAATGAAGATAACACAGTTAAGGCTAAACCTTATGTTAAACCATACCAACCACCACTTCCTTACCCGAGTAAAATGAGAAAAGAGAGACTTGAAGCCGAGCAATCCAAATTTTTGGATATGTTTAAACAAATAAATGTAAATCTTCCTTTCATTGATGTGATTTCTGGAATGCCTTGATATGCTAAATTCTTGAAAGATCTAATCTCAAATAGAAAGAAAATGGAAGAACTCTCGGCTGTTACTATGAATGCTAATTGTTCTGCAGTGCTGTTGAATAAGATACCAGAAAAATTATCTGATCCAGGAAGTTTCACAATTCCATGTTTTCTGGGTAGTCTTAGTTCAATAGAAGCATTGGCAGACTTAGGTGCTAGTATAAATCTAATGCCGTATTCACTATACACTAAACTAGACCTTGGAGAATTGAAACCAACCAGAATAAGCATACAACTAGCCGATAGATCAATAAAATATCCTAGAGGGATAATGGAGAACATGCTAGTTAAAGTTGGTACTTTAGTATTTCCAGTAGATTTTGTTGTTCTGGACATGGAAGAAGATTCTCAAGTTACTCTCATATTAGGAAGACCATTCTTAAACACGGCTAAAGCAATGATAGACGTGTTCGGTAAGAAACTGACCCTAAGTATAGAGGATGAGAGTGTTACCTTTTCAGTTGATAGAGCAATGCAACAACCACAATCTGCAGATGATACATGTTATTATATTCAAACTATAGATGCACATGCAGAATTATTAGAAGAATTTCCAGAATTACAAGGAACAGGAGAATGTTCTTTAGGAGAAGGTAATGAACCAATTGATGAAGCTGAAATGTTAGCTACACTTATAGCTAATGGATATGAACCAACAACAGAAGAAATTCAAATGCTAAAAGAAGAAGACAGATATCGATACAAATCATCGATAGAAGAACCTCCGAAATTAGAGTTAAAGCCACTTCCAAACCATTTGGAATACGCTTATTTACATGGTGAATCTGAATTACCTGTAATAATATCGTCTTCTCTTACTGAAAATGAGAAATCACAACTCATTTCTGTGTTGAAAGCTCATAAATCAGCCATTGCATGGAAGATTCATGATATTAAAGGAATAAGTCCTTCGTATTGCACACATAAAATCCTTATGGAAGAAGGTCATAAAACGTATGTGCAACGCCAACGAAGACTAAATCCTAATATGCAAGATGTAGTTAAGAAAGAGATTATTAAACTGCTAGATGCAGGTTTAATTTATCCAATCTCTGATAGTCCATGGGTAAGCCCAGTTCAATGCGTACCTAAGAAGGGTGGCATGACTGTCATCACAAATGAGAAAATGAGCTTATTCCTACTAGGACTGTAACAGGATGGCGTGTTTGTATTGATTATAGAAAATTAAATGACGCCACCAGAAAAGATCACTTTCCCTTACCTTTCATTGATCAAATGTTGGAAAGATTAGCCAGAAATAGTTACTATTGTTTTCTTGATGGTTTTTCCGGATACTTTCAAATTCCAATAGCACCCGAGGATTAAGAGAAAACCACATTCACATGCCCTTATGGTACTTCTGCTTACAAACGCATGCCATTTGGACTTTGCAACGCCCCTGCAACCTTTCAAAGGTGCATGATGGCGATTTTTCACGACATGATAGAAGAATGCATGGAAGTTTTCATGGATGACTTTTCAGTCTTCGGTGATACTTTTGAATCATGTCTAGTTAATCTTGAACGAATGCTAATTAAATGCGAACAATCAAATCTAGTTCTTAATTGGGAGAAATGCCATTTCATGGTTAGAGAAGGCATCGTTCTTGGTCATAAAATTTCAAAAGAAGGAATTGAAGTGGATAGAGCTAAAGTAGATGTAATTGCTAAACTTCCACATCCCACCAATGTTAGAGGAGTTAGGAGTTTTCTAGGGCATGCCGGTTTTTACCGACGTTTCATAAAAGATTTTTCTAAAATTGCCACTCCTATGAATAAACTCCTAGAAAAGGATGCACCATTCATCTTTTCAGATGAATGTATCAAATCTTTTAATATTCTTAAAGAAAAACTCACTAATGTGCCGATCATGATAACTCCAAATTGGAATCTACCGTTTGAACTCATGTGCGATGCAAGTGATTTTGCAATGGGAGCCGTTTTAGGACAAAGGATTGAAAAATGATTTCAACCTATTTATTATGCTAGTAAGACGTTACAAGGAGCACAAACGAATTACACAACTACTGAAAAAGAACTCCTTGCTATTGTCTTTGCTTTTGACAAATTTCGTTCATATCTCGTTCTAGCTAAAACGGTGGTCTATACAGACCATTCTACTCTTAGATACCTATTTTCAAAACAAGATGCCAAACCAAGATTAATCCGTTGGATCTTACTCTTACAAGAGTTCGATATTGAAATCCGAGATAAAAAGGGAGCAGAAAATCTCGCTGCTGATCATCTTTCTCGTCTTGAAAATCCTGAATTAGAAGTTCTAAATGAATCGGCTATACAAGACAACTTTCCTGATGAATATCTATTGAAGATAGATTATAGTGAAATTTCATGGTTTGCAGACTATGCAAACTACTTAGTATGTGGATTCCTTGAAAAAGGGTTGTTGTACCAAAAACGAAAGAAATTCTTTAGTGATATAAAACACTATTTCTGGGAAGATCCACATTTGTTTAAAAGTTGTCCCGATGGAATAATACGTCGATGTGTATTCGGGGATGAAGCCAGTCAAATCTTAAACCATTATCACACAGGACCAACAGGAGGGCATTATGGGCCTCAACTCACAGCAAGAAAAGTTTACGATGCTGGATTCTATTGGCCTACAAATTTCAAAGATGCACACCTTCTTTGCAAATCCTGTGATGCTTGTCAAAGGGCCGGAAAAATAAGTCAACGTGATGAAATGCCACAAAATGTCATTCAAGTATGTGAAGTATTTGACATTTGGGGTATTGACTTTATGGGTCCATTTCCAAAATCTCATAATAATCTCTACATTCTCGTTTCCATTAATTATGTATCTAAATGGGCGGAAGCACAAGCTCTCTCAACTAACGATGCACGAGTTGTAGTCAACTTTTTAAAACGTCTTTTTGCAAGGTTTGGAACACCGAAAGCTTTAATAAGTGATCGGGGTACTCATTTTTGTAATAATCAACTTGAGAAAGTTCTCAAAAGATATGGAGTAACTCATAAAATCTCAACCGCTTATCATCCACAAACAAGTGGACAAGTTGAAAATACCAACCGAGCATTAAAACGTATTCTAGAGAAAACCGTAGGATCAAATCCGAAGGAATGGTCCATGAAATTGGAGGATGCACTATGGGCTTTTAGAACAGCCTACAAAACTCCAATTGGAACCACACCTTTTAGACTCGTTTATGGAAAAGAATGTCATCTTCCAGTAGAAATTGAGCACAAAGCATTTTGGGCTTTGAAGACATGTAATCTTGATTTACATGAAGTTGGACGTCTACGGTTAAGTCAACTAAACGAATTAGAAGAATTAAGACATGAAGCATACGAAAATTCGTTAATCTATAAGGAAAGAATGAAGAAATGGCATGATAAAAGAATCAGAAGTTCAAAAGAATTTAAAGAAGGAGACAGAATTCTTCTTTTCAATTCACGATTCAAGCTATTTCCTGGAAAATTGAAATCAAGATGGTCTGGACCATTCATCGTCAAAAGAGTTTTCCCGTACCGAACAGTAGAATTAATAAATTCAAATGGGATTGAATTTAAGGTTAATGGTCACAGAGTTAAACATTACATAGATAATCTAATGGAAGTTGAAGATGAAGTTAATCACAATTTCGACACCACAGCTAACTAAGTGTGGGAAGGTTCGAATCTTTTAGGGTAATAGTTATTTCTGTTAGAGTTAGATATTATGTTTTCGTGTAGTTTCCGAGAATGGAATCCGAATGGTCTTTCCCTAGCTGATCCTAAAGAACTAGTCTTCTCCCCCCATTCTGAATTTTTATTTTTTTAGGTTTTACGAGATGAAGAATTCCTTTGATCTGAACCATGGTCTAATGCTACACGCTATGATTACTAAACGTAATAATGACACACTTCCGAGTGAACTGGTATCATTCATAAGAGGCAAAATGGACGGAGTAAGAAAAGAACTCAGAAAAGATCATCATAAGATACATTTTAGAAAAGGAAAATCAAAATTCGCAACGAAAAGAAGAGCACGACACCTTGAAAGATGTTACAAATGCGAAAAATGGTCACACGAAGGTAAATGTTCAAATAATCAAACATATTCAAATACCGAATTTGTTACTCTATGCAGAGAAGGACCGTTCATATGTTTAGAAGAAAAGATATTGAAGATTCGAGGTTATGCTTACGTAGCTATGGAGAACCAAATCACACGACTCTCCTATGAGTCGGCTAAAGCAGGTCTCTGAGAATTCTATCTCACATGTAAGTATGTACAGTTTTTATTTTATTTTTATTGCTTTTAATCTTTTGATAATAAATGCTGAATCATTCGCTATAAAGTATTAAATTGGTATTCAATAAAATTAGGTATGCGTAACCGAAATTATTGATATCATACAAAAATTTATTACATCACTGTGAAATTTACCGTTCATTCTTAAGGTATAAATATCTTTAATCAATCAACCCAAAATATTTTAGAAATTCGTCAGGAGTAAAACTAGGTTATGGAACCAAAATTACTTTACCGAAAAGAGGGGCGTATATTTTTGATAATATTTGATTGATTAAAGTGGGATAAAAGGCCAAAAATATTTTTAATGTTAATTTTTACCTTGTTTTTAAAATTAATATTATAAAATTTTAAAATCAATATATTTAAGTTTGTAAATATTTTAAACTACTATTTTTAATATAAGTTTGTAAAATTAAAAATATTAATTATATTTAAATAAATTTTTAATTTTATGCATTTTAAATTTAAGTTTGGTGTGAATTTAAAAACAAAAATTTACTTTATTTCACTAAGCTAAAAATATGATTTTTAAAATTCGTCGTGAGTTGAAGACTAGGTCATTGAACCAAAATTGCTTTACCCGAGGGCGAGACGAGAAATTTTATTATCATTATTTTTAATCTTATTGATCTAAAGTATGCCAAAAAAAAAACTCCAACATGTTTAGAAATTTTGGTAAAATTTAATCATTTTTCTACGCTACTCACCCTCAATAATTTAAATTATTACTGATTTCTTGCAAATGAGGGCATTGCAAGATCTAAAGTGTGGGAAGGGGTTAATTTCTTTCGGATTTTTAAAATTTTAAACTTAAATACTTGGTTATCATTAAAAATACTAGTAACGCAGTAGTTGTATTAGAATCTAGTGTGCTCTGATAATAAAGAACAGCCCTAGTCTTAGATACTGACTACCCAATTCTAGTAAATTTTTTTAAAATTTTCAAATAAATGAATTCAAAATCATGTTTATACATATTTATGAACGGTAAAACTAGGTGTTAACACCGAAATTATTGTTACCTCGGAAAGGACATAAATTGAGAAACAACCCAAAATGTTAGAATTCATTTAAAATGGAATAGAGGACAATAAAAAGGCAAAGAAAGGAAAATAAAAGCCAAGTGTGAGAAAATTTACCAAGTTATTTAAAACATATATCACATATTTTTGTACAAATAACTGAAGATACTTTTGTTTTGGACAATTTTATCCGTTTTACCAAATTTCTTATAATATATTTGAAAGAAAGATGGATCTACACGATGAATCAATTCTATCATTAAAAGGAAGTAAAGTCTTCCGAAAAAGACACGCGCTTCTTGATTTAGGTCAGGAAGTTGTCGTCCAGACCAGTTGTAGAGTCTACGAAAAACCTTGAAAAGTTTTCTCAAAAATCGGCTAGAAATCCGTGGACCTCAGCATCAAACAGGGTCGCTAAGTGGTCAGACTTATCCTAACCATGAGAGGATCTGTCTCGTAAAATGGGGAGGGCGCCGTGCAAATTAGCTTGATAAGACTAATGAATCAGACCCCCAGAAAGGATAATCTCCTTAAAGATTAAAAATCAGCTTTTAAGACTAATATTACTCAATCCTTGAGATTGACTTTAAAGATTGAGAATTACAAACTCATTGAATTCGATGATATCTAAACTCGAGCTTGAAAGAGAAAATATTTTGATCAAAATTACAAACCGATTTGTTTTCTGAAAACCCTATTTTCAATGCGTTCATTACCATTGAACGTAAAATCCTAGGAATTCACCTGGAATTCATTAGGTCACCTGAACCAAATCGGGTGTCAACCGTAAGAACGGTGGTTGCATAGCATGGTCGAAGACAGGACCTTGTGCCAGACCAAAAAATTATAGGGTGATCTTTACTATTGCTCCTACAAAGGATAGTAATTGCATCCGACACGTTATAGACCATAATTAAAAGCATGTCACGGGACATTGCCTTAACAGTTGCTTGTTCAACGCTTTCCTTTACAACCGGACGGTATTTTACCAAAAGGTAATATACGGAGCAAGTATACTGGACGTGTTGCTTTCCCAATACAAGGTTAGCAAGTGGGTGACACAAAACCGCAAGTTTTGAGCTAAAATTTTCAAATCTGAAATCTACCAAACCCACAAAAATAATTTCGCAAACACCGGTGAAGGGTTATTCCGGAAAACTTATCTAGGGTAAAAGCTAGATTTAATTTTCAAAAGATCAAATGTTTTCATAAAGATCCAATTTCCTTAAAGGATCTAAATTTTCATAGTCATGTGGGACTGTAAACCACATCGTTATTATCATTGTTCATACCGCTGTATAGAAATCACCGATGTACAAAGTGTGAAGAATAAAGAAGTGATTCTACTATTTTTATTTCAAGACTATATTGCTTGAGGACAAGCAACGCTCAAGTGTGGGAATATTTGATAATGCTAAAAACGAACATATATTTCATAGCATTATCCCTCAAGAAAGACAAGCTTTTAGTTGCAATTGTTCTATTTACAAGTGATATTCGTTTAAATAATAAAAGGTGAAGACACAAGACAGATTCGACGAATTGAAGGCGCAAATGACCAAAAAAGCTCAAAAGTACAAAGTACAATCAAAGTGGTTCAAATTATTGATGAGAAACGTCTCAAAATTACAAGAGTACAAGACGCAAAACGCAAAGTACAAGATATTAAATAGTACGCAAGGACGTTCGAAAATCCGGAACCGGGACCAGAGTCAACTCTCAACGCGCGACGCAACGGAGCTAAAATTACAAGTTAACTATGCACATAAATATAATATAATATATAAATAATTCTTAAAAATTATATATATATTATATATATTTATAAAACCGTCGGCAAGAAGCAAACAACAAATGTGAGCTGTCCCAGCTGGCCATGCGATCGCATGGCCAGGAAGAAGGAATTCCATGCGATCGCATGGCCCCAAATTGAGGGTCAGGTCCTATAAATTTCGCAGTTTTGGTCGAACAAAAACACATCTTTTCTCTATCTCTCTATCTCACGTATATATATATATATATATATATATATATATATATATATATATATATATATATATATATATATATATATTATAATTTTAATTTTAATTTTAATTTTAATAATAAGGGTATGTTAGCGAATGTTGTAAGGGTGTAAGTCGAAATTCTGTCCGTGTAACGCTACGCTATTATTAATCATTGTAAGTTATGTTTGAAATGTCCCGTTCTTATTGATTAAAAACATTCCATATTAATTGATTTCGTTGCGAGGTTTTGACCTCTATATGAGACGTTTTTCAAAGACTGCATTCATTTTTAAAACAAACCATAACCTTTATTTCATAAATAAAGGTTTAAAAAGCTTTACATAGATTATCAAATAATGATAATCTAAAATATCCTGTTTACACACGACCATTACATAATGGTTTACAATACAAATATGTTACATCGAAATCAGTTTCTTGAATGCAGTTTTTACACAATATCATACAAACATGGACTCCAAATCTTGTCCTTATTTTAGTATGCAACAGCGGAAGCTCTTAGTATTCACCTGAGAATAAACATGCTTTAAACGTCAACAAAAATGTTAGTGAGTTATAGGTTTAACCTATATATATATCAAATCATAACAATGTGAACACCTGGTAACCGACATTAACAAGATGCATATATAAGAATATCCCCATCATTCCGGGACACCCTTCGGATATGATATAAATTTTGAAGTACTAAAGCATCCGGTACTTTGGATGGGATTTGTTAGGCCCAATAGATCTATCTTTAGGATTCGCGTCAATTAGGGTGTCTGTTCCCTAATTCTTAGATTACCAGACTTAATAAAAAGGGGCATATTCGATTTCGATAATTCAACCATATAATGTAGTTTCACGTACTTGTGTCTATTTTGTAAATCATTATAAAACCTGCATGTATTCTCATCCCAAAAATATTAGATTTTAAAAGTGGGACTATAACTCACTTTCACATATTTTTACTTCGTCGGGAAGTAAGACTTGGCCACTGGTTGATTCACGAACCTATAACAATATATACATATATATCAAAGTATGTTCAAAATATATTTACAACACTTTTAATATATTTTGATGTTTTAAGTTTATTAAGTCAGCTGTCCTCGTTAGTAACCTACAACTAGTTGTCCACAGTTAGATGTACAGAAATAAATCGATAAATATTATCTTGAATCAATCCACGACCCAGTGTATACGTATCTCAGTATTGATCACAACTCAAACTATATATATTTTGGAATCAACCTCAACCCTGTATAGCTAACTCCAACATTCACATATAGAGTGTCTATGGTTGTTCCGAAATATATATAGATGTGTCGACATGATAGGTCAAAACATTGTATACATGTCTATGGTATCTCAAGATTACATAATATACAATACAAGTTGATTAAGTTATGGTTGGAATAGATTTGTTACCAATTTTCACGTAGCTAAAATGAGAAAAATTATCCAATCTTGTTTTACCCATAACTTCTTCATTTTAAATCCGTTTTGAGTGAATCAAATTGCTATGGTTTCATATTGAACTCTATTTTATGAATCTAAACAGAAAAAGTATAGGTTTATAGTCGGAAAAATAAGTTACAAGTCATTTTTGTAAAGGTAATCATTTCAGTCGAAAGAACGACGTCTAGATGACCATTTTAGAAAACATACTTCCACTTTGAGTTTAACCATAATTTTTGGATATAGTTTCATGTTCATAATAAAAATCATTTTCTCAGAATTACAACTTTTAAATCAAAGTTTATCATAGTTTTTAATTAACTAATCCAAAACAGCCCGCGGTGTTACTACGACGGCGTAAATCCGGTTTTACGGTGTTTTTCGTGTTTCCAGGTTTTAAATCATTAAGTTAGCATATCATATAGATATAAAACATGTGTTTAGTTGATTTTAAAAGTCAAGTTAGAAGGATTAACTTTTATTTGCGAACAAGTTTAGAATTAACTAAACTATGTTCTAGTGATTACAAGTTTAAACCTTCGAATAAGATAGCTTTATATGTATGAATCGAATGATGTTATGAACATCATTACTACCTCAAGTTCCTTGGATAAACCTGCTGGAAATGTGAAAAATAGATCTAGCTTCAAAGGATCCTTGGATGGCTTGAAAGTTCTTGAAGCAGAATCATGAAACGAAAACAATTTCAAGTAAGATTTCCACTCGAAATAAGATTGTTATAGTTATAGAAATTGAATTAAAGTTTGAATATGATTATTACCTTGTATTAGAAAGATAACCTACTGTAAGTAACAAAGGTTTCTTGATCTTGGATGATTACTTGGAATGGATTTAGAAAACTTGGAAGTAAACTTGCAATCTTGGAAGTATTCTTGATTTTATGAAACTAGAACTTTTGGAATTTATGAAGAACACTTAGAACTTGAAGATAGAACTTGAGAGAGATCAATTAGATGAAGAAAATTGAAGAATGAAAGTGTTTGTAGGTGTTTTTGGTAGTTGGTGTATGGATTAGATATAAAGGATATGTAATTTTGTTTTCATGTAAATAAGTCATGAATGATTACTCATATTTTTGTAATTTTATGAGATATTTCATGCTAGTTGCCAAATGATGGTTCCCACATGTGTTAGGTGACTCACATAGGCTGCTAAGAGCTGATCATTGGAGTGTATATACCAATAGTACATACATCTAAAAGCTGTGTATTGTACGAGTACGAATACGGGTGCATACGAGTAGAATTGTTCATGAAACTGAACGAGGATGTAATTGTAAGCATTTTTGTTAAGTAGAAGTATTTTGATAAGTGTCTGGAAGGCTTTCAAAAGTGTATGAATACATATTAAAACACTACATGTATATACATTTTAACTGAGTCGTTAAGTCATCGTTAGTCGTTACATGTAAATGTTGTTTTGAAACCTTTAGGTTAATGATCTTGTTGAATGTTGTTAACCCATTGTTTATTATAACAAATGAGATGTTAAATTGTTATATTATCATGATATATAATATATCTTAGTATGATGTATATACAGTTAAATGTCATTACAACGATAATCGTTACATATATGTCTCGTTTCGAAATCATTAAGTTAGTAGTCTTATTTTTACATATATATTTCATTGTTAATACACTTAATAATATATTTACTTATCATTTAACATAATTAACCAAGTGTATCAATATCTTAATATGATTCATATGTACCTAGTAAGACGTTGTTATAACGATAATCGTTATATATATCGTTTTCGAGTTTCTTAAATTAATAGTCTCATTTTTATGTATATAACTCATTGTTAAAATACCTAATGAGATACATACTTATAATAAAATCATGTTAACTAT
Source organism: Rutidosis leptorrhynchoides (assembly GCF_046630445.1). NCBI lineage: Eukaryota > Viridiplantae > Streptophyta > Magnoliopsida > Asterales > Asteraceae > Rutidosis > Rutidosis leptorrhynchoides. The sequence goes on along the minus strand of NC_092335.1, from coordinate 567,415,962 downwards.
ATATATAACCATATATATGTCATCGTATAGTTTTTACAAGTTTTAACGTTCGTGAATCACCGGTCAACTTGGGTGGTCAATTGTCCATATGAAACCTATTTCAATTAATCAAGTCTTAACAAGTTTGATTGCTTAACATGTTGGAAACACTTAATCATGTAAATAACAATTTCATTTAATGTATATATAAACATGGAAAAGTTCGGGTCACTACAATGTTCAACCTTTTTAAATTAATGTCTCGTAGCTAAGTTATTATTATGCTTATTTAAGCTGAAGTAATCGTGATGTTGGGCTAAATATTAAAGACGGGGTAATTGGGCTTTGTACCATAATTGGGGTTTAGACAAAAGAACGACACTTGTGAAAATTAGACTATGGGCTATTAATGGGCTTTATATTTGTTTAATTAAATGATAGTTTGTTAATTTAATATAAAGATTTACAATTGGACGTACCTATAAATAACCATATACACTCGATCTGACACGATGAGCGGGATATTTATAAGTACTAATAATCGTTCATTTAACCTGACACGGGAATGGATTAATAGTCTATGGACTTATTAAAACAGGGGTGAATTATATACAAGGAAACTTGGTGTAATTATAGTTTTAGTCCCCAATTAGTTGGAATATTTGACTTCGGATATAAGGATAATTTGACGAGGACACTCGCACTTTATATTTATGACTGATGGACTGTTATGGACAAAAACCAGACAGACATATTGAATAATCCAGGACAAAGGAAAATTAACCCATGGGAATAAACTAAAATCAACACGTCAAACATCATGATTACGGAAGTTTAAATAAGCATAATTCCTTTATTTCATATTTAATTGCACTTTTAATTATCGCACTTTTATTTACTGTCATTTCATATTTAATTGCACTTTTAATTATCGTACTTTTTAATTATCATAATTTTATTTTATCGCACTTTAATTATTGTCATTTACTTTACGTTTTAAATTAAGTCTTTTATATATTTAAGATTTTACATTAGGTTTTAACTGCGACCTAAGTTTTAAAATCGACAAACCGGTCATTAAACGGTAAAAACCCCCTTTTATAATAATAATAATACTACTTATATTTATATATATATATATATATATATTTATTTACAACTATAGTTTTAAAAATATAGCGTTAAACTTGGCGAGTTCCCTGTGGACGAACCGGACTTACTAAAAACTATACTACTGTACGATTAGGTACACTGCCTATAAGTGTTGTAGCAAGGTTTAGGTATATCCACTCTATAAATAAATAAATAACTTGTGTAAAATTGTATCGTATTTAATAGTATTTTGTAGTAAAAATATAACTATTTTGTACCCCTTCTCTTTAACATCAATCATTAACTGTTTTTTCAAGAATACATTTAAGAGCACGATTAGCGTTCTCCACTTGCCCGCTTGTTTGCTGATGATAAGCGGTGGAGAATCTATGAGTGACACCATACTTTTTAACACCTTTTCAAGAAGGTTGTTAGCAAAGTGAGTCCCACGATCGGAAATAAGTGCCTTTGGAATTCCAAAGCGAGAGAAGAGACTCTTTAAGAAGTTCACCACGACACGTGCATCATTAGTGGGTAGAGCTTTGGCCTCCGTCCATTTAGACACATAATCGACGGCTACGAAGATATATTTACAGTTGTGGGAACTCGGGAAAGGACCCATGAAATCAATCCCCTACACATGAAAAACTTCACACACTTTGATGCCGGTTTGTGGCATTTCGTCACGTTTAGTGACCGTGCCCGTCCTTTGACATGCATCACAAGTGCGGACAAACACATGAGTGTCTTTAAAGATTGAGGGCCAATAAAAACCCGCATCGAAAACTTTCCTGGCGGTATGGTTTGGCCCGTGGTAACCACCGGTGGGCCCATGATGACAATGCTCAAGAATTTGTTGAGCCTCTCTACCGTACACACACCGGCGAATCACTTGATCCGCACAAACTCGAAAAAGATGGGGGTGATCCCAAAAGTAATATTTCAAATCCGCGAAGAATTTCTTCTTTTGCTGATAAGAAAACCCCTTCCGAAGAACACCCGAGGCTAGATAATTTTTGAAATCCGCAAACCAAGGAACTTCCGGGTCATTGTCGACCCGCAATACAAATTCATCGGGAAACATGTCCTTTATATCTGACTCATTTAATTTTTCCAAATTATGATTCTCAAGTCAAGACAAATGGTCAGTGGCAAGGTTCTCGGCCCCCTTCTTATCGCGAATCTCAATATCGAATTCTTGTAGAAGAAGAACCCAACGAAAGAGACGTTGCTTGGCATCTTGCTTAGCGAAAAGGTACTTAAGGGCTGAGTGGTCGGTATAGACAATGGTTTTGGACAATACCAAATAGAGACAAAATTTATCAAATGCGAAGACAACCGCGAAGAGCTCTTTCTCAGTTGTGGTATAATTAATCTGAGGTCCCGTTAGTGTCTTACTCGCATAGTAAATTGGACAAAAATGATTATCGTGACGTTGAAGGTATTTCATATGCCCGAGAGACATATTAAATTAATGTGGCTAATGTGTTATGATCCAAGTCGGGTCATACCCAATAATAAGCTTACCGACACCTACTGAAATGTCCCATTCATATTGATTATAAATGTTCCATATTAATTGATTTCGTTGCGAGGTTTTGACCTCTATATGAGACGTTTTTCAAAGACTGCATTCATTTTTAAAACAACCATAACCTTTATTTTATCAATAAAGGTTTTAAAAGCATTACGTAGATTATCAAATAATGATAATCTAAAATATACTGTTTACACATGACCATTACATAATGGTTTACAATAGAAATATATTACATCGACATATGTTTCTTGAATGCATTTTTTACACAATATCATACAAACATGGACTCCAAATCTTATCCTTATTTTAGTATGCAAAAGCGGAAGCTCTTAGTATTCACCTGAGAATAAACATGCTTTAAACGTCAACAAAAATGTTGGTGAGTTATAGGTTTAACCTATATATATCAAATTGTAACAATAGACCACAAGATTTCATATTTCAATACACATCCCATACATAGAGATAAAAATCATTCATATGGTGAATACCTGGTAACCGACATTAACAAGATGCATATATAAGAATATCCCCATCATTTCGGGACACCCTTCGGATATGATATAAATTTCGAAGTACTAAAGTATCCGGTACTTTGAATGGGGTTTGTTAGGCCCAATAGATCTATCTTTAGGATTCGTGCCAATTAGGGTGTATGTTCCCTAATCCTTAGATTACCAGACTTAAATAAAAGGGGCATATTCGATTTCGATAATTCAACCATAGAATGTAGTTTCACGTACATGTGTCTATTTTGTAAATCATTTATAAAACCTGCATGTATTCTCATCCCAAAAATATTAGATTTTAAAAGTGGGACTATAACTCACTTTCACAGATATTTCCTTCCTCGGAAATAAGACTTGGCCATGGATCGATTCACGAACCTATACAAATATGTACATATATATCAAAGTATGATCAAAATATAATTACAACCATTTTTATTATGTTTTAAAGATTTGAGTGTATTAAGTCAGCTGTCCTCGTTAGTAACCTACAACTAGTTGTCCACAGTTAGATGTACATAAATAAATCGATATATATTATCTTGAATCTGTGAAGACCCGTCCTAATCCATCCGGACGAAGTCCATATCGATTATAAACGATTCACAACAGTTGATTACATCGCAAGGTATTTGACCTCTATATGATACATTTTACAAACATTGCATTCAATTTTAAATAACAATCTTTCTTTACAACGAAAATTGACGGCATGCATACCATTTCAGAATATATCCAACTATAATTGACTTAATAATAATCTTGATGAACTCGACGACTCGAATGCAACATCTTTTGAAATATGCCATGAATGACTCCAAGTAATGTTTCTAAAATGAGCAAATGCACAGCGGAAGATTTCTTTCGTACCTGAGAATAAACATGCTTTCAAGTGTAAACCAAAAGGTTGGTGAGTTCATTAGTTTAACATAAATAATCATTTTATAATTTTAATAGACCACAAGATTTCATATTTCCATTTCTCATAAACATACGTCCCATGCATAGAGACAATAATATCATTCATATGGATTGAACACCTGGTAACCGATATTCACAATATGCATATAAGAATATCCCCATCATTCCGGTATCCTCCTTCGGACATGATATAAATTTCGAAGTACTAAAGCATCCGGTACTTTGGATGGGGCTTGTTGGGCCCGATAGATCTATCTTTAGAGTTCACATCAATTAGGGTGTTGTAAGACCTGAATATTTTATTGTACTTATGTATGTATAAGTTATTCAAGTTGTGGGGTTTAGGTTGTATTTAATTAAAAGGCAAAAGAAGCTGAACTGGGCATTTGGCGCGCCGCGCCATTATGGGCTGACAGCTCACTTTGTTTTTAATTAGATATTTTGAGGGCAATTGGGTAAATTCACTTGAGGGCCGACCTTAAGGCCCTAGATCAGTTTTGGGGAGCCTCATAACTCCATTTTCATCTACTTCACTTCTTCCAATTTAGTTTCTAGAGAGAGAGAGATTCTTAGTGAGGGAAAGCTTGAATCAAGGAAGAAGGAGGCGATTTCAGATCAAAGTGCGGGTATTAAAGTTGTTCATCTTTCCTCTAGCTACGTTTTGATCATAGTGGTATGCTCTAATCTTGATTTCCTTGTTTAAATAGTGAAAGGGTTAGAGTTAGGGTTAATGATGAACTTAAAACCCATTTGTGGGTGAATGGGGTGTTTTTGGATGAATTTGGGTCATGAAGACTCAAAGATGACTAACTAGGGTTTTCAAGTGTTAGATTGATGATTATGAACTTAATTGGTTAGTTAAAGTACTAGGACACTTTAATGATATGTAAATGAGTGTTATTGGGTATGGATGACCCAAATGGGTGTGTTGACTTTGAAATGGGTCAAATGAGTCTTTAATGACCTAAGCGGCCTAGCAAGTATGAAAACGAGTTAGCCTTGTGACCTAAGTGTGTTTTAAACTCATCTTGACGAATGATTAGGGTTTTGGTGTGTGTTGACCCAATTTAGGGTTAAGGGTGCAAATGGGTTGAAATTGCACCTTGGGTCAAAATGGCTTAGAATGGTGAAAGGGTTTGGTTGACCGACTTGAGTTTGCGTTTGATTATATGTATAATGTGATAGGTACGTTACTTTGAGGTTTCGCAAGCTCGGGTATCTTTTCACAAGACTTTGAGGTGAGTGGAATAATTATATGCGTATGTATATAATGTATCTATTTGTTCTAGCGTAAAATGTGTAGTGTCGAGGTGCTAAGACACCATGTTTCACGTGAAGAGTGTAGCATCGAGGTGTTAAGATGCCACTCGGGTGTAGCATCGAGGTGTTAAGATGCCACCTAGGAGTGTAGTGTCGAGGTGTTAAGACGCCACTCCGTAAATTTATGAGTGATGCATCGAGGTGTTAAGATGCCACTCGGGGTGATGTGCCGAGGTGTTAAGGTGCCACCCTAGGGGTTAGTGGTGCGAGGTGTTAAGTGCCCTAACGTATGTTGTGAACACCGATGGCGTTTTTGCGAGCGCCGTTCCCTTGTACTATTGGTTAACCATGGTTATTTGTGTTGTAAGCATATTATATTATTCGAGTTATATTCATATGCGGTTGTTATGCTAGCTTGTGGTATTGGAGATTTATAGCTTGCTATTGTGACGATAAGCTAAATGTGTATGCTAGCATGTTTGCGGTTTGGTGTGTAAGTGTATGCAAGTAGGTATAATTATATATGTATTCGTATAATTATTGCATTCACTAAGCTTTGCTTACCCTCTCGTTGTTTACTATTTTTATAGGTTCGGTTGTGGACAAGGGTAAGGGCATTATCATGGATTAGAGATCCCGCTTGTTGATTAGGGGACGCTTTTTGGAAGTGTTAGTTCTTGGAGTTTGACCGAGACTTGGGTAGTTTAATCCCAAACGCCATGCTCGTAGTGTAGTTTGGTACTTAAACTTTTTGGCGGTCGAAACTCATATTTTGTATTAAACTCGTAAAACGGCCGAAGTGGGCCCCGCTTTGTAAAACTTATTTTACGTTTGAATTGTGTTAGTTTTACATATTTGAATGTGTGGTTAAAAGCGTGTCGTCTAAAAATGTCGGGAACTGGTCGATCTTTTTCGCATTTTGAAACTTTCCGGACATGCCCGAATGGCGCGCCGCGCGGCCATCCTGGCGCGCCGCGCCACTTCTCTGTACAGCAAATTTTGTTTTTTTTATTTTGTATTCTGGTCGCGGTTTGGTTTGGGTTGTTACAAGTGGTATCAGAGCATGGTCTAAGGGATTTAGGCGACTTGAGATAGGTGCCTAGACTTAGACTTTAATGTGTATGCGCTTTTTGCGGGACTTGTAGGAGACGGGTCGGACCGGGGATTTGGTTAGTGCTTAGGTCTATGTGAACTAACCTTGCACTAATCGTTTTGTGTTGTTTTAGCAATCATCAAGCGAGATAGACGTTGTACTAGCAAGTTAATGCGATGTGCTCGCGTAACAATGATTAGCTACCATTGTTACGGGTTCAAGACGTGTCAAACAAGCAATGTACGACGAGTATCAACCAAGATGGGGCGGTGTGGTATATGTATGTCGTTCCTTTTCATTTCGTTGTTTAATCTATATGCATTCTTTAGAATGAAGACGGAAGATGGAACTGGAACGGACGCGCCTATTCATGAGGGGAAGGATGAGTTAACATTAAGGATTGAGGCAGAGTTCGAACGCTCTATCTTGATTTTCGCCAACAAGGTTAAGCAAGTTCTCCAAGAGTCGTTCAAGGGAATAGTGACCGAGATGGTTCGAGACCGAGTGCCTAAGGTCGTGAAGGAAGAGTTAGAAAAGAGGTTTCCTAAACCTCAAGGTGACGGTGACGAAGGAGCAACTATGGGGATTGAATCTCATGCTTCAAAATTTGCTGATCACTCTTTGGGTAAGAGAAAGTTAGAATCAAGAGGTGCTCCTAGTAAAAGGGCGAGAAGTACGCCCGAAGGTGTTGAAAAAGTGAAGAAGAGGAGTAAGACAGGTTATGGGCCTACGTGCTTTCGGTGTGGAGGACGAGGTTATTTTGCACGGGATTGTACGAGTGTACCTTTAAGCACGATCAAGTGCTTTATTTGCCAAAAGAAGGGACACCGTAAGTCGGAATGTTCCGAATCATTTGTAGATCGGGTTAGGAGGTTAGATCGTGACTATCTGATGATCAGTGGAGCGCAAGGGTCCAACGATGATGTTTCAGGTATTTTCGTCTTTGGTACAAATATGCCTTATTATTGTTTATTTGTGCCGATGGATTCGTGTATGTATTAGGGACTTAAACTTTGCTTCGAGATCTATTTAGACTCAAGTGAACTCGGTGAAGATTCGGTTTGTTGATGGTTTTGATGATAGTGCACCAGGGTAGCGCCTGAGTCGTTGACTCGTGGAAACGCACCCTGGGGACGAATGCATAGTGGTAATACGTAGTATTGATGCGGGTGACATTCCTAATGGAAACACCCTATGATGACATTTGCATTGACGGATGAGGGCGTAAGACTTGGTGCAATCAAGCATTTCTTAGTGATAGGGTAAATGAATCCACTAAGCCATGAGAACGAACTTTGGCGTTAGGTTGTGAGCGCGTGTTCGCGTTTGTAGTGAAGTGGGTGAAACCCTTGAGAGCATGTGTGTATCGCTGACCGGATGCTTTCGTAGTGGTAACGGGTAGAAAGGATTTGATAGTTGGAAAAGTCTACCTTGCGGGTAGAGGTAATTTCGTTCTAAAAGGATACGTGTTATGTTGACATTGTGTCATCACTTTAGTGGCGCAATCGGGTGACGGTAGACGTTAGTATTTATTATTATCAAATTGAGCTCTCGAGAATTCAGGAAGAGGGACCGACGCCAAGTATGGTCGTGTACGACGGTAAATGGCGAAATCGTTTGACTTTGTAATCTTGACGATTTGATTTAGGAACGAGGTTCTACGTTGGGAAGTTGGTAGTGTTACATCAAAGAAATTGTGTCAACTTTATTAGGATTTATATTCCTACCGAGGAAGCGTAATGGGATTTGAGAAAGGGTACGATGCCTCATTGTCGTATACTTTGGGTAGTAGTTACAAAATAGCCATTTTGTGTACTACGAGGAAATTAGATATATGTGTTTATTTGGGGTCATCTCTCTGTTGACCGCGTTTGACTTGTGATAGGTGATGAGGGATATCCGGAAGGATTAACTCTTCGTTACCACCCTTGGTTGTGATGGATAGCAAGCGGCTCTCGGGAAGAACCGTTACTTGTATATTTACGATTTTAATTGCCCGTAGGAATTGTGCACATAGCCGTTTTGTGCACATGGTTGTGAGTAATAGTCGGTTTTACTCACACATTGGTATTAATAGTGCGGTAGCCGTGTTTCACACACATATTGTTGGTAGTGTTGCAATAGCCGTTTTTGCGCACTACGGATATATCACGATAGCCGTTTTTGTACACCTTGAGTTTTGTATTGAATAAACTTCTTATTGTTAGTATTGAAAACTACCGGTTGTATACGCCGGTGGTTCGGTCATGAGGACCATGTTGTGTGACTAGTGATACAATAGCCGTGTTCTGATCAAATACTTGTGGTAGATGCGTATTAGCCGTGTATGCATACTAAGAGGGGTGTTAGGTGGAAGGTGTTATCCGTAAGGATTCATTTTTACTTGGCCTTCATCTTTTGGGTTGTTGACATTAGGTTGAGACTTGGTGGTTTTTAGCATTGTACTTGGTAAGGGTACGCTAGGGGATTGATATCTTGGCACGGGATCGGTTAAGTTCTTCCCGATATAAGGGATTGAGCAAACTTTGTACTCGGAATTGTGGACTTTAGTAAATTGCGGGTGACAATTTGGTTATTAATGTTGACTCTTAGAGAATGATTGCCTAGAGAAGTTGGAAGAATACGTGACGACTTCGTGTATTCTAAGTGATCATTATAGACTTCGGATGTTGTGTGTATTGCACGTTTCGGAATGCGTGCAAGTGTGTATTTAGTTATTGGAATAATCTTCGAATTAATGATTAATTGACGATTCGATTTCAATGGCGGTTTTGTGATTGTGTGGCGAGTGTTGTACGCTCTTGACGGCCACTCTTTTCTTTTATGATTTTGGGGGTGTACGCGGTGTGCCGTTCTAGAGGCATTTCCGTTAATCGCGTTCGTGTGCGAGTAGAGTCTTGGTGGTTAACTATCCTTATGTATGTAGGTAACCGGGTTAATGGTTAGGACCAAGTTGGAAAGGTGTAAGCCTTGGTGTTCCAAGCGCCTCCTTAGTGTTGAGATGGAATATAAGTAGACTAGCTATGCGGCCTAGGTGGATAGTGACTAGCAGGTGCCGCTACGAAGTCATGGGTGTCGAGCCGTAAGGTTCGTTAGATTTGTGTGACCGCGTGTAGTTAGGTGACGTGTGACATCAGGAGTAGACCCCGTAAGGGTCGAGTCTGGGAGACTCGGTGTTAGTAATCGGAGTTGGATAACACAACGTCAGGTGCCTCCTTATACCTACTAGTGTAACTTTTGACCCCGATGATGTGATTGCTTTGATTTTGGGTACCGGTGAGAAACTCGAATTTACAACGGTGGTATAGTGTGATGTTTAGCGAGCGTTGACACTCAAATGATTTGAAAGACCGAGGTTCGAATATCTTATAGCGAGTCCTTGGAAGGATTATTTAGTATGACCAACGCCGGAGAATGCGGAAAAGTTCCTATCTAGTAGACGTGATGAGCGAACGAGTGTCGCTCATTTAGGAAAGGAAAGCTTCGATGGTCTTCGAAAAAGTCCCAAGTTGGACTTTGGAGTTAATTGCGAAGGTAGTTAGCGACGTGAGACGGTATGGCGAAGTTCCCGATAGAGGGATACGAGAGATTTTCGAAAAGTGTCGGGATGATTCCCGAATATTCCACGATTGATAGGCGTGACGACAATGATTGTCGGTGGATTGTACTACTTTTAGGACGATTGTGGAGTGTAGGGTACGAGTTTGGATACTCGGCGTAAGAGCAAACGGTTGTAGTTATTGGGTCTCGTGGGTTGATTACCCGATATCGTGAAATGATGGAGTGCTATGGCTTTTGGAAAGATATATTATGATGTTTTCACTGTGTATTTCCGAGTGAGTGGTGAGAATTTTGATCGAATGGAAGTGTGAAGTACGGTTGTTGTATTATGATGCGTTAGTGTACGAAGTGAGAACCCGGATGAGTGATTGCTACAAGTGTAATTCCGCATTGGAGACGGAAATGTTCAAGGTAGAGTGCTTAACTTCTAGTATTTGGTGCGGATCACGAGGACGTGATCCAATCTAAGTGGGGGAGAGTTGTAAGACCCGAATATTTTATTGTACTTATGTATGTATAAGTTATTCAAGTTGTGGGTTTTAGGTTGGATTTAATTAAAAGGCAAAAGAAGCTGAACTGGGCATTTGGCGCGCCGCGCGGCCTTATGGTGCGCCGCGCCATTACGGGCTGACAGCTCACTTTGTTTTTAATTAGATATTTTGAGGGCAATTGGGTAAATTCACTTGAGGGCCGACCTTAAGGCCCTAGATCAGTTTTGGGGAGCCTCATAACTCCATTTTCATCTACTTCACTTCTTCCAATTTAGTTTCTAGAGAGAGAGAGATTCTTAGTGAGGGAAAGCTTGAATCAAGGAAGAAGGAGGCGATTTCGGATCAAAGTGCGGGTATTAAAGTTGTTCATCTTTCCTCTAGCTACGTTTTGATCATAGTGGTATGCTCTAATCTTGATTTCCTTGTTTAAATTGTGAAAATGGTTAGAGTTAGGGTTAATGATGAACTTAAAACCCATTTGTGGGTGAATGGGGTGTTTTTGGATGAATTTGGGTCATGAAGACTCAAAGATGACTAACTAGGGGTTTCAAGTGTTAGATTGATGATTATGAACTTAATTGGTTAGTTAAAGTACTAGAACACTTTAATGATATAAAAATGGGTGTTATTGGGTATGGATGACCCAAATGGGTGTGTTGACTTTGAAATGGGTCAAATGAGTCTTTAATGACCTAAGCGGCCTAGCAAGTATGAAAACGAGTTAGCCTTGTGACCTAAGTGTGTTTTAAACCCATCTTGACGAATGATTAGGGTTTTGGTGTGTGTTGACCCAATTTAGGGTTAAGGGTGCAAATGGGTTGAAATTGCACCTTGGGTCAAAATGGCTTAGAATGGTGAAAGGGTTTGGTTGACCGACTTGAGTTTGCGTTTGATTATATGTATAATGTGATAGGTACGTTACTTTGAGGTTTCGCAAGCTCGGGTATCTTTTCACAAGACTTTGAGGTGAGTGGAATAATTTTATGCGTATGTATATAATGTATCTATTTGTTGTAGCGTAAAATGTGTAGTGTCGAGGTGCTAAGACACCATGTTTCACGTGAAGAGTGTAGCATCGAGGTGTTAAGATGCCACTCGGGTGTAGCATCGAGGTGTTAAGATGCCACCTAGGAGTGTAGTGTCGAGGTGTTAAGACGCCACTCCGTAAATTTATGAGTGATGCATCGAGGTGTTAAGATGCCACTCGGGGTGATGTGCCGAGGTGTTAAGGTGCCACCCTAGGGAGTAGTGGTGCGAGGTGTTAAGTGCCCTAACAGATATTGTGAACACCGATGGCGTTTTCGCGAGCGCCGTTCCCTTGTACTATTGGTTAACCATGGTTATTTGTGTTGTAAGCATATTATATTATTCGAGTTATATTCATATGCGGTTGTTATGCTAGCTTGTGGTATTGGAGATTTATAGCTTGCTATTGTGACGATAAGCTAAATGTGTATGCTAGCGTGTTTGCGGTTTGGTGTGTAAGTGTATGCAAGTAGGTATAATTACATATGTATTCGTATAATTATTGCATTCACTAAGCTTTGCTTACCCTCTCGTTGTTTACTATTTTTATAGGTTCGGTTGTGGACAAGGGTAAGGGCATTATCATGGATTAGAGATCCCGCTTGTTGATTAGGGGACGCTTTTTGGAAGTGTTAGTTCTTGGAGTTTGACCGAGACTTGGGTAGTTTAATCCCAAACGCCATGCTCGTAGTGTAGTTTGGTACTTAAACTTTTTGGCGGTCGAAACTCATATTTTGTATTAAACTCGTAAAACGGCCGAAGTGGGCCCCGCTTTGTAAAACTTATTTTACGTTTGAATTGTGTTAGTTTTACATATTTGAATGTGTGGTTAAAAGCGCGTCGTCTAAAAATGTCGGGAACTGGTCGATCTTTTTCGCATTTTGAAACTTTCCGGACAGGCCCGAATGGCGTGCCGCGCGGCCATCCTGGCGCGCCGCGCCACTTCTCTGTACAGTAATTTTTTTTTATTTTGTATTCTGGTCGCGGTTTGGTTTGGGTTGTTACAGGTGTCTGTTCCCTAATTCTTAGATTACCAGACTTAATAAAAAGGGGCATATCCGATTTCGATCATTCAACCATATAATGTAGTTTCAATTACTTGTATCTATTTCGTAAAACAGTTATAAAAACAGCGCATGTATTCTCAGTCCCAAAAATATATATTGCAAAAGCATTTAAAAAGGGATTAATGAAACTCACCTATTGTATTTTATAGTAAAAATACATATGACGAAACTGAACAATGTAGGGTTGGCCTCGGATTCACGAACCTATATCAAGTATATATATATATATATATATATATATATATATATATATATATATATATATATATTAACACGTATAATGGTAATCGAACAATTTTAGGTATCATTATTAATTGTTATTTTAGTAACTTGTACGTTTCATTAATAACTAAATTAACTATATTTATCTTATATAAATATCTTTTATTTGTTAATATAATAATTATGATAATACTAACATAATGATAATAATACTAATATTGATATTGATAATAATAATTTTTATAGTAGTAATAATAATAATAGTGATAAAAATAATAATAATGTCTCTAAAAATAATACAATTGTTAATAATAATAATAGTAATCCTAATAGTACTCAAAATGATAATTTTAATAAAAGTGTTACTTTTAATAATAATAATAATAATAATATAATAATAATAATAATAATAATAATAATAATAATAATAATAATAATAATAATAATAATAATAATAATAATAATAATAATAATAATAATAATAATGATAGTAATCATAATAATTATAAATATAAAATACTACCTTAAAAACTTTCCCAAAAATATTGCCACAGATGGGACTCGAACCCGCAACCTCCCACTCACATAACCAACACACGCCACTCCACCATTTCCATTTTTCTGATATTATTCCCTTCTAACTATTACTTAAACTGTATTCTTTTGTTCCCCTTTTTCTTCTACATTCTAAAAGTCATCATCAAAACTCATTATACACATCATCATAACCACTTTATCATGAACCTACATCTATGTCGCCATACCATCATCATCTATATCATCGTAGGATCATCATACTGTATCGACTTTCATCATCAACATTTTGTTTATTATCATAATATATCATAAACATCATCATCTTCATCGATGATTAATAGAACAGAAACAAGAAAGATAGCGAATAGTAACTGGGTTTATCTCATCTTATAAAACACAAAGTGACTTATTACAAGCCCACTTATCCTAACCTTATACTTAACGAGCCCAAGATGCAAACTCTTAGTAGTCTATTAATAGACCCAGTAATTAAAATAAGGAGTGTGCGTGTATTGATTGCTTCGTCTAACTCATCAACGATCAAGAATAAATAATAGCAGCCAAAAGGTCGTGGGGTTCGAACAGAAATATGCAGCAACAATTCGTCACCCTCTAACATCATTCTTTTCAATACCTAATCCATGATGAAAACTTATAATATTAATGGGTCCGACCCACTCATTAGAATACTCCAAGGAAAGTTCAAAAAGAAAGAAATTCGGCCCCATCTAACAGGTAAATCGAATAGCTGTAATTCATCAAGGACTTTTGGTTCTCTTTTTCATTTAAATAGTTATCTAGTGGGATCCTTGTGGAATAAAACGTATCATCATTCTTTATCCAATGTTACCATAACTTATTCTATCACCACCATTATTATCACGCATCCTTTCTATAACAGAAATTAGAAGTAGATCGAAGAGAGCAAGTGGGTAATACATAATTAGGTATGGCAGTATCGTGAAACCATAACAGAAAAGAAAATATTTGGATTTGAAGTGGGTTTATTGTGTGGTTGTATTCGGATGTAAATAGAAACATAAAAAATAATATAGCAGCAGTGAGTATTATATGGTGATGGTATGGGTGATTTTAAGGTGATGGTGCTTCAGGTGTTCTCGCCCAGTAAACAGAAACGAAAGAAGCAAAGTAATAAAAAATAAAATAAATAAATGATGATAATGGTGAAGGTGGTTTCGTGGTGATGTAAAAAATGGTGATTGATTTTTGGGTCTGATCAAAACAGGAACATGTACAAGCAGTTGTATGATAAAAATGATCAAAGGTGGTGTAATGACTTTTGGGTTTTGATCAAACAAGATGATTGTTTTTGGAGTGGTTTATTGGACAACCAAAACAGAAACAACATGGTGGTTTAGTAGTTGATGGGTGAAGATCGAATAGAAAAAGAAAATGGAAGGATAGTAACAGTTATATTCGATGGGTTCTAGTTCGTAGCCGAAATAGAAATTAAAACTAAAACTAAAACTAAATGGTTGTATGGATGTTGATCTCATCATGTAGTAGTTTGAGTTTGAGAGGGTGGTGTTTGTTCAATCACAAACATAAGTTAGTACGTAGAAAGAAAGTGTGAGGTTTTCTGATTGATCAAACTTATATCTATCTATGTAATACAACTATAATAATAAGATAAAACTAATAGTATTTAATAATAATTAATAAATATAATAATAATATAATATTACTCATATAATTCAATTGTGTGATTGAATTAATTAAAAACAGTAGGTGAAATAATCAAAAATAGTACGCAGCCTTTTGATTTGGTTAATTATGCTGACAGTTTTCATGGACTGTGTATCGTCTACTATTTGAAATCAGTGGCGGATAAAAGTCTTCAGAAAAATGCCAAATTTTTAAATTAAATTCCTTTATTTATTTCAGTCATTATGGTATAAAATTTGATCATTAATTTATTAAATAAAAATTACATCATCTGTCCCTCTCAATTCTGGGTAAAATATAAAAAGTCTTAAAATTTAATAACTAGATTCTAAATACATTTTTTTAGTAAGCCTAAAATTTATAGAACTCATTTTCGGATCACCGTTTATTTTAAAATAATATAAGTTTGAATTTAACTCGCTTAATATTAATCGGAACATCAAACGAGTATTACAATCATTTAATTTTTAATATACTTTATTTATATATAGAGATATATTTTAAATAATAATTATTATAATATTCTATTTTTATTTTATTAATTTTTAATAACGACAACATATAATACTTCAAATTATATTTCAAGTTATTATTTATATATACACACACACATATCTATTTACAATTAATTGTTCGTGAATCGTCGAGAGCAGTCGAAGGTCAATTGAATATATGAAATAGTTAAAACTTTTTGAGATTCAATTATATAGACTATGCTTATCATGTCGAAACCATATAAAATTAAGTTTAATTTTGGTTGGAAATTTTCGGGTCGTCACAGTACCTACCCGTTAAAGAAATTTCGTCCCGAAATTTGAGTAAGGTGGTCATGGTTAACAATAAATATGTTTTCATGACGAATATGAGTTGATAAATAGAGTTTTATCCTCATTGAGTAAATAGGGATAAAACAATTCGATTATTCGAAGAGTAAGGATGAAGCTATCACAAAAGATTGAAATAGAAAAAGTAAAGATTCATCAATAACGCGTATATTGCATCAACGAGTTATGAAGTATTAACTCATTCTTCTGAAGAATTTATATAAATATTTTATATATATATGAATTCGGAAACCAAAATAAATCTTTTCGTACTAAGCTATTAAGTATGAATTGAAAAAGGGTAGATACTACTCGTTTAAATTCATACTACAAATATGCAATGATGTACGTCCTTCGTCAGCAACTTAATCATCATTAACTACAATCCCTGTTTCAATTCAATGAATTTCGTTTTATAATAAACCAAGTGTATTATTCAATAATATGTTTGATTTTACACTTTCATCTTCAATGTACTCGAAGCTTACTGGGAAACAACATTCATATCTTGCGAAGTTAGCAAGAGTTCAATGAGTATCAGCATGATTCACTAAGGAAATATATATAAGAATAAATAATGAAGTATTGATCCATAACTTCATTAATATTCTTTGAAGAATATGTGGTTCCTAATCGTTTTAGAGATTACTTATTCTAGCTCAAACCGAAAATCAAATGAGTCTAATATTATATTGACTTATTAAATTCATGATTACATCCGAAGAAGATATATATGTACATATATTTTCATAAAGATTGTAATAAAATTCTCTGGTACAAAACATTACTTGTGAAATTTTTTTTTAACGGGTAGGCAATATTCGAGAGATATATAAATTCACAATTAATATGATTATATTCTTCGACTCTGATTCAACAATCATCAACTATACTCACTACCTTCACAATAATATACATTCTTTCATAGAAATCAAAACAACCATTCTCATCCAAATTTGATTACGACAAAACGAAATCCAAGTCAAGACTTAACAGAAGACATCACTCTTAGGACTCTTACATCTTTCAAAACTATACTTTGACTTCAAAACTATGCTAGAACATCATTCGATTTTTGAAACCCAGAAAAATATTTGTATCATTCAAAGTCCTAAAACATCATATGTATATTAACAATTACAATCTATGATCAAACCCTTCGAAATTCCTGAAGACACTTCAAATAATGGACAATCGAGATGATGATCCAACCACACATTACCCGCAGTCTTGCACCTGAAAAGCTCTCGAAACCAAGGACATAATTTAACACGTATCCGCGTTAAATCTTTTAGCATTTATTAGCAAAAATAACTTTGCGATTCCTTTTCAAAATAGCAAATTTTGTCATAGTTTCAGCAAGTCAACCTCGACTTTCCATTCGAAGTAGCCTTATTATAACCTATAATACATACGATTACCCTTTTGTTACCAGGGAACCTTTTATATTCCACGACATTATCAGCAGATGTACCAGCAACTCGTTACCCCTTTGGCGGAATCAACAATTGGTATTTTGAAATCTCGCAGCATTTCTATTTCGGCAGTTATATATATATATATATATACAACGTCTATCCACAAGAATTACATATTTCAAATGTGAAGTTTCTGAAAAATGCTCCAGTCTACGAATTAGTGCTATTAAGTTTTGGAAAAGACTGATAAAGTGGTAAAGACAGTAGACAACAATTACGGTCAGAAGTTTGACAATAAAGAATAATAGATTGGAAAAGCTCGAACGAAAAATTTGGTACTGGAAAACGGATTGAGCAAAGTATAAAGGAGGTCGTGGACAAATCACAATGACGAAATCTACCTTCAAAGGATTCAAATGATTCAGTGTCTGCTGAAACCGTTAGTAAGAACCTTACTCCTTATTCTAAACCTTCACAGACAGATTTTCCGCGTCATTCCCTGATCTTAGATATTCTAAGATATCATCGTATTTTTTATTATAAATATCTCCGATATTCCTGAAGATATATTCCCAACTATCCTCATCAAAAATCATTTATCTCTTCACAATATTTGCATTACAACATAAAAGAAACTGTGTTAGTTTCTAAATTCTGAAAAATTCGAGTTTAAAATATGAATGTTTTGAAGTAGTGTTGGAAACTAAAGCATGAATTAGTATAATATAATGACACTTGATCAACGTGATTATATTACAGTAATTCACTCTGAGTTTCTAAATGGAACATAATGATTCACAGATCATAACGTCATCATGTGCCATGTTACACAACTCTTACATTCTACCCAATCTCCAAACATATTAAGAACATATCTCCTTGATAATTCTATCTTTTCGGACATTCTGGTAACTTAGCAAATCAAGATCGTGCAATTACTATTTCCTTCTTAGAACATTAACTATGTTTATTTCAAAATCCATACCTACGAATTCCGGACCATTATTCGCTTGACTCGAAGTCGGGAAGAGGAAACAGAAGTATGGAACTGTTGAATATAAAAGAAAATATAAAGCTCAACAACAACAAATAAATTACAAACCGTGTATATCAATACGTATTGCAACGTAAAGGCACGGGAGAATTAACAATACTATAACCCCAAGGTAATAGTAAAAATAAATAAAATCCTTCGGAGGTAGATGAAAAAGAAGAATTACAGAGATGAAAGTTAAGAGTATATCCAGGATCAGTACTGGATGAAGCATACTGATAAATGTTTTAAAGTATGAATTGAGGGAGGAAGAATAGAAGGTATGAGTTGTAAGGAAATGAAGGGAGGTGGATTTATAGTAAAAGATCTGACAGAGCAATCAAAATAGATGATCGCATTTAAAGCGGATTCTAATTTCCTTGATTATCGAAGAATCAAATCTCATTATGAATATTTTACTCCAAATCTCTTGAACTTGGAAATCAATCCTATCTACGTCAAAAGATATGACGAATCTATACCTACTCATTTCACCCTTTGGTGATAGCCTCACTCGTACTCTTCAAAAAAATCAAATTGCTTTATCAATATTACTTGATGATAATAAAACTCTAATTTCCAACTCGTATACGTCATGAAAACATACTTATTGTCAGCCATGACCATCCCATTCAAATTTCGAGACGAAATTTATTTAACGGGTAGGTACTGTAACGACCCAGATTTTTACAATCGTTTTATACTTATGAGATTAATATTTACATAAATTAAACCTTACCAATATGATAAGCAATCCAAATTGTTGAGACTTGTGTTTTTGAAAAGAGTTTTACACAACGTTTGACATTCCAATTTGACCGATGATATCACGAACTATATAACATACGATAATTATATGTTTGTGTATATATATGTATTTATATATATTTAACATGATCTAAGGATGGTTTAACATCTCATTATGTACTAATGACAATGAGTTATAAGTATATTTTGAAACTACTAACTTAAGTTTTCAAAACGATAACTATACATAACATTCTTTGATATATATACTTATAACCTATAATGCTTATACATGTATTGTATATATAATGTATTTAATCACTTTTTAAGGACTTAAATACATAAAACAATATAAGTATATTCACAAAATATAGTTATATTTGAATTCTCATTCCGTTTCCTCAAGATTTCTATACGTATATCTAGGGTATATGTACCCGTATCATACCCAGCTTCTATATGTATTTACTATTGGTACATACACATCAAATCAATATACTAATCAACATTATTACTGCCCTAGATATGAGGTAACTAGGATTTGTCAAGTAGCATGAATTATTAGTAAGAAAACAAAATTAGGAATCCTTTTCTTTCTTTATAAACTAAAAATGTTTTTATGAATGAACACCATTTCTTCACTCCATTTTCTCATACCTACACCCTCATTTCTCTCTCAAAATACTCCTAACTTCATACTTGATCATCACCAAGCATTTTCCCCATCATTTAGCTTCAATTACAAGCCTTAAACACCATAAGAAAACTCTTTCAAGAACATATCAAAATAACCACCCATTTGAAGAAGTATACTTCCAACCTTTTGATCTAACTCCACCACTATTTGATTCCAAGATTTTTTCTTATCTCTTACAGTAACTTTGTCCAAGTAACTTGAGGTAGTAACCTTGTTCATAATCTTGTTCGATTCATAATTATATAGCTATCTTATTTTATGTTGTAAAATTTTAACAACAAGAACATAGTTTGAATGATTTCAAACTTATTTGCAAACTAAATAGATCCTTCTAACTTAACTTTTAAAACACTTCAAGACCTGTAATATATCATAATGATATGCTAACTTAACAAGATATAACTTGGTTTTACAAAGAACACCTTAAAAACTGAATCTACGTCGTCGGAGTGCAACCGGGGGCTGTTTTGGGTTGGATAATTAAAAACCATCTTGAACTTTGAATTGAAAGTTTATGTTCTGGAAAAATGATATTTCTTATGAATATGTTAACACATAAAAATTTCATGGTTTAACTCAAAGTGTAAGTATTTTTAGAAAAATGATCATTAAATGTTGTTTTTATGATGGAAAATGATCACTTTCACAAGTTTTACCAAAGTTTGACCTATAACCTGTGATTTCAAATACAAACTAAGGTATTTTCAGTTCATATTCTTAAAATTTGACTCGATCCAAGGAAGTGGCAAGTCGAACCAACAAAAACGGAGTTGTAATGAAGAAACTACGACTAAAACAAGATTGGATATCCGAAGCTAGTTTAGCTACGAAAATATTTGGAGATAAAGTAAATTAATCATATCTTTTCTAATTAATATGATATTTTATATATAATTACTTATGATTTGATTTTATATATTTCAGGACCACCCGTAAACAACACGAGAAGATTAATCATAAGACCTCATGATTGTACGCAACACGTCATTTGACAACACGGTACTTTATGTACGCAACACGTCATTTGACAACATGGTACCATGGGTCGAGATTAATTCTGATCAATACGAATACGATGGGGTCTTTATTTATTTTATTGAGCAACTAATTGCGGACCACTAACATCGGACTGCTAACTACGGACTAAGAAAATATTAAAAGTATTATAAGTATATATATATATGTAACGATTACTTGAAAAGAAAATATGTTGATATATTATATATATATGGTTAGGTTCGTGATATCTATCGGAGACCAAGTCGAGTTAAATACCTTCAAGGCAAAAGTGAGTATATAGTCCCACTTTTAAACTCTAAATATTTCGGGATGAGAATACATGCATTTTATGATTTACGTTATGGACACAAGTGATAAAAAAATATATTCTACGTTGAGTTGTACCACTGGCATACTTCCCTGTAGCTTGGTAACTATTATTTACATGTGGTATTGTAAACGCGAATCCTGTTGATAGATCTATTGGGCCTGACAACCCCAACCGGACTGGACGACCAGTATTCAACGGTTACACAGTACTTCGTTTCGGTGACTACACTTGGTACAGTGTAGTGAGATTTCATAATAAAGGGAATATGCGACGTTGATTAAATGTTAAGTATGGTTATCAAGTGCTCAACCACTTAGAATATTTTTATTAAAACGTTTATGTATATGAAATCTTGTGGTCTATATTTATAACGCTGCTAGCATTAAACCTATATCTCACCAACTTTATGTTGACGTTTAAAGCATGTTTATTCTCAGGTTCCTAGAAGTCTTCCGCTGTTTGAATATATGTTAGAGAAACCATGTGCATGGAGTCATACATGTTTTATTCGAGGAAGCATTGCATTCACAAAATCATCACCGTGTATTTATTTTGACTGCATTGTCAACGGAAGTATTCTTGTAAACTGTTATTTACGGTAATTGTCTATATGTAGAAATCATCAGATGTCGAAAACATTGAATTTTAAACATTCATTTATGGTATATCTTTTCAAAAGAATGCAATGTTTATAAAACGTATCATATAGAGGTCAAATGCTTCGCGATGTAATCATATGTTATTGTATTCGTCCCTATGGATTGGGTCGGGTCGTTTCAGCGTATGTGTTGGAAGACCCTATTCCCGATCAACCCGACGAGGATGATACGGAAGGCATGGCTTATTGGGATAAGTATTTCACCGATTCGGTGCAAGTCTCTTGCCTTATGCTTGGGACTATGATACTCGAACTCTAAAAGGACTTCGAGCATCATAGTGCATATGACATGATCACACAATTGAAGGAGATGTTCCTTCAACAAGCTCGTGTCGAGCTCTTCGAAATGGTTCGAGTGCTTCATGCATGTCGGATGGACGAATCCCAATCCGTTTCATCTTATGTCCTTAAGATGAAAATCCTAATTGATCAAGCGAACCGTCTAAACTGCAACGTGTCTAATGAATTAGCCACGGACCTTATCCTTAATTCCTTGTCAAAGAGGTTTGACACATTTGTAATGAATTAAAATATGAATGGTTGGGAGAAGAGCATTGGCGAATTACATACCATGCTTAAGATGGCCGAAACAAGCATGGGTAAAAGGGGTTCACCCATGTTTATGATCAATGAAGGCGGGTCCAAAACCAATAACACTTCTAAGCCAAATGTGGCTAAGAGGAAATGACCCACCTACCAAGGCAAGGGCAAGGGAAAGGGGAAGATGGTTACCCCAACCAACAATAACAAGAAGCAAAAGGTTACCGATAAAGCTAACCCCAAGGAAGATCCGTGCTTTGGTTGCGGTGAAATGGGTCACTGGAAACGCAACTGCCCGGTCTACCTAAAGGAGTTGAAAGAAAAGAGGGATGCAGGGCAAACCTCAGGTAATGTATATATGGTATACATTGAGCTTAGTATTACTTCTTCTAATACATGGGTATTAGACACAGGATGTGGAACTCATATTTGCAATTCTTTGCAGGGGTTCAAAAGAAGTAATCAAGATGCGGGAACAACAAGTCTCTTCATGGGTAATGGAGCAAGGGTGGAAGTGAAAGCTCAAGGAGACTTTGTTTTAAAGCTTCCAAGTGGTTTGGAGCTTATTTTGAAAAATGTTTTGTATGCACCCGATTTATCTCGAAACATTATTTCTATTTCCCGTTTAAGACAATGTGGTTTTGATTTCAATTTTATTGATGATGATATTCATGTTTCTTTAGATAATGTGTTCTATTTTAAGGCTTCGCCTTTGAATGGTATTTATGAATTGGTTCATGATGACACATCATACAATAGCTCAATGTTTCATGCAAACACCAAGAAACTCAAAAGGGATTTGAGTGATTCCTACTTATGGCATTGTCGCCTTGGTCACATAAACAAGAATCGAATGCATACACTTCAAAAGAATGAACTTTTGAAATCAAATGAACTAGACTCGTTTGATGTATGTGAATCTTGTTTACAAGGCAAAATGACAAAAGCACCTTTCAAAGGGACCTATGAAAGGGCTAAAGACTTATTAGGATTAATACATTCGGATGTATGTGGACCTTTTAAGCTGATGACTAGGAAAGGTGAAAGATACTTCGTCACTTTCATTTATGAAAGGACCGCTACTAATCCATCCGGACGAAGTCCTTATCATTTAGTCCCATTGCGATGATCGACTCCAAGTGATGTCCTTAAAATGTGCAAATGCACAGCGGAAGACTTAATTCGTACCTGAGAATAACATGCTTTAAAACGTCAACATAAAGTTGGTGAGATATATAGGTTTGATGCTAGCAGCGTAATAACTATGGACCACAAGATTTCATATATTTAAACATAATACACTCGCAAGTGTATGTAAAAGTAGTTGAGCACTTGGTAACCATACTTAACATTTAAATCATCGCAGCATATTCTTAAATAATCGCTACACCGTACCAAGTGTAGTATACAGAAACGAAGTACTGTGCAACCGTTGAAAACTGGTCGTCCAGCCCGGTTGGGGTTGTCAGGCCCGATAGATCTATCAACAAGATTTGCGTTTACATTCCTCATGTAAATATTAGCTACCAAGTATAAAGGAATATGCCATGGTACAACTCAACGTAGAATTTATTTTTGATCACTTGTGTCCATAACGTAAATCATAAAATGCATGTATTCTCATCCCAAAATATTTAAAGTTTAAAAGGGGACTATATACTCACCGTACTGTATTTTGTAGTAAAAATACATATAACATCATTGAACAAGTATAGGGTTGGCCTTGGATTCACGAACCTATATTATTTGTATTTTTATTAATATACATAGTTGAAATCAAACAAATATATATATAAATTTATTAATCTCTTTACATTAATAATATATATATATATGTTTCATTTATTCCATTTTATTATATAAAGATAGTAATTTTCGTTATGTTATATGTATATTAAATATATTTTTAATATATATATCAGTTGTATATTATAATAGTGGTTATAATAGTATCAAAAATAATATTAATAGTGGTAAGAATGATAATCATGATAATACTTAATGTTACTAATAACATATATTAAAGTTAATAATTTTGTTAATAATAATATTAATGATAGTTTTTAATTATAAATCTCATAATGATAATATCAATAGTTTTTGACAAACCGTATAATTTAATAATAATAGTAGTGAATATAATAATTTTCGATATTAGTATTTAATAATTGATAATTATAACAGTCTTAATTATAATATTATTCTTAATAATAATACTTTTATTAATAAAGCTTTCCTAATTGTTTTTAATATTAATATTAATGATAATGATAATAGTAATAATTCTAAAAGTAACACTTTTATTACTAAAGCTATTAATGATAATAATTCTAATAATTCTAATACTAATAACAATAATAATAATAAAAATAAAAATCAAATTATACCTTAGAAATACTAAAAAGAGATAAACTGCATGGGAAGGGACTCGAACCCACGACCTCTTGTAACCCAAGAACACACTCAAACCATCTATCTGACTTCTGAAATGTCCCGTTCTTATTGATTAAAAACGTTCCATATTAATTGATTTCGTTGCGAGGTTTTGACCTCTATATGAGACGTTTTTCAAAGACTGCATTCATTTTTAAAACAAACCATAACCTTTATTTCATAAATAAAGGTTTAAAAAGCTTTACGTAGATTATCAAATAATGATAATCTAAAATATCCTGTTTACACACGACCATTACATAATGGTTTACAATACAAATATGTTACATCGAAATCAGTTTCTTGAATGCAGTTTTTACACAATATCATACAAACATGGACTCCAAATCTTGTCCTTATTTTAGTATGCAACAGCGGAAGCTCTTAATATTCACCTGAGAATAAACATGCTTTAAACGTCAACAAAAATGTTGGTGAGTTATAGGTTTAACCTATATATATCAAATCGTAACAATAGACCACAAGATTTCATATTTCAATACACATCCCATACATAGAGATAAAAATCATTCATATGGTGAACACCTGGTAACCGACAATAACAAGATGCATATATAAGAATATCCCCATCATTCCGGGACACCCTTCGGATATGATATAAATTTCAAAGTACTAAAGCATCCGGTACTTTGGATGGGGTTTGTTAGGCCCAATAGATCTATCTTTAGGATTCGCGTCAATTAGGGTGTCTGTTCCCTAATTCTTAGATTACCAGACTTAATAAAAAGGGGCATATTCGATTTCGATAATTCAACCATAGAATGTAGTTTCACGTACTTGTGTCTATTTTGTAAATCATTTATAAAACCTGAATGCATTCTCATCCCAAAAATATTAGATTTTAAAAGTGGGACTATAACTCACTTTCACAGATTTTTACTTCGTCGGGAAGTAAGACTTGGCCACTGTTGATTCACGAACCTATAACAATATATACATATATATTAAAGTATGTTCAAAATATATTTACAACACTTTTAATATATTTTGATGTCTTAAGTTTATTAAGTCAGTTGTCCTCGTTAGTAACCTATAATTAGTTGTCCACAGTTAGATGTACAGAAATAAATCGATAAATATTATCTTGAATCAATCCACGACCCAGTGTATACGTATCTCAGTATTGATCACAACTCAAACTATATATATTTTGGAATCAACCTCAACCCTGTATAGCTAACTCCAACATTCACATATAGAGTGTCTATGGTTGTTCCGAAATATATATAGATGTGTCGACATGATAGGTCGAAACATTGTATACGTGTCTATGGTATCTCAAGATTACATAATATACAATACAAGTTGATTAAGTTATGGTTGGAATAGATTTGTTACCAATTTTCACGTAGCTAAAATGAGAAAAATTATCCAATCTTGTTTTACCCATAACTTCTTCATTTTAAATCTGTTTTGAGTGAATCTAATTGCTATGATTTCATATTGAACTCTATTTTATGAATCTAAACAGAAAAAGTATAGGTTTATAGTCGGAAAAATAAGTTACAAGTCGTTTTTGTAAAGGTAGTCATTTCAGTCGAAAGAACGACGTCTAGATGACCATTTTAGAAAACATACTTCCACTTTGAGTTTAACCATAATTTTTGGATATAGTTTCATGTTCATAATAAAAATCATTTTCTCAGAATAACAACTTTTAAATCAAAGTTTATCATAGTTTTTAATTAACTAACCCAAAACAGCCCGCGGTGTTACTACGACGGCGTAAATCCGGTTTTACGGTGTTTTTCGTGTTTCCAGGTTTTAAATCATTAAGTTAGCATATCATATAGATATAAAACATGTGTTTAGTTGATTTTAAAAGTCAAGTTAGAAGGATTAACTTTTGTTTGCGAACAAGTTTAGAATTAACTAAACTATGTTCTAGTGATTACAAGTTTAAACCTTCGAATAAGATAGCTTTATATGTATGAATAGAATGATGTTATGAACATCATTACTACCTTAATTTCCTTGGATAAACCTACTGGAAAAGAGAAAAATGGATCTAGCTTCAATGGATCCTTGGATGGCTCGAAGTTCTTGAAGCAGAATCATGACACTAAAACAAGTTCAAGTAAGATCATCACTTGAAATAAGATTGTTATAGTTATAGAAATTGAACCAAAGTTTGAATATGATTATTACCTTGTATTAGAATGATAACCTACTGTAAGAAACAAAGATTTCTTGAGGTTGGATGATCACCTTACAAGATTGGAAGTGAGCTAGCAAACTTGAAAGTATTCTTGATTTTATGAAACTAGAACTTTTGGAATTTATGAAGAACACTTAGAACTTGAAGATAGAACTTGAGAGAGATCAATTAGATGAAGAAAATTGAAGAATGAAAGTGTTTGTAGGTGTTTTTGGTCGTTGGTGTATGGATTAGATATAAAGGATATGTAATTTTGTTTTCATGTAAATAAGTCATGAATGATTACTCATATTTTTGTAATTTTATGAGATATTTCATGCTAGTTGCCAAATGATGGTTCCCACATGTGTTAGGTGACTCACATGGGCTGCTAAGAGCTGATCATTGGAGTGTATATACCAATAGTACATACATCTAAAAGCTGTGTATTGTACGAGTACGAATACGGGTGCATACGAGTAGAATTGTTGATGAAACTGAACGAGGATGTAATTGTAAGCATTTTTGTTAAGTAGAAGTATTTTGATAAGTGTATTGAAGTCTTTCAAAAGTGTATAAATACATATTAAAACACTACATGTATATACATTTTAACTGAGTCGTTAAGTCATCGTTAGTCGTTACATGTAAGTGTTGTTTTGAAACCTTTAGGTTAACGATCTTGTTAAATGTTGTTAACCCAATGTTTATAATATCAAATGAGATTTTAAATTATTATATTATCATGATATTATCATGTATGAATATCTCTTAATATGATATATATACATTAAATGTCTTTACAACGATAATCGTTACATATATGTCTCGTTTAAAAATCATTAAGTTAGTAGTCTTGTTTTTACATATGTAGTTTATTGTTAATATACTTTATGATATGTTTTCTTATCATAGTATCATGTTAACTATATATATATATATCCATATATATGTCATCATATAGTTTTTACAAGTTTTAACGTTCGTGAATCACCGATCAACTTGGGTGGTCAATTGTCTATATGAAACATATTTCAATTAATCAAGTCTTAACAAGTTTGATTGCTTAACATGTTGGAAACATTTAATCATGTAAATATCAATCTCAATTAATATATATAAACATGGAAAAGTTCGGGTCACTACAGTACCTACCCGTTAAATAAATTTCGTCCCGAAATTTTAAGCTGTTGAAGGTGTTGACGAATCTTCTGGAAATAGATGCGGGTATTTCTTCTTCATCTGATCTTCACGCTCCCAGGTGAACTCGAGTCCTCTACGAGCATTCCATCGAACCTTAACAATTGGTATCTTGTTTTGCTTAAGTCTTTTAACCTCACGATCCATTATTTCGACGGGTTCTTCGATGAATTGAAGTTTTTCGTTGATTTGGATTTCATCTAACGGAATAGTGAGATCTTCTTTAGCAAAACATTTCTTTAAATTCGATACGTGGAAAGTGTTATGTACAGCCGCGAGTTGTTGAGGTAACTCTAGTCGGTAAGCTACTGGTCCGACACGATCAATAATCTTGAATGGTCCAATATACCTTGGATTTAATTTCCCTCGTTTACCAAATCGAACAACGCCTTTCCAAGGTGCAACTTTAAGCATGACCATCTCTCCAATTTCAAATTCTATATCTTTTCTTTTAATGTCAGCGTAGCTCTTTTGTCGACTTTGGGCGGTTTTCAACCGTTGTTGAATTTGGATGATCTTCTCGGTAGTTTCTTGTATAATCTCCGGACCCGTAATCTGTCTATCCCCCACTTCACTCCAACAAATCGGAGACCTGCACTTTCTACCATAAAGTGCTTCAAACGGCGCCATCTCAATGCTTGAATGGTAGCTGTTGTTGTAGGAAAATTCTGCTAGCGGTAGATGTCGATCCCAACTGTTTCCGAAATCAATAACACATGCTCGTAGCATGTCTTCAAGCGTTTGTATCGTCCTTTCGCTCTGCCCATCAGTTTGTGGATGATAGGCAGTACTCATGTCTAGACGAGTTCCTAATGCTTGCTGTAATGTCTGCCAGAATCTTGAAATAAATCTGCCATCCCTATCAGAGATAATAGAGATTGGTATTCCATGTCTGGAGACGACTTCCTTCAAATACAGTCGTGCTAACTTCTCCATCTTGTCATCTTCTCTTATTGGTAGGAAGTGTGCTGATTTGGTGAGACGATCAACTATTACCCAAATAGTATCAAAACCACTTGCAGTCCTTGGCAATTTAGTGATGAAATCCATGGTAATGTTTTCCCATTTCCATTCCGGGATTTCGGGTTGTTGAAGTAGACCTGATGGTTTCTGATGCTCAGCTTTGACCTTAGAACACGTCAAATATTCTCCTACGTATTTAGCAACATCGGCTTTCATACCCGGCCACCAAAAATGTTTCTTGAGATCCTTGTACATCTTCCCCGTTCCAGGATGTATTGAGTATCTGGTTTTATGAGCTTCTCTAAGTACCATTTCTCTCATATCTCCAAATTTTGGTACCCAAATCCTTTCAGCCCTATACCGGGTTCCGTCTTCCCGAATATTAAGATGCTTCTCCGATCCTTTGGGTATTTCATCCTTTAAATTTCCCTCTTTTAAAACTCCTTGTTGCGCCTCCTTTATTTGAGTAGTAATGTTATTATGAATCATTATATTCATAGATTTTACTCGAATGGGTTCTCTGTCCTTCCTGCTTAAGGCATCGGCTACCACATTTGCCTTCCCCGGGTGGTAACGAATCTCAAAGTCGTAATCATTCAATAATTCAATCCACCTACGCTGCCTCATATTCAGTTGTTTCTGATTAAATATGTGTTGAAGACTTTTGTGGTCGGTATATATAATACTTTTGACCCCATATAAGTAGTGCCTCCAAGTCTTTAATGCAAAAACAACCGCGCCTAATTCCAAATCATGCGTCGTATAATTTTATTCGTGAATCTTCAATTGTCTAGACGCATAAGCAATCACCTTCGTTCGTTGCATTAATACACAACCGAGACCTTGCTTTGATGCATCACAATAAATCACAAAATCATCATTCCCTTCAGGCAATGACAATATAGGTGCCGTAGTTAGCTTTTTCTTCAATAACTGAAACGCTTTCTCTTGTTCATCATTCCATTCAAATTTCTTCCCTTTATGCGTTAATGCAGTCAAGGGTTTTGCTATTCTGGAAAAGTCTTGGATGAACCTTCTGTAGTAACCAGCTAGTCCTAAAAACTGGCGTATGTGTTTCGGAGTTTTCGGGGTTTCCCACTTTTCAACAGTTTCTATCTTTGCCGGATCCACCTTAATACCTTCTTTGTTCACTATGTGACCGAGGAATTGAACTTCTTCCAACCAAAATGCACACTTTGAAAACTTAGCGTACAATTCTTCCTTCCTCAATACTTCTAACACCTTTCTCAAATGTTCACCGTGTTCTTGGTCATTCTTTGAGTAAATAAGTATGTCATCAATGAAAACAATGACAAACTTGTCAAGATATGGTCCACACACTCGGTTCATAAGGTCCATGAACACAGCTGGTGCATTAGTTAAACCAAACGGTATGACCATAAACTCGTAATGACCGTAACGTGTTCTGAAAGCAGTCTTTGGAATATCATCTTCTTTTACCCGCATTTGATGATACCCGGAACGTAAGTCAATCTTTGAATAAACAGACGAGCCTTGTAGTTGATCAAATAAGTCGTCGATTCTCGGTAGTGGGTAGCGGTTCTTGATGGTAAGTTTGTTCAACTCTCGGTAGTCGATACACAACCTGAATGTACCATCTTTCTTCTTGACAAACAAAACAGGAGCTCCCCACGGTGATGTGCTTGGTCGAATGAAACCACGCTCTAAAAGTTCTTGTAATTGGCTTTGAAGTTCTTTCACCTCGCTGGGTGCGAGTCTGTAAGGAGCACGAGCTATTGGTGCAGCTCCTGGTACAAGATCTATTTGAAATTCAACGGATCGATGTGGGGGTAATCCCGGTAATTCTTTCGGAAATACATCGGGAAATTCTTTTGCAATGGGAACATCATTGATGCTCTTTTCTTCAGTTTGTACTTTCTCGACGTGTGCTAGAACAGCATAGCAACCTTTTCTTATTAGTTTTTGTGCCTTCAAATTACTAATAAGATGTAGCTTCGTGTTGCCCTTTTCTCCGTACACCATTAAGGGTTTTCCTTTTTCTCGTATAATGCGAATTGCATTTTTGTAACAAACGATCTCCGCTTTCACTTCTTTCAACCAGTCCATACCGATTATCACATCAAAACTCCCTAACTCTACTGGTATCAAATCAATCTTAAATGTTTCGCTAACCAGTTTAATTTCTCGATTCCGACATATATTATCTGCTGAAATTAATTTACCATTTGCTAATTCGAGTAAAAATTTACTATCCAAAGGCGTCAATGGACAACTTAATTTAGCACAAAAATCTCTACTCATATAGCTTCTATCCGCACCCGAATCAAATAAAACGTAAGCAGATTTATTGTCAATAAGAAACGTACCCGTAACAAGCTCCGGGTCTTCCTGTGCCTCTACCGCATTAATATTGAAAACTCTTCCACGGCCTTGTCCATTCGTGTTCTCCTGGTTCGGGCAATTTCTAATAATGTGGCCTGGTTTTCCACATTTATAACAAACTACATTGGCATAACTTGCTCCGACACTACTTGCTCCGCCATTACTCGTTCCGACACCATTTGTTCCTTTCGTTCTATTAACCCCTGGTCCGTAGACCTCACACTTCGCCGCGCTATGACCATTTCTTTTACACTTGTTGCAAAATTTGGTGCAGAACCCCGAGTGATTCTTTTCACACCTTTGGCATAGCTGCTTCTGATTGTTGTTGTTGTTGCGGTTATTATTGTTGTTGGGATGATTGTTGTAGTTGCTGTTGTTGTTGTTGTTGTTGTTGGGCCGTTTGTTGTAGTTGCGATTGATGTTGCGATTGTTGGGATAATTGTTGCGATTATTGTTGTAATTGCTGTTGTTGTTGTATTGGTGATTCTTATCACCGTTTTCCTCCCACTTTCTTTTGACTTGCTTCACATTGGCCTCTTCAGCAGTCTGTTCTTTAATTCTTTCTTCAATCTGGTTCACTAGTTTGTGAGCCATTCTACATGCCTGTTGTATGGAGGCGGGCTCGTGTGAACTTATATCTTCTTGGATTCTTTCCGGCAATCCTTTCACAAACGCGTCGATATTCTCTTCCTCATCTTCGAATGCTCCCGGACACAATAGGCACAATTCTGTGAATCATCTTTCGTACGTGGTAATATCAAATTCTTGGGTTCGTAACCCTCTAAGTTCTGTCTTGAGCTTATTGACCTCGGTTCTGGGACGGTACTTCTCGTTCATCAAGTGCTTGAATGCTGACCACGGTAGTGCGTACGCATCATCTTGTCCCACTTGCTCTAGATAGGTATTCCACCATGTTAACGCAGAACCTGTGAAGGTATGCGTAGCGTACTTCACTTTGTCCTCTTCAGTACACTTACTTATGGCAAACACCGATTCAACCTTCTCGGTCCACCGTTTCAATCCGATCGGTCCTTCGGTTCCATCAAATTCCAAAGGTTTGCAGGCAGTGAATTCTTTGTAGGTGCATCCTACACGATTTCCTGTACTGCTAGATCCAAGGTTATTGTTGGTATGTAGCGCAGCCTGTACTGTGGCTATGTTTGAAGCTAGAAAAGTACGGAATTCCTCTTCATTCATATTCACGGTGTGTCGAGTAGTCGGTGCCATTTCCTTCAAAATAGTTAAATGGAACAAGTTAATCATACAGAATATTAAGAGTAGTTAATAGTATTTCGTAGCATAATATGAACTCATTTATAAAAGCTTTTTCTTCATATTAGCGTTTTATAAGTTTAAATTCGGGTAGTACCTACCCGTTAAGTTCATGCTTAGTAGCTAATATACAATTCAACTACTACAATTCTATATGAAAAACTGATTGTAATAATATTTCGCGTTCAAACTTTTATACAATATTTTACAAACTTACAATACCGCTTATTTTACATAAAGCATGAAATATAGCACACAATAACTTTGATACAAGATAGTTGTGAAGACAATTCTAGCTAGTACACAAGTCATTCGGCAAAGGCAATAAAGACACGTAATTCATACGTCCAGAAACAAGTCATGCATTCTGGTTTTACTAGGACTACTTCCCATCCTTGGTCTTGTGCAACATAACCGTTATGGCCGTTGATAAGACAGCGTGTTGTAACGTCATCAAAGGGACGAGGGTTACGTAATGTCCAACAGTCCCGTAATAATCTAAAAATCTCATTTCTTACCCCAATTACCGACTCCGTCACTTGTGGAAACGTTTTGTTTAATAGTTGTAGCCCGATGTTCTTGTTCTCACTTTGGTGAGAAGCGAACATTACTAATCCGTAAGTATAACATGCTTCTTTATGTTGCATGTTAGCCGCTTTTTCTAAATCACGAAGTCCAATATTCGGATATATTGAGTCAAAATAATTTCTTAACCCGTTGCGTAAAATAGCATTTGGGTTCCCCGCAATATATGCGTCAAAGTAAACACATCGTAACTTATGGGTTTCCCAATGTGATATCCCCCATCTTTCAAACGAAAGTCTCTTATAAACCAAGACATTCTTGGAACGTTCTTCGAATGTCTTACAAACTGATCTCGCCTTAAATAGTTGTGCCGAAGAATTCTGGCCGACTCTAGACAAGATTTCATCAATCATGTCTCCGGGTAGGTCTCTTAAAATATTGGGTTGTCTATCCATTTTGTGTTTTTAAACTGTAAAATAGACAAGAGTTAGTTTCATAAAAAAATACTTATTAATACAAGCAATTTTTACATATATCATAAAGCATAAGAACACTATATTACATATATTACACCACACGAATACAACTATCTTATTCCGACTCGCTCGTTTCTTCTTCTTCGGTTTTGGTTCGTTTTGCCAAGTTTCTAGGGATATATGATGTTCCCCTAATACGAGCCGTCGTTGTCCACATTGGTTTAGAAAAACCTGGTGGTTTAGAGGTTCCCGGGTCATTGTTACAACTTAAGGACTTCGGGGGTTGACGATACATATAAAGTTCATCGGGGTTGGAATTAGATTTCTCTATTTTTATGCCCTTTCCCTTATTATTTTATTTTGCCTTTTTAAATTCAGTTGGGGTAATTTCTATAACATCATCGGAATTCTCGTCTGAATCCGATTCATCGAAGATTTGGTAATCCTCCCAATATTTTGCTTCCTTGGCGGAAACACCATTGACCATAATTAACTTTGGTCGGTTGGTTGAGGATTTTCTTTTACTTAACCGTTTTATTATTTCCCCCACCGGTTCTATTTCTTCATCCGGTTCCGATTCTTCTTCCGGTTCCGATTCTTCTTCCGATTCCGACTCTTCTTCCGGTTCCTCTTCGGGAACTTGTGAATCAGTCCACAAATCATTCCAATTTACATTTGACTCTTCATTATTATTAGGTGAGTCAATGGGACTTGTTCTAGAGGTAGACATCTATCACATAATATCAAACACGTTAAGAGATTAATATATCACATAATATTCATATGTTAAAAATATATAGTTTCCAACAAAAATGTTAAGCAATCATTTTTAAAGAAAACACGGTCGAAGTCCAGACTCACTAATGCATCCTAACAAACTCGATAAGACACACTAATGCAAATTTTCTGGTTCTCTAAGACCAACGCTCGGATACCAACTGAATTGTCCCGTTCTTATTGATTAAAAACGTTCCATATTAATTGATTTCGTTGCGAGGTTTTGACCTCTATATGAGACGTTTTTCAAAGACTGCATTCATTTTTAAAACAAACCATAACCTTTATTTCATAAATAAAGGTTTAAAAAGCTTTACGTAGATTATCAAATAATGATAATCTAAAATATCCTGTTTACACACGACCATTACATAATGGTTTACAATACAAATATGTTACATCGAAATCAGTTTCTTGAATGCAGTTTTTACACAATATCATACAAACATGGACTCCAAATCTTGTCCTTATTTTAGTATGCAACAGCGGAAGCTCTTAATATTCACCTGAGAATAAACATGCTTTAAACGTCAACAAAAATGTTGGTGAGTTATAGGTTTAACCTATATATATCAAATCGTAACAATAGACCACAAGATTTCATATTTCAATACACATCCCATACATAGAGATAAAAATCATTCATATGGTGAACACCTGGTAACCGACAATAACAAGATGCATATATAAGAATATCCCCATCATTCCGGGACACCCTTCGGATATGATATAAATTTCGAAGTACTAAAGCATCCGGTACTTTGGATGGGGTTTGTTAGGCCCAATAGATCTATCTTTAGGATTCGCGTCAATTAGGGTGTCTGTTCCCTAATTCTTAGATTACCAGACTTAATAAAAAGGGGCATATTCGATTTCGATAATTCAACCATAGAATGTAGTTTCACGTACTTGTGTCTATTTTGTAAATCATTTATAAAACCTGCATGTATTCTCATCCCAAAAATATTAGATTTTAAAAGTGGGACTATAACTCACTTTCACAGATTTTTACTTCATCGGGAAGTAAGACTTGGCCACTGTTGATTCACGAACCTATAACAATATATACATATATATTAAAGTATGTTCAAAATATATTTACAACACTTTTAATATATTTTGATGTCTTAAGTTTATTAAGTCAGTTGTCCTCGTTAGTAACCTATAATTAGTTGTCCACAGTTAGATGTACAGAAATAAATCGATAAATATTATCTTGAATCAATCCACGACCCAGTGTATACGTATCTCAGTATTGATCACAACTCAAACTATATATATTTTGGAATCAACCTCAACCCTGTATAGCTAACTCCAACATTCACATATAGAGTGTCTATGGTTGTTCCGAAATATATATAGATGTGTCGACATGATAGGTCGAAACATTGTATACGTGTCTATGGTATCTCAAGATTACATAATATACAATACAAGTTGATTAAGTTATGGCTGGAATAGATTTGTTACCAATTTTCACGTAGCTAAAATGAGAAAAATTATCCAATCTTGTTTTACCCATAACTTCTTCATTTTAAATCCGTTTTGAGTGAATCAAATTGCTATGATTTCATATTGAACTCTATTTTATGAATATAAACAGAAAAAGTATAGGTTTATAGTCGGAAAAATAAGTTACAAGTCGTTTTTGTAAAGGTAGTCATTTCAGTCGAAAGAACGACGTCTAGATGACCATTTTAGAAAACATACTTCCACTTTGAGTTTAACCATAATTTTTGGATATAGTTTCATGTTCATAATAAAAATCATTTTCTCAGAATAACAACTTTTAAATCAAAGTTTATCATAGTTTTTAATTAACTAATCCAAAACAGCCCGCGGTGTTACTACGACGGCGTAAATCCGGTTTTACGGTGTTTTTCGTGTTTCCAGGTTTTAAATCATTAAGTTAGCATATCATATAGATATAGAACATGTGTTTAGTTTATTTTAAAAGTCAAGTTAGAAGGATTAACTTTTGTTTGCGAACAAGTTTAGAATTAACTAAACTATGTTCTAGTGATTACAAGTTTAAACCTTCGAATAAGATAGCTTTATATGTATGAATCGAATGATGTTATGAACATCATTACTACCTTAATTTCCTTGGATAAACCTACTGGAAAAGAGAAAAATGGATCTAGCTTCAATGGATCCTTGGATGGCTCGAAGTTCTTGAAGCAGAATCATGACACGAAAACAAGTTCAAGTAAGATCATCACTTGAAATAAGATTGTTATAGTTATAGAAATTGAACCAAAGTTTGAATATGATTATTACCTTGTATTAGAATGATAACCTACTATAAGAAACAAAGATTTCTTGAGGTTGGATGATCACCTTACAAGATTGGAAGTGAGCTAGCAAACTTGAAAGTATTCTTGATTTTATGAAACTAGAACTTTTGGAATTTATGAAGAACACTTAGAACTTGAAGATAGAACTTGAGAGAGATCAATTAGATGAAGAAAACTGAAGAATGAAAGTGTTTGTAGGTGTTTTTGGTCGTTGGTGTATGGATTAGATATAAAGGATATGTAATTTTGTTTTCATGTAAATAAGTCATGAATGATTACTCATATTTTTGTAATTTTATGAGATATTTCATGCTAGTTGCCAAATGATGGTTCCCACATGTGTTAGGTGACTCACATGGGCTGCTAAGAGCTGATCATTGGAGTGTATATACCAATAGTACATACATCTAAAAGCTGTGTATTGTACGAGTACGAATACGGGTGCATACGAGTAGAATTGTTGATGAAACTGAACGAGGATGTAATTGTAAGCATTTTTGTTAAGTAGAAGTATTTTGATAAGTGTATTGAAGTCTTTCAAAAGTGTATAAATACATATTAAAACACTACATGTATATACATTTTAACTGAGTCGTTAAGTCATCGTTAGTCGTTACATGTAAGTGTTGTTTTGAAACCTTTAGGTTAACGATCTTGTTAAATGTTGTTAACCCAATGTTTATAATATCAAATGAGATTTTAAATTATTATATTATCATGATATTATCATGTATGAATATCTCTTAATATGATATATATACATTAAATGTCTTTACAACGATAATCGTTACATATATGTCTCGTTTAAAAATCATTAAGTTAGTAGTCTTGTTTTTACATATGTAGTTCATTGTTAATATACTTTATGATATGTTTTCTTATCATAGTATCATGTTAACTATATATATATATATATCCATATATATGTCATCATATAGTTTTTACAAGTTTTAACGTTCGTGAATCACCGATCAACTTGGGTGGTCAATTGTCTATATGAAACATATTTCAATTAATCAAATCTTAACAAGTTTGATTGCTTAACATGTTGGAAACATTTAATCATGTAAATATCAATCTCAATTAATATATATAAACATGGAAAAGATAGGGTACCAGAATATATGTAGCTGTATATATTTTCTTTATCTGCATTTTATATATCTGCCCTTTTCTTTTGTTAATATATGTTAATCTTAAAATTTAACAAACATATTAATAATATTAATACTTTGAATAAATATAGATAAAATAATACTAATTATTAATAATAAAAATAATGATAATAATATGAAGATTTTAATAGTAACCAAAAATGATATTTTTAAAAAGTTTTGTTAGTAATAATTTTATAGAAATGATAACAATAATATTCTTAACAATAAAAATAATAAATTGTATTATCTTCTATTTATATTAATAATAATGATTTAATGATAATAGTAAAAATAATAACAATAATAATCTTATTATTCTATATATTACTTTACTTATTCAATTAAATGATTAAATTGTTTTATATCTTTTCAATTTATTATATATACTTATATTTTTATATATATATATATATATATATATATATATATATATATATATATATATATATATATATATATATATATATATATATATATATATACACACACAATAGTTCATGAATCGTCGAAACTAGTCAAAGGGTAACTGATTATCCGAATTTCAGACTTTCTAGACTCAACATTACAGATTTTTTTGCTTATCGTGTCGGAAACATATAAAGTTTAAAGTTTAAATTTGGTCGGAAATTTCCGGGTCGTTACAGTACCTACCCGTTAAAGAAATTTCGTCCCCGAAATTTGATAGAGGTCGTTATGGATATCAATAAGAATGTTTCCATGACGAATATTAGTTAATAATGGAGTTTTATCATTATTGAGAGATATAGATAAAACAATTCGATCATATGAAGCGTACGAGTGAAGCTATCACAAAAGAGTGAAATGAGTAAATATGAAATCATTTTAACCGATGATGTGGTTATGATTGATTTTCGGATTTTAAGGGATTTAAAGAAAATCTTACGTAATAAGATTTTGTTTTTCGGCGATCAGGATCTTCTTTGATTTAATGCGACAATCTGTTTCGATTTCTTTGTCGGATATTTCACTATAAATCCACCCCTTCGTTTTTCTTATTCTCTATACCTTCTATTCTTTCTCCCTCTACTTATTCCTTAATATATTCCATCCATTCCTGATTCTTGATATATTCTTAATTTTCACATCTATCATCCTTCTTTTTCATCTACTACTGGAAGAATCTATTTACTTCTACTATACTCTTGGGTTTATAGTGTTTCTAGTTCTCCCGTGTCTTTATATTGCTATATGCATTGATATACACGGTTTGTAGTTTCTGGGTGGTTGTTGGGTTTTATATCTTCCCTTATACTTCGATGTCCCTACTTTTGTCTTCCATAATCATTGTCATCCACAGTTAATACTCTCTCTTATTTGCTGCGATTTATACTCCAGTTTCTATTTCGGAGCTTCATTCTTTCGTTTCCTCTTCTTGAGATCAAACATCTCTTGTAATGGTCCGAAATTCACACATATGGATTTCGGAATGAACATAGCTAACGCTCTAAGAAAGAAATGGTAATGGGTCAATTTTGATTTGTCAAATTACCAGAATATCCTGGAAAAGACCGAATCATCAAGAAATATTTTCTTGATTATTTTTAGAAATTAGATAGAATGTAAGAGTCGTGTAACATGGCGCATGATGATGGTACTGTTGATCATCACATTCCATTAAAAACTCAACATGACTTACTGTAATATAATGACGTTGATCAAGTGTCATTATATTATACTAATTCATGCATCAGTTCCCAACACTACTTCAAAACATTCATATTTTAAACTCGAAGGTTTCAGAATTTAGAACTAAAATAGTTTCTTTTATGATGTAGTATAGATAGAGCGGAGAGATAATTAATATCGGACAAGAGTATTTTGAAGATATCTTTAGAAGTATTGAAGATATTTTCAATGAAAGATACGATAATATCTTGAAATTTCTAATATCGAAGGATGATGATGAAGATTTACCCGTAAGGGTTTAGATTCAGAAGCAAGGTGTTCGCTAAAGATTTCATTAGATACAGAATCATCTGGATTTTTTGAATATAGGGTTTTATCCTTGTATTTGTTCTTTGTTTCCTTCATGGTGTGCTCAATTCGATTTTCAGTATCAAATTTTCTATCGAGTGTTCCTAACACTTCCTTCTTTATTATCAACTTTTGACCATTAAGACCATCTACAACATGCTGCTTCATCAGCATTCTCAAAGTTAACGGATCTGGGTCATCGGTTATCAAACCGAGGTGGTTTCAGAAAAATTGTGTTTTTAGATGATTAAACGCTGATGATAACATGGTAGAATATGAAAGGTTCCCCGGTAACGATAAGGAAAGCCAATCGAATATATCAAAGTTATAATAAGACTTATTCGAATGAAAGATCGAAGTTGTTCTGCTGGAGCTGTGACAAAATTGGCTACTTTGAAAAGGAATCGCAAGGTTGTTTTTGCTAATAAATGATAAAGAATTCGACTCGGTACGTGTGGAACTATGACTTTGGGTTCGAGAGTTTTTCAGGTGCATAAATATTTTCTTTCGTAGATGAAGTGTGGTTGGTTCATCCTCCCGATCGAGGTGTTTTCAAAAATTATGAAAAGATTTGAACGCGGATTGTAACTGTCGAGGTACAAATGAGGTTTAAGATGAAATCAAGTGGCAAACTTGAAGAATTGTTTAGTTTCATATGTTATAATCAATATTTTAATTCATTTTGATTGTCCAAAGTTAGCAGTCCAATAGTCCAATTGTCCAATGGTTCATATACAGTTATATATAATATTCGAATAAATTAATACGTATCGTGACCCGTGTACCGGTCTTAGTATTGATCACAACTCAAACCATATATATATTTTGGAATCAACCTCAACCCTGTATAGCCAACTCCAACATTCACATATAGAGTGTCTATGGTTGTTCTGAAATATATATATAGATGGGTCGATATGATAGGTCGAAACCTTGTATACGTGTCCCGTTATTTAAAGTGCGTAAACTAAATAAATATATATCATGACCCGTGTACAACGTATTGTCTCAGAATTAATCCGACGTATTGTGTACATGTGTCCCGATTTAAAGTGCGTAAAAGTAAATAACAGAAATTAAATGACGATAAATAAAATTGCGAGAATGTAAATTGTAATACGGAATTAACAGTTAGCTGGGAACAGTTAGCTAGGAACAATTAGCGTGGAATCTTAACAAAATTCATCATAGTTAATTTGTTTGTTTCTAACACTTTTTATTTTGTCAAATGTTTTCTTCGTTATGCCACTTATTGGATTCTGATAGGTCAAAATCCAAATATGAAATTTGAATGAAAATGGTTATTCTGCGGTGAACGGATACGTATATCGGTGGTTGTAAGTAGGATAGTAAATGACCGTTGAATCAGATTCAAATAATGTACAGTGTAACTTATTAATGTGAAATCTAAATATTCCTCGGGTACTACCTACCCGTTAAAATATTTTCATCATTAACAGTTTGTTCGAAAGAATTTTCAATTACAATCTTTATGAAAATATACTTACATATATATTTTCTTCAGATGTAATCATGGATTTAATGAGTCAATAAGATATTAAACTCATTTGATTTATCGTTATTACTAGATTACATGATCTCTAAAACATTAGAGATTACATAATCGCCATGTCGAACGAAGATAAATGAGGTAAAACGATACGTAAAGTGAGGATAATCGATGTAGAACGATATGTAGAACGAGGATCATACTCGAAGTACAGATGGTGATATTGAGACGTGTGATGTCGATGTCCAAAATACAGATTGTGATGTTGAGGTTTACGACGCGGTTGTGTTTGGGGGTGATATGGGTACTGTTGGCGTTGATGATGGTGGTGCTGATTATGCTGCTGGTGCTGCTGCTGGTGTTTGTAACCTTCGCACCATGTTCTCCAATGCCGTCACGCGAGCGCGAAGTTCATTAACTTCTGCAAGTACACCGGGATGATTGACGGTTGAAGCGAGCGGATGAATAAGATTCGAAATATGGGATAGTATATAATCGTGACGAAATACTCTAGAAATAAGAGAGAAAATGGTGTCTCGAACAGATTCGCCGGTAAGTGCTTCAGGTTCATCGTCAAGAGGGCAATTTGGTGGATGGAAGGGATCTTCAATGTGAAATGATTTTCGAATATCGAATGATATTCTAACTATATAGAATATCTATATATAATACTAAAGATTTCGTAGACTACAGAGGAACCTTCGGCATATGTCAGGCAAGTCTACAGATGTGCTAAGATATGAATTATCAGATACGCTAAGATATGAATTTTGTCTATACACTATCGATGCACTAAATGCAGTAAGACGTGTCTAGACTTAAGAATGATAAGCAGGTATTTTCCTAAGGATGATAAGCAGTTGATTTCCGACTAGAAATGATAAGCAAAACTTTTGACATGTAGACAAGTCGAAGTCCAGACTCATTAATGCATCCTAACAACTACTAGTTAGACACACTAATGCAAGACCTGGTTCGCTAAGACCACCGCTCTGATACCAACTAAAAGGACCGCTACTAATCCATCCGGACGAAGTCCTTATCATTTGGTCCCATTGCGATGATCGACTCCAAGTAATGTCCTTAAAATGTGCAAATGCACAGCAGAAGACTTAATTCGTACCTGAGAATAACATGCTTTAAAACGTCAACATAAAGTTGGTGAGATATATAGGTTTGATGCTAGCAGCGTAATAACTATGGACCACAAGATTTCATATATTTAAACATAATACTTTCGCAAGTGTATGTAAAAGTAGTTGAGCACTTGGTAACCATACTTAACATTTAAATCATCGCAGCATATTCTTAAATAATCGCTACACCGTACCAAGTGTAGTATACAGAAACGAAGTACTATGCAACCGTTGAAAACTGGTCGTCCAGCCCGGTTGGGGTTGTCAGGCCCGATAGATCTATCAACAGGATTCGCGTTTACATTCCTCATGTAAATATTAGCTACCAAGTATAAAGAAATATGCCATGGTACAACTCAACGTAGAATTTATTTTTGATCACTTGTGTCCATAACGTAAATCATAAAATGCATGTATTCTCATCCCAAAATATTTAAAGTTTAAAAGGGGACTATATACTCACCGTACTGTATTTTGTAGTAAAAATACATATAACATCATTGAACAAGTATAGGGTTGGCCTTGGATTCACGAACCTATATTATTTGTATTTTTATTAATATACATAGTTGAAAACAAACAAATATATATATAAATTTATTAATCTCTTTACATTAATAATATATATATATATATATATATATATATATATATATATATATATATATATATATATATATATATATATATACATATATATATATATATGTTTCATTTATTCCATTTTGTTATATAAAGATAGTAATTTTTGTTATGTTATATGTATATTAAATATATTTTTAATATATATATCAGTTGTATATTATAATAGTGGTTATAATAGTATCAAAAATAATATTAATAGTGGTAAGAATGATAATCATGATAATACTTAATGTTACTAATAACATATATTAAAGTTAATAATTTTGTTAATAATAATATTAATGATAGTTTTTAATTATAAATCTCATAATGATAATATCAATAGTTTTTGACAAACCGTATAATTTAATAATAATAGTAGTGAATATAATAATTTTCGATATTAGTATTTAATAATTGATAATTATAACAGTCTTAATTATAATATTATTCTTAATAATAATACTTTTATTAATAAAGCTTTCCTAATTGTTTTTAATATTAATATTAATGATAATGATAATAGTAATAATTCTAAAAGTAACACTTTTATTACTAAAGCTATTAATGATAATAATTCTAATAATTCTAAT
Organism: Rutidosis leptorrhynchoides; assembly: GCF_046630445.1. Classification (NCBI taxonomy): domain Eukaryota; kingdom Viridiplantae; phylum Streptophyta; class Magnoliopsida; order Asterales; family Asteraceae; genus Rutidosis; species Rutidosis leptorrhynchoides. The sequence goes on along the minus strand of NC_092335.1, from coordinate 567,372,251 downwards.
ACTAATAACAATAATAATAATAAAAATAAAAATCAAATTATACCTTAGAAATACTAAAAAGAGATAAACTGCATGGGAAGGGACTCGAACCCACGACCTCTTGTAACCCAAGAACACACTCAAACCATCTATCTGACTTCGACTTTTCTGATTTATTCTCTCTTTTAATTTTTATAACCCGACTTATTTCTTGACTCCTCCTTCTTCTTTACTGAACCCAGACCGAACCAGAGTCATCCCAACCATAAATCGAATTTTCAAAGCAAGATTTAAGACTTTGCAATAATTAGAAAAACTAATAAATGTTGTAATTAATTAATAAAGAAAACTAAAAAAAATAATATCAATAGCAGTATACCTGCTGTTCGTCGAGACTCAAAAAAAAAATAAAAAATATAGATTCCGAATTTGACAAGGTTTTAGCCCAAACTTCCAACATGAAATTAGTTGTAATCTACTTCTAGAAACTCTTTGTGACTTCCATTAATTTTAACACATTCATATGAATCTGAATTTCATGATTAAACATACAGTTTGACTTTTTAGTAAAATACTTTGACTCACAAATTCATACTCGTTTTGAGGAATTGGGTCGTAAAAGTTTGCAGAGAGTTCGCTTAGATGATTCCTTTCAACTCTGTATTTTTAGATTTTGGAATAAGACTCAGGATTAATTTTTCAATTAAAAGGTGTTGTACAGAGGTATCGACCTCTTTTCTCTCAGTTTCTGATCCTTTTATTTTTTTTTTCCGCAGCAGATAGTAGCAATGAGCATTTATATATTGATATGGTTTGGATTGATTGAAGCATAAATCACGGAAGAGGAGTCGCGAGCAAACAGGAGGGCAGGAACAAAACAAAAACGAAAAAAACCTGATAAAGATAGGGTACCAGAATATATGTAGCTGTATATATTTTCTTTATCTGTATTTTATATATCTGCCCTTTTCTTTTGTTAATATATGTTAATCTTAATATTTAAGAAACATATTAATAATATTAATACTTTGAATAAATACAGATAAAATAATACTAATTATTAATAATAAAAATAATGATAATAATATGAAGATTTTAATAGTAACCAAAAATGATATTTTTAATAAGTTTTGTTAGTAATAATTTTATAGAAATGATAACAATAATATTCTTAACGATACAAATAATAAATTGTATTATCTTCTATTTATATTAATAATAATGATTTAATGATAATAGTAAAAATAATAACAATAATAATCTTATTATTCTATATATTACTTTACTTATTCAATTAAATGATTAAATTGTTTTATATCTTTTCAATTTATTATATATACTTATATATATATATATATATATATATATATATATATATATATATATATATATATATATATATATATATATATATATATATATATATATATATATATATATATATATATATATATATATTTATATTTATATTTATTTACACACAATAGTTCGTGAATCGTCAAAACTAGTCAAAGGGTAACTGATTATCCGAATTTCAGACTTTCTAGACTCAACATTACAGATTTTTTTGCTTATCGTGTCGGAAACATATAAAGTTTAAAGTTTAAATTTGGTCGGAAATTTCCGGGTCGTTACAATTGATGACTTCAGTCATTTCGGATATGTCTATTTATTAAGGTACAAGGACGAAACTTTTGAAGCATTCAAAGAATATCAAAACGAAGTACAAAATCAACTCAACAAGACAATCAAGGTACTTCGTACCGATAGAGGAGGTGAATACCTAAGCGATGCTTTCCAAGATCATCTTAAAAGTTGTGGGATTATCTCGCAACTCACTCCTCCTGGAACACCCCAACTTAATGGAGTTTCCGGAAGGAGGAACCGAACCCTAATGGATATGGTTCAATCTATGATGGCAAGAAGCTCATTACCTCTATCATTTTGGGGTTATTATCTATGCTCCGCGGCTCGTATTTTAAATATGGTCCCAACCAAGAAAGTGAAACGAACTCCTCATGAGATGTGGTTTGGAAAACCTCCATCTCTATCATACTTAAAGATATGGGGATGTGAAGCTTATCCTAAGCGTTACGTCCCTAATAAGTTGAATGCTCGATCCACGAAGTGTATCTTCATAGGATATCCCAAGGATGATATGGGATATTATTTCTATGATCCATCTGAGCAGAATGTATTTGTTGATCGGAAGGCTGAATTCCTTGAAACTAATTTCCTAATGGAAGGTAATAGTGAAAGGAAGATAGATCTTGAAGAGGTTCAAGATCAAGTAGATGATACACAATTGGTTGACACTGGCACTCAACATGAAAATGTTGAGAATGATCAAATGGATGATCAAAGTATACATGACGTTCGCAGATCTGATAGGATTAGTAATCCTCCTGAGAGATATGGGTTTCTCATGGATGGTTGCTATGCGGTTGATTTGGATGAACCAACAAACTACCAAGATGGTTTATCAAGGATTGATAAAGATAAATGGCAGGAAGCCATGAACGCTGAGATGCAATCCATGTATGACAACCAAGTTTGGAAACTTGTTGCACAACCTACTGGCTCAAGGCTAGTTGATTGTAAATGGCTTTTCAAAATGAAAACCGACATACATGGAAACTTGGATACATATCAAGCTAAACTTGTAGCAAAAGGTTTCACTCAAACTCAAGGGGTTGACTATGATGAAAATTTTTCGCCTGTGGCAATGCTAAAGTCTATTAGGATATTACTTGCCATTGCTGCTCATTATGATTATTAAAAATGTCAAATGGATGTCAAGACCGCTTTCCTAAATGGATATCTTGAGGAAGATGTCTATATGGTACAGCCTGAAGGTTTTGTTGATCCAAAATATCCTAAAAAGGTATGCAAGTTAAAGAAGTCAATCTACGGATTGAAACAAGCATCTAGAATATGGAACCATCGTTTTAATGAGGAGGCCAAGAAATTTGGCTTCATTAAAAATGGTGATGAAGCTTGTGTATACAAGAAAGCTAGTGGGAGCACTATCATGTTCCTTGTATTATATGTGGTTGATATATTATTATTTGGGAATGATATTCTGGCAATGCAAGGTGTTAAAACTTTTTTAAGTAAATGCTTCTCCATCAAGGATCTTGGAGAAGCACAATACGTTTTGGGGATTGGGATCTACAGGGATAGATCCAAGAAACTGATAGGTTTGAATCAAAGTGCATACATTGAAAAGATCTTGAAAAGGTTCAAGATGGACAACTCTAAGAAAGGTTTGGTACCTATTCAAAAAGGAACGCTTCTCAGTTCATCCCAGTGTCCTACCACAAAAGATGAACAAGAAAGAATGAAGAAAGTCCCATACGCATCTACTATTAGGTCAATCATGTATGCAATGATATGCACTAGACCGGATGTGTCATGCGCTCTTAGCTTGACAAGTAGATACCAGAATAACCCAGGAAACAGTCATTGGATTGCGGTTAAAAGTATATTGAAATACCTTAGGAGGACTAAGGATATGTTTCTAATATATGGGTCTGGTGAGGAGGAACTCGCTGTAAAAGGTTACGTGGACGCGAGTTTCCAAACTGATCGAGATGATTCTCGATCACAATCCGGTTATATCTTCACATTAAATGGAGGTACTATCTCTTGGAAGAGTTCAAAACAGGATGTTGGTGCCTTATCCACTACAGAGTCAGAGTACATTGCCGCCTCATTGGCAGCTCAGGAAGCTACATGGATGAAGAAATTTATCAACGACTTAGGAGTAGTCCCTTCCATTCAGGACTCTCTTGAGATCTGTAACACCTTAATATCTATTGTATATAAGTGTAAATATAGTACATAAAGCGTGGGAATAATTCTGGAATTAAACAGAAGACGGATTCTGATCAGGCCTAAGTGCGCTCAGCGCATACTTAGGGGTGCGCGCGGCGCACTCCTACTGTAGCCGGGTTCTGCCTTTTAAATTAGATATTTTGGAAGGGCATTGTGGTAATTTCACTTGGGGACGAGATAAGATTACAGATCAGTGGGTTGGGAGTCATAACTCCACTTTCAACCACCATTTTCTTTCTACTTTAATTCTAGTGAGAGAAACCCAAATTTGAGTGAGAGAAAGCTCAAGTAAAGGAAGAAGGAGCTAGTTTCGGGTCTTAGCTCGAGTTATAAAGTTGTTCATCTCCTCTCTAGCTATGTTTTGGTTATGGTAGTAAGTTCTAATTTTGATTTCCTTAATTTAATTTGTGTAAGGGTTTTGGGTTAGTGATGAACATAAAACCTATTGTTGGTGATTTAGGGGGTTTTGGGTAAGATTGAGTCAAGAGGACTCAAGAATGACTAACCTAGGGTTTCAAAGTAATAATCAGTGTTATTGAGTCTAAAATGGTTAGTTATTCACTAGCTCACTTGTGTTGTTAGTAAAATTGGTTCTAGGGTTTATGGTTGACTTGAAATGGGTCAAATGGGTGGGTTTGACCTAGCGGGATAAATTGAGTATGAAAACACCCTAGTTATGTGTTGATGAAGTCTTAGAACCTTAATCACTAGCTTTTAGTGATTAGTTGGGAGTCTTGACCCTTAATGTGTGAATCTAGTGCAAATGGGTCATAAATGCACTAGTGAGGCTAGTTGGTGGAAAGTCTAACTTATTATGTGAATTAATTGAGAATTAATTATGTTAGGTGTCTCGCTTTGAAGGTTACAAGTTATTGTTGGAAATCTCGCCAAGTCGACAAGGTGAGTGGAATGATTATACATGTGTGTATATAATGTATTTACTTGTACGAGATTCGATGTGGGTTTAAGTTCGGGCGGTCGATACCACATCGGGTCAAAATATGATATGGGTTTAAGTTCGGGCGTTCGATGCCATGTCATGTATGTGTGTGGGCATGTATAGTGGGTTTAAAGTTCGGGCGTTCGATACCACATTACTCGTGATGGGTGGGTATTAAGTTCGGGCGATCGATACCACTCCGGGGTTAGTGTTATAATTCGTTGTACGCTAACGGTTGTTGGGAACACCGATGGGAAATTTGAAGTACCATTCCTTTATACTATTGGTTAACCATGGTTATGTGTTTGTAGTATCGCACTTATTATTATTCGAGTTATATATGCTATTGTTTGTGCTAGCTTGTGGCCTTGGAGATTTAGCGTTATACCTTGCGTTGGTATGTCATTTAAGTTACTCGCATGTATGAGGTAATTGTGTATGTGATTGCAAGTAAGTAGGTTATATATGTATGTGTATAATTATTGCATTCACTAAGCGTTAGCTTACCCTCTCGTTGTTTACCTTTTTAGGATCCGGCATGGATAAGGGCAAAGGTATTCGCTTGGATTAGTGGCTCTCGGGGGTTTTAGCTTTTTAGAAGTTCGACCAAGATTTGGGTAGTTTAACCCCAAGCACCATGCTCTAGTGACGTTTGGCAATTAAACTTTTTGTGGTCGAAACTCGTATTTCGTACTTAATGGTATTATGGGCATATGTGGGCCTCGCAATGTAAAACTCGTTTTATCGTTGATTCGTGCTTGTTTTACTTATACTAATATGATGTGAAAAGCATTTCATCTAAAAATAATGGGAAGTGTTAGATCTTTTTACGAAAACGAAACAATTTGGACAGCGGGCTGCCAGGCCCTGTGCGCGCCGCGCACAGGTAGGGGTGCGCGCCGCACACCCAGCCTGGGCAGGCCTGCTTCGATTTTTTTTTTATTTTGCAGTTTTGGTTGGTTAACGGGTTGGGTCGTTACAAGTGGTATCAAAGCATGGTCTAAGGGATTTAGGTGACTTGAGATAGGCGCCTAGACTTAGACTTTTGTGTTGTTGAATTACATGCGGGACTTGTAGGACTACGGGTCGGTGCGGGTTTTGATTAAATCTTTGGTGCATAGGTGGACTAACTATGCTTAGGTTATGACATACTAATCATGTGTTATTGTTTTGAACGTCGAGCAAGATGGTTGTGATACGTTTGAGCATGGCACGTCATGTGAGCGTAATAGTGAGTCGCGACCACTATTACGGTTGCAAGTCAAGTCAAGCAAGGATGTGCGACAAGTATCGAGCTAGATGTGGTGTGTGTGTGGTCATATGCATAGGTATATATGTGTATTAAATTGTTGGTGATGTCTAATCCATTTTTAATCTTTAGAATGAAGACGAGAAACGGAACGGATACAAATGGCAATGGTGGTCCCTCTCATGTGGAGGAAGATGAGATGACTACCAAGATTGAGACCGCTTTAGAAAACTATGTTTCGGTTTTCTTACGAAGGGTTAAACAAATATTTGAAGAGTTGGTTTCGGAACAAATTTTCGATATGATTCAAGAACGAATGACCAATTCCGTCAAAGAAAAAGTTGAAAGGAGGTTTCCTAGACCTCAAAATGGGGGCGAGTTGGAGTTTAGCTATAAGAACTTTTTGGCGACTAAGCCTCCTCACTTCCACGGGGATCCCGACCCCATGAAAAGTGCGGCTTGGATCTCTGATGTTGAAGGTTGTTTTCGCACGACCGAGTGCCCACCCGAGAAAAAGACTAGGCTTGCTACTAGTTTGTTGAGGGGCCATGCTAAAGATTGGCTCGATGGTAAAATTGATATGGTGGGTGATGCGGCTTTTGTGGGGTTGTCTTGGGCGGAGTTCAAGAAGGAGTTTTTCCTCGGATATCGTACGCAAGCGGATCTTTCCAAATTGCGCAATGAGTTAAGGAACATGCGTCATGGGTCTTTGGACCTAAACACTCTCAAAACCAACTTTCTCGCCAAAGCGCGTTTTTGCCCCGAGTATGTGGGTAACGACCAATTATTAATGGAAGACTTTCATGCGACCCTTAGAGATGATTTGAAGGGTAAAATTAGTATTGGTCATGTTGAGACTTTTGCAAAGCTTTTGGCGGTGGCGAAGGGGTTTGAAGCGCAAGCTCCGAGTCCGGTTAGTTATGCGCCAAGTAAAAGAAAGTTCGAAGCTTCTAGTTTTTCGAACAAGAAGAGTAAGGGAGCAACCGAAAGTGTCAGTAGCATGAAGAGGGGTGTTTCTAGTGGTCACATGTTTCAATTGTGGTCAAAAGGGTCACTACTCCCGTGATTGCCCAAAACCGTCTACTAATACAATCACGTGTTTTAATTGTCAAAAAGAAGGGCACCGGAAGTCGGAGTGCCCCGATCTCTGAAATGATCAAGTTAAGAGAATAGAGAAGGCGACAGGGTCGGCAAGGGGGCGTAATTATTTGATGACCAATGATGAAGCTAAGTAATCTAATGAAGTCGTCTCAGGTACTTTCATGGTTAACTCTAATCTGGCGAGGATTCTATTTGATAGTGGTGCAAATTTGTCGTTTGTGTCTCCAAAATTTGTACCTAAACTTAATAAACCGTTAGCTAAGTTAAGTCATCCGGTAGAAGTTGAAATAGCGGATGGCAAGACGGTGCTAGTGGTTGATATGTGTAAAAATTGTAATGTTGTGTTTGGTGCCGAAAACTTTAAAATTAACCTCATCCCGATGACTTTGGGTGATTTCGATATTGTTGTTGGTATGGATTGGCTCGATCGTAATAGAGCCGATATTGCATGCCATGAAAAGTCTATTCGTGTGAAGACCCCAAGTGGGGGAGAGTTAATTATTCATGGCGATAAGCATAGAAGACTTGTGCCGATATGCACTTTTGCACGGGCACGTCGTTTCCTAGTTAGTGGTGGCATGGCTTTTCTTGCCCATGTTGTTGATACTCGTGATGAGCCACCATCCATTCATGAAATTACGGTGGTAAATGAGTTTGAGGACGTTTTTCCGGATGAGTTACCGGGTGTTCCGGCGGAAAAACAAGTTGAATTTCGCATTGAGTTGGTTCCGGGAGCTACTCCCATTGCTAAAACTCCTTATCGTTTAGTGCCGACGGAAATGCAAGAATTGTTAAATCAAACCCAAGAGTTACTTGAGAAGGGTTTTATTCGACCGAGTGCTTCGCCTTGGGGCGCTCCGGTCTTGTTCGTGAAGAAGAAAGATGGTAGTATGCGTATGTGCATTGATTATCGGGAGTTGAATAAAGTGACGATCAAGAATCGTTATCCATTGCCTAAGATTGATGATTTGTTTGATCAACTCCAAGGTGCGACATATTTCTCTAAAATTGACCTACAGTCCGACTATCATCAAATGCGGGTCCGTGAGGAAGATATTGAGAAAACAGCCTTTCGAACGCGTTACGGGCATTTTGAGTTTATGGTGATGCCTTTTGGTCTTACGAATGCGCCGGCGGCATTCATGGATCTTATGAACCGAGTGTGCCAACCTCTGTTGGACAAGTCAGTAATTGTGTTCATCGACGACATACTTGTCTATTCAAGGAGTATGAAGGAACATGAACATCATTTGCGTAGTGTGTTGAAGACTTTGCGGAAGGAGAAGTTGTTTGCTAAGTTCTCAAAATGTGAATTTTGGCTAAGGGAGGTTCAATTCCTTGGCCATATTGTCAACGAGAATGGTATTCAAGTAGATCCGGAGAAGATAGAGACGGTGAAGAGTTGGGGACAACCGACTACGCCTACGGAAATTCGAAATTTTCTCGGATTGGCCGGTTATTATCGTCGGTTTATCCAAGACTTTTCAAAGATTGCTTCTCCATTAACTAAGTTGACAAGGAAGAATACGAGATTCAATTAGGAGAACGAGCAAGAAATCGCTTTTCAATTGTTGAAAGAGAAATTGTGTCAAGCTCCAATCTTAGTGTTGCCGGAAGGTGTAGATGATATGACGGTTTATTGTGATGCTTCTTTGAATGGGCTCGGGTGTGTTCTAATGCAACGAGGTAAAGTCATCGCTTACGCCTCTTGCCAATTAAATGAACATGAAAAGAGATACTCGACTCATGATCTTGAATTAGCGGCGGTGGTCCATGCTTTGAAAATTTGGCGCCATTACTTGTATGGTGTCAAGTGTACGATTTATTCGGATTACAAGAGTTTGAAACATCTTTTTGATCAACGAGATTTGAATTATCGTCAACATAGATGGATGGATGTGGTGAAGGATTATGATTGTGAGATACTTTATCATCCGGGCAAGGCGAATGTGGTCGCGGATGCGTTAAGCCGAAAGAGTCACCACCCGGCGTTACGATTGGGATTGTTACATATGATTATTACTAACGATTTTCTTGAAAAGCTTGGTGTGATTCAAATAGAGGATTACGTTCACAACAAGCATGCGGAACGAATTGTGGGGCAATCGGAATTCATTACTATTGTTTCTCGTGGTTTGTTGTCTTTTCAAGGAAGAGTGTGGGTGCCTAAGATGGGTGATTACCGGCGGGTGCTACTTGATGAAGCACATAAGTCAAAGTATTCCATTCATCCGGGCGCGACGAAAATGTATCTTGATTTGAGGAAAGATTATTGGTGGCCGGGCATGAAACGCGACATTGTTAAGTATGTTGAGCAATGCGTCACGTGTTTGCAAGTTAAAGCCGAACACCAAAAGCCGTATGGTAAGTTGCAATCGCTAGAAATTCCATTGTGGAAGTGGGAACATATTACCATGGATTTTATTACCAAGTTGCCAAAAACGGCAAGAACCCAATTTGATACTATTTGGGTGATTGTTGATAGATTGACGAAAAGTACATTGTTTCTTCCTATTAAAGAAGCAATTATGTCGGAGGCATTTGCTAAAATGTTCATTAAGGAGGTGATATCGAGACACGGCGTTCCCGCGTCTATCGTTTCGGATCGGGACACGCGTTTTACTTCTCGATTTTGGAAGAAGTTTCATGACGATATGGGTACGAGGGTGAATATGAGTACGGCGTACCATCCTCAAACGGACGGTCAAACCGAACGTACGAATCAAACATTGGAGGATATGTTACGAGCGTGTATTATTGATTTCGGTGGTAGTTGAGATGAACACTTGCCTTTGGTGGAATTCTCGTACAATAATAGTTTTCACTCTAGTATTGGAATGCCACCGTATGAGATGTTATACGGTAAAAGGTGTCGAACCCCGATTTGTTGGGGCGAAGTGGGTCAAAAGGAAGTCGGGAGCACCGACTTGGTATTGGAGACGAATAGTAAAATCGAAATGATTCGGGCTCGTTTAAAAGCAGCGCAAGATAGATAAAAGTCTAATGTCGATAAACGTAGGCGACCGATCGAGTTTCAAGAGGGTGACATGGTGATGCTCAAGGTTTCGCCGTGGAAGGGTATTATTCGGTTTTGAAAATGGGGAAAGTTAGCTCCTCGATTTATTGGACCATTTAAGATTTTGGCTCGTGTTGGTGAAGTTGCGTATCGTTTGGAATTACCCGAAGAGCTTGCGGGGATCCATAATACATTTCATGTTTCCCATCTCCGTAAGTGTCTTGCGGAAGATTCGTCATGGATGCCATTGGATGAGATTGAGCTAAACAACAAGTTAGAGTATGTTGAAGAGCCGATTGGTATACTTGATGAAAAGGTGAAAATGTTGCGTAATAAAGAGGTGAGGACCTTTAAGGTCCAATGGCATCGTAGTAAAGGTTCCGAGTTTACATGGGAACCCGAAGAATTCGTGTTGGTTTATTTTCCTGCTTATCATGCGGCTTAGATCGCGAGGACGCGCTCCGATTCAAGTAGGGGAGAGTTGTAACACCCTAATATCTATTGTATATAAGTGTAAATATAGTACATAAAGTGTGGGAATAATTCTGGAATTAAACAGAAGACGGATTCTGATCAGGCCTAAGTGCGCTCGGCGCACACTTAGGGGTGCGCGCGGCGCACTCCTACTGTAGCCAGGTTCTGCCTTTTAAATTAGATATTTTGGAAGGGCATTGTGGTAATTTCACTTGGGGACGAGATAAGATCACATATCAGTGGGTTGGGAGTCATAACTCCACTTTCAACCACCATTTTCTTTCTACTTTAATTCTAGTGAGAGAAACCCAAATTTGAGTGAGAGAAAGCTCAAGTAAAGGAAGAAGGAGCTAGTTTCGGGTCTTAGCTCGAGTTATAAAGTTGTTCATCTCCTCTCTAGCTACGTTTTGGTTGTGGTGATAAGTTCTAATTTTGATTTCCTTAATTTAATTTGTGTAAGGGTTTTGGATTAGTGATGAACATAAAACCTATTGTTGGTGATTTTGGGGGTTTTGGGTAAGATTGAGTCAAGAGGACTCAAGAATGACTAACCTAGGGTTTCAAAGTAATAATCGGTGTTATTGAGTCTAAAATGGTTAGTTATTCACTAGCTCACTTGTGTTGTTAGTAAAATTGGTTCTAGGGTTTATGGTTGACTTGAAATGGGTCAAATGGGTGGGTTTGACCTAGCGGGATAAATTGAGTATGAAAACACCCTAGTTATGTGTTGATGGAAGTCTTAGAACCTTAATCACTAGCTTTTAGTGATTAGTTGGGAGTCTTGACCCTTAATGTGTGAATCTAGTGCAAATGGGTCATAAATGCACTAGTGAGGCTAGTTGGTGGAAAGTCCAACTTATTATGTGAATTAATTGAGAATTAATTATGTTAGGTGACTCGCTTTGAAGGTTACAAGTTATTGTTGGAAATCTCGCCAAGCCGACAAGGTGAGTGGAATGATTATACATGTGTGTATATAATGTATTTACTTGTACGAGATTCGATGTGGGTTTAAGTTCGGGAGGTCGATACCACATCGGGTCAATATATGATATGGGTTTAAGTTCGGGTGTTCGATGCCATGTCATGTATGTGTGTGGGCGTGTATAGTGGGTTTAAAGTTCGGGCGTTCGATACCACTCCGGGGTTAGTATTATAATTCGTTGTACGCTAACGGTTGTTGGGAACACCGATGAGAAATTCGAAGTACCATTCCTTTGTACTATTGGTTAACCATGGTTATGTGTTTGTAGTATGGCACTTATTATTATTCGAGTTATATATGCTATTGTTTGTGCTAGCTTGTGGTCTTGGAGATTTAGCGTTATACCTTGCGTTGGTATGTCATTTAAGTTGCTAGCATGTATGAGGTAATTGTGTATGTGATTGCAAGTAAGTAGGTTATATATGTATGTGTATAATTATTGCATTCACTAAGCGTTAGCTTACCCTCTCGTTGTTTACCTTTTTAGGATCCGGCTTGGATAAGGACAAAGGTATTCGCTTGAATTAGTGGCTCTCGGGGGTTTTAGCTTTTTGGAAGTTCGACCAAGATTTGGGTAGTTTAACCCCAAACACCATGCTCTAGTGACGTTTGGCAATTAAACTTTTTGTGGTCAAAACTCGTATTTCGTACTTAATGGTATTTTAGGCATATGTGGGCCTCGCAATGTAAAACTCGTTTTATCGTTGATTCGTGCTTGTTTTACATATACTAATATGATGTGAAAAGCATTTCGTCTAAAAATGATGGGAAGTGTTAGATCTTTTTACGAAAACGAAACAATTTGGACAGCGGGCTGCCAGGCCCTATGCGCGCCGCGCACAGGTAGGGGTGCGCGCCGCGCAACCAGCCTGGGCAGGCCTGCTTCGATTATTTTTTTTATTTTTTTTTGCAGTTTTGGTTGGTTAACGGGTTGGATCGTTACAAGATCTTTTGTGACAACGAGGGTGCGATTGCTCAAATCAAGGAACCTCGTGCTCGCCAAAAGACCCGTCACATTGAGCGGAGATTCAACTACATAAGGGATGAAGTTGAAAAGGGAAAGATATGTATTCAAAAATTTCACACAGATCTTAATATAGCGGATCCACTCACGAAACTCTTACATGGTGCAAAACATCAAGGGCATGTTAGTGCATTAGGGCTTCGATATTCTAGTGATTGGTTGTGATCTGTTTTAAGTATTGTAATGGAACGAAATTGTTCAAACTCATTAATATAATTATGGTATTAATTTATTTTGAGTCAAGTTCCTATTTTGCATATTTTATCCATGAATAAGTAATTATTCTAAACTCCGTAGTCGATTACATTTGTGGGAACAAGTGTGAGGTTTAGACTAATATGAACTTGGATTGGTATACATTCACGGGATGAATGTAAGGCAAGGTTGCAACCAAGGTTCATAGATATTTGTGGGATACAAATATTGGAAGACCCGCCCTCAAGATTTACTAAATGGAGCCTTTGTGGTTGATCACATGTAATCTTGAGTAAAGGCGAATATCACTGTATCCTCTGACCTGAGATACATATTGGGTTCATATATTCACTAAGTATTGTGCCTTGATTATTTCCTTCGCTATTCTGAAATATGGTAGTTCATAAGGAAGAGCTCAGGTGTGATACAAAGTGTATATCTAGGACGTATGTAGTCAAGATGGGATTTGTCCCTCTTATTCAAGAGTCAGATGTCTAAGGCCTGATAAAGTTAAATCTAAAAGAGAGTGATCACTCTGTATCTCTTGGATTTAACATGACATCTAGGACGAAAGGATGTGATGAAAGATTCACCTATTCACATTCGAGAGGGGAACTCGAAAGGGATGATGTTATTGAATGGCACTAAGTCATAGCATATTGGGGGTGATGGACGGTCGTTAGGTGGTATCCATCACTTGCATTAATTTCTTATGTTTCTCGTGCAAGTGGGAGATTGAAGGTATTTCATATGCCCGAGAGATATATTAAATTAATGTGGCTAATGTGTTATGATCCAAGTCGGGTCATACCCAATAACAAGCTTACCGACACCTTATACATATTTAATCTTAATGATTGGATCATTGATTAAATACGCGATACTTGAACTTTAAGAAAAATGGTTTTATGAAATATTACTTGATGTGTACATATATATAAATTATGGAATAATTTATATAATATGGATTTAATTATTTATAGGTTAAATAATTAATAATGTTATGTTACATTTTTTATAATTGGTTTTATATAAAATGTACATAATTAATATGCAAGTTTATAAAATGTATTTATAAAAACTAGTTTTATAAAATCTAGTTTTATAAAACTATTTTATTAAAGAAATGGAAGTGGCATTGGAGTCCATGTAAGCATGCATTTTGACTAGTCATTTATATGGTTACTTTCATTTTCAAGAAGCATATTAACCAAGACTTGTTGGGGACAAACAACACATGCAAACACATCAAAAATACTTCAAAAAAAAAAAAAAAACTGCATAAACTCTCCAAAAACCCTGCTGTTGGCCGTGGGGTTTTAGAGCAAAAAGAGAGCTCTTAATTTGGTTTTTCAAGCTTATTTCAAGTGTCAAATAAATCCTAACCAAAAGCAAGGGTGTTGGGGTTAAAAGCTTGGGGTATTACAACTTGAGGTTTCATCTTTTAGAGCTCCATTCATCCTCATCTTCTTCTTTCATTACCTAGCTTGGAATAGGTATAATCTCTTCATACTTGCTTGTAGTTTGTAAGTATATTTCATAACTTGATCCTACTTGGGATTTAACTTTAATTGGTTAAAGATTAACAAGTTTCAAAATGGCAATTTACATGCTTCCGCTTTCTTAGTGTTAAATGGTTTTAAGTATATTATGAACTTGTTAAATCCCAACAGATATTGCCCTTAGACGACTCCCAACGCATAATCGCTAGGGTCACACCGCTCAAAAGGTAAACTGAAATCAGGCGATACAATTATAGGAGCTTGTGTGAGCTTGGTTTTTAGAATGGAGAAGGCTTTCTTACAATCATCATTAAATTCAAAAGGAGTGTCCTTCTCAAGAAGTTTCGTCATGGGTCGAGCGATTTTCGAAAAGTCTTTTATGAAACGCCTATATAAACCCGCATGACCAAGGAAATTACGAATGGCCTTGACATTCGACAGTTCAGGAAAATTAGATATGACCTCCAGTTTGGCTTGGTCTACCTCAATCCCTGCACGAGATATTTTATGACCTAGAACGATGCCTTCTTTTAGCATGAAGTGGCATTTTTCCCAATTCAAGACTAAATTGGCCTTCTCGCATCGAATTAGCATACATTCAAGATTGGAAAAACATGAATCAAAGGAGTTTCTAAAGACGGAGAAGTCGTCCATGAAGACTTCCATACACTCCTCGATCATATCATGAAAAATCGCCATCATGCATCTTTGAAAAGTTCCAGGTACATTGCATAACCCAAAAGGCATGCGACGATAAGCGAAAGTACCAAACGGACAAGTGAAAGTTATCTTGTCCTGATCTTGGGGGTCTATGGGAATTTGGAAATACCCAGAAAATCCATCTAGGAAGTAGTAGAACTCCTTTCTCGCTAAACATTTAAGCATTTGATCGATAAATGGTAGCGGGAAGTGATCCTTCCTAGTGGCGTCGTTTAAACGACGATAGTATATACAAACTCTTCAACCCATAAAAGTTCACGTAGGAACAAGTTCGTTCTTTTCGTTAAGCACAACGGTTGTAACCCCCCTTTTTAGGCACGACTTGAACATGACTCACCCACGGGCTGTCAGAGATCGGGTAAATTAACCTGACGTCAAGTAACTTGACTACCTCCTTTTTAACTACGTCCTTCATATTCAGGTTAAGCCTCCTCTGCCTTTGGACAATAGGTTTGTACTCATCCTCTAAGAGGATTTTGTGAGTGCAGAAGGAGGGGTTGATGCCCGGTATGTCAGTCATTTTCAAAGCTATTGCCTTTTTATGCGCCTTTAGAAGATTAATTAACCTACCCTTTTGATCACTGGTAAGGGTAGAGGAAATAATTACTGGTAATTGTGACGTACCTTGAAGATAAGCATACTCTAAATGTTTCGGGAGTTTCTTAAGTTCAAGTATGGGTGGTTCCTCCAAAGAAGTTTTGATTCGGAATTTATCCTCCCCCTTGATTTTCTCAACCAGTTCTTCCTCTATGAGATCTTCTTCATCACTTGATTCGTCATTTGTATCTGCTTTAATCAAGTATTCAAACTCAGCATCTAAATCAAAGTCATTATTTCCATCCGTGGGTACAAAACCTGTGGTGTCAATCTCCAACAATTCCTGCAAGTCATGCTCCACACAAATCAATAACATCAAGTTGAAAACAAGTATCATCATCAGTGGACTTGGATTGTTTCATGGCCTTGTCTACATGACAAATCACTCTCTCATCACCTACATCTATGCTAAGTTGGTTCTGTTGAACATGGATAATAGCATCAGCGATGTTTAGGAAAGGTCGACCTAGAATGATCGAAAATTTGGTGTCCTCTTTCATTTCAAGCACTACAAAATCGACCGGAAAGACTAATGGTTCCTTATTTGGACAAGGGTGGCTAACTCTCACTATCAAGTCTTAGGCTATACCTATGGGCGTGTCGAAAGAATGGTTGGCCAAACGGATTCCCATTCTAGTCGGTTTCAAGTCTCCTAGGCCAAGTTTCAAATACAATAAATAAGGAATTAAATTAACACTTGCCCCCAAATCGGCTAGTGCATCGTACACTACCGAATCACCCAATAAACAAGGAATAATAAAGCTACCCGGGTCTCCTAATTTTGGAGGCATCTTTTGCTTTTGCAAAATGGCCGAACACGCCTCATTGAGGAATGTGGTCGACACCTCTTGGTACTTACCTTTCGAAGAGATCAGGTCCTTTAAAAACTTCCAGTAGTTAGGCATTCCTTTTATCACTTCCTCCAATGGCATGTGATGCTGATTTGATTGATCATACCCAAGAACTTCTTGTACTGATTTGCCAGATTATCTTTCTTTAGAGCTTTAGGATATGGAATCGGTGCTTTGTACACCTTCAATGGTGGCTTAGCTATGACCTCCGGCGGATCATCTTTCTTTTGCTCCCAAGCCTTTGGCTCATCATCTTTAGAACTTTCATCCTTCTTAGACTCCTCATCAGTAGGTACATGCCAAACATTAGGAGAAACAACAGGAGAAACAACAGGAGAAACAATAGGAGGAGACTTCGATGTATCCTCATTAATAACCAACCCACTTCGTGTAGTTATGGCATTCACTTGATCATTTCTAACCGGTCCTTTGTTGTTTGGATTTGACTGCATGTTAGAAGGGAGAGTCCCGGTGGTCTCTCCAATAAGGACTGAGCAATACGACCCACATCTCATTCCAAATTCTGAATCGAGGCCTGCTGACTTCTGACTTGCTGTTTTGTAGATTCATTGTCTTGTCTCAAAGTAGTAATGCTCTCATCAGTTTTCATAATAGAACCCCTGAGAAATTCTTCAAACGGAGGCATCTTATTTTCTGGTTGCTGAACTGGTTGCATCGGTTGCTGAAAATTTCTAGGCGGTGCTTGCTAATTTCTATTATTAAACCCAGGTGGCCTGTATGGATATACCTTCTGATTACCCTGATAAACCTGATTACCATTATGATAATTGTTACCATTCATATTATCCGCTTGGTTGAAAAACTATTTACGACCTGAAAATTCACTAAGAGCAAAATCACCCTTCTTAACATAACCCAGATAATTAGCCTGTTCCTCCATTGACGCTTGATCACAATCTTTCGTAAGATGCGGTCCCTGACATAACTCACAACCAACCTTTATCGCATGCATTCCTTTAGTCATCGACTCCATCAGTCTTTTAAAAGTTGCAAGTTGAGCCTTAACTGAAGCAAGTTTGTCACTATTTTTGGTACTAGCAACATGAGAAGAGCGAGGGATATACATTTCTTGATGCCAATCATAAGAATGCGTAGCTGTTTCAGAGATGATTTCATAAGCTTCATCCGGAGTCTTTTTCATCAACGAACCACCGGCAACAATATCGATTTCTTTCCTTGTTGGCACATTGACACCCTTGTAGAAAATCTGGACCTTGTTAAAATTGTTCAACCCGTGTTTAGGACAATAACGTAACATTTTACCGAACCGAGTCCATGCATCATAAAGTGTCTCATGTGGCTTCTGAACAAAGTGGTTGATGTCACTTTGCAATTTAGTAGCTTTAGAAGCCGAAAAAAACGGTGCAGAAACTTATCCTCCATTGTAGTCCAACTGTCAATCTCACATTCGGGTAATGATTCTAACCAATCCTTGGCATCGTCTTTTAATGACCAAGGGAAAACCCTCAAATAGATAACTGTATCTTCAACCTGAGCAATCTTGAACAAATTACAGATACTCTTAAAATTTTGAAGATGCTCGAATGCATCCTCTTTCGGTGTACCCCTGAACTGGCATTGATGAGTTATCATGTTAAGAATCTACCCCTTAACCTCAAAATCTGTGTTGACTACCGTTTGTCTAATGGCATGCCCATTACCCGCCCTTGTGGCTTTCATCAAAGCTTCCATAGATTGACCTCCTTCAGCCATGTTAACTTCTTCTTTCTTAATGTATTCAAAGTCCGGAATATAATAAGGTAACTCAGCGAAACCTTCGACGATTTCCTGTTCTTCTTTAGCTTTGCTGCGTGTATGGTAAACTCTAGATGGTTCTAGAGTTATTTGTACCTAACCTGCGATCACACCACAATAAAACCGCGCGTAAAACCAAATAAAAATTAACAGAAAGTAACTTTTGCAATAATTGCTTCTCACAAAAAGATCGAATGATTAAAAGCAAACTTAAAATCCCAATGTAGAACCGTCCCCCGGCAGTGGTGCCAAAAAAGTTGATATGTGAAATTGTACCTTAAAATAACTAGCTAAATACTTAACAATTATCACACACTTACAGGCAACTATAACCCGATCATGTAGTAATCTATAAGTAAATTGACCAGTTCGTTCCACAGAGAGCAGTTTAATCAAGATCTTAAAACTAGTAATTATCCTAGAGATTTAATAAAAGAGTTGGTTTGTATTTTGGTTCACGCAATCAACGTGAAATGGATAAAACGAATTAACAATATAGATAAAACAGTGTTCACTTGAATTATTCACTATTAGTATGGATTGTTCTTACAATTATTACCGATTATTATGTTTCTAATATAGTTGTATGACTTTTCACAAAGTTCTAATCAATCAAAGTTAGTAAACTCACATAAACTCGCTTCAAGAGATTAAACTATATTTGACAGAAACTATTGAGACTCAATTTGGACTAAACTCACATAAAGTCCTAATTATCACAATCACTTACAACAATTACACTATCATGCAATTCACAAGACTTTCAATTACCAATTAAATCAATGACACAATCACTTGAAATCACTTTTCTAATTGTCTAGATCACCTAAGTGTTGAAGCATAGATTGCATCTCAAATTTAACTCACATTAAATGATTAACAATCCATGTAATTGAATTAAGAACATAGAACATGCATAAGAGTAGATCTTTAATCAAACATAATTAATTTCAATCACAAACATTAAATTCATAAGATAGAACAATCCAATATTCATAGTTTCACATTCAAGCAAACACTAAACTGATTTAGCCTAGCATATTAAAGTAGCAAGAAACGAATAAACAAAAAAAACTAGTAGTATTCATGATTACAATGATAAACTGATCATAAAAACGAGTACCAAACGTTATTATTGACTGAATAAAAGTAGAGAATGAGCAAATCTTCAATAGGAGGGTTTAGGTCTTCAAAAACCCTTTTGATTCGTAGCTGAAAAACTGTACACCCCTTTAGGGGTAAAAACCTCGAATATTTATAGCTGCACAAAAAGTCACCAGTTCGAGCCCGCATCGCGACCGCGATAGCCTTATCGCGACCGTGATCCACAAACAGCATCGCGACCGCGATGCTCCTATCGCGACCGTGATCACCCTAGTGTCGAATTCTGTCAATCCCTGCCAACTTATTACGACTGGGACACCTTCTATCACGACCGTGATTCACTCCAGACTCAGTAAAACTTCATTTTCTCGCATCTAAACTTACTTTAAGCTCAAATATCACCACTTCTTTACAAGAAAAAATCAAAACATTAACCCGAAGACCTCTGGAGCTATATTTTTCATTTTAACTCAATTAATCACCAAAGTCTTCACATTTCTTCAAATAAACAACAATAAAGAACCAATATCGCGATGTAAAATATGTATAATTTGAGTGATATCAAATCCCCCACACCGTAACCTTGCTTGTCCTCAAGCAAGTCTATCTTCAAATATTATCAACTAATATAGAAATAAACAAACTTGGACAAGTCTTCATCAATTAAGAAATCAAGACATACCGATATCATTCTTCAGAAGCAATAATTCCATACCGTGTAGTCTTCAACATAGAAAGCACAAGGATCAAGTCTTCAACAAAAACCACCAAACTAACCATTTCACTTACTTCATATAGATCTGTTTGATCCCGTCAATGTTGACAGCTGTAGTGGGAAGAGATATACACTGGTCATTGTTGATGAATATTCTAGATACACTTGGGAATTTTTTGAAGCAAAAGAGTGAAGCTGGTGATGAAATTATCAGTTTTATCAAAAGAATGGAGTTATTGAATGGGCAACTGGTGAAGCAACTTAAAAGTGATAATGGTACAAAATTCAGAAATCCAACACTTGAAAAATTGTGTGCTGACAAGGGAATTTCACAAAACTTTTCTGCTGTGAGGACACCTCAGGAAAATGGTGTTGCAGAAAGAAGAAACGAAACTCTTATTGAAGTAGCAAGATCTATGTTAGCTGAGTCTGGGCTGAAGAACTCATACTGGGCAGAAGCTGTGAATACTGCATGTATTACCTAGAATAAATCTTTAATAGTGACAAGACATCAGAAAACTGCTTATGAGGTTCTCAAAGGAAGAAAACCCTCAATTTAATTTCTTCATGTATTTGGCACTCCATGTTTCATACTGAATAATAGGGACCAGCTTGGCAAATTTGATGCTAAAGCTGATGAATGAATATTTCTTAGATATTCCAACATGTCAAAGGTAAATAAGGACTACAACAAAAGAAGAGGATTCTTTGAAGAATCAATCAATGTTACATTTGATGAAACTGACCCTACCTTATCTTCAAGTCAAGAAGATGAGAAGTTACTGTTTGAAGAGCCAACTCAACAAGCTCTTAATGATGATGAAGAACCAGTAGTAGTACCCTCACCAATCCATGCTGATGGGTTCTATGAAGATGAGATGGATTACTCTATTCCATCTGTGTCTAAACCAACTGGACCTACTAGCTCTACTTAAGTTCAACAAATTGAGCATAGGTTCACTGGTTCTGAAGGATCACAGTTTTGTACTGGTTCCACTGATGAAGTACAACAGTCTCATACTAATGTACATACTACTGTGCCAACTGATGTTCATGATGCTGTGTGTTCCACAACAAGCTCACATGTTCATAACACTAGATGGATAAAGGAGCATCCAATTGAGCAGATCATTGGGAATCTAGCTAGTGGAGTTAAAATAAGAAGGCACACAACTAGTAATTTTTGTATGCATGTAAACTTTGTATCTACTATTGAACCCACCAGTCCAGAAGAAGCATTGAAAGATCCTAGCTGGGAAGGAGCTATGCAAGTTGAACTCTCTCACTTTGATAGGAATAAGTTATGGATTTTGGTACCTAAAACTGATGATGATGAAAAGAAAATCATTGGTACCAAGTGGGTGTTCAAGAATATGATGGATATGAAGATGAGATTGTGATCAGAAACAAAGCTAGATTGGTAGCTCAAGGGTTTAGGCAAGAAGAAGGCTTGGATTATGGAAAGACATATGCACCAGTAGCAAGGATGGAAGCAATTAGAATATTCTTAGCATTTGCTACTCATATGAACTTTAAGGTGTTCCAGATGGATGTCAAATCTGCTTTTCTCAATGGGAAGCTGCAAGAAAAATCTATATCAAACAACCTCCTGGTTTTGTAAGCAGTAAATATCCAAATCATGTTTACAAGTTAGACAAAGCTCTTTATGGCCTAAGACATGCACCTAGAGCATGGTATGAGACACTTCATGTGTATCTCACTGAATTAGATTTTAAAATTGGAACATTTGATACCACTCTATTCTCAAAGGAGATAGATGGTGATCTCTTACCGGTACAGAAATATGTGGATCATCTTATTTATAATTCTACAAATGAAAAACATTGTTAAGAATTTTAAAAACTTATGTTAAAGACATATGAAAGGTCGTAAATAATATCATTGATTAATATTAAATATTGTCAAAGTCACTAAATAATATCATTGATTAATATTAAATGTAGTCGAAAGACACGGAAGAATCACTGGAATCAGACAAAAACAAAGGAGTTGGAGCATAAACAAAACGTGATATCTGCAGTGACCCGAACTTTTCCATGTTTATATATATTAAATGAAATTGATATTTACATGATTAAATGTTTCCAACATGTTAAGCAATCAAACTTGTTAAGACTTGATTATTTGAAATGAGTGTCATGTAGACAATTGACCACCCAAGTTGACCGGCGATTCACTAACGTTAAAACTTGTAAAAACTATATGATGATATATATATATATATATATATATATATATATATATATATATATATATATATATATATATATATATATATATATATATATAGTTAACATGATATTATGATAAGTAAGTATATCACTAGGTATATTAACAATGATTTATATACATAAAAATGAGACTACTAAGTTAAGAAACTCAAAACGATATATATAACGATTATCGTTATAACGTCTTACTAAATACATATGTATCATATTAAGATATTTTTACACTATATTTAACATGGTAAAATGATAATTATATATATCATTAAGTATATTAACAAAGAACTACATATGTAAAACAAGACTATTAACTTAAGAATTTCGAAACAATATATATACGTAACGATTATCGTTGTAATAGTATTTTAACATATATATATGATGTTAAGATATATTTATACACCATGTTATCATGTTAACATAACAATTTAACATCTCATTTAAGTATAATAACAATGAATTAATTACATTTAACAAGATCGTTAACTTAAAGGTTTCAAAACAACACTTAAATGTAACGACTAACGATGACTTAACGACTCAGTTAAAATGTATATACACGTAGTGTATTTAGATGTATTAGTACACTTTTAAAAGACTTCAAGACACATATCAAAGTACTTATACTTAACAAAAATGCTTACAATTACATCCTCATTCATTTTCATCAACAATTCTACTCGTATGCACCCGTATTCGTACTCGTACAATACACAGCTTCTAGATGTATATACTATTGGCATATACACTTCAATGATCAGCTCCTTAGCAGCCCATGTGAGTCATTAAACATGTGGGAACCATCATTTGGCAACTAGCATGAAATATCTCACAAAATTACAAAAAATATTATAAATCATTCATGAATTATTTACATGAAAACAAACTTACACATCCTTTATATCTAATCCATATACCAACGACCAAAAACACCTACAAATACTTTCATTCTTCAATTTTCTTCATTTAATTGATCTCTCTCAAGTTCTATCTTCAAGTTCTAAGTGTTCTTCATATATTCTATAAGTTCTAGTTTCATAAAACCAAGAACACTTTCAAGTTTGCAAGATTACTTCCAAGCTTTCTAATCCATTCCAAGTAATCATCCAAGATCAAGAAACCTTTGTTACTTACAGTGGGTTATCTCTCTAATTCAAGGTAATACTCATATTCAAACTTTGATTCAATTTCTATAACTATAACAATCTTAATTCGAGCAGAAATCTTACTTGAACTTGTTTTCGTGTCATGATTCTACTTCAAGAACTTTCAAGCCATCCAAGAATCTTTTGAAGCTAGATCATTTCTTGTCACTTCTAGTAGGTTTATCTACTAAAATTAAGGTAGTAATGATGTTCATAACATCATTCAATTCATACATATAAAGCTATCTTATTCGAAGATTTAAACTTGTAATCACTAGAACATAGTTTAGTTAATTCTAAACTTGCTCGCAAATAAAGTTAATCCTTCTAATTTGACATATAAAATCAACTAAAAATATGTTCTATATCTATATGACATGGTAACTTAATGATTTAAAACCTGGAAACACGAAGAACACTGTAAAACCGAACATACACCGTCGTAGTGAAATCGGGGGCTGTTTTGGGTTAAAAAAAAAATAAAAAGTATCTTAATCTTTGAATTGGAAGTTTGTTTTCTGGAAAAATGATATTATATATGAACATGATACTATATTCAAAAATCTTGGTTAAACACAAAGTGAAAGTATATTTTTCAAAATGGTCATCAAGATGTCGTTTTTCGACGGAAATGACTACCTCTTTAAAAAATGACTTGTAACCTCTATTTCCGTCTATAAACTTATACTTTTTCTATTTAGTTTCATAAATTTTAGTTCATTATGAAACCATAACAACTTGAATCACCCAAAACGGATTTGAAACGAAGAAATGACGGGTAAAACAAAATTAGATAAACTTGCTAGTTTTAGCTACGAAAATTTTGTAACAAATCTAGACTAAACATATCCTAACTAATTTATATTGTATTATACATATTATGTAATCTTGGGATACCATAGACACGTATACAATGTTTTGACATATCATATTGACCCATCTATATATATTATTTGGAACAACCATAGACACTCTATATGCAGTAATGTTTGAGTTAGCTATACAGGGTTGAGGTTGATTCCAAAAATATATATACTTTGAGTTGTGATCTAGCCTGAGACGTGTATACACTGGGTCGTGGATTGATTCAAGATAATATATATTGATTTATTTCTGTACATCTAACTGTGGACAACTAGTTGTAGGTTACTAACGAGGACTGCTAACTTAACAAACTTAAATCATAAAAATGTAATAAAAAATGTTGTGAATATATTTCGATCATACTTTGATATATATGTACACATTTGTTATAGGTTCGTGAATTGACCAGTGGCCAAGTCTTACTTTCGGTAAAATAAAAATATGTGAAAGTGAGTTATAGTCCCACTTTTACAATCTAATATTTTTTTTTGGGATGAGAATACATGCAGCTTTATAAATGTTTTACAAAATAGACAGAAGTACGCAAAACTACATTCTATGGTTGGATTATTAAACCAAATATCGCTCTTCAAGTCTGGTAACCTAAGAATTAGGGAAATGGCTCCTAATTGACGCGAATACTAAAGATAGATCTATTGGGCTTAACAACCCCCATTCAGGTTATGGATGGTTTAGTACTTCGAGATTATTATACAGATGAGAGGTTCTGTTTTTTGGATATTCTATGCATTAAGTTAATGTCGGTTACCAGGTGTTCAACATATGAATAATTTTTATCTCTTTGCAGTTTGCAAAATGCCTGATATGAGATGTGTTATAAAAATAAAATCTTGTGGTCTATTATTATGATTTGATAATATATAGGTTAACCCTATAACTCACCAACATTTTTGTTAACGTTTTAAGCATGTTTATTCTCAGGTGATTATTAAGAGCTTTCGCTGTTGCATACTAAAATAAGGACAAGATTTGGAGTCCATGCTTGGATAATATTGTGTAAAAACTGCATTCAAGAAACTTATTTTTGATGTAATATATTCTTATTGTAAACCATTATGTAATGGTCGTGTGTAAACGTTATATTTTAGATTATCATTATTTGATAATCTATGTAATGCTTTTTAAACCTTTATCGATAAAATAAAGGTTATGGTTGTTTTAAAAATGAATGCAGTCTTTGAAAAACGTCTCATATAGAGGTCAAAATCTCGCGACGAAATCAATTAATATGGAACGTTTATAATCAATATGAACGGGACATTTCAATATCACAAGTTGCACGAATCCGAATGTATCAGGCAAATGAATCGTACACAGCCCAAATAGGGCCATGTGCGGCCCAAAAATCACCACCAAACCAAAAAAGGTAGTCTACGGCCCAAAACAGTCCAAGGTCATCTTACATGGTCGTGGCAAGCCACCATGCACGGCTCCTTCATGATTTGATTTTTTTTTATTTTTTTACGGCAAAAAAAAAATATATATATATATATATATATATATATATATATATATATATATATATATATATATATATACAAAGATCATAAAGATCCGGTGTTACAAACAAGCGACAATGATTGAAATTGTAAGGGCTGTGTACACATTGGACGAGAACAATGATTGATAGAGAGCGAGCACATTGAAATTGAAATGATACAACAAACTAGTAACAAACAAACCTAAATCTAAACACAACATAAAATCGGGAACGTGTCTAAAGTCACAATCTCTCTACTAAGAAGCCGCACACTAAAAAGAACGTCGGGCACTCCAGCAGCACCTAACCCGAGGCATGCACTTCAAAGAAAACTCTCGTACACAAAGAACCCATAGCACTCCTAATCAGAGGCCCACAAGCATGTCAAGTAAGATCAAACTCCATTCGAGCGGATAGAAGGATCCCGAGAGAACTACTTCAAAATACATCAATTTACCATGGTCAACAAGGTCGACACACGCCGGCAACGACATCGAGTCCACCCCGAATAGACTTGACTACGGGAGAGGCATGAACAATACAGCGCAACAGCAACCCGTAACAACCCTGCTTTTTTCGTCACTCCCGTTAACTTTCTGTTAGTTTATTTAACGGTGATTACTTGACGTTTATGTGTTTATGTGTAATAAATACATACTTGATCGTTGAAGGGTTACGATAATTAATATGGGTTAATATTAATTTGAAAATATATTTCGGATAAAGAAATACGATAAAAACGTTACGGTTTGAATAACTGCTTTTTGAGCAACGAAACACTCGGGTTTATTTTAATAATTATTTTAATAATTATTAACTTTTTAAAAATTTTTTAATTTATTGGGTATTTAATAAATTAAACGTTTGGTTGCATTTTAACGATCGGTTTAGCGTTCCAGGCCTTCGGTACGTCTAGACGGCACTTGAAACGGACCACAACAACACGCTTTTGTAAAACGAGAACCCGGGGCACCATGGTGGGCCATATTCGGCCGAACCCGCCTCACACCCCCCTTAAATTTCTAATTTGGGCCATTTTGTTAATTATTTGCTTAATTAGGGCCTAAGTGTAACATTCTAATTAAACCTAAAACTACTGGAACCCTTCCTCTCACACACACAAGTCGACACAATTGCTTCTCCCCTTCCTCCTGCTGCCGTTGCCCATAGCACATACACACACATCAAACTTCAATTTTTGCTCAAGCTTTGAACATCAAACTTGCAATTCTCGTTGTCCTCTACGCGTGTGTATTGTTAATTTCACGATCAAAGATATAAATAGCAAACCCTAACTTTCAAAATCTGAATTTTATTAATGTTTCATAGTTTATGATGTCTATTGCTCAAGTCTTGACGTGTGGTTAATGTTTGATGCGTTGATTTGTCCGATTTGATTGTTTGCCATGAAAATCGAATTTGATTTTAGTGTGTACAGAAAATTGACTTTGCTAAATTTTAATTATTATGATGTATTTAGAATCCTCATGAAAAACTATTGATTTTAGGCTTTGGATTCGCTTGATTTCATTTCCGCATGATCAAGTTATGACCATTTGAATTAACGTTGTGTTTTTGTTGCTTGATCAGAAATCTGGTATTGATGGGTCACCAATGGGTTTGTGAATTGATTACCATTGGATAGATAATTCAAAAATACTCAGGTTACACTGGGATATCATGTCATTTGCTTGAGTAAAACATGTGTTATGCCTAATTGAATGAAAATGTGGATTTTTCCAGCACATGCATGAAAACAAACTTGTATGCTAAAATGTATTGATTTTTGTGATGAAATCTTTGCATATATGTAATCTAAACAAAAATTACTTCACTTTTCATGTAGATATCATTGTCTAATTGTATCTGGATCTTCGGATAATTGCATGCGAAAATGACCAGATAAACTAGGATCGAATCTGCAACTTGCTCTCTGTTTTGTGCTTTGTGGTTTGTGTTTTGTGACTTAACATGAATACTTATGGGATATGAATCTTTATATGTTATGTGATATGTGTTTAGTTTGTTGCAACCTCTGAAACCTTATGAATTGTGCACACTAGGGCCATAGTTTGTGTAACTTCTGAATTGAGCTGAAAACTGAACATCCAACTTTCATGAAGAAATTGTACTAATTGGCTAAACAAACGTTGCACGTTTTCGGATATATGATAGTGTGACTTGTCCTTGAACCATGGCCACTTACCTATATGGATTTTCATGTCCCTAGCTCCGGTTATAGCCAATACGAAATCAGTGCGCGGTCAGAAACTGATTTGGAAAACCATGAATGTACCCCTTCTGATTCCTGAATTATAGACTTCGTATGAGACCCTGGCTGGACTTTCTGGAATCAATTTTGAGTCTAATTATGATCTGGAGTTTTCCATGTTATCATGAATTTTGTGCTATGAGTTATTATGCAAAGTTTGATACATGTACATAAACGTTTTGCATGACGATAAACTGTAATCGTGTAATTGACCATTTATAATCTAAAATGTGATGTTTGACTTAGGTTTGATATGTTGACCAACATATGACATAAACCTACTGATGTTGACTTTAGTTGACTATTTGACCAAGTTTGACTTTTAGTTTGACTTTGCTTGACTTGCATGAACTAGTTGACTATATGTTGACTTTTACTTTGAAACGCGTCGAGTCAAGCAATATGTAACACCCCGTTTTCCTGTATAAGATATATATAGGTGTATTGTGTATGTACGACTAGCGTATGAAGGATTTGAACATGTTCGTGTTTTAAAGTTCATGTATGCAAGAAGTGATCAGGCCACGGCTAAGGTCGCGACGCGAAGCTGCCGGTCATGACGCGACAATTAACCAGAATCAGAATCAGGACACATGGTAAGGCAGGCAACAAATCACAACTAATGTCGCGGTGCAAGGATTGGGGCCGCGGCGCGGAATTCAACTGGTTTCAGTTTCAGTAGGCTCAACAAACAATCCCAGATCGAGGCAAAGGTCGCGGCGCGACGATTAAGGCCGCGGTGCGGCATTCTGGGCGGACTCGTACCTGATTTTTGAAATATTAAATAAGGTTCAAGGGCATTTTGGTCATTTCGCTTATGAGCCAGATTGGGATCTTAAATCCCATCCATCCACTTCATTTCCTTTTATCTTTTTCCTTTTCTTCTTCATTTTCTCTCAAAAACTCAAACACCCCAATTGATTCAAAGGGATTTTTGGAAAGGAAGAAGTGGGTTTTGATCGAAAGTGTAAGAGATAAGTTTGTTCTCCTCGTTCTTAGCTACAAGGTGATACTAGCGTTAAGCTCTAACTCTGAATTTCATTTTCGTGTCCATCATTCAAAATTGGGGCTTTTGGCTTGTATGTTCATAGATGGAACCCATTTAGTTGTTAATTGAAGATTAACACCAAGATTCGAGTTTATCATTGTTATTGGCGGGTTTTGGGTTTGGTGAACAAGTGTAAGTTGTAAGACTTGCAAATGGGTGTAATCACTAGTATTTAGTGATTATTGAGGTGTTGGAAGCCTTTAGGGTTCATGTGGTTGACTAATTTTGATTAGGGTTTGGTGATGATTATGACCCAATTGTCGATTTAATAAGGTTTAAAAACTTAAAATGGATTAAGTTGAAGTATAAACCCGAGTTAAATATGTTTTGGTGTCAAAACTTGTTCATTGCGAAATGTTGACTTCTTATGGGTCAAATTAGGGTTTATGGGCGATTTTGAGAATGATAAGTGTTTAACACTTATGATTGGGTTTAATTGGCATGTTAGGACCATTGTCACTATTGTTAGTGATTATTGGTTAGTTTGGGCGCGGTTTGAGCTTGGAAGTGCAATTGGGTCGAAATTGCGCTAGTTGTCAATTTGGGTTAGTTTGTAAATCCACCCTAATTGTGTTATTTGTCATGTGATAATGGAATAGGTATGTTCCATTAGCGTTTACGGATTTTGGTTGGCATCCATCAAGACTTCAAGGTGAGTGTAAATTTACTATGCACATGTGTATGTGTAAAACGGGGGTGTGTGTATAGGGTGACCCTTGTTCGAGTTTAGTCTATATTCGTGTGGGAGAATGGACCTTGTGCTTCGGGTCCATGTGACACGGTTATGCGTTGTGGGTTTTACCCTTGGTGTTGTGAATTGGCTAGCTTTTTGGATAACCCCTTTTTGGCGATGGGTTGCTAGCATTTGTTGTTGAGGAAATGAATTTCGGTTAGTGCGGATTCATGATGACTCGGGTTGTTTCGGTCATCTTGGGGTGGTGAATTTCGGGTTGTGCGAATTCACTAAAGCTCGGGTAGTTCGGCCAACCTCGGTTGTAGAAGTGGTGAAGGAAATGAATCTCGGGTAGTGCGAATTCTCTAAGGCTCGGGTAGTTCGGCCGACCTTCATGTAATTTGGGTTAAGGGGTTAACCTTATCGTTATTGTTGATTATATTTGTTATATATGCGTATATACTTATTGTTGTGTTGTAGCTAATCTTGTGACGTTAGCTTGGCGATTACGTAGCGTGTAGCTACTTTGTGTATTGTGCTCTTTTGTAGTTTGTTTACCATGCTGAGACGGTATGTGTTATTTTGATGCTTGGTGATGCGTAGCCATTTTATGCATATGTATGTGTGTAGTATCTTTACATTCACTAAGCATTAGCTTACCCTCTCGTTGTTGATATTTTTATAGGTTCGCGTGGTGGCGGCTCGGGTAAGCGTGGGGATTAGAGATCTTGGCTAGGTTGCCTTAGAAGATCTTGCTTTTGGACTCGATTAGGATTTGGGTAGCGTAGTCCCAAATCACCATGCTCGGTTTTGTGTAAACGTAACTAGTCGGGTCATAATGAATATAACCGGTTTATGATTTAACTAGCGTATTATTGTATTAAGAAGTTTAACTTATTGTTGTACGTTTTTAAGTTCGTTGAACCTACTTTGATAAAAAATACGTTTTGGAAATTTGGGACCTAAAGCGTTATTTAATGTATATTAAAAAGGAAAAAAAAAATTATGTGCCGGTTTAAATACGGGTTGGGTTGTTTCAAGTGGTATCAGAGCATGGTCTAAGGGATTTAGGTGACTTGAGATAGGTGCCTAGACTTAGACTTTTGTGTGTGCTAAATTGATGCGGGACTTGTAGGTGTACGGGTCGGAAAGGGAGATGTAGTTAGTGCCTTGGTTATAGGTGTACTAACGTTCATTTTAATATGCGGATATTGTTAATATACTTTGCATTGTGTTTGTACTTATGTTCGCGTTGCGAATATCATCGAGCAAGATAGTCGTTGTAATAACGAGTTGATATGGCGTGTGTGCGTAATAAGGACTTGCAAACCTTATTACGGGTGCAAATCGTGTCTAACAAGTGATGTACAACGGGTGTTGAGCAAGATGGGGTGGTGTTGTGCGTATGGTTTTATACATTTGTGGACTAACCGTTTTGCATTCTTTAGAATGACGACGCGAAACGAGATCGAGACGAATGCCGAGGAGTTTAATACTAGAGTTGCGGCCGCCGTTGCGGAGTAAATGAGTGCGTTGGAAGAAAGAATGGATAGGAGGTATTCCGAATTTCGGGGTAGTAGTGAAATGGAGCGTTGTCTTAAGAGCTTCATGAGGACTAAACCTCCGATGTATGATGGGAAGCCGGATCCTTTGGTAAGCACAACTTGGATCTCGGATGTCGAAGGGTGTTTTTGTACTATTGAGTGCCCTCCCGAGAAAAGGACGAGACTCGCCACTAGCTTGTTGTGGGGTAGGGCCAAGGATTGGTTGGATGGTAAGATTGATCTTGTTGGTGGTGAACCGTTTATGGCGTTATCATGGGGCGATTTTAAGAAGGAATTCTTCGAGGAGTTTCGGACTTCAGCCGATTTGTCAGAAATGCGAAATGAGTTCCGAGGCAACAAAGATCGAAGGAGTTGAATACTCTAAAGATGACCTTTATGTAGAAGGCTCGTTTGTGCCCGGAGTATATTGGGAATATTCGAATGTTGATGGAAGATTTCTATCGGACTTTGAATGATGAGTTGCAGGGCGAAATTAGCATTGGCCAAGTGAACTCGTTTGCGGAGTTATTCAACATAGCTAGGGGTTTCGAATCATATTCGCGATCGAAGGCTAGGGAGCTTTTAAGTAAGAGAAGGGTTGATTCGTATGGTGCTCCAAGTAAGAAAACTAAGGGCGCGAGTGCGAGTATGGGTAATGTGGAGAAAGGTTCGACGAGTTCTCGTGTGCCTAGATGTTTCAATTGTGGTGTTAGGGGCCACAAGTTATGGGAATGCACAATGCCGAGAAGAGATGACAGATTGTGCTACTATTGTCATAAAGAGGGACATCGCAAGCCGGATTGTCCCGAGTTGGCAGCGGCGAATGCCGCAAGGAGACGTTAACGTACATTTTGTTTTAATAAATATGTCCTTTGGATATTTATTATGTGTCGTCGTGTGCGAATTTTTTGAATGCATTGCGTTGTGCGTATTATTGTTATGAGTGATGTTCCTATTGGAATTACTTTATGGTGGCATTTTTATTGGCGAACGAAGGGCATAAGACTTGGTGCAACCAAGCATTCCTTAGTGTTGGGAAATATTTCTACCAAGCCTTGGGTATGGGCTTTGGTGTTCGGTTGTTAGCACGTGTTTGCTTCAGTGTTGAAGTCGTGGAACCATGAGGTTTAACGGGTGGATAAAACCCTAAAGGTTGAGTGTTTGATCTCGATGTATGTTGGTAATGGAGTCTACGCGACGCGGTGTTAGGTGCCTCTTTCATACCTACTAGCGTGGTATTTGACTCCGATGGTAGTTCGGTTACTTTGTGCTTAGGGTACAGGTAAGAAACCCTTAGGTACATGAGTGACTAGGTGGAAATTGGACAAGCCATAGCAATTGGAAGATTGCGAGAGGAAAGCTGTGCAACTTGTAGTGACTTCTGTTCGAAGTGTTTAAGGATTGGTTAAAATCCTTTGCATGCTCAAGGTTGGAGCAAGATGTGGTGATGGGTCGTGTGAACCCAATTGTTAGCAGAGTCTACCTTTGGTAGCATGATACGGTTGTACAAGAGGCGGTTATGGAACGTAGTTTCGAGTGGGGGAGTTACACTCCCACACGAGGAGGTTTTAGTGTAAGGTTTCGGATGATGCTCTTAGTAGGTCTGGAAATTTGTGACGGAACCTAGATTTGGTCGATTTGTGGTAGAGTACAATTTCGGTTAAATTGTACTCATGGTTTCGGATTTGGATTATCACCGAGGTGGTAATGTGGTGAATCTCGTTGAGAGATAATGGGCGTATTTGGCGAACAAGATGAAATCCCTCGGTTAAGGGATGTGTGTGTCGGATTCTCTTATAGAGAATTATTGTTTTGTGCCTATGTGCGATATTGGTGGTTCTTGCTCGATTGTGATAGCGATGTTCGCGTATACGTATACGTTTCATTTGTGGTGAATGGTTTGTGTGATCCGTTAGGATTCACTATAGTGTAGCAGTGCGCGATGTTGCACTACTCGTTGTATCAGGCCAAAAGTGCGTAAGTGATTGGTGGGTTATGGCCGTGGTTTGGTCGGCTAACTTCATCATGGGTTTAGTGTTATATCGGTATGGTATAACGTTATCGGGAAATTCGAGTACCGATGGGGAATGGGAGTACCATTCTTGCGTGTGGTTTCGGACGTGAATATCGGGTTGTTCGTATTCACAATATTTCAGGTGGTACGATTGTCCTTGTTGGTTGGACTCATAGTTTGAGGTAGTGAATGATGGGTAGTTCGGATTCACTAAGGCTCGGGTTGTACAGCCATCCTCGGTTATACTATGGGGTAGAGGTAGTGAATATCGGTTTGCGTGTATTCACGATGACTCGGGTTGTGCGGTCATTTCGTTGTGGGAAATATGGATTGGGTTGGTGAATTTCAGATTGTTGCGAATTCACTAAGGTTCGGGTTGTTTCGACCATCCTC
The DNA here is from genome assembly GCF_046630445.1 of Rutidosis leptorrhynchoides. NCBI lineage: Eukaryota > Viridiplantae > Streptophyta > Magnoliopsida > Asterales > Asteraceae > Rutidosis > Rutidosis leptorrhynchoides. Next base: position 567,338,483 of record NC_092335.1, on the reverse strand, counting down.
CATATGTGTTTAAGCTCGGGTTGTTTTGGCCATGTTGTGTTATGATCTATTGGTTGTTTTATATACCAATGGTGGGGTCGTAAGGACCGTGTTGTGTTGTGTTGTGATCTATTGGTTGTTTTATACACCAATGATGGGGTCGTAAGGACCATGTTGTGTTGTGAACTATTGGTTGTTTATACACCAATGGTGGGGTTGCGAAGACCATGTTGTGTGATTAGTGATGCGATAGCCGTGTTTCGCTCACATGTTGTTACGGGTGTGACAATAGTCGATTTTGTACACCTCGAGATTTGCGTTGCCATAGTCATTTTGGGAGCTATCGGTTTTAGCCTTTTGCTTACGATGTTACGGTAGTTGCGTAATAGACGTGTTTGCACACTACAAGGATTTTTGAGTGGTAAGTGTTATCCGTAAGGATTTGCTTTTGGTCGGTCTTCATCGGTTAGATGGTTGACTTTATTTTTTTTTTTGGTATGTGGTTGTTACTAGCAATGTATTTGGTAGGGTACGCTAGGAGTTGATATCTCGGTTAGGGATTGGATGAGTTCTTCCGATGTGAGGGATTGAGCAAATTTGTAGTTTTCGGATTTGTGGATTCTTAATAAGTCGCGGGTGACGATTTAGTTGTTAAGGGTAACTCTTTGAGAAGAATTGCCTAGAGAAGTTGGAAGAATACGTGGCGATTTCGCGTATTCTAAGTGATCGTTGTAGACTTCGGTTGTTGCGTGTATTGCGCGTCTTGGAATACGTGCGTGTGTGTATTTAGTAAATGAATTAATCTTCGGGTTAATGAGAAATGTGTAGGAAGTCGGATTGGAACGATTGTTTGAGAACCATCGAGTGTAGGTTCGGATTGGTTAAGTGACTAGGATCACGAGGACGTGATCGAATCTAAGTGGGGGAGAGTTGTAACACCCCGTTTTCCCGTATATGATATATATATAGGCGTATTTTGTATGTACGACTAGCGTATGAAGGATTTGATACATGTTCGTGTTTTAAAGTTCATGTATGCGAGAAGTGATCAGGCCACGGCTAAGGTCGCGGCGCGGAGTTGCCGGTCGCGGCGCGACAATTAACCAGAATCAGAATCAGGAGACATGGTAAGGCAGGCAACAAATCACGACTAACGTCGTGGCGCGAGGATTGGGGCCGCGGCGCGGCATTCAACTGGTTTCAGTTTCAGTAGGCTCAACAAAACAGTCCCAGATCGAGGCAAAGGTCGCGGCGAGACGATTAAGGCCGTGGCGCGGCGTTCTGGGTGGACTGGTACCTGATTTTTGTAATATTAAATAAGGTTCAAGGGCATTTTGGTCATTTCGCGTGTGAGCCATATTGGGATCTTAAATCCCATCCATCCACTTCATTTCCTTTTATCTTTTTCCTTTTCTTCTTCATTTTCTCTCAAAAACTCAAGCACCCCAATTGATTCAAAGGGATTTTTGGAAAGGAAGAAGCGGATTTTGATCGAAAGCGTAAGAGATAAGTTTGTTCTCCTCGTTCTTAGCTACAAGGTGATACTAGCGGTAAGCTCTAACTCCAGATTTCATTTTCGTGTACATCATTCAAATTTGGGGCTTTTGGCTTGTATGTTCATAGATGGAACCCATTTAGTTGTTAATTGAAGATTAACACCAAGATTCGGGTTTATTGTTGTTATAGGCGGGTTTTGGGTTTGGTTAACAAGTGTAAGTTGTAAGACTTGCAAATGGGTGTAATCACTAGTATTTAGTGATTATTGAGGTGTTGGAAGCCTTTAGGGTTCATGTTGTTGACTAATTTTGATTAGAGTCAAAATTAGAGTTTGGTGATGATTATGACCCAATTATCGATTTAATAAGGTTTAAAAATTTAAAATGGATTAAGTTGAAGTATAAACCCGAGTTAAATATGTTTTGGTGTCAAAACTTGTTCATGGCGAAATGTTGACTTCTTATGGGTCAAATTAGGGTTTATGGGCGATTTTGAGAATGATAAGTGTTTAACACTTATGATTGGGTTTAATTGGCATGTTAGGACCATTGCCACTATTGTTAGTGATTATTGGTTAGTTTGTGCGCGGTTTGAGCTTGGAAGTGCAATTGGGTCGAAATTGTGCTAGTTGTCGATTTGGGTTGGTTTGTAAATCCACCCTAATTGTGTTATTTGTCATGTGATAATGGAATAGGTACATTCCATTGGCGTTTGTGGATTTTGGTTGGCATCCATCAAGACTTCAAGGTGAGTGTAAATTTACTATGCACATGTGTATGTGTAAAATGGGTGTGTGTGTGTGTAGGGTGACCCTTGTTCGGGTTTACTCTATATTCGTGTGGGAGAATGGACCTTGTGCTTCGGGTCCATGTGACATGCCTATGCGTTGTGGGTTTTACCCTTGGTGTTGTGAATTGGCTAGCTTTTTGGATAACCCCTTTTTGGCGATGGGTTGCTAGCATTTGTTGTTGAGGAAATGAATCTCGGTTAGTGCGGATTCATGATGACTCGGGTTGTTTCGGTCATCTTGGGGTGGTGAATTTCGGGTTGTGCGAATTCACTAAAGCTCGGGTAGTTCGGCCAACCTCGGTTGTAGAAGTGGTGAAGGAAATGAATCTCGGGTAGTGCGAATTCTCTAAGGCTCGGGTAGTTCGGCCGACCTTCATGTAGTTTGGGTTAAGGGGTTAACCTTATCGTTATTGTTGATTATATTTGTTATATATGCGTATATACTTATTGTTGTGTTGTAGCTAATCTTGTGACGTTAGCTTGGCGATTACGTAGCGTGTAGCTACTTTGTGTATTGTGCTCTTTTGTAGTTTGTTTACCATGCTGAGACGGTATGTGTTATTTTGATGCTTGGTGATGCGTAGCCATTTTATGCATATGTATGTGTGTAGTATCTTTACATTCACTAAGCATTAGCTTACCCTCTCGTTGTTGATATTTTTATAGGTTCGCGTGGTGGCGGCTCGGGTAAGCGTGGGGATTAGAGATCTTGGCTAGGTTGCCTTAGAAGATCTTGCTTTTGGACTCGATTAGGATTTGGGTAGCGTAGTCCCAAATCACCATGCTCGGTTTTGTGTAAACATAACTAGTCGGGTCATAATGAATATAACCGGTTTATGATTTAACTAGCGTATTATTGTATTAAGAAGTTTAACTTATTGTTGTACGTTTTTAAGTTCGTTGAACCTACTTTGATAAAAAATACGTTTTGGAAATTTGGGACCTAAAGCGTTATTTAATGTATATTAAAAAGGAAAAAAAAATTATGTGCCGGTTTAAATACGGGTTGGGTTATTTCACAATAAGACAGCTTACTCTATGAAACCACATTTGTTTAAAACATATTTATTGACCAACCTAAATACGTATACTTAGGTTACACTTCTCGGTACTAAATCGCACAAGTAATTTGTTTTTCATCCGAACTATTCAAAGGTGAGTCTACAGTCCCGCTTTTTACATGTTTCCAGGGATGAGAATACACGCTGTTGTACTTACATTTTCAAATGCTTTTATGTTGACACGAGTACTTATTATACATATTGAGTTTGTACACAAAGCCCCTAGCTTGAATACTTTTATTACCTTCGGGTAAGCATAATTTAGACTGACGGATCCGTTAGGTTAGAAAAACCTCGCCCAAACAATATTAACCATGGCGCATTTACTTTGAACATTAGATACACTCGTACAAGTGTATAACATCTTTATGGGGTAAAGGGAGTATAGTGGATTCTATACTCTGGTCATTGCTAGTATTCAGGTGCTCATAGATTATGTAAACGTTTCGCAACTTGGAGTTGTACTTGTAAAATCTCGTGGTCAAGGAACTTAAACTATTTTCCGAATACTATATTTTTTTCAGATACTGTTACATTATTTTAAATCTGTAGATTCACCAACATTATTGTTGACCTATTTTGCGTATTTTATTCTCAGGTCCTTAAGAGGTAGATTTCCGCTGTGATTTGATGCTTGGTCTGGCCGTGGAGTCAGCATGATTATTAAAGACATTATTTATTATCGCATTTACAACTTTAACAACTGTTTAATACTATTGGCTTGTGGTTACATCACAATAGTATTCTTATTTTGGATTTATTAACTTGTGTTTTGAAAGTCAACTTTTTAATAAAATTAAATGCGATTGCTTTGAAACGTCTCATATAGAGGGCGTAACTGTTAACTGTGGGATCTTGATTAACACGCCGTCAGATGGAAATTTAGAGGGGTGTTATAGATGGTATTAGAGCTAATGGTTCGTAGGGAAACTAGGACTTGCATTAGTGTGTCTGATTTGGTCATTAGGACACTGTAGAGAGTCTAGACTACGACCGGGACTTGGTCATTACATGATTACTCTATGACTAATGTTACATGTTTGACTAATCTGCTTTTCTATGTGTTCTTGCATTGTGAGTTAGATGTCGCAGGCTTCCGGGAATGACAGCAACTCAAGTGTAGATAATGTACCTGCACCTGCTCCAGCACCTGCTCCTGCTGAAGTGACCCGTCCTAATCCACCTGGACGAAGTCATCAACATCTGGTCCCATTGCGAGGTACTGACCTAAATATGCCATGAATGACTCCAAGTAATATCTTTAAAATGAGCAAATGCACAGCGGAAGATTTCTTTCATACCTGAGAATAAACATGCTTAAAAGTATCAACCAAAAGGTTGGTGATTTCATAGGTTTATCATAACAATCATTTCAGTATATTAATAGACCACAAGATTTCCGTTTATAAATATATGTACACTCGCAAGTGTATAAAAGTATTCTATAAGTTGTTGAGCGCTTCGGTAACCATACTTAACAATTAATGTGGCATATTCCCTTTATTATGAAATCTCCCTACACTGTACCAAGTGTCGTAAAAATGAAGTACTATGCAACCGTTTACGATACTAGAGCGACTAGCCCGGTTGGGGTGGTCTAACCCGATAGATTTATCTATAGGATTCGCGCTTACATGTTCTTCCAACATGTAAATATTAGTTACCAAGCTATTAGGGAAAATATGCAAGGTGGTACAACTCAACGTAGAATATATTTTAATTACTTATGTGTATTTCGTCAAACATAAAAGCAGCGCATGTATTCTCAGCCCAAAAATATATATTGCAAAAGCAATTAAAAAGGGAGCAAATGAAACTCACAATATGATATTTTGTAGTAAAAATATTCATACAACGATACTGAACAAATGCAGGGCTGGCCTCGGATTCACGAACCTATATCATTTATATATATTAAAACATATAATCACAAACAAACAAGTTTTTATATATATTAAATATATAATATATTACTTAATTAGATTAGTAATATATTTGTTATTTCGAATGTTATATATATATATATATATATATATATATATATATATATATATATATATATATATATATAGATATATATGTTATATTAATATTATATATATATATAAGTATTTATTTTTTATATGATATTAATGTTAAAATTTATAATAATATATCAATTAGTTAATTTATTAATATATCTTTAATACTATGTGATATAAATATAATTATATTATCTGTAGTAAATATATTTTTATGTATCTATTTATTTAATAATAATAATAATAATGATAAAAATAATAGTAGTTATAAATAATGATAATAATAATTTTGATAATAATAGCCACTTTATTTGTAGTAGTAATAATAATAATAATAATAATAATAATAATAATAATAATAATAATAATAATAATAATAATAATAATAATAATAATAATAATAAGAATAATAACAATAACAAAATAGGGTTACCTTTAAAAGAAGCTTTAAAGTAAATGCCCCAGCCCAAGCTCGAACCCAGACCTCTCGATCAAACACAAACACTCCTAACCATTTCTCCATTGTTTTTATTTCTGATCGTGTTACGATTTTAATTTCTTTTAACCTTTATATTTCAGTTTTCTTTTTCTTATTCGTCTTCATCATTTTCATAGACATTACAGATCATCATAATCATCTACATGATTCATCATCATCCTATTCGTTATTTAGTATTACCGAGTAATTATCATCTTACATTATTATCATCATCTTCAAATATCAACATTCGATTATCATATTAACTGTAATCACCTCATCATCGATCACATCATCATCTATCACTCATTATCATCATCATTAACATAAAACATAAAATCACGATCGTCATTTACTTCATTATCATCATAACCCATGATCATCATTATCACCATTTAACAACATCACATGCGTATGATCTTCATAATCATACGGAGTATTATCATTATATGTTTTACTCATCTCACTTACAAGAGAACCGAAATAATCAGCCCAAGTTGATTAAGTTTTTATGGCCCAATTGTATTTGTTTAATGGATCCATAAAAACAGCCCATTTAATTAAAAGAAGTCCAAAAATCAAAAACTCACTTTGTAGGCTTTTAGTAGAAATAGACGGTATGGTTTAGCAGTTGAACATAGAAGCAGCACACTTAATCTCCTTCTTCGTTTATAGTTAGTATCCAAACAGCAAACGTAGGTGCAGCTGTAGCAATTCTATGGTGTTAGGTTTGATGGTCAAGGTGGTTTAAAGAAATCTTGGTTTGTTTTTGTACGAATTGGATCCAGAGAAACCAAGCAGCAGCAGGGTTGTTTGGGTTGATGTTGATCGGTTCTACAACAGAAAAATAGGTGGAGTTTATGAGGTGGTGATACGGTTTCATAATAAAGAAATCAAGGATTAATATGGAGAGTGAGAGGAGAGAAAGAGAGGTGATTAGTGACGGTTCTTGTGGTGGTGGCCGATGGTGGAGTGTAAGACCTTGTTTCCATTTCAGTTGATTAGGACGCCGTCCAGGATTTGGGACGCCGTCCAGCAAAGAAGAGTTGGACGCAGTCCAATATTTGGGATGCCGTCCAGTTGGTCTGTCGGGCCAGCTGTGATATTTTAGATTTTAATAAGGGGTATGTTGTTCTTTTCACTTGGTGGCCGGTTTTAAGCCATAAATGGGCAAAGGTTTAGCTCATTCAACCTTATCTTCACCAACACAAACACTCTCAACCATATCTAGAGAGAGAGTAAGAGTTTCGAGAGAGAGGGCTTGATTTGGAGAAGAAGGAGTCGGATTCTCACCAAAGCTCGGGTTTTAAAGTTATTCATCTCGTTCCTAGCTACGTTATGGTAGTTTTGGTAAGTTCAAACTCCGAATTTCATTTGTTAGATTTGATATTCAAGTTAGGGTTTGAACTTGATTTGTTGTGAAACCCTCTTAGATGATGAAATGGGTTTATGGTGACTAGTTATTCTTGTCACTTGGCGGGTTTTGGGTTGGTTGATGATTTAGCCTTGTTTAGGGCTTTAAATTGAGTGTAATCACTATGATTAGTGACTATAGAAGTGTTGAAACTCATTTGGGTGTGTTTGGTTGACTAATTTTGAAATGGGTCAAAATTAGGGTTTTGGTGTCAAATTGGGCAAGACAAGTGTTTAACACTTGTGTTTGGGTTTAATTGGCTTATTAGGACCATTGTCACTAGTGTTAGTGATTATTGGTTAGTTTGGGCGCGGTTTGTGTTTGGAGGTGCATTTGGGTCGAGATTGCTCTAGTTGTCAATTTGGGTTGGTTTGTAAATCCTCCTTAATTGTGTTGTTTGTTATGTGATTAATGGAATAGGTACTTTTCATTGGCGCGTTGCGGATTATTCGGTTGCATTCATCAAGGCGACAAGGTGAGTGTTAATATCCTATGTGCATATGTATGTGTAGGATGGGTGCAGGTCGGGTGAAGTGGTTCTCGGTTATAGAGCTCACTTCACATATAGGTGGATTTTGATGGACTTGTGTATTGGCCCAATTGACACGGTTGTGCATTTTGGTTGACCACCTTTGGCGAGGTGCACACTTTGTGTGTACGATATCACATATGCTTGTGATGTGGATTATACAACCCCAATGGCGAAGGGTTGGTATTGAGTTGTGATTGGAGAAGTTGATCACGTGTGAATGCGGATTCACGATGACGCGTGTAGTTTCAGTCATCTTATGGAGAAAGTGAGTCTCGTGTAGTTCGGATTCACGATGACTCGTGTAGTTCGGTCATCTTATTGAGGTAGTGATCTCGTGTAGTTCGGATTCACTAAGGCTCGTGTAGTTTGGCCAACCTCGATGTTGTTGTAGTATTGAAGATAGTAATCTCGTGTGGATGCGGATTTACTAAGGCTCGTGTAGTTCGGCCAATCTTCATGTTGGTAATTGGTAGTCGGTTCCGGTATTGGGTTAAGGGGTTAACCTTGGACGTTTGTATATTACTTATATTGTCGTATTGTTATGTTGTAGCTAACCCTCTGGGTGTAGCTTATTGGCATTGTTCACATCGTCGTTGGTGAACTTATACTTGTTGTTATTAATAGCATGATGCTTAGTGATCGTACGGTATGCTTAGCTTAGCTTGCCTTTATGCTTGGATGCTCCGGTATGCAGTATTTGTTTAATTGTGTGGCGTGTCCATTTTATGCATATATATGTATGTAGTATATTCTCTCTCACTAAGCTTTAGCTTACCCTCTCGTTGTTGATTTTTTTTTATAGATTTGCATGGATGCGGTGGATCGGGTAAGCGGGGGACTAGTGGGCTCGCATAGTTGCTTTAGAAGATCTTGTTTTTGGATTTGATTAGGATTGGGTAGCGTATCCTCAATCCCATGCTTGGTCTATGTTTTGAATTAAACTAAATGGGTCGAAATGGTTACTTTGTAGTAATATGGGTCGATGTGGGCCCGGTGTTGTAAAACTATGTTTTATTGTGGAAAACTCTTAGGTTTAATTATTATAACATATTGTGAAAGTTTTTTGGTTTAAAATTGACGGAAAGCGGGTTTTCCGCTCGCGTGTGTTTGAAAAACTGATCAGAATATTTTAGTACATTTGGACGCCTTCCTAGATGGCTGGACGCCGTCCTGGTCTTCACAACTGGACGCCGTCCAGATAACTGGACGCCATCCAGATGAACTGTCCCAGAATTTTTTGTTTTTAGCACGTTTTCGGATGGATAACGGGTTGGGTCGTTACAAGTGGTATCATAGCATGGTCTAAGGGATTTAGGTGACTTGAGATAGGTGCCTAGACTTAGACTTTTATGTGTGCTTAATTTGTTGCGGGACTTGTAGGAGTACGGGTCAGAATAGGTTATAGTTAGTGCCTTGTTTGTAGGTGGACTAACGTTTATATTAGTAATGTGGATATTATTAATATATTATTGTGTTGTGATAATAATTATCGCGTGTGTTTATATCGCGTGGAATTGTCGTTGTGTTGGTTATATCATTGTGCGAGGCGGTCGTTGTACTAACGAGTTGAGACGACGTGTGTGCGTAATAAGGACTTGCAAACCTCATTACGGGTGCAAATCGTGTCTAACAAGTGATGTACGACGAGTGTTGAGCAAGATGGGGTGGTGTTATGGGTGTTGTTTTATACGTTCGTGGTCTAATCGCTTTTGCATTTCCTTAGAATGGCGACAGGAAATGGGATCGAGACGAACGATCTAGAGTTTAACGCTAGAGTTGCGGCCGCCATTGTGGAGCAAATGAGTGCGTTTCGAGAAGAAATGGATAGGAAGTATTCCGAATCTCGGAGTAGTGGTGAAATGGAGCATTGTCTTAAGAGCTTCATGAGGACTAAACCCCCGATGTACGACGGAAAACTGTATTCTTTGATAAGCACAACTTGGATCTCGGATGTCGAAGGGTGTTTTCGTACCATTGAATGCCCTCCTAAGAAGAGGACAAGACTCGCTACTAGTTTGTTGCGGGGTAGGGCAAGGGATTGGTTGGATGGTAAGATTGATCTTGTCGGTGGTGAACCTTTTATGGCGTTATCGTGGGATGAGTTTAAAAGGGAATTCTTCGAGGAGTTCCGGACTTCGGTCTACTTGTCGAAATTGCGTAATGAGTTGCGAAATTTGCAACGGGGTTCTATGGATTTGAATACTCTCAAGACGACCTTTATGGCGAAGGCTCGTTTTTGCCTGGAGTATTTAGGGAATGATCGTTTGTTGATGGAAGATTTCTATCGAACCTTGAATGATGACTTGAAGAATAAGATTAGCCGGGGTTACACGAAATCGTTTGCGGAATTATTCGCTGTGGCTAGAGGTTTCGAGTCGTATTCACGATCGAAGATGAGTGAACCTTCAAGTGAGAGGAGGGTTGTTTCTTATGGTGCTCCAAGTAAGAGGACTAAGGGTCCGAGTGTGAGCATGGGTGGTACACGGACGAGTATATCGGATTCTAGCGCACCTAGATGTTACAATTGTGGTGTGAGGGGTCACAAGTCTTGGGAATGTTCGGTGCCAAAGGGTGATGGCATGGTGTGCTTCCATTGCCAAGAAGAAGGACATCGTAAGTCGGAATGTCCCGAGTTAGCGGGGACGGGTGCGGCAAGGAGACGTTAAGGTACGTTTCGTTTTAATAAATATGTCCTTTGATTATTTATTATGTGCCGTTTGAGTTTGAGTTTGTTAAATGCATTATGTTGTGCATGTTATTGATATGGGTGACGTTCCTAATGGAAGTACCCTGTGGTGACGTTTTGATTGTGAGGCGAAGGGCGTAAGACTTGGTGCAACCAAGCATTCCTTAGTATTTAGGAAATGTTTCTACCAAGCCATGGGAATGGGTTTTGGTGTTCGGTTGTTAAGCGCGTGTTCGTTTTCGTGATGAAGTTGATGAACCATGAGGTTCGTCGGGTAGATTGGAACCCAAAAGAGATCGAGTGTTTTGGATCTCGATGTAGGTTGGTGATGGAGTTTACATGACGCGACATTAGGTGCCTCTTTCATACCTACTAGCGTGGTGTTCGACTCCGATAGTGTTGCGGTTACATTGTACTTAGGGTACCAGAGAGAAACCTTTAGGTACATGAGTGACTAGTTGGAAGTTGACGAACTATAGCAATTGGATGATTGTGAGAGTAGAGTTTGTGTAATTTGCGGTACACTTTTCATTCGAAGCGTTTAAGGATTGGTTGAAATCCTTCGTGTGCTCAAGGTTGGAGCAAGATGTGGTGATGGGTCGTGTGAACCCAATTGTTAGTAAAGTCTAGCTTTGGTAGCATTGTACGGTTGTACAAGATGCGTTTATGGAACGTGGTTCCAATTGGGGGAGTTACACTCCCGCACGAGGAGGTTTTGGTGTGAGATTTCGGATGACGCTTTTTAGTAGATCCGAAACTTGTGTTGGGACCTAGTTTTGGTCGATTTGTGGTAGAGTACAATTTTGGTTAAATTGTACTTATGGTTTTGGATGTAAATTATCACCGAGGTGATAATGTGGTAATCTCGTTGAGAGATAATGGACGTGTTTGACGAGCAAGTTGAAATCCCTCGGCTAAAGGGTGTGTGTGTCGGATTCTCTTCTCGAGAGTTATTGTTTTGTGCCTATGTTAGATATAGGTGGTTCTTGCTCGATTATGTGAATGGTTAGTGGTATCCGTTAGGATTCACTATGTCGTAGCAAGCGCAATGTTACGTTACTCGTTGTATGAGGCCAAAAGGGCGTTGATTGGTGAAGCATGACTTTCGGGGTTCGCTGACTTCATCATGGGAGTAGTGTTATATTGGTGAAGCATGACCTTCGGGGTCCGCTGACTTCATCATGGGAGTAGTGTTATATTGGTGAAGCATGACCTTCGGGGTCCGCTGACTTCATCATGGGAGTGGTGTTATATCGGTGAAGCATGACCGTTGATGGGGTCCGCTGACTTCATCCGGTGTTGAGATTTGGAAGTGGATCGCGTGTGTTTGCAGATTCACGATGACGCGTGTAGTTTCGGTCATCTTATTGTGGAAGTGAGTCACGTGTAGTTCGGATTCACAAATGACTCGTGTGGTTTTGGTCATTGTATTGTGTAAGTGAGTCGCGTGTAGTTCGGATTCATAAATGACTCCTGTGGTTTCGGTCATTGTATTGAGAAGTGAGTCTCGTGTAGTTCGGATTCACAAGTGACGCGTGTGGTTGCGGTCATTCTTTTGGGATAGTGACTCTCGTGTAGTTAGGATTCACTAAGGCGCGTGTAATTCGGCCAATCCCGATTGTTGTACGGTGGAGGTAGTGAGTCACGTGTGGTTGCGGATTCACTAAGGTGCATGTAGTTTTCAGCCAGCCTTCATGTTATTGGATGTGTGATCCATCGGTTGTTTTATACACCGATGGTGGGGTCGTAAGGACTGGTACCTGATTTTTGTAATATTAAATAAGGTTCAAGGGCATTTTAGTCATTTTGCGTGTGAGCCATATTGGGATCTTAAATCCCATCCATCCACTTCATTTCCTTTTATCTTTTTCCTTTTCTTCTTCATTTTCTCTCAAAAACTCAAACACCCCAATTGATTCAAAGGAATTTTTGGAAAGAAAGAAGCGGGTTTTGATCGAAAGCGTAAGAGACAAGTTTGTTCTCCTCGTTCTTAGCTACAAGGTGATACTAATGGTAAGCTCTAACTTCGAATTTCATTTTCATGTCCATCATTCAAATTTGGGGCTTTTGGCTTGTATGTTCATAGATGGAACCCATTTAGTTGTTAATTGAAGATTAACACCAAGATTCGGGTTTATTATTGTTATTGGCGGGTTTTGGGTTTGGTTAACAAGTGTAAGTTGTAAGACTTGCAAATGGGTGTAATCACTAGTATTTAGTGATTATTGAGGTGTTGGAAGCCTTTAGGGTTCATGTGGTTGACTAATTTTGATTAGAGACAAAATTAGGGTTTGGTGATGATTATGACCCAATTGTCGATTTAATAAGGTTTAAAAACTTAAAATGGATTAAGTTGAAGTATAAACCCGAGTTAAATATGTTTTGGTGTCAAAACTTGTTCATGGCGAAATGTTGACTTCTTATGGGTCAAATTAGGGTTTATGGGCGATTTTGAGAATGATAAGTGTTTAACACTTATGATTGGGTTTAATTGGCATGTTAGGACCATTGTCACTATTGTTAGTGATTATTGGTTAGTTTGGGCACGGTTTGAGCTTGGAAGTGCAATTGGGTCGAAATTGCGCTAGTTGTCGATTTGGGTTGGTTTGTAAATCCACCCTAATTGTGTTATTTGTCATGTGATAATGGAATAGGTATGTTCCTTTGGCGTTTGCGGATTTTGGTTGGCATCCATCAAGACTTCAAGGTGAGTGTAAATTTACTATGCACATGTGTATGTGTAAAATGGGGGTATGTGTGTAGGGTGACCCTTGTTCGGGTTTACTCTATATTCGTGTGGGAGAATGGACCTTGTGCTTCGGGTCCATGTGACACGCTTATGCGTTGTGGGTTTTACCCTTGGTGTTGTAAATTGGCTAGCGTTTTGGATAACCCTTTTTTGGCGATGGGTTGCTAGCATTTGTTGTTAAGGAAATGAATCTCGGTTAGTGCGGATTCATGATGACTCGTGTTATTTCGGTCATCTTGGGGTGGTGAATTTCAGGTTGTGCAAATTCGCTAAAGCTCGGGTAGTTCGGCCAACCTCGGTTGTAGAAGTGGTGAAGGAAATGAATCTCGGGTAGTGCGAATTCTCTAAGGCTCGGGTAGTTCGGCCGACCTTCATGTAGTTTGGGTTAAGGGGTTAACCTTATCGTTATTGTTGATTATATTTGTTATATACGCGTATATACTTATTGTTGTGTTGTAACTAATCTTGTGACGTTAGCCTGACGATTACGTAGCGTGTAGCTACTTTGTGTATTGTGCACTTTTGTAGTTTGTTTACCATGCGGAGACGGTATGTGTTATTTTAATGCTTGGTAATGCGTAGCCATTTTATGCATATGTATGTGTGTAGTATCTTTACATTCACTAAGCATTAGCTTACCCTCTCGTTGTTGATATTTTTATAGGTTCGCGTGGTGGCGGCTTGGGTAAGCGTGGGGATTAGAGATCTTAGCTAGGTTGCCTTAGAAGATCTTGCTTTTGGACTCGATTAGGATTTGGGTAGCGTAATCCCAAATCACCATGCTCGGTTTTGTGTAAACGTAACTAGTCGGGTCATAATGATTATAACTGGTTTATGATTTAACTAGCGTATTATTGTATTAAGAAGTTTAACTTATTGTTGTACGTTTTTAAGTTCGTTGAACCTACTTTGATAAAATATATGTTTTGGAAATTTGGGACCTAAAGCGTTATTTAATGTATATTAAAAAGGAAAAAAAAATTACGGGCCGGTTTAAATACTGGTTGGGTTGTTTCACAATAAGACAGCTTACTCTATGAAACCACACTTGTTTAAAACATATTTGTTGACCAACCTAAATACGTATACTTAGGTTACACTTCTCGGTACTAAATCGCACAAGTCATTTGTCTTTCATCCGAACTATTCAAAGGTGAGTCTACAGTCCCGCTTTTACATGTTTTCAGGGATGAGAATACACGCTGTTGTACTTACATTTTCAAATGCTTTTATGTTGACACGAGTACTTATTATACATATTGAGTTTGTACACAAAGCCCCTAGCTTGAATACTTTTATTACCTTCGGGTAAGCACAATTTAGACTGACGGATCCATTAGGTTAGACAAACCTCGCCCAAACAATATTAACCATGGCGCATTTACTTTGAACATTAGATACACTCGTACAAGTGTATAACATCTTTATGGGGTAAAGGGAGTATAGTGGATTCTATACTCTGATCATTGCTAATATTCAGGTGCTCATAGATTATGTAAATGTTTCGCAACTTGGAGTTGTACTTGTAAAATCTCGTGGTCAAAGAACTTAAACTATTTTCTGAATACTATATTTTTTTCAGATACTGTTACATTATTTTAAATCTGTAGATTCACCAACATTATTGTTGACCTATTTTGTGTGTTTTATTCTCAGGTCCTTAAGAGGTAGATTTCCGCTGTGATTTGATGCTTGGTCTGGCCGTGGAGTCAGCATGATTATTAAAGACATTATTTATTATCGCATTTACAACTTTTACAACTGTTTAATACTATTGGCTTGTGGTTACGATCACAATAGTATTCTTATTTTGGATTTATTGACTTGTGTTTTGAAAGTCAACTTTTTAATAAAATTAAATGTGATTGCTTTGAAACGTCTCATATAGAGGGCGTAACTGTTAACTGTGGGATCTTGATTAACACGCCGTCAGATGGAAATTTGGCGGGGTGTTATAGATGGTATTAGAGCTAATGGTTCGTAGGGAAACTAGGACTTGCATTAGTGTGTCTGATTTGGTCATTAGGACACTGTAGCGAGTCTAGACTACGACCGGGACTTAGTCATTACATGATTACTCTATGACTAATGTTACATGTTTGACTAATCTGTTTTCTATGTGTTCTTGCATTGTGAGTTAGATGTCGCAGGCTTCCGGGAATGACAGCAACTCAAGTGTAGATAATGTACCTGCACCTGCTCCAGCACCTGCTCCTGCTAAAGCGACCCGTCCTAATCCACCTGGACGAAGTCATCAACATCTGGTCCCATTGCGAGGTACTGACCTACATATGCCCTGAATGACTCCAAGTAATATCTTTAAAATGAGCAAATGCACAGCGAAAGATTTCTTTCATACCTGAGAATAAACATGTTTAAAAGTATCAACCAAAATGATGGTGAGTTCATAGGTTTATCATAACAATCATTTCAGTATATTAATAGACCACAAGATTTCCGTTTATAAATATATGTACACTCGCAAGTGTATAAAAGTATTCTATATGTTGTTGAGCGCTTCGGTAACCATACTTAACAATTAATGTGGCATATTCCCTTTATTATGAAATCTCCCTACACTGTATCAAGTGTAGTAAAAACGAAGTACTATGCAACCGTTTACGATACTAGAGCGACTAGCCCGGTTGGGGTGGTCAAACCCGATAGATCTATCAATATGATTCGCGCTTACATGTTCATCCAACATGTAAAATATTAGTTACCAAGCTATTAGGGAAAATATGCAAGGTGGTACAACTTAACGTAGAATATATTTTAAGTACTTATGTGTATTTCGTCAAACATAAAAGCAGCGCATGTATTCTCAGCCCAAAAATATATATTGCAAAAGCAATTAAAAAGGGAGAAAATGAAATTCACAATACGATATTTTGTAGTAAAAATATTCATACGACGATACTGAACAAATGCAGGGTTGGCCTCGGATTCACGAACCTATATCAGTTATATATATTAAAACATATAATCACAAACAAACAAGTTTTTATATATATTAAATATATAATATATTACTTAATTAGATTAGTAATATATTTGTTATTTCGAATGTTATATATCTATATATATATATGTTATATATATATATATATATATATATATATATATATATATATATATATATATATATATATATATATATATATATATATATATATATATATATATATATATATATATATATATATATATATATATATATAAGTATTTATTTTTTTATATGATATTAATATTAAAATTTATAATAATATATCAATTAATTAATTTATTAATATATCTTTAATACTATGTGATATAAATATAATTATATTATCTGTAGTAAATATATTTTTATGTATCTATTTATTTAATAATAATAATAATGATAAAAATAATAGTAATTATAAATAATGATAATAATAATTTTGATAATAATAGCCACTTTATTTGTAGTAATAATAATACTATAATAATAATAATAATAATAATAATAATAATAATAATAATAATAATAATAATAATAATAATAATAATAATAATAATAATAATAATAATAATAATAATAATAATAAGAAGAAGAAGAAGAAGAAGAAGAAGAAGAAGAAAATAGGGCTACCTTTAAAAGAAGCTTTAAAATAAATGCCCCAGCCCTGGCTCGAACCCAGACCTCTCGATCAAACACAAACACTCCTAACCATTTCTCCATTATTTTTATTTCTGATCTTGTTACGATTTTAATTTCTTTTAAACCTTTATATTTTAGTTTTCTTTTTCTTATTCGTCTTCATCATTTTCATAGACATTAAAGATCATCATAATCATCTACATGATTCATCATCATCCTATTCGTTATTTAGTATTACCGAGTAATTATCATCTTACATTATTATCATCATCTTCAAATATCAACATTCGATTATCATATTAACCGTGATCACCTCGTCATCGATCACATCATCATCTATCACTCGTTATCATCATCATTAACATAAAACATAAAATCATGATCGTCATTTACTTCATTATCATCATAACCCATGATCATCATGATCACCATTTAACATCATCACATGCGTATCATCTTCATAATCATACGGAGTATTATCATTATATGTTTTACTCATCTCACTTACAAGAGAACCGAAATAATCAGCCCAAGTTGATTAAGTTTTTATTGACCAATTGTATTTGTTTAATGGATCCATAAAAACATCCCATTTAATTAAAAGAAGTCCAAAAATCAAAACTCATTTGTAGGCTTTTAGTAGAAACAGACGGTATGGTTTAGCAGTCGAACGTAGAAGCAGCACATTTAGTCTCCTTCTTCATTTATAGTTAGTATCCAAACAGCAAACGTAGGTGCAGCTGTAGCAATTCTATGGTGTTATGTTTGATGGTCACGGTGGTTTAAAGAAATCTTGGTTTGTTTTTGTACGAATTGGATCCAGAGAAACCAAGCAGCAGCAGGGTTGTTTGGGTTGATGTTGATCGGTTCTACAACAGAAAAATAGGTGGAGTTTATGAGGTGGTGATACGGTTTCATAATAAAGAAATCAAGGATTAATATGGAGAGAGAGATAGGAGAGAAAGAGAGGTGATTAGTGACGGTTCTTGTGGTGGTGGCTGATGGTGGAGGGGGTGATGGTTCCCGGTGGTTGTGGTGAGCATGGTGATGAAGGCAGTGGTGATGGCTATGGATCGAAGAAGAAACAGAATCTTGATGTTGCAGGTGCGTGTTCATGGAAACGAGAGTGGTGGTGATGAAGTCTTGAAGATGGCGATAGTAGGTTGTCATGGAGAAGTGATGGAGAGGGTGGTTGTTCGGATAGGAGAGTAGCAGGAGATCATGATGGATAACAACATAGCATTTGCAAGTGGGTTTTGGGTCTCGATTGCAACCGATGATCGAAACAGGAAGAAACACATAACTTGATGGTTATGGTGGCGGTTTATTGTGGTATCTGATGATGATCTTGGTGGCGGCTGAAAGTGTTGGAGAGAGTGTGGGTGTGGTGGAGGTTGTGGAGAATGAATTCTCATATGGATGTATGTTGCAGAAGTATATATGTATATTCATATGTGTATCATATATATATCTATAAAATATGATATAAGTCAAAAGTTGCAACAGTAATTGAAATCACAATTCAAATAGTTTGGCAGCCGGGCATTTTGTAGCTTTCTACCAACGGTTTTTCCCGGAATGCTATATCGTGCTCCTTTGCTAAACAGTTATGGATAAATTTAATTCAGAAAAATCCCATATTTTTAAATTAACTATATTTATTTATTTTGGTCATTATGGTATAAAATTCGATCATTAACTATTAAATAAAAATTACACCCCTGTCCGCGCTCGATTCCAGATAAAATATGAAAAGTGTTCAAATTTAACAATTAGCTCATAAATACATTTTTAATAAGCCTATGATTCACATAACTCATTTTCGGATCACTGTTTATTTTAAAATTATATAAGTTTGAGTTTAACTTGCTTAATATCGATCGAATGACAAACGAGTGCTATTATCCTTTACTAAATAGATTCGAAACCATATAAATATACATTCAACATATCTTACATATATATATATATATATATATATATATATATATATATATATATATATAGATTTATTTTAATAATAATATCATATATTATTTTATTTACACAATTAATTAACTCTTATAATATTTTAATTTATAATATATATATATATATATATATATATATATATATATATATATATATATATATATATATATATATAAATATATTTGTATCAATTTACAATATAGTGGTTTGTGAATCGTCGAAACTGGTCGAGGGTTAATTGAACATATGAATCAGTTCAAAATTTTTTGAGACTCATCATTACAGACTTTTCTTATCGTGTCAAAAATATTAAATCGTATCGAGAATTTGATTTAAAACTGGTCGAAATTTTCTGGGTCGTCACACCTGCTCCTGTTCCTTACCAAATACCCAAGCATCCGGTTAACCTCTATGACATGGACCTGATCCACACCAATCGTAACCTGAACTTATTTGATCGTGTCAATGCTCTAAGTGACGTTGCGAGGACATACCCACATCCTGATAATCTTGACAAGTTGGACTCGAGGGTTACATCCATAAACAATTATATGTACGTGGCTGAAGCGAGGTTCTTTGACCAGGAGAGACTGATAGCAGCCCTGACTGCCAGGATTGCTGCACTGGAGGCAGATCGAAATAGTCCTAGGGATGATGGACCTTCCTCTCGTACCAGACAGAAGAGGAAGTGAAGGGTCATTCGACCTCGAGCTTTCTTTTTCTTCCTCATCCACAATTCTTTCCATTATTTGATTATATATGACTTACCGGGTGTTTTAAACTGGGCTACTAGTACATGATGATTATTGTTTGGCTTATTACTTTTGGGGGATTTTGTTTTAATAATGGTGAATTACGTTATGAATAATTATTTATCTATCATTGCATGCGTTAATATTTTTTTTTGTTAGCAGCATTGTATGATTTTAATACTTGTGCTATGTGATACTACTATGATTATCATTATTGCCACTACTTAGTGCTACTACCACTGCTATCACTACATAACACTAGTGGCACTACTATTACCACTAGTGTCACTACTACCACTACTATCACTGGTGACACTACTATCACTGCTGTCACTACTTACCACTACTAGTACTACTTAACACTACTTCTCACTACTAATGAATCTTTTCGTACTATTATTATTTATTGGTCTTCAACACTCGTTGCTAGTATATTTTTATATATAGCATTGTTTTGACACTGACCTAGTGTGTTTTTCTGTGTTGAAGATGCCTCCGAAGGAATCCACTACTGATCAAATCAGGAGACTTGTCGCTGAAGGCATTGCAGCTGAGAGAACTGAGTTGTTAAGAGAGTTCAACAACACCCGCAACAGCAATGATCACGGTTGTTCTAGCAACAACAACGATCACGGCACTTAAGGTCGTGGTGGATGTTCTTACAAGACATTCACTAGCTGCAACCCGCACACTTTCAATGGAACTGAGAGACCAGTTGGTCTCATTCGTTGGTTTGAAAAACTAGAGTCTGTTTTTCGCATCAGCGGGTGTAATGATGATGATCGGGTGGGTTTTGCTACGTGCACACTGTCTGACAGTGCGCTCACTTGGTGGAACAACTATGCACAATCCTTGGGTCATGCTCAAGCTTATGCCCTACCTTGAGAAATATTGAAATAGAGAATGATTGAGGAATATTGTTCAAGGAATGAGATTAAGAATATGGAACGTGAGTTCTGTGACTTGAAGTTAGTAGGCAGTTTTCTTACCGCTTATAACAAGAGGTTCTTTGAGTTAGCATTGATGTATCCAGAAATGGTTACTCCTGAGAGGCGTAAGGTTGAACAGTACATCGAGGGTTTAAGTGAGAATATTCAAGGTGGGGTCACTACTTCTAAACCCACTACAGTGCAAGAAGCTGTTGACATGGCGAGACTGTTACTGGACCAGATCGCCCAAAGAGGAAAGAGTACTGCTGTAAATGAGGTTACTGCTGTGAATGAGGTTAAGTCCAATGATGGTAAGAGGAAGTGGAACGGTGGTCAAGATAAGAATCATAACCAACAGCCGTTCAAAAATTAGGATTCTTACAGTAACGACACTAGGGTCACCGGAGCTAACTCTGGGTATAAGGGTAAAAATCCACAGTGTCAAAAGTGTGGCAGACATCACTCTGGAACCAGTACTGCTATGATTTATGACCGGTGTAAGAAGTTTGGCCATTTGGCAAGGGATTGTAAGGTTAACCTCAACAACAATACCAACAAAAACACTTCGAACAACGCGAATAATGCTGGTAATGCTAAGAACTGTTTTGGTTGCGGACAGCCGGGTCATTTCAAGAGAGACTGTCCTAAGAACAACAACAATGGGAATGCTCGAGGCAGGGCATTCAATATCAATACTGCGGAAGCTCGTGATGATCCGAAACTAGTCACGGGTACGTTTTCACTCAATGATCAACATGTTTATGTTTTGTTTAACCCTGGTGCTGATAGAAGCTTTATATCTAAAGATATTTGTCATAATGTTAAGAACCATGTTTCTCCCCTAGATAATGTGTATTCCATAGAACTAGGGAATGGTAACTTGATGAGAGCCGATAAGATTTATCGCGGTTTGATGTGTGCAGCGGTGGTATACGAATATATTATAGTTTATTGCGGAATACGATACAATTTTACACAAGTTTTATTTATTTATTTACAGATGGGATATACCTAAACCTTGCTACAACACTATAGGCAGTGTACCTAAACGTAGAGTAGTATAGTTTTTAGTAAGTCCGATTCGTTCCACAGGGAGACGACTTATTTTACACTATATTTTAAACAACTATATTTGTACAAAATATATAATAAATACTTATAGTAATAATATATAAAAGGGGGATTTACCGTTTAAAGACCGGTTTGTCGATTTTATATTTTAAGCGTAAAGATAAATGACAATATTTAAAGTGCGTAAAATTTAAAGTACGATATTTAAATGATGATATATAAAATTGCGAATAATAAAATATGAAATAAAATAATTATGCTTATTTAAACTTCCGTAATCATGATGTCTGACGTTTTGATTTTAATTTATTACCCTGGGTTAATTGTCCTTTGTCCTGGATTATTTGATACCTATCCGGTTTTTGCCCATAATAGTTCATCGGTCATAATTATAATATGCTTGACAAATTAACCTTATTCCCGAAATCAAATATTCCAACTAATTAGGGATTCGAACTGTAACAAAGTTTTAATACTTTGTTTAACAATTACATCAGGTTATCGACTGCGTGTAATCCAAGGTTTTAATACTTTGTTAATAATTACACCAATTACCCTTGAATGTAATCCACCCATGTTTTAATGAGTCCATTGACTATTAATTCATCCCCGTCTCCGGTCAAATGAACAATTATTAGTATTTATAAATATCCCGCCCATTGTACCTGATCGAACGTATGTGGATACTTATAAATACTTCAAATTGTAAATCTCTATATTAAATTAACGAGATATCATTTAGTTAATATAAAGCCCATTAATAGCCCATAGTCCAATTTCCACAAGTGTCGGTCTTTTGTCTAAATACCAATTATGGTCCAAAGCCCAATAACCCCGTCTTAATATTTAGTCCAACATCACGATTACTTTGGCTCAAATAAGCATAATAATAACTTAAATACGAGACATTAATTTAAAAAGGAAGAACATAGCTTACAGTGGTTATTAATTGCGTAGTGTTACACGGACAGAGTTTCGACTTTAAAATCCGTAAAATAACCTTTACATTACCCAAACTAATCTAATATAAAACTAAACTATTAATATATATATATATATATATATATATAAATATATATATATATATATATATATATATATATATATATATATTACAGAGGGAGAGTAATATTGAAAGAGGTGTGTGTTCTCATTGATCAGTGAATTGGTCCGTATTTATAGATGAAAATAGATACTGTTTAAATATTGAAAGTCGAATGTTAGGTTGGAATCTTTGGTGAGATAGTTTTCAATCAACAAGTTGGCTGAGAAACATGATAAAGTTGATATATCAACTTTTGAATTCACCTGGGATATATTATTTATTATATTATATTTATTATTATATTATATTTATTATTATTATTATATTATTATTATTATTTTCTTGTCGACATAATATATATATATATATATATATATATATATATATATATATATATATATATATATATATATATATATATATATATTATATTCATGTGCATAGTTGACTTGAATTTTTGGCTCCGTTGACTTGTACGTTTATGCTCGGTTTATGTCTCGGTTCTGGATTTTCGAACGTCTTTTCGTATGCTTGGATATCTGGTACTTTGCGTTCCGCGACTTGTACTTTTATCAATATTTAGACGTTAATCATCAATAAATTGAACCACTTGGAGTTTAACTTGTACGTTTGAGCATTTTGGACATTTGCGTCTTCAAATCTTTATTTGCGTCTTCAGTCTTCGCACTTATTTATTTAAATGAATATTACTTGAAAATAGAACAATTACAACTAAAAACTTTACATATTGGAAGGATATTGTGCCTAAATACATGTTCATTTGGAGCACTATCAAATATCCCCACACTTGAACGTTGCTTGTCCTCAAGCAATACAAAACTTGAAATTAAATCATACTTCACTCGAATCACTTTTTATTCTCACACTTTATACATCATTGATTTTGATACGGCGGTATAAACAATGATAGTAACGATGTGGTTTACAGTCCCACATGACTATGAAAATTTAGATCCTTTAAGGAAATTGGATCATTATGAAAACATTTGATCTTTTGAAAATTCATTATAGCTTTTACCCTAGATAGGTTTTCCGGAATAACCCTTCACCGGTGTTTGCAAAATGTTTTTGTGGGTTTTGTGGGTTTCAGATTTGAAAATTTTAGCTCAAAACTTGCGGTTTTGTGTCACCCACTTTCTAACCTTGTATTAGGAAAGCACACGTCCAGTATACTTGCTCCGTATATCACCTTTCAGTAAACTCCCGTCCGGTTATAAAGGAAAGCGTTAAACAAGCAACTGTTAAGGCAATGTCTAATGACATGCAGATGTTCATGGTCTACAACGTGTCAGATGCAATTACTATCCTTTGTAGGAGAAATAGTAAAGATCACCCTATAATTTTTCGGTCTGGCACATGGTCCGGTCTTCGACCATGCTATGCAACCACCGTTCTTACGGTTGACACCCGATTTGGTTCAGGTGACCTAATGAATTTCGGTGAATTCTTAGGATTTTACGTTCAATGGTAATGAACGCATTGAAAATAGGTTTTCAGAAAACAAATCGGTTTTATTTTTGATCAAAATATTTTCTCGTTCAAGCTCGAGTTTAGATATCATCGAATTCCATGAGTTTTTAATTCTCAATCTTTAAGGTCAATCTCAAGGATTGAGTAATATCAGGCTTAAAAGCTGATTTTTAATCTTTAAGGAGATTATCCTTTCTGGGAGTCTGATTCATTAGTCTTATCAAGCTAATTTGCACGGCGCCCTCCCCATTTTACGAGACAGATCCTCTCATGGTTAGGATAAGTCTGACCACTTGGCTGTTTGATGCTGAGGTTCGTGGATTTCCTGCTGATTTTGAGATGACTTTTCTAGATTTTTCGTCAACCTACAGCTGGTCTGGACGACAACTTCCTGACCTAAATCAAGAAGCGTGTGTCTTTTTCGAAATACGTTACTTCCTTTTTATGATGGAATTGATTCATCATGTAGATATATCTTTTCATTCATTTATATTCCAATTTTACGGGTAAAACAGTTAATTTAGTCCAAAACAAAAGCACCTGCAATAACTTTACATAAACATGTAATAGATAGTTTTTAATTGAATAACTTGTTATATTCTCCCCACACTTTGCTTTTATTTATTACTTTCTTTGCCTTTTTATTCTCCTCTTTTCCATTTTAAATGAATTCAAGTATTTTAGGTTGTTTCTCAATTTATGTCCTTTCCGAGGTAACGATAATTTCGGTACTAACACCTAGTTTTTATCGTTCATAAATATGTATAAACATGATTTTGAATTCATTTAGTTGAAATTTTTTTCAAATTTTCACAAAATTTGGCAAATAAACCAAGTATAAACCCGAGAGAATTTATAACTCTTCCCCGCACTTGAGATCATGTAATGCCCTCATTTGCATGAAATCAGGCTATAATTATAAATTTATGAGGGTGATTAGTGTAGAAAAGTAATTAAAAATACCTAGTTTGTAATTACAAAGCTCGTCGAATGATAGATGGCGCGCCTCATCATTCATTCCTTTTGTTGTTTAATCACACGTGTTTTTCTTCAAAAACTGTTGTTTTCTAAACTGTTTGTTAATCTTTGAATATGCGTATTTTACCATAACTTATCATGCATGTTTATTAACGAGTTATGCACTAACCCGAACCCCGAATTTAACGTTAACTGGGATTAGACTTCCCCACACTTTTTTTTTTGAACAGCGATTGGGATCACCCGAGGGGGACTTTAACCACCCGTTGCGATCATCTCCCGTTTCGACTATGCCGATGCAGCGATAAACCCCGCCCCCATCGCTGCCCGGGAGGAAACATTGAAATCGATCTAAGGGCACGACCAAGTAAAACCCCCTCCCCTTAACCCCGCCAAATGATATGGGAAAGGTACCATGGGTGGATACTTCATGGAAGGGATGAAATTGTGTTTTTAATATGTAGCCAACGAGGGTCGAACTCCTGACCTCCCCTAAAGGAGGCAGGCCACCAACCGCTGGACCACATCACACCTTCCCCACACTTAGCTGACGACATGTGAAGTCAGTAGAATAGGTTCCACGAATTAAAATAGTGAGCCAGTTATTTACATCCCGGGTGGTGTATAATATATCAATGGGTTTAAAGTTTAGACCCACCCGATCATCACTACTTAATTCTTTTTTAAGTGTAGCTTTTAGTAAATGGATGTGTCTCTTTTCTGGTTCTTGGTCAAATGGATCGTTATACACTGACATACATATTTCTATAGGGTGGACAATTCCTAACATTTTCTTCCGTTCATTCTCGGGATCAAAGTTTTCACCTCTATTACCCAGTTGGGTGAAATCTGAGGTGTCAATATCTATTACAGCTCGTAGTTCATCTTCGGTAGATGATTATTCTATTGAGAATATTGGGTTGGAAGGTTGTGAAATGGTGAATTTCGGGATCGAAGCAAATTCTTCTTCTTTAACGGTCCTTATCGGTCCCACCACTTTGGTCTCGGGAGTAAAATTTTCAACGTTATCGTTTTTCCAAGAGTACCAATTTGTCACCCGTACTTCTTCTTCATCCATAGATGGATTGATGATTTTGTCGGTAGAGGCTAATGTGTCGATATGTTGTGAAATTGGTAAGACTGAATAAAAAGTATCATCGGGATAATTAGTGATTTCGGAGCTCTCGAATTCATCAAAATTCGATGATATGAGATTTTCTTGTACATGACTCCTCAGATCAACAGGTGTGTGGTCTGATAGAGTTTCAGCTTGCCTATTTGCAAACTCTCTCATTTGTTCATTTTGAGCATCAAATTCTTCGAGTTAGATTTTCATACAATCTAAAAAAATTTCAGATACATAATTTTCCTAGTCATCTGGTTGTTGAGTTTGGATATATTCTTGGGAATAATCCCAATTTGAATTGTATTTCTCATAATCATTCCATTCAGGTTCTATGGGTGCATGTTTTTCTATAGGAACGTAATAATAACATTCCCATGTTGAGTGATAATCTCCACAGATTTCACAACTAGTTATTGTTTCGTCATTCGTGATCCAAGATTGACCGAACGAATTTTCATCAACACTCGTTTGAGAGTATTGATTTAATTGATTTTGCATGTCAGAAAGATTTTCTAAAATATTTTCGAGATTTTCCATAATACGCTTATTACTAAATTTTAGCTACAATGTGGTACATTCACTAATTATCCTATTAGATATAAAACTAAAAATTATATATAAGTTATCAAATTAATAGACTTTTCTGCTTTTGCTGTCATACCCCCAAATAGGGCTGGGGAAATATGACTTCACAATATCATAACACAAGTATGTATAAACGAGAACGACTCTAAATGAGACGTTTTAACAAAATTTGATTTGCAGCAGAAACATAATAGTGTTTTACATAATGGAATTCTTATGTAAATAACAAATGATAAGTCTAATATGTAGATTCCAATGCAACAGCTAACTAAGCATCATAGGGCAGCGCACAAGCTAATCTTCACCTGAGACAAATATGCTTAAAGTGTCAACACAAAGGTTGGGTGAACATCATAGGTTTAATAATCAATAATAAGTTTTAGACCACAAGATTTAATTCAAAATATCAAAATATTCAATATGCCATGAGTTTTAATATCGAACTAAACATTAACCCCTGACACTGTATGGGTGTCGGCAATCATTATTATGTACCCCCTTGACGATCACTCCAATGGGTAGAGACGTCACTCTCAATAGGTCTATTCACAATAATTAAGCTTGCAAAATTTCAATTCCAGCAATTAATGATATTATGGCGGGGATTTGCATGTAACAATAAATGCATGTTTAATAAAAGTCTCACGAAATTGCATATCAAATAGTTTAGGCACTTGTGTCTAAATTGTAAATCATTTAAAAGCAAGCATGTGTCTCACCCCAAAGTTTATAAAACAGTTAAGAAATAGTGGAAAGAGGGGCTATGAAGTTCACCTTAAAATAGCAGGAGAAGATATAACAAGTACACGAATAAAGAAGATCAAGAGTGATCTAGACTCCAATCCTAAATAATAAAATAGGTCAGAATATATCTAACTTAGGTCGGGTCATAGTATGATAGTCCTAGTGCTTGAAGTGGCTTTGGAGTTAAGTGACAAAAGATTTGAATAAATATTACGGGTACTTTCTATTTAGTAGGTTTCCATTTTTAGGGAGTTTCTATTTTAGGAATGTTTCTATTTTTAGTAAGTTTCTATTTTTTGGAGAGTTTCCTT
The DNA here is from genome assembly GCF_046630445.1 of Rutidosis leptorrhynchoides. Taxonomy (NCBI): domain Eukaryota; kingdom Viridiplantae; phylum Streptophyta; class Magnoliopsida; order Asterales; family Asteraceae; genus Rutidosis; species Rutidosis leptorrhynchoides. Next base: position 567,310,652 of record NC_092335.1, on the reverse strand, counting down.
ATTTAGAAAGTCAACTCAAGTCAACCGAAGTCAAACTTGAAAGTCAACCGAAAAGTCAACTAAAAGTCAACTCTAGTTAACCTAAGTCAACCTTGATAAATTATATACCATTAATGTTAAATTATTATTATTTATTATAACGTCGTTTGATATAATATAAGTTACACTATAAGTTTACTTATATTAGATTAATATAGTTAAGTTATAATAAATCTAAATGATATAATCATATTTAATATAAGTATTAATAATTAAACTTTTATCATAAGTATTTATTACTTAAATATTAATTAATTCATAACATAAGTAATTATTGATTTATTAATAAATTAATAAACATAATAGATTTTAGTTATATTAATAATCATTTAGTAATACGAGTAATTAATAAAATAAATATATCCTAAGTTTTAAATAATTGCTTTATCTAAAGTATTATTAAATAATAATACTTTTTACCATAAGTATTATTTTTAAATATAAATTTTTATTATACGATCCTTAATAGATTCGCATCTCAAAATCTACACGTCGGTTTTTAACGATCCATATATATGCAAATTGAATAACTCAACAACCCCGTTACATAGGTTAAGTTAGTTTTTCTCAGATCTGGCACGCAAACCGAGGCAGACCTGATCAGTTTCGTTTTTTATATATATTTATTCCAAACTTGTTCTAATCGTATCTCACAAACTGTTCATCAGATTTTAACGTTCTTTATATATTTTTGAGTCCTGACATCAATCCCGACCCGATGAACATGTCAAATCAGCCCAGATCAGGCTCCATTTTCGAGGTTAATACAGCTGTGAATATTTATATATTTTTAACTTTTATATAAACTTCTTTAATCCATATCTTGAGTTCTATACGTCTGTTTAACGCAAATCTTATACGTAAATTGCACTACTCTTCATGAGAATCACGATGAGTAAGTTAGTTTCATCATAAAAATGTGGCACGATCCCCAAAATCAGCGATTTCAGTTCTGTCCAATTTAATAATAATCGAAAAACACGTTTTTAACATATTTTAATTATTCAAACAAAACCACAATTAAATCCAAGCACTATAACTATACATACAAACATAATAACATAAAAATTATGAAGAATTGAAAAAGATGGAGTTTTATGACTAACTTAAATCAAAAACGGAAAAGATAGATGTGTAGATCGTGTTGCAAGGAACCCGAATATAGTAATCAATTTGTATGATGATGGATGATTATGATTATGAGATCAAAATTAGATGATGAAGGTGATGGTGAAAGTGGCGGCCAAAAGAGAGAAAAAGAGTAGAGAAAGAGATAATTTTGTGATTAGGTTTTGTGAAAGTGGGATAAAATCTCTATATATATAAATTGGCACAAAATAGTAATAAAAATAAAACAAATTTTGGACTCAAACCCCATGGGGTTCGGCCGACCTCATGGGTGTAACGTATTATTTTTATTATTTATTTTTTAAATATTACCTTATTTAGATGTGATCTTATCGAATCAAAAATTTACATAAAAGATTAACTTGAATAAGAAGCAAACTAAAATATCTCTCTTTTTTTTTGCTGAGACTTGTATATATTCTATTTTATTATTATTATTTTTTTTGTAAATGAGATAATATCCCTCACAATTAAATAATATTAAATGTTAAGATAATAATAATAAAAATACGGGCCATAATTTTAGGTGATGGCCGATTGACTTGGAAATGTTTATATATATATATATATATATATATATATATATATATATATATATATATATATATATATATATATATATATATATATTCAAATCAAAGATAAGATTTCAAAAAAATAAATATAAAAAAAATATGTTGTCTTAACATGTGGAAGGGTGTGATAACCCGAAAATTTCCGATAAAATTTAAAAAAATCCTTTACACAATCTCATTTAACTTCAAACTAATTCTAACAATTTACGAACCACTATTTGTAAATAATTATGTATTAATATTAATTGGTTATATTAATATTATTATTATTATTATCATTATTATTAATTATAATTAAAATTATCATTTTTATTATTAATATTGTCATATTAATATTATTATCATTATTAACATTAGTATTAATAAATATCATTATCTTTGTTATTAATAGTATTATTATTATTATTATTATTATTAATATTGTATTATTATTTTTAAATATATTTATATTTATATTTATATTTATTGATTATTATTATTATTATTATTATTATTATTATTATTATTATTATTATTATTATTATTATTATTATTATTATTATAATTAATTAAATAAAAATATTAAATTAGTAGTAAATGGATCAAGTAGGTATTAGGTCACCATATATTTTTTGTGTGATCTATTATTTTTACTTTTCATATGTGTTATAAAAAGTAGATTAGGTAAATTAGGTCTGCTTTAATTTTTTTTATTTGAATCGTAATCTATTCTTTTTTTATTTTATTTTTATCTGCTCTGATTCTTTATATATTTCTGTTTCTGATCGTGATTCTCCATATACTCCCATTCTACTTTACACATTTGATATACATTATCATTATCATTTATAAATTGCTGGTATCTGTTTCTATCTAAGGATCAAACATAATTTTTATTTTTATTTTTCTCTGCTCGATATCTCTGCTTCAATCATTTAAATCAAGAGCTCGAATTCTAAACAAACTTCAAAATCCTTAATTGCAGTGTTGTTAGTAATCATCCACTCAATCTATCTGCAAAATCCTAGGTTTCAATTCTTCCTATCGAGCTCTAATTTTCGAGTCAAAGTTTAAAAGGAAAAAGTCAACCGATTTGTTCTTGGTAAAATTCGAAGTGATTTTGATGTTTCAAGTTAAATTAATGGTTCAGAGAGTTTATAGGAATGATTTGAAATGTATTTCATATTGTAAACTTTGGCCAAAACGTTCTTAAAATTAAAAATCAAAATTTTTTATTTTTTTTATAAATGCTCGACAGCAGCAGCAGTATATATATATATATATATATATATATATATATATATATATATATATATATATATATATATATATATATATATATATATATATATATATATATATATATATTGTCCAATTTAACTAAATCAGGTTAATTGTGATTCGTTTTCAAGCCCTAAAACCAAATCCTCGAATCACTGCTATGATTATTGGGTCTGTGTAATTTTGGTTTAAAGAAGATGATGAAGAGGATAACAATAATACGGGTTATATTTTTTTTTATGGGTTTAATTCCAGAAAAATTAGAATGGTGTAATGGTTAAGTGTTAAGTCGGGTTTACGAGAGGTCGCGGGTTCGAGTCCCGTCTTGGGCAATTTTTTTGAAAAAGCTTGGAAGGTAGCCTTTTATTTCTACTACTATTATTATTATTATTATTATTATTATTATTATTATTATTATTATTATTATTATTATTATTATTATTATTATTATTATTATTATTATTATTATTATTGTTGTTGTTGTTGTTGTTGTTGTTGTTGTTGTTGTTGTTGTTGTTGTTGTTGTTGTTAATAATTATTGTTATTATTGCAAGTATCATAATCATTATTATTATTATTATTATTATTATCATTATAAGTATTATTATTTATATAATAATGAGTATTATTATTATGAAATTACTAAAATCATTATCATAACTAACATTAACAGTGAAATTAATATTTTTACAATTATATTATTAATATCATTATTTTTTATCACAAATAGAATTATTAACATTATTATCATTAATATCAAGAATTATCATTATCATTTTTGTTATTGGTATTATCATTATTAATAAAGTATAATTATTATTATTAGTATTGTTATTACTAAAATCATTATCGTTATTGTCATTTTTATAAAATTAACATTTTTACTATCATTAAAACTATATTATTATTAATATTATTTTTACTACTAGTATCATTATTATCAAAAATTATCATTTATCTTTTTATTAAAAATCTATAAATTTTAAAAGTATCATTTTATTAAAATTTACATTATTTACAACATTATCATTATTTATATTATCACTATTTTTAGTATCATTATTATTCTTTTATGAATATTACTATTATCATTTTTACTAACAAAGTGACTAATGATAATTATTTCCAACTTCATTATTAAATCTAATTAATAGTATTATTATTGTTTTTACAAAATAATAAAACTCTTTATTCATTATCATTATTAATATCATTTTATCAAATAAATATTTATATATAAGAATATATATATATATATATATATATATATATATATATATATATATATATATATATATATATATATAAATATATAACAACTAAAATATATATATAAACTTATTCGATTACGAGTATATGTGTTAATATATATGCTTGATATAGGTTCGTGAATCGAAGGACAACTCTGTACTTGTGTAGTGCCATCATACACATATTTACTACAAACTATCATATCGTATCGTGAGTTCATCTGCTCCCTTTTTATATATTTTTGGGCTGAGAATACATGCGCAACTTTTATAACTGTTTTACGTTTAGACACAAGTACTCAAACTTTTATGCTATATACGTGCTTTGGCATGCTAAATCACCACCGTAATATCGTTAGTTGCTGAGGTATAAGATGCAAACTTAGTTATTGTGAGTAGCGCTACTAAGAGTGACGTCTCTAGTCAGTTGACCGTTGGTCTTTGACTACATAATAATGATTCAACGACATGAATAACAAGTGTCACGGGGTAACTTTGTTTAGTCGCGATATTACAAACAGCAACTCTTTCGATTGATATATTTGGTATCAATCAACTTTAAACTGAAATCTTGTGGTCTAATGCTATACTTAATTATTGATTTATGACAAACCTATGAACTCACTCAACCTCGTGTTGACTTTTTAAAGCATGTTTATTCTCAGGTACTTAAATATTGCTTCCGCTGTATATCTGCTGCTTTGATGATGATTGCTTGCTATGCTTGGAGTCTTAATTACATATCATATCAATTAAAGGCATTTAATGCTCTAAATACAATGTAATATATTTATCTTCCGCTGCAAAACTCAATAAAACGTCTCATATAGAGTCGTTCTTGTTTATACAACTGTGATTTGATATAATTAGTCACAAATACCCCAGACCCTATTTGGGGGTGTGACAGAAATTGTATCAGAGCAGTTTGTTGTAGAGAACCAGGATTGCATTTTATGTGTGCCTTATATAATTAGGTACCTTAGCAATGTAGGACTACAACTTTCCTTGATCATAGTGCCTTTAATTATTGCCTTTAATTGATAAATGCTACACTATACCTTAGAAACTATGCTTATTAAATTCTTTAATCTTTCTTAGAATGCCGAGCCAACATAGGAACTCTGTTCACTCTCCTAAGTACTATCCAATTCCGCCACCACATTTAAATGCGACACTGTGATTTCTAAAATTCTCGACATTCCTTTGTCATCTATCATGGTTTTGTGTAATACATAGGTATTACATGAAATGTTATCCATGATTCTTGAAATCTCTACTATTCATATTCATTACTTTCAAAATCTTTGCTTTCTCGTTATTTTTGAACATTGAATTTTCTTGACAAGTGGCGTCTACGAAACTCTAGAATGGAAGGGTTTGGATTACCAATTTAAAGGATCCTATAGCTCAAGCCCCTAGAGGCCATTACGAATTGAAAGTATTTAATCGAAAGATTATCAGATTACATACTTATTATTTATAATCTTAACACGTCATACCGCCATTATTACATAAATGGAGGACACATCATATCTTATCATATCTTATCATATCTATCCCAATAGACTTTGACTAACACTTTTCCTAAATTTCCTTCGTAAATTATGGAAATCTTTTGCTATATATACTTATTCAAAGAAACAAATATATCATTCAGTATCCAACACTCATTTCATATCAAACCCTACTCCAAACACATAATATGGATTCCTCTAACTCTTCGAGCTCCAATGGCAGCGTAATCGGAAGAAACGAACCAATCAGCCATCATCTTTTCTGGATGAATTGGGGATAGGTTCGTAGCCGACTCAATCAATGAAGGCAAGAAGAAGGTGATCCCTTCCACCAACCGAATTTACCTCTTGGCGAAGAACCTGAAGCACTTACCAGCGAACCAGTCAGAAACACCATTTTCTCTCTTCTTTCCAGGGTATCTGGTAACAATTATATAATATCGAAGATTCTAGATCTTATTCAACCCCTTGTTCCAACCGCCAATCATCCCGGAATAGTAGAAGAAGTCAACGAGCTTCGCGCTCGAGTGGTGGCTCTGGAGAATATGGTGCAAATTCTACAAGCATCAGCAGCACCAGCAGCATAACCAGCACCACCAGTACCATCATCACTACCAACAACAACATCCGCATCTCACGCCTCAACATCACACTGGGTACCTCGGATATCAACATCATATGCCCAAAGATACCAAGGAATATTAGTAATAATGAGTTAAGATGTATTGACTCATTCTTCGTGAAGAATTATATATGTATACTTTATATATATATATATATATATATATATATATATATATATATATATATATATATATATGATTTGGAACAATAATAAATCTTGTCGTACAAAAGCAATTACGTGTGAATCTTAACTAGTAAGTACTACTTGGTTAATTTATATCACAAATATGCTATGATGTACACCCTTCGTTAATAACTTAACAATTGTTAATCACTGCTTCAACACAATAAACTCCATTTCTTAATAAATCAAGTGTAACGATGAATGTATTGATTCATAACTTCATTAGCGAAATATTTCGCGACAATTATGAAATCTCTAAGGTTTTGGAGATTATTCATTCTCGTTTCAACTGTAAATCAAATGAGTTTAATATTATATTAACTCATTAAATCCATGATTACATCTGAAGGAAAATATATATGTACGTATATTTTCATATAAACTGTAATTAAAACTCTTTTGTACAAACTGTTAATTGTGAAAATATTTTAACGAGTAGGTAATACCCGAGAAATATTTATATCTCACATTAATATGTTACATTGTACATTCTTCAAAATTCTTGAAAACACCTTAGAACTATAACCAACGATTCAGATTCGATAACTCTAATAATACTAATGAAGCAGCAAGGGCTGTAGATGGTCTTAATGACCAAAAGCTTGATAATAAAGAATTGTGTTTAGGAAAAGCTCAAAATAAAATCTAGTATTGAAAGACGGATTGAGCAAAACATGAAGGAAGCTGTGGACAAATTCCAAGGACTAAACCTATAACCAAAGAATCTAGATGATTCGATTTCTGAAGGAAATCACAGAAGATCTTTTTACGCATTCTAAATCCTTACAGAAGAATTTCTTCATTATCCCTCGATTTTAGAAATTCTAAAATATCATCGTATCTTTTCGTTATAAATATCCTCGATATTTCTGAAGATATCTTCATAATGATTCTTGTCCGCAATTAATTATCTCTTTATGATATCTTTATTACATCATAAAGGAAAACTGTTTAAGTTTCTATATTCCGTAAAATTTAAATTCAAATTTTGAATGATTTAAAGTAGTGTTGGGAATTGAAGCATGAGTTAGTATAATATAATGACGTCAGGCCAACGTGGTTATATTACAGTAAGTCATGTTAAATTTTTAATGGAAGATGATGATTCGTAAACAACACCGTCATCATGTACCATGTTACGCGACTCTTACATTCTATTTAACCTCTAAACATATCAAGAAAATATTTTTCTTGATGATTCGATCTTTTCCGGATATTATGGTAATTTGACAAATCAAATCGTGCTATTATCTTTCCTTTCTACTTTATATATTATGATCATTCGAAACTTCATACCTACGAATTCTAGACCATTACTTGCTTTACGAAAGCATGAAACTTCGACATATAAGGGAAAATATAAAGCCCGATAACAACACTGAAATTACAAACCGTGTATATCAATGCATATAGCAATATAAAGACACGGGAAAACTAAAAACACAATAAATCCTAGAGCATAATAGAAGTAAACAGACTCCTCTGGTGGGAGTTGGAAAAGAAGGAAGATTGTGGCGATTACCAATATAAGGTCAAGAACAAGAACTGGATTGAGCATATTAACAAATCTTTTGGAAGTATGAATTGAGGAATAAAGTATAGAAGTGGTGAAGATAATTAAACTGAAGAAGCTAATTTATAGCAAAATTACAGACACATCAATCGAGGCAATTCACCGCATTTAATTAAAGAAAATCCTAATTTCCTTAATTACCGGAGAATCAAATCCTATAGACTAAGAAGATTTCCTTTAATTCCTTGAATTCCGGAAATCAATCGTGACTACGTCAAAAGTTAAGGCGAACATTTAATTTTCTCATTCACTCTTTTACGATAGCTTCGTTTATACTCTTCCTATAATCAAATCGATTCATTCATATCACCCAATGTTGATAAAACTCTATTTTTTCAACTCATATTCATCATTCTTGATGTAAAGAATGACGATCTCCATCAGATTTCATGAGTATGATTTTCATGAACTCCTCTCTATTTTGTCTACCCTAATATTGTGGCATAAACACTCAACGTTTAAATAAGCTCACTATTATTCATAACACATTTCATGTGTATTGAAATGCTTGTATAACGTCATCATCTCTTTCTAAGAAAACCTAATCAATGACACTCTTGTTAAATCCTTTAGATAACCTCCGCATTAATGATAAAATGCACCTCATAGAAGAACCTGTAGAAATTATGGTTCGTATGATTTTAACTCTTAAAACAAAACAATATTCTATCTGTTGGAATTCAGCAAGGCCCCAAGTATACCTGGGAACGTGAAAACCAAATAAAACGAAAATATCCTCACCTGTTTACAAACAATGCCGACTGATGGCAACAACTAAATTTCAGGACGAAATTTCTATTAACAGGGGGATACTGTAGTGACCCGAACTTTTCCATGTTTATATATATTAATTGAGATTGATATTTACATGATTAAATGTTTCCAACATGTTAAGCAATCAAACTTGTTAAGACTTGATTAATTGAAATAGGTTTCATATAGACAATTGACCACCCAAGTTGACCGGTGATTCACGAACGTTAAAACTTGTAAAAACTATATGATGACATATATATGGTTATATATATAGTTAACATGATATTATGATAAGTAAACATATCATTAAGTATATTAACAATGAACTACATATGTAAAAACAAGACTACTAACTTAATGATTTTGAAACGAGACATATATGTAACGATTATCGTTGTAACGACATTTAATGTATATATATCATATTAAGAGATATTCGTACATCATAATATCATGATAATATAATAATTTAAAATCTATTTTGATATTATAAACATTGGGTTAACAACATTTAACAAGATCGTTAACCTAAAGGTTTCAAAACAACATTTACATGTAACGACTAACGATGACTTAACGACTCAGTTAAAATGTATATACATGTAGTGTTTTAATATGTATTCATACACTTTTGAAAGACTTCAAGACACTTATCAAAATACTTCTACTTAAAAAAAATGCTTACAATTACATCCTCGTTCAGTTTCATCAACAATTCTACTCGTATGCGCCCGTATTCGTACTCGTACAATACACAGCTTTTAGATGTATGTACTATTGGTATATACACTCCAATGATCAGCTCTTAGCAGCCCATGTGAGTCACCTAACACATGTGGGAACCATCATTTGACAACTAGCATGAAATATCTCATAAAATTACAAAAATATGAGTAATTATTCATGACTTATTTACATGAAAACAAAATTACATATCCTTTATATCTAATCCATACACCAACGACCAAAAACACCTACAAACACTTTCATTCTTCAATTTTCTTCATCTAATTGATCTCTCTCAAGTTCTATCTTCAAGTTCTAAGTGTTCTTCATAAATTCCAAAAGTTCTAGTTTCATAAAATCAAGAATACTTTCAAGTTTGCTAGCTCACTTCCAATCTTGTAAGGTGATCATCCAACCTCAAGAAATCTTTGTTTCTTACAGTAGGTTATCATCCTAATACAAGGTAATAATCATATTCAAACTTTGGTTCAATTTCTATAACTATAACAATCTTATTTCAAGTGATGATCTTACTTGAACTTGTTTTCGTGTCATGATTTTGCTTCAAGAACTTCGAGCCATCCAAGGATCCATTGAAGCTAGATCCATTTTTCTCTTTTCCAGTAGGTTTATCCAAGGAACTTAAGGTAGTAATGATGTTCATAACATCATTCGATTCATACATATAAAGCTATCTTATTCGAAGGTTTAAACTTGTAATCACTAGAACATAGTTTAGTTAATTCTAAACTTGTTCGCAAACAAAAGTTAATCCTTCTAACTTGACTTTTAAAATCAACTAAACACATGTTCTATATCTATATGATATGCTAACTTAATGATTTAAAACCTGGAAACACGAAAAACACCGTAAAATCCGGATTTACGCCGTCGTAGTAACACCGCGGGCTGTTTTGGGTTAGTTAATTAAAAACTATGATAAACTTTGATTTAAAAGTTGTTATTCTGAGAAAATGATTTTTATTATGAACATGAAACTATATCCAAAAATTATGGTTAAACTCAAAGTGGAAGTATGTTTTCTAAAATGGTCATCTAGACGTCGTTCTTTCGACTGAAATGACTACCTTTACAAAAACGACTTGTAACTTATTTTTCCGACTATAAACCTATACTTTTCTGTTTAGATTCATAAAATAGAGTTCAATATGAAACCATAGCAATTTGATTCACTCAAAACGGATTTAAAATGAAGAAGTTATGGGTAAAACAAGATTGGATAATTTTTCTCATTTTAGCTACGTGAAAATTGGTAACAAATCTATTCCAACCATAACCTAATCAACTTGTATTGTATATTATGTAATCTTGAGATACCATAGACACGTATACAATGTTTCGACCTATCATGTCGACACATCTATATATATTTCGGAACAACCATAGACACTCTATATGTGAATGTTGGAGTTAGCTATACAGGGTTGAGGTTGATTCCAAAATATATATAGTTTGAGTTGTGATCAATACTGAGATACGTATACACTGGGTCGTGGATTGATTCAAGATAATATTTATCGATTTATTTCTGTACATCTAACTGTGGACAACTAGTTGTAGGTTACTAACGAGGACAGCTGACTTAATAAACTTAAAACATCAAAATATATTAAAAGTGTTGTAAATATATTTTGAACATACTTTGATATATATGTATATATTGTTATAGGTTCGTGAATCAACCAGTGGCCAAGTCTTACTTCCCGACGAAGTAAAAATCTGTGAAAGTGAGTTATAGTCCCACTTTTAAAATCTAATATTTTTGGGATGAGAATACATGCAGGTTTTATAAATGATTTACAAAATAGACACAAGTACGTGAAACTACATTCTATGGTTGAATTATCGAAATCGAATATGCCCCTTTTTATTAAGTCTGGTAATCTAAGAATTAGGGAACACACACCCTAATTGACGCGAATCCTAAAGATAGATCTATCGGGCCCAACAAGCCCCATCCAAAGTACCGGATGCTTTAGTACTTCGAAATTTATATCATATCCGAAGGGTGTCCCGGAATGATGGGGATATTCTTATATATGCATCTTGTTAATGTCGGTTACCAGGTGTTCACCATATGAATGATTTTTATCTCTATGTATGGGATGTGTATTGAAATATGAAATCTTGTGGTCTATTATTATGATTTGATATATATAGGTTAAACCTATAACTCACCAACATTTTTTGTTGACGTTTTAAGCATGTTTATTCTCAGGTGATTATTAAGAGCTTCCGCTGTCGCATACTTAAATAAGGATGAGATTTGGAGTCCATGCTTGTATGATATTGTGTAAAAACTGCATTCAAGAAACTTATTTTGTTGTAACATATTTGTATTGTAAACCATTATGTAATGGTCGTGTGTAAACAGGATATTTTAGATTATCATTATTTGATAATCTACGTAAAGCTTTTTAAACCTTTATTGATGAAATAAAGGTTATGGTTTGTTTTAAAATCAATGCAGTCTTTGAAAAACGTCTCATATAGAGGTCAAAACCTCGCAACGAAATCAATTTATATGGAACGTTTTTAATCAATAAGAACGGGACATTTCAGATACTGTGATAACCCGAAAATTTCCGATAAAATTTAAACAAATCCTTTACACAATCTCATTTAACTTCGAACTAATTCCGACGATTTACGAACCACTATTTGTAAATAATTATGTATTAATATTAATTGGTTATATTAATATTATTATTATTATTATCATTATTATTAATTATAATTAAAATTATCATTTTTATTATTAATATTGTCATATTAATATTATTATCATTATTAACATTAGTATTAATAAATATCATTATCTTTGTTATTAATAGTATTATTATTATTATTATTATTATTATTATTATTATTATTATTATTATTATTATTATTATTATTAATAATATTAAAAGTATTATTATTTTTAAATATATTTATATTTATTGATTATTGATTATTATTATTAATTAAATAAAAATATTAAATCAGTAGTAAATGGATCAAATAGGTATTAGGTCGCCATATATTTTTTGTGTGATCTGTTATTTTTACTTTTCATGTGTGTTATAAAAAGTAGATTAGGTAAATTAGGTCTGCTTTATTTTTTTTATTTGAATCGTAATCTGTTCTTTTTTTATATTTCTTTTTATCTGCTCCGATTCTTTATATATTTCTGTTTCTGATCGTGATTCTCCATAGACTCCCATTCTACTTTACACATTTGATTTACATTATCATTATCATTTATAAATTGTTGGTATCTGTTTCTATCTAAGGATCAAACATAATTTTTATTTTTATTTTTCTCTGCTCGATATCTCTGCTTCAATCATTTAAATCAAGAGCTCGAATTCGAAACAAACTTCAAAATCCTTAATTGCAGTGTTGTTAGTAATCATCCACTCAATCAATCTACAAAATCCTAGGTTTCAATTCTTCCTATCGAGCTCTAATTTTCGAGTCAAAGTTTAAAAGGAAAAAGTCAACTGATTTGTTCTTGGTAAAATTCGAAGTGATTTTGATGTTTCAAGTTAAATTAACGGTTCAGAGAGTTTATAGGAATGATTTGAAATGTATTTCATGTTGTAAACTTTGGCCAAAACGTTCTTAAAATCAAAAATCAAATTTTTTTTTTTATAAATGCTCGACAGCAGCAGCAGTTTATATATATATATATATATATATATATATATATATATATATATATATATATATATATATATATATATATATATATATATATATATATATATATATATATATATAGTTCAATTTAACTAAATCAGGTTAATTGTGATTCGTTTTCAAGTCCTAAAACCAAATCCTCAAATCACTGCTATGATTATTGGGTCTGTGTAATTTTGGTTTGAAGAAGATGATGAAGAGGATAACAATAATACGGGTTATATTTTTTTTATGCGCTTAATTCCATAAAAATTAGAATGGTGCAATGGTTAAGTGTTAAGTCGGGTTTACGAGAGGTCGCGAGTTCGAGTCCCGTCTTGGGAAATTTTTTTGAAAAAACTTGGAAGGTAGCCTTTTATTTCTATTATTATTATTATTATTATTATTATTATTATTATTATTATTATTATTATTATTATTATTATTATTATTATTATTATTATTATTATTATTATTATTATTATTATTATTATTCTTATTGTTGTTGTTGTTGTTGTTGTTATTATTATTAATAATTATTGTTATTATTGCAAGTATCATAATCATTATTATTATTATTATCATTATAAGTATTATTATTTATATTATAATGAGTATTATTATTATGAAATTACTAAAATCATTATCATAACTAACGTTAACAGTGAAATTAATATTTTTACAAGTATATTATTAATATCATTATTTTTTTTATCATAAATAGAATTATTAACATTATTATCATTAATATCAAGAATTATCATTATCATTTTTGTTATTAGTATTATCATTATTAATAAAGTATAATTATTATTATTAGTATTGTTATTACTAAAATCATTATCGTTATTGTCATTTTTATAAAAATTAACATTTTTACTATCATTAAAACTATATTATTATTAATATTATTTTTACTACTAGTATCATTATTATCAAAGATTATCATTTATCTTTTTATTAAAAATCTATAAATTTTAAAAGTATCATTTTATTAAAATTTACATTATTTACAGCATTATCATTATTTATATTATCACTATTTTTAGTATCATTATTATTCTTTTATGAATATTACTATTATCATTTTTACTAACAAAGTGACTAATGATAATTATTTCCAATTTCATTATTAAATCTAATAAATAGTATTATTATTGTTTTTACAAAATAATAAAACTCTTTATTCATTATCATTATTAATATCATTTTATCAAATAAATATTTATATATAAGAATATATATATATATATATATATATATATATATATATATATATATATATATATATATAACAACTAAAATATATATATACTTATTCGATTACGAGTATATGTGTTAATATATATGCTTGATATAGGTTCGTGAATCAAAGAACAACTCTTTAGTTGTTCAGTGCCATCATACACATATTTACTACAAACTATCATATCGTATCGTGAGTTCAGCTGCTCCCTTTTTATATATTTTTGGGCTGAGAATACATGCGCAACTTTTATAACTGTTTTACTTTTAGACACAAGTACTCAAACTTTTATGCTATATACGTGCTTTGGCATGCTAAATCCCCACCGTAATATCATTAATTGCTGAGGTATAAGATGCAAACTTAGTTATTATGAGTAGCGCTACTGAGAGTGACGTCTCTAGTCAGTTGACCGTTGGTCTTTGACTACATAATAATGATTCAACAACATGAATAACCTGTGTCACGGGGTAACTTTGTTTAGTCGCGATATTACAAACATCAACTCTTTCGATTGATACATTTGGTATCAATCAACTTTAAACTGAAATCTTGTGGTCTAATGCTATACTTAATTATTGATTTATGACAAACCTATGAACTCACTCAAACTCGTGTTGACTTTTTAAAGCATATTTATTCTCAAGTACTTAAATATTGTTTCCGCTGTATATCTGCTGCTTTGATGATGATTGCTTGCTATGCTTGGAGTCTTCATTACATATCATATCAATTAAAGACATTTAATGCTCTAAATACAATGTAATCTATTTATCTTCCGCTGCAAAACTCAATAAAACGTCTCATATAGTGTAGTGACCCGAAATTTTCCATGTTTATATATATATATATATTAAATAAAATTGTTATTTACATGATTAAGTGTTTCCAACATGTTAAACAATCAAACTTGTTAAGACTTGATTAATTGAAATAGGTTTCATATAGACAATTGACCACCCAAGTTGACCGGTGATTCACGAACGTTAAAACTTGTAAAAACTATATGATGACATATATATGGATATATATATTGTTAACATGATATTATGATAAGCAAACATATCATTAAGTATATTAACAATGAACTACATATGTAAAAGCAAGACTACTAACTTAATGATTTTGAAACGAGACATATATGTAACGATTATCGTTGTAACGACATTTAATGTATATATATCATATTACGAGATATTCATATATCATATTATCATGATAATATAATAATTTAAAATCTCATTTGATATTATAAACATTGGGTTAACAACATTTAACAAGATCGTTAACCTAAAGGTTTCAAAACAACACTTACATGTAACGACTAACGATGACTTAACGACTCAGTTAAAATGTATATACATGTAGTGTTTTAATATGTATTCATACACTTTTGAAAGACTTTAAGACACTTATCAAAATACTTCTACTTAACAAAAATGCTTACAATTACATCCTCGTTCAGTTTCATCAACAATTCTACTCTTATGCACCTGTATTCGTACTCGTACAATACACAGCTTTTAGATGTATGTACTATTGGTATATACACTCCAATGATCAGCTCTTAGCAGCCCATGTGAGTCACCTAACACATGTGGGAACCATCATTTGGTAACTAGCATAAAATATCTCATAAAATTACAAAAATATGAGTAATCATTCATGACTTATTTACATGAAAACAAAATTACATATCCTTTATATCTAATCCATACACCAATGACCAAAAACACCTACAAACACTTTCATTCTTCAATTTTCTTCATCTAATTAATCTCTCTAAAGTTCTATCTTCAAGTTCTAAGTGTTCTTCATAAATTCTACAAGTTCTAGTTTCATAAAATCAAGAATACTTCCAAGTTTGCTAGCTTACTTTCAATCTTGTAGAGTGATCATCCAACCTTAAGAAATCTTTCTTATTTACAGTCAGATATCTTTAAAATATAAGGTAATACTCATATTCAAACTTTGATTCAATTTCTATAACTATAACAATCTTATTTCGAGTGGAAATCTTACTTGAACATGTTTTTCTTGTCATGATTCTGCTTCAAGAACTTTCAAGCCATCCAAGGATCCTTTGAAGCTAGATCCATTTTTCTCATTTCCAGTAGCTTTATCCAGAAAACTTGAGGTAGTAATGATGTTCATAACATCATTCGATTCATACATATAAAGTTATCTTATTCAAAGGTTTAAACTTGTAATCACTAGAACATAGTTTAGTTAATTCTAAACTTGTTCGCAAATAAAAGTTAATCTTTCTAACTTGACTTTTAAAATCAACTAAACACATGTTCTATATCTATATGATATGCTAACTTAATGATTTAAAACCTGGAAACACGAAGAACACTGTAAAACCGGACATACGCCGTTGTAGTAACACCGCTGGCTGTTTTGGGTTAGTTAATTAAAAACTATGATAAACTTTGATTTAAAAGTTGTTCTTCTGGGAAATGATTTTTCTTATGAACATGAAACTATATCAAAAAATCATGGTTAAACTCAAAGTGGAAGTATGTTTTCTAAAATGGTCATCTAGACGTCGTTCTTTCGACTGAAATTACTACCTTTACAAAAATGACTTGTAACTTATATTTTTGACTATAAACCTATACTTTTTCTGTTTATATTCATAAAATAGAGTTCAATATGAAACCATAGCAATTTTATTCACTCAAAACAGATTTAAAATGAAGAAGTTATGGGTAAAACAAGATTGGATAATTTTTTCTTGTTGTAGCAACGTGAAAATTGGTAACAAATCTATATTAATTGTAGTGACCCGAACTTTTCCATGTTTATATATATTAATTAAGATTGATATTTACATGATTAAATGTTTCCAACATGTTAAGCAATCAAACTTGTTAAGACTTGATTAATTGAAATATGTTTCATATAGACAATTGACCACCCAAGTTGACCGGTGATTCACGAACGTTAAAACTTGTAAAAACTATACGATGACATATATATGGTTATATATATAGTTAACATGTTTTTATTATAAGTATGTATCTCATTAGGTATTTTAACAATGAGTTATATACATAAAAATGAGACTATTAATTTAAGAAACTCGAAAACGATATATATAACGATTATCGTTATAACAACGTCTTACTAGGTACATATGAATCATATTAAGATATTGATACACTTGGTTAATTATGTTAAATGATAAGTAAATATATTATTAAGTGTATTAACAATGAAATACATATGTAAAAATAAGACTACTAACTTAATGATTTCGAAACGAGACATATATGTAACGATTATCGTTGTAACGACATTTAACTGTATATACATCATACTAAGATATATTATATATCATAATATCATGATAATATAATAATTTAACATCTCATTTGTTATAATAAACAATGGGTTAACAACATTCAACAAGATCGTTAACCTAAAGGTTTCAAAACAACACTTATATGTAACGACTAACGATGACTTAACGACTCAGTTAAAATGTATATACATGTAGTGTTTTAATATGTATTTATACACTTTTGAAAGACTTCAATACACTTATCAAAATACTTCTACTTAACAAAAATGCTTACAATTACATCCTCGTTCAGTTTCATCAACAATTCTACTCGTATGCACCCGTATTCGTACTCGTACAATACACAGCTTTTAGATGTATGTACTATTGGTATATACACTCCAATGATCAGCTCTTAGCAGCCCATGTGAGTCACCTAACACATGTGGGAACCATCATTTGGCAACTAGCATGAAATATATCATAAAATTACAAAAATATGAGTAATCATTCATGACTTATTTACATGAAAACAAAATTACATATCCTTTATATCTAATCCATAAACCAACGACCAAAAACACCTACAAACACTTTCATTCTTCAATTTTCTTCATCTAATTGATCTCTCTCAAGTTCTATCTTCAAGTTCTAAGTGTTCTTCATATATTCTACAAGTTCTAGTTACATAAAATCAAGAATACTTTCAAGTTTACTAGCTCACTTCCAATCTTGTAAGGTGATCATCCAACCTCAAGAAATATTTGTTTCTTACAGTAGGTTATCATTCTAATACAAGGTAATAATCATATTCAAACTTTGGTTCAATTTCTATAACTATAACAATCTTATTTCAAGTGATGATCTTACTTGAACTTGTTTTCGTGTCATGATTCTGCTTCAAGAACTTCGAGCCATCCAAGGATCCGTTGAAGCTAGATCCATTTTTCTCTTTTCCAGTAGGTTTATCCAAGGAACTTAAGGTAGTAATGATGTTCATAACATCATTCGATTCATACATATAAAACTATCTTATTCGAAGGTTTAAACTCGTAATCACTAGAACATAGTTTAGTAATTCTAAACTTGTTCGCAAACAAAAGTTAATCCTTCTAACTTGACTTTTAAAATTAACTAAACACATGTTCTATATCTATATGATATGCTAACTTAATGGTTTAAAACCTGGAAACACGAAAAACACCGTAAAACTGGATTTACGCCGTCGTAGTAACACCGCGGGCTGTTTTGGGTTAGTTAATTAAAAACTATGATAAACTTTGATTTAAAAGTTATTATTCTGAGAAAATGATTTTTATTATGAACATGAAACTATATCCAAAAATTATGGTTAAACTCAAAGTGGAAGTATGTTTTCTAAAATGGTCATCTAGACGTCGTTCTTTCGACTGAAATGACTACCTTTACAAAAACGACTTGTAACTTATTTTTCCAACTATAAACCTATACTTTTATGTTTAGATTCATAAAATAGAGTTCAATATGAAACCATAGCAATTTGATTCACTCAAAACGGATTTAAAATGAAGAAGTTATGGGTAAAACAAGATTGGATAATTTTTCTCATTTTAGCTACGTGAAAATTGGTAACAAATCTATTCCAACCATAACCTAATCAACTTGTATTGTATATTATGTAATCTTGAGATACCATAGACACGTTTACAATGTTTTGACCTATCATGTCGACACATCTATATATATTTCGGAACAACCATAGACACTCTATATGTGAATGTTGGAGTTAGCTATACAGGGTTGAGGTTGATTCCAAAATATATATAGTTTGAGTTGTGATCAATACTGAGATACGTATACACTGGGTCGTGGATTGATTCAAGATAATATTTATCGATTTATTTCTGTACATCTAACTGTGGAAAACTAGTTGTAGGTTACTAACGAGGACAGCTGACTTAATAAACTTAAAACATCAAAATATATTAAAAGTGTTGTAAATATATTTTGAACATACTTTGATATATATGTATATATTGTTATAGGTTCGTGAATCAACCAGTGGCCAAGTCTTACTTCCCGACGAAGTAAAAATCTGTGAAAGTGAGTTATAGTCCCACTTTTAAAATCTAATATTTTTGGGATGAGAATACATGCAGGTTTTATAAATGATTTACAAAATAGACACAAGTACGTGAAACTACATTCTATGGTTGAATTATCGAAATCGAATATGCCCCTTTTTATTAAGTCTGGTAATCTAAGAATTAGGGAACAGACACCCTAATTGACGCGAATCCTAAAGATAGATCTATTGGGCTTAACAAACCCCATCCAAAGTATCGGATGCTTTAGTACTTCGAAATTTATATCATATCCGAAGGGTGTCCCGGAATGATGGGGATATTCTTATATATGCATATTGTTAATGTCGGTTACCAGGTGTTCACCATATGAATGATTTTTATCTCTATGTATGGGATGTGTATCAAAATATGAAATCTTGTGGTCTATTATTATGATTTGATATATATAGGTTAAACCTATAACTCACCAACATTTTTTGTTGACGTTTTAAGCATGTTTATTCTCAGGTGATTATTAAGAGCTTCCACTGTCGCATACTTAAATAAGGACGAGATTTGGACTCCATGCTTGTATGATATTGTGTAAAAACTGCATTCAAGAAACTTATTTTGTTGTAACATATTTGTATTATAAACCATTATATAATGGTCGTGTGTAAACAGGATATTTTAGATTATCATTATTTGATAATCTACGTAAAGTTTTTTTTAAAACCTTTATCTATGAAATAAAGGTTATGGTTTGTTTTAAAAATGAATGCAGTCTTTGAAAAACGTCTCATATAGAGGTCAAAACCTCGCAAAGAAATCAATTAATATGGAACGTTTTTAATCAATAAGAACGGGACATTTCAGAATGGTATCAGAGCCACTCATGTGCCGTTGGGTGTGGTGGGGCAAACCTCATCGAGAACGATGAGTCCCTAAGGGGGGGTGAATGTAACACCCTGGACAAATCCCACATCGCCCACAGACATGAGTGATCATGGGATTATAAGGTAATACTCACGCTTAAATGATACAACGCGTTTTGGGATCACAGGCTGAGTAGAAGTGCGAGTACGTTGTGGTTAAGCGTGCTCGGGCGAGAGCACTACCAGGATGGGTGACCTCCTGGGAAAGTGCTTCTCGTGTGTGGTCGCCAAGAAAAAGCCGTGCGCCTGCGGGCAAAGCGGACAATATTGTGGTCATGTTAAGCTGAGGTGTTACAATATGATGTTCCCCTAATACGAGCCGTCATTTTCCACATTGGTTTAGAAAAACCTGGTGGTTTAGAGGTTCCCGGGTTATTGTCACAACTTAAGAAATACGGGTGTTGACGATACATATAAAGTTCATCGGGTTTGGAATCAAATTTCTCTATTTTTATGCCCTTTCCCTTATTGTTCTCTTTTGCCTTATTAAATTGTGTTGGGGTAATTTCTATAACATCATCGGAATCCTTGTCGGGATCCGATTCATCGAAGAATTGGTAATCCTCCCAATACTTTGCTTCCTTGGCGGAAACACCATTGACCATAATTAACTTTGGTCGGTTGGTTGAGGATTTTCTTCTATTTAACCGTGGTATTATTTCCCCCACTGGTTCTATTTCTTCCTCTTCTGGTTCCGACTCTTCTTCCGGTTCCTCTTCGGGAACTTGTGAATCAGTCCACGAATCATTCCAATTTACATTTGACTCTTCATTATTATTAGGTGAGTCAATGTGACTTGTTCTAGAGGTAGACATCTATCACATAATATCAAACACGTTAAGAGATTAATATATCACATAATATTCATATGTTAAAAATATATAGTTTCCAACAAAATTTGTTAAGCAATCATTTTTCAAGTAAACACGGTCGAAGTCCAGACTCACTAATGCATCCTAACAAACTCGATAAGATACACTAATGCAAAATTCTGGTTCTCTAAGACTAACGCTCGGATACCATCTGAAATGTCCCGTTCATATTGATTATAAACATTCCATATTAATTGATTTCGTTTCGAGGTTTTGACCTCTATATGAGACGTTTTTCAAAGACTGCATTCATTTTTAAAACAACCATAACCTTTATTTTATCAATAAAGGTTTCAAAAGCATTACGTAGATTATCAAATAATGATAATCTAAAATATACTGTTTACACACGACCATTACATAATGGTTTACAATAGAAATATATTACATCGACATATGTTTCTTAAATGCAGTTTTTACACAATATCATACAAACATGGACTCCAAATCTTGTCCATATTTTAGTATGCAACAGCGGAAGCTCTTAGTATTCACCTGAGAATAAATATGCTTTAAACATCAACAAAAATGTTGGTGAGTTATAGGTTTAACCTATATATATATATATCAAATCGTAACAATAGACCACAAGATTTCATATTTCAATATGCATCCCATACATAGAGATAAAAATCATTCATATGGTGAACACCTGGTAACCGACATTAACAAGATGCATATATAAGAATATCCCCATCATTCCGGAACACCCTTCGGATATGATATAAATTTCGAAGTACTAAAGAATCCGGTACTTTGGATGGGGTTTGTTAGGCCCAATAGATCTATCTTTAGGATTCGCGTCAATTAGGGTGTCTGTTCCCTAATTCTTAGATTACCAGACTTAATAAAAAGGGGCATATTCGATTTCGATAATTCAACCATAGAATGTAGTTTCACGTACTTGTGTCTATTTTGTAAATCATTTATAAAACCTGCATGTATTCTCATCCCAAAAATATTAGATTTTAAAAGTGGGACTATAACTCACTTTCACAGATTTTTACTTTGTCGGGAAGTAAGACTTGGCCACTGGTCGATTCACGAACCTATAACAAATATGTACATATATATCAAAGTATATTCAAAATATATTTACAACACTTTTAATACATTTTGATGTTTTAAGTTTATTAAGTCAGCTGTCCTCGTTAGTAACCTACAACTAGTTGTCCAACGTTAGATGTACAGAAAAAATTGATATATATTATCTTGAATCAATCCACGACCCAGTGTATACACGTCTCAGGCTAGATCACAACTTAAAGTATATATATTTTTGGAATCAACCTCAACCCTATATAGCTAACTCCCTCATTACTGCATATAGAGTGTCTATGGTTGTTCCAAATAATATATACACATGGGTCGATATGATATGTCAAAACATTTGCATACGTGTCTATGGTATCCCAAGATTACATAATATATTAGAATACATGTATAATACAATATAAGTTAGCTAGGATATGATTAATGAAATGTCCCGTTCTTATTGATTAAAAACGTTCCATATTAATTGATTTCGTTGCGAGGTTTTGACCTCTATATGAGACGTTTTTCAAAGACTGCATTCATTTTTAAAACAAACCATAACCTTTATTTCATAGATAAAGGTTTTAAAAAAAAACTTTACGTAGATTATCAAATAATGATAATCTAAAATATCCTGTTTACACACGACCATTACATAATGGTTTACAATACAAATATGTTACAACAAAATAAGTTTCTTGAATGCAGTTTTTACACAATATCATACAAGCATGGAGTCCAAATCTCGTCCTTATTTAAGTATGCGACAGTGGAAGCTCTTAATAATCACCTGAGAATAAACATGCTTAAAACGTCAACAAAAAATGTTGGTGAGTTATAGGTTTAACCTATATATATCAAATCATAATAATAGACCACAAGATTTCATATTTCGATACACATCCCATACATAGAGATAAAAATCATTCATATGGTGAACACCTGGTAACCGACATTAACAAGATGCATATATAAGAATATCCCCATCATTCCGGGACACCCTTCGGATATGATATAAATTTCGAAGTACTAAAGCATCCGGTACTTTGGATGGGGTTTGTTAAGCCCAATAGATCTATCTTTAGGATTCGCGTCAATTAGGGTGTCTGTTCCCTAATTCTTAGATTACCAGACTTAATAAAAAGGGGCATATTCGATTTCGATAATTCAACCATAGAATGTAGTTTCACGTACTTGTGTCTATTTTGTAAATCATTTATAAAACCTGCATGTATTCTCATCCCAAAAATATTAGATTTTAAAAGTGGGACTATAACTCACTTTCACAGATTTTTACTTCATCGGGAAGTAAGACTTGGCCACTGGTTGATTCACGAACCTATAACAATATATACATATATATCAAAGTATGTTCAAAATATATTTACAACACTTTTAATATATTTTGATGTTTTAAGTTTATTAAGTCAGCTGTCCTCGTTAGTAACCTACAACTAGTTGTCCACAGTTAGATGTACAGAAATAAATCGATAAATATTATCTTGAATCAATTCACGACCCAGTGTATACGTATCTCAGTATTGATCACAACTCAAACTATATATATTTTGGAATCAACCTCAACCCTGTATAGCTAACTCCAACATTCACATATAGAGTGTCTATGGTTGTTCTGAAATATATATAGACGTGTCGACATGATAGGTCGAAACATTGTATACGTGTCTATGGTATCTCAAGATTACATAATATACAATACAAGTTGATTAAGTTATGGTTGGAATAGATTTGTTACCAATTTTCACGTAGCTAAAATGAGAAAAATTATCCAATCTTGTTTTACCCATAACTTCTTCATTTTAAATCCGTTTTGAGTGAATCAAATTGCTATGGTTTCATATTGAACTCTATTTTATGAATCTAAACAGAAAAAGTATAGGTTTATAGTCGTAAAAATAAGTTACAAGTCGTTTTTGTAAAGGTAGTCATTTCAGTCGAAAAAACGACGTCTAGATGACCATTTTAGAAAACATACTTCCACTTTGAGTTTAACCATAATTTTTGGATATAGTTTCATGTTCATAATAAAAATAATTTTCTCAGAATAACAACTTTTAAATCAAAGTTTATCATAGTTTTTAATTAACTAACCCAAAACAGCCCGCGGTGTTACTACGACGGCGTAAATCCGGTTTTACGGTGTTTTTCGTGTTTCCAGGTTTTAAACCATTAAGTTAGCATATCATATAGATATAGAACATGTGTTTAGTTAATTTTAAAAGTCAAGTTAGAAGGATTAACTTTTGTTTGCGAACAAGTTTAGAATTACTAAACTATGTTCTAGTGATTACGAGTTTAAACCTTCGAATAAGATAGTTTTATATGTATGAATCGAATGATGTTATGAACATCATTACTACCTTAAGTTCCTTGGATAAACCTACTGGAAAAGAGAAAAATGGATCTAGCTTCAACGGATCCTTGGGATGGCTCGAAGTTCTTGAAGCAGAATCATGACACGAAAACAAGTTCAAGTAAGATCATCACTTGAAATAAGATTGTTATAGTTATAGAAATTGAACCAAAGTTTGAATATGATTATTACCTTGTATTAGAATGATAACCTACTATAAGAAACAAAGATTTCTTGAGGTTGGATGATCACCTTACAAGATTGGAAGTGAGCTAGCAAACTTGAAAGTATTCTTGATTTTATGTAACTAGAACTTGTAGAATATATGAAGAACACTTAGAACTTGAAGATAGAACTTGAGAGAGATCAATTAGATGAAGAAAATTAAAGAATGAAAGTGTTTGTAGGTGTTTTTGGTCGTTGGTGTATGGATTAGATATAAAGGATATGTAATTTTGTTTTCATGTAAATAAGTCATGAATGATTACTCATATTTTTGTAATTTTATGATATATTTCATGCTAGTTGCCAAATGATGGTTCTCACATGTGTTAGGTGACTCACATGGGCTGCTAAGAGCTGATCATTGGAGTATATATACCAATAGTACATACATCTAAAAGCTGTGTATTGTACGAGTACGAATACGGGTGCATACGAGTAGAATTGTTGATGAAACTGAACGAGGATGTAATTGTAAGCATTTTTGTTAAGTAGAAGTATTTTGATAAGTGTATTGAAGTCTTTCAAAAGTGTATAAATACATATTAAAACACTACATGTATATACATTTTAACTGAGTCGTTAAGTCATCGTTAGTCGTTACATATAAGTGTTGTTTTGAAACCTTTAGGTTAACGATCTTGTTGAATGTTGTTAACCCATTGTTTATTATAACAAATGAGATGTTAAATTATTATATTATCATGATATTATGATATATAATATATCTTAGTATGATGTATATACAGTTAAATGTCGTTACAACGATAATCGTTACATATATGTCTCGTTTCGAAATCATTAAGTTAGTAGTCTTATTTTTACATATGTATTTCATTGTTAATACACTTAATAATATATTTACTTATCATTTAATATAATTAACCAAGTGTATCAATATCTTAATATGATTCATATGTACCTAGTAAGACGTTGTTATAACGATAATCGTTATATATATCGTTTTCGAGTTTCTTAAATTAATAGTCTCATTTTTATGTATATAACTCATTATTAAAATACCTAATGAGATACATACTTATAATAAAAACATGTTAACTATATATATAACCATATATATGTCATCGTATAGTTTTTACAAGTTTTAACGTTCGTGAATCACCGGTCAACTTGGGTGGTCAATTGTCTATATGAAACATATTTCAATTAATCAAGTCTTAACAAGTTTGATTGCTTAACATGTTGGAAACATTTAATCATGTAAATATCAATCTTAATTAATATATATAAACATGGAAAAGTTCGGGTCACTACAGTACCTACCCGTTAAATAAATTTCGTCCCGAAATTTTAAGCTGTTGAAGGTGTTGACGAATCTTCTGGAAATAGATGCGGGTATTTCTTCTTCATCTGATCTTCACGCTCCCGGGTGAACTCGGGTCCTCTACGAGCATTCCATCGAACCTTAACAATTGGTATCTTGTTTTGCTTAAGTCTTTTAACCTCACGATCCATTATTTCGACGGGTTCTTCGATGAATTAAAGTTTTTCGTTGATTTGGATTTCATCTAACTGAATAGTGAGATCTTCTTTAGCAAAACATTTCTTCAAATTCGAGACGTGGAAAGTGTTATATACAGCCGCGAGTTGTTGAGGTAACTCAAGTCGGTAAGCTACTGGTCCGACACGATCAATAATTTTGAATGGTCCAATATACCTTGGATTTAATTTCCCTCGTTTACCAAATCGAACAACGCCTTTCCAAGGTGCAACTTTAAGCATGACCATCTCTCCAATTTCAAATTCTATATCTTTTCTTTTAATGTCAGTGTAGCTCTTTTGTCGACTTTGGGCGGTTTTCAACCGTTGTTGAATTTGGATGATCTTCTCGGTAGTTTCTTGTATAATCTCCGGACCCGTAATCTGTCTATCCCCCACTTCACTCCAACAAATTGGAGACCTGCACTTTCTACCATAAAGTGCTTCAAACGGCGCCATCTCAATGCTGGAATGGTAGCTGTTGTTGTAGGAAAATTCTGCTAACGGTAGATGTCGATCCCAACTGTTTCCGAAATCAATAACACATGCTCGTAGCATGTCTTCAAGCGTTTGTATCGTCCTTTCGCTCTGCCCATCAGTTTATGGATGATAGGCAGTACTCATTTCTAGACGAGTTCCTAATGCCTGCTGTAATGTCTGCCAGAATCTTGAAATAAATCTGCCATCCCTATCAGAGATAATAGAGATTGGTATTCCATGTCTGGAGACGACTTCCTTCAAATACAGTCGTGCTAACTTCTCCATCTTGTCATCTTCTCTTATTGGCAGGAAGTGTGCTGATTTGGTGAGACGATCAACTATTACCCAAATAGTATCAAAACCACTTGCAGTCCTTGGCAATTTAGTGATGAAATCCATGGTAATGTTTTCCCATTTCCATTCCGGGATTTCGGGTTGTTGAAGTAGACCTGATGGTTTCTGATGCTCAGCTTTGACCTTAGAACACGTCAAACATTCTCCTACATATTTAGCAACATCGGCTTTCATACCCGGCCACCAAAAATGTTTCTTGAGATCCTTGTACATCTTCCCCGTTCCAGGATGTATTGAGTATCTGGTTTTATGAGCTTCTCTAAGTACCATTTCTCTCATATCTCCAAATTTTGGTACCCAAATCCTTTCAGCCCTATACCGGGTTCCGTCTTCCCGAATATTAAGATGCTTCTCCGATCCTTTGGGTATTTCATCCTTTAAATTTCCCTCTTTTAAAACTCCTTGTTGCGCCTCCTTTATTTGAGTAGTAAGGTTATTATGAATCATTATATTCATAGATTTTACTCGAATGGGTTCTCTGTCCTTCCTGCTCAAGGCATCGGCTACCATATTTTCCTTCCCCGGGTGGTAACGAATCTCAAAGTCGTAATCATTCAACAATTCAATCCACCTACGCTGCCTCATATTCAGTTGTTTGTGATTAAATATGTGTTGAAGACTTTTGTGGTCGGTATATATAATACTTTTGACCCCATATAAGTAGTGCCTCCAAGTCTTTAATGCAAAAACAACCGCGCCTAATTCCAAATCAAGCGTCGTATAATTTTGCTCGTGAATCTTCAATTGTCTAGAGGCATAAGCAATCACCTTCGTTCGTTGCATTAATACACAACCGAGACCTTGCTTTGATGCGTCACAATAAATCACAAAATCATCATTCCCTTCAGGCAATGACAATATAGGTGCAGTAGTTAGCTTTTTCTTCAATAACTGAAACGCTTTCTCTTGTTCATCCTTCCATTCAAATTTCTTCCCTTTATGCGTTAATGCAGTCAAGGGTTTTGCTATTCTGGAAAAGTCTTGGATGAACCTTCTGTAGTAACCAGCTAGTCCTAAAAACTGGCGTATGTGTTTCGGAGTTTTCGGGGTTTCCCACTTTTCAACAGTTTCTATCTTTGCCGGATCCACCTTAATACCTTCTTTGTTCACTATGTGACCGAGGAATTGAACTTCTTCCAACCAAAATGCACACTTTGAAAACTTAGCGTACAATTCTTCCTTCCTCAATACTTCTAACACCTTTCTCAAATGTTCACCGTGTTCTTGGTCATTCTTTGAGTAAATAAGTATGTCATCAATGAAAACAATGACAAACTTGTCAAGGTATGGTCCACACACTCGGTTCATAAGGTCCATGAACACAGCTGGTGCATTAGTTAAACCAAACGGCATGACCATAAACTCGTAATGACCGTAACGTGTTCTGAAAGCAGTCTTTGGAATATCATCTTCTTTCACCCGCATTTGATGATACCCGGAACGTAAGTCAATCTTTGAATAAACAGACGAGCCTTGTAGTTGATCAAATAAGTCATCAATTCTCGGTAGTGGGTAGCGGTTCTTGATGGTAAGTTTGTTCAACTCTCGGTAGTCGATACACAACCTGAATGTACCATCTTTCTTCTTGACAAACAAAACAGGAGCTCCCCACGGTGATGTGCTTGGTCGAATGAAACCATGCTCTAAAAGTTCTTGTAATTGGCTTTGCAGTTCTTTCATCTCGCTGGGTGTGAGTCTGTAAGGAGCACGAGCTATTGGTGCAGCTCCTGGTACAAGATCTATTTGAAATTCAACGGATCGATGTGGGGGTAATCCCGGTAATTCTTTCGGAAATACATCGGGAAATTCTTTTGCAATGGGAACATCATTGATGCTCTTTTCTTCAGTTTGTACTTTCTTGACATGTACTAGAATAGCATAGGAACCTTTTCTTATTAGTTTTTGTGCCTTCAAATTACTAATAAGATGTAGCTTCGTGTTGCCCTTTTCTCCTTACACCATTAAGGGTTTTCCTTTTTCTCGTATAATGCGAATTGCATTTTTGTAACAAACGATCTCTGCTTTCACTTCTTTCAACCAGTCCATACCGATTATCACATCAAAACTCCCTAACTCTACTGGTATCAAATCAATCTTAAATGTTTCGCTAACCAGTTTAATTTCTCGATTCCGACATATATTATCTGCTGAAATTAATTTACCATTTGCTAATTCGAGTAAAAATTTACTATCCAAAGGCGTCAATGGACAACTTAATTTAGCACAAAAATCTCTACTCATATAGCTTCTATCCGCACCCGAATCAAATAAAACGTAAGCAGATTTATTGTCAATAAGAAACGTACCCGTAACAAGCTCCGGGTCTTCCTGTGCCTCTGTCGCATTAATATTGAAAACTCTTCCGCGGCCTTGTCCATTCGTGTTCTCCTGGTTCGGGCAATTTCTAATAATGTGGCCCGGTTTTCCACATTTATAACAAACTACATTGGCATAACTTGCTCCGCCACTACTTGCTCCACCATTACTCGTTCCGACACCATTTGTTCCTTTCGTTCTATTAACCCCTGGTCCGTAGACCTCACACTTCACCGCGCTATGACCATTTCTTTTACACTTGTTGCAAAATTTGGTGCAGAACCCCGAGTGATACTTTTCACACCTTTGGCATAGCTGCTTCTGATTGTTGTTGTTGTTGCGGTTATTATTGTTGTTGGGATGATTGTTGTAGTTGTTGTTGTTGTTGTTGTTGTTGGGCCGTTTGTTGTAGTTGCGATTGATGTTGCGATTGTTGGGATAATTGTTGCGATTATTGTTGTAATTACTGTTGTTGTTGTATTGGTGATTCTTATCACCGTTTTCCTCCCACTTTCTTTTAACTTGCTTCACATTGGCCTCTTCAGCAGTCTGTTCTTTAATTCTTTCTTCAATCTGGTTCACTAGTTTGTAAGCCATTCTACATGCCTGTTGTATGGAGGCGGGCTCGTGTGAACTTATATCTTCTTGGATTCTTTCCGGTAATCCTTTCACAAACGCGTCGATCTTCTCTTCCTCATCTTCGAATGCTCCCGGACACAATAGGCACAATTCTGTGAATCGTCTTTCGTACGTGGTAATATCAAATCCTTGGGTTCGTAACCCTCTAAGTTCTGTCTTGAGCTTATTGACCTCGGTTCTAGGACGGTACTTCTCGTTCATCAAGTGCTTGAATGCTGACCACGGTAGTGCGTACGCTTCGTCTTGTCCCACTTGCTCTAGATAGGTATTCCACCATGTTAACGCAGAACCTGTGAAGGTATGCGTAGCGTACTTCACTTTGTCCTCTTCAGTACACTTACTTATGGCAAACACCGATTCGACCTTCTCGGTCCACCGTTTCAATCCGATCGGTCCTTCGGTTCCATCAAATTCCAAAGGTTTGCAGGCAGTGAATTCTTTGTAGGTGCATCCTACACGATTTCCTGTACTGCTAGATCCAAGGTTATTGTTGGTATGTAGCGCAGCCTGTACTGCGGCTATGTTTGAAGCTAGAAAAGTATGGAATTCCTCTTCATTCATATTCACGGTGTGTCGAGTAGTCGGTGCCATTTCCTTCAAAATATTCAAATGGAACAAGTTAATCATACAGAATATTAAGAGTAGTTAATAGTATTTCGTAGCATAATATGAACTCATTTATAAAAGCTTTTTCTTCATATTAGCGTTTTATAAGTTTAAATTCGGGTAGTACATACCCGTTAAGTTCATACTTAGTAGCTAATATACAATTCAACTACTACAATTTTATATGAAAAACTGATTATAATAATATTTCGCGTTCAAACTTTTACACAATATTTTACAAACTTACAATACCGCTTATTTTACATATAGCATGAAATATAGCACACAATAAATTTGATACAAGATGGTTGTGAAGATAATTCTAGCTAGTACACAAGTCGTTCAGCAAAGGCAATAAAGACACATAATTCATACGTCCAGAAACAAGTCATGCATTCTGGTTTTACTAGGATTACTTCCCATCCTTGGTCTTGTGGAACATAACCGTTATGGCCGTTGATAAGACAGCGTGTTGTAACGTCGTCAAAGGGACGAGGGTTACGTAATGTCCAGCAATCCCGTAACAATCTAAAAACCTCATTTCTTACCCCAATTACCGACTCCGTCACTTGTGGGAACGTTTTGTTTAATAGTTGTAGCCCGATGTTCTTGTTCTCACTTTGGTGAGAAGCGAACATTACTAATCCGTAAGCATAACATGCTTCTTTATATTGTATGTTAGCCGCTTTTTCTAAATCACGAAGTCCAATATTCGGATATATTGAGTCAAAATAATTTCTTAACCCGTTGCGTAAAATAGCATTTGGGTTCCCCGCAATATATGCATCAAAGTAAACACATCGTAACTTATGGGTTTCCCAATGTGATATCCCCCATCTTTCAAACGAAAGTCTCTTATAAACCAAGACATTCTTGGAACGTTCTTCGAATGTCTTACAAACTGATCTCGCCTTAAATAGTTGTGCCGAGGAATTCTGACCGACTCTAGACAAGATTTCATCAATCATGTCTCCGGGTAGGTCTCTTAAAATATTGGGTTGTCTATCCATTTTGTGTTTTTAAACTGTAAAATAGACAAGAGTTAGATTCATAAAAAAAATACTTATTAATACAAGCAATTTTTACATATATCATAAAGCATAAGCACACTATATTACATATATTACACCACACGAATACAACTATCTTATTCCGACTCGCTCGTTTTTTCTTCTTCGGTTTTGGTTCGTTTTGCCAAGTTTCTAGGGATATAAGATGTTCCCCTAATACTAACTGTCGTTTTCCACAACGGTTTAGAAAAACCTGGTGGTTTAGAGGTTCCCGGGTCATTGTTACAACTTAAGGACTTCGGGGGTTGACGATACATATAAAGTTCATCGGGGTTGGAATTAGATTTCTCTATTTTTATGCCCTTTCCCTTATTATTTTCTTTTGCCTTTTTAAATTCAGTTGGGGTAATTTCTATAACATCATCGGAATTCTCGTCGGAATCCGATTCATCGGAGAATTGGTAATCCTCCCAATATTTTGCTTCCTTGGCGGATACACCATTGACCATAATTAACCTTGGTCGGTTGGTTGAGGATTTTCTTTTACTTAACCGTTTTATTATTTCCCCCACTGGTTCTACTTCTTCATCCGGTTCCGATTCTTCTTCCGGTTCCGATTCTTCTTCCGATTCCGACTCTTCTTACGGTTCCTCTTCGGGAACTTGTGAATCAGTCCACGAATCATTCCAATTTACATTTGACTCTTCATTATTATTAGGTGAGTCAATGGGACTTGTTCTAGAGGTAGACATCTATCACATAATATCAAACGCGTTAAGAGATTAATATATCACATAATATTCACATGTTAAAAATATATAGTTTCCAACAAAATTTGTTAAGCAATCATTTTTCAAGTAAACACGGTCGAAGTCCAGACTTACTAATGTATCCTAACAAACTCGATAAGACACACTAATGCAAAATTCTAGTTCTCTAAGACCAACGCTCGGATACCATTCTGTAACACCCCAGCTTAACATGACCACAATATTGTCCGTTTTGCCCACAGGCGCACGGCTTTTTCTTGGCGACCACACACGAGAAGCACTTTCCCAGGAGGTCACCCATCCTGGTAGTGCTCTCGCCCGAGCACGCTTAACCACAACGTACTCGCACTTCTACTCAGCCTGTGATCCCAAAACGCGTTGTATCATTTAAGCGTGAGTATTACCTTATAATCCCATGATCACTCATGTCTGTGGGCGATGTGGGATTTGCCTAGGGTGTTACACATATATCCCTAGAAACTTGGCAAAACGAACCAAAACCGAAGAAGAAGAAACGAGCGAGTCGGAATAAGATAGTTGTATTCGTGTGGTGTAATATATGTAATATAGTGTGCTTATGCTTTATGATATATGTAAAAAATTGCTTGTATTAATAAGTTTTTTTTTATGAATCTAACTCTTGTCTATTTTACAGTATAAAAACACAAAATGGATAGACAACCCAATATTTTAAGAGACCTACCCGGAGACATGATTGATGAAATCTTGTCTAGAGTCGGTCAGAATTCCTCGGCACAACTATTTAAGGCGAGATCAGTTTGTAAGAAATTCGAAGAACGTTCCAAGAATGCCTTGGTTTATAAAAGGCTTTCGTTCGAAAGATGGGGGATATCACATTGGGAAATCCATAAGTTACGATGTGTTTACTTTGACGCATACATTGCGAGGAACCCAAATGCTATTTTACGCAACAGGTTAAGAAATTATTTTGACTCAATATATCCGAATATAGGACTTCGTGATTTAGAAAAAGCGGCTAACATGCAACATAAAGAAGCATGTTATGCTTACGGGTTAGTAATGTTCGCTTCTCACCAAAGTGAGAACAAGAACATCGGGCTACAACTATTTAACAAAACGTTCCCACAAGTGACGTACTCAGTAGTTGGAGTGAGAAACAAGGTTTTTAGATTGTTACGAGACTGTTGGACATTACGTAATCCTCATCCCTTTGACGACGTTACAACACGCTATCTTATCAACGGCCATAACGATTATGTTCCACAAGACTAAGGATGGGAAGTAGTCCTAGTAAAACCATAATGCATGACTTGTTTCTGGACGTATGAATTACGTGTTTTTATTGCCTTTGCTGAACGACTTGTGTACTAGCTAGAATTATCTTCACAACTATCTTGTATCAAAGTTATTGTGTGCTACTCCGAATCTAGCAATGCAGCTAACGGCGCAAGAAATCGTGTAGGATGCACCTACAAAGAATTCACTGCCTGCAAACCTTTGGAATTTGATGGAACCGAAGGACCGATCGGATTGAAACGGTGGACCGAGAAGGTCAAATCGGTGTTTGCCATAAGTAAGTATACTGAAGAGGACAAAGTGAAGTACGCTACGGATACCTTCACAGGTACTGCGTTAACATGGTGGAATACCTATCTAGAGCAAGTGGGACAAGATGATGCTTACGCACTACCGTGGTCAGCATTCAAGTACTTGATGAATGAGAAGTACCGTCCCAGAACCGAGGTCAATAAGCTCAAGACAGAACTTAGAGGGTTACGAACCTAAGGATTTGATATTACCACGTATGAAAGACGATTCACAGAATTGTGCCTATTGTGTCTGAGAGCGTTCGAAGATGAGGAAGAGAAGATCGACGCGTTTGTGAAAGGATTACTGGAAAGAATCCAAGAAGATATAAGTTCACACGAGCCTGCCTCCATACAACAGGCATGTAGTGTAACATCCCGCATTTGTTTGTTAAATTTATTTTTAACACTGTCTTTTTTTTAATAAATATCTTTCGTTATTTAAATTCGTAGTTTCCGTTGACTAACGTTCATAATATTCCCGCTATTTAATTATAACATCACTCGATTACTCGGGCGTTTTTAAAATATTCGTTCGGTTAATTCTCGCACCCGACTACAAACTTGAGGGACTAAACTTGCCAAGAGACTAAACTCTTGACTAGGTCAACTAGTCAAGGTATCCTCACCACCACTCATTATCCACCATTTTTCTTTTTCTTTTCCTTAACACTTTCAACATTTCTCTCAAATCCTCTCAACAAAGATTCATCATCCAAACCGAATCAAGAAGCAAACATCAGAATAAATTACATATTCGTGATCCTCTTTTCATCCTCTACATTTTGGTACCAATTTCATCTCTTTTGGGTAACATTTCTAAAACACTAAATTTCTCTAAATTCGTTTTATATACTTGAAATGGTTTTAGTTAGTGTCTATGGCTCGTGTATAACATCAATATATGATTTGTTTGCTCGATTTGTTGTTTTGAGTCACTAGTTTGAACATTTGAAAATGGGTTTGCTAAATCTTTGATTTTGGATGAGTTAATGTTGTTAAATTGTTAAAGTTCATGTTTTAATTGTGTTACTAGTATCACTAGCTTCGTTTTGATGCGTAGGTTGATTAAGAAAACTTCAAAAACATGAATATTGATTTTTGTGGATTTTGGTTAGGATTTGATAGACTTAAAACGAGCTTTTGATGTTTCGAATGCCATGAAATGTTATTAGTAAGTGTTTAGTTGTAATGTATGTTTCATTACCTTCAAAACGTCATATCATATGTGTGAAATGGATTCCCGAAACTTAAAATGCATTTGATGAACTTGAAACTTTGAAAATAAACCTTTTGTGATCACTTGACGAGATTTCGGTTATTGTAATTGATGTTTTTGCTTGATGAAAAGTAGTTAGTTGTGTTCTTTGTCAAATTACCTTTTTAGCGATATAAGATACGAGTTCTAAGTGTTTACGGTTTGTGTTTTGTGTTTGTTTGAATTTTGGGTTTGGGACTTAGACAATTGAGACTGACCAGGTACCAGCACCCGTTATTCGCCGCGGCGCGGCCAGCCTTTGTCGCGGCGCGACAATAGGCATGGTTTGATTCTGTCTTGCTTGTCCAATATACGAAAAATGTTTGCTATGCTATGGACCTCTGATTCACATGTAACTTGTTCTAACATGCTTATATATGATTATATAACTTAGAAAAATTGTCGGATACCCGACCCGACCCCGTTGACTTTGACTTTGACCGAGTTTGACTTTTAGTCAAACTTAACCAAACGTTTATGCAATCGTTCTAACGTGCTTTTATACTTGATTCTTGCATGAAACTTGACAACGTGATTCACATGCTATACTATTTGAGTCATAACGAGCCATAGGACTAATTGAACACATTTCGCCCGACCTTGTGTCGTAACTAGTTAATTGATACAACTTACTTGTTTAGGTCAAGGCTAAGCAACTTTTATGCACACGTTTACTTTGTGAAGTACTTTTATAGTAGTGCACTCGAGGTGAGATCATAGTCCCATCCTTCAAACAACTTTTATGCTTTAACTATGGGATGAGAAACATATACGTATCATACTTTTACACTTTGAACACAAGTACGAAAACGAACATTCCACGTACGGGTTTGAACAAAAAGCCTCAATTCAATTATCATTAGTTACACTTGCAGGGTGTAAACGTGAACTTATATTATGTGATCACATGGGCTTGACGAGCCTCATTCGGACGGTTCGCTACTGTTAGCGGATGAAATATATTTTCGGGTCTAGTGTATGTTCTAACACTACGCAAAGGGTGCAAAACAATTAAGTTTGATAATTGGGTGCCCGGGATACAAACAACAACTTTGGAATGCAAATGATTTTGATAATCATCTTATACTAAATCTTGTGGTTCAAATACAACGTTTACTAAAACACCTATGATTTCACCAACGTTTTTCGTTGACAGTTTTCTATATGTTTCTCAGGTTCATACTTGGGTATTTGATACATGCTTCCGCGTACACTCATACTTGCTTGGAGTTAAGCATACATGCATACACTCTGATTTCTTGCTTGGGGTTAAGTATACATACATACATACGCTAGTGATAGCACCTTTGGATTCAAACATATCGTTTACATACTTACGCTATTTATAGCAACCGTGATTTTAAACTAATTATGTCGCAAGTTATCTCATTTATAATTTATACTTTTGCAAACTTGAAATTGTTGTCGAACGATTTTGTAAACTAAACTTTGCAAGCATGATACGTTTCAAAAGGACGCGACATAATTTTGGTCAAACGAGTCTCATATAGGGACTACGACCACGTAACGGGACCTAAGTTAGCGGCGCCATCAATGACGATTTTTTCGGGTCGCTACAGATGGTATCAGAGCGTTGGTTGTAGGGATCTAGGATGTGCATTAGTGTGTCTGACAGAGTTATTAGGACGCATTAGTGAATCTAGACTACAACCGGATAGTTAGCCATTGCATTCTGACATACATTTGCTATAGATAGCACTTACTTGACTACTTGTGCATTATATGAAATGTCCCGTTCTTATTGATTAAAAACGTTCCATATTAATTGATTTCGTTGCGAGGTTTTGACCTCTATATGAGACGTTTTTCAAAGACTGCATTCATTTTTAAAACAAACCATAACCTTTATTTCATAAATAAAGGTTTAAAAAGCTTTACGTAGATTATCAAATAATGATAATCTAAAATATCCTGTTTACACACGACCATTACATAATGGTTTACAATACAAATATGTTACATCGAAATCAGTTTCTTGAATGCAGTTTTTACACAATATCATACAAACATGGACTCCAAATCTTGTCCTTATTTTAGTATGCAACAGCGGAAGCTCTTAATATTCACCTGAGAATAAACATGCTTTAAACGTCAACAAAAATGTTGGTGAGTTATAGGTTTAACCTATATATATCAAATCGTAACAATAGACCACAAGATTTCATATTTCAATACACATCCCATACATAGAGATAAAAATCATTCATATGGTGAACACCTGGTAACCGACATTAACAAGATGCATATATAAGAATATCCCCATCATTCCGGGACACCCTTCGGATATGATATAAATTTCGAAGTACTAAAGCATCCGGTACTTTGGATGGGGTTTGTTAGGCCCAATAGATCTATCTTTAGGATTCGCGTCAATTAGGGTGTCTGTTCCCTAATTCTTAGATTACCAGACTTAATAAAAAGGGGCATATTCGATTTCGATAATTCAACCATAGAATGTAGTTTCACGTACTTGTGTCTATTTTGTAAATCATTTATAAAACCTGCATGTATTCTCATCCCAAAAATATTAGATTTTAAAAGTGGGACTATAACTCACTTTCACAGATTTTTACTTCGTCGGGAAGTAAGACTTGGCCACTGGTTGATTCACGAACCTATAACAATATATACATATATATCAAAGTATGTTCAAAATATATTTACAACACTTTTAATATATTTTGATGTTTTAAGTTTATTAAGTCAGCTGTCCTCGTTAGTAACCTATAACTAGTTGTCCACAGTTAGATGTACAGAAATAAATCGATAAATATTATCTTGAATCAATCCACGACCCAGTGTATACGTATCTCAGTATTGATCACAACTCAAACTATATATATTTTGGAATCAACCTCAACCCTGTATAGCTAACTCCAACATTCACATATAGAGTGTCTATGGTTGTTCCGAAATATATATAGATGTGTCGACATGATAGGTCGAAACATTGTATACGTGTCTATGGTATCTCAAGATTACATAATATACAATACAAGTTGATTAAGTTATGGTTGGAATAGATTTGTTACCAATTTTCACGTAGCTAAAATGAGAAAAATTATCCAATCTTGTTTTACCCATAACTTCTTCATTTTAAATCCGTTTTGAGTGAATCAAATTGCTATGGTTTCATATTGAAATCTATTTTATGAATCTAAACAGAAAAGTATAGGTTTATAGTCGGAAAAATAAGTTACAAGTCGTTTTTGTAAAGGTAGTCATTTCAGTCGAAAGAACGACGTCTAGATGACCATTTTAGAAAACATACTTCCACTTTGAGTTTAATCATAATTTTTGGATATAGTTTCATGTTCATAATAAAAATCATTTTCTCAGAATAACAACTTTAAAATCAAAGTTTATCATAGTTTTTAATTAACTAACCCAAAACAGCCCGCGGTGTTACTACGACGGCGTAAATCCGGTTTTTACGGTGTTTTTCGTGTTTCCAGGTTTTAAATCATTAAGTTAGCATATCATATAGATATAGAACATGTGTTTAGTTGATTTTAAAAGTCAAGTTAGAAGGATTAACTTTTGTTTGCGAACAAGTTTAGAATTAACTAAACTATGTTCTAGTGATTACAAGTTTAAACCTTCGAATAAGATAGCTTTATATGTATGAATCGAATGATGTTATGAACATCATTACTACCTTAAGTTCCTTGGATAAACCTACTGGAAAAGAGAAAAATGGATCTAGCTTCAATGGATCCTTGGATGGCTCGAAGTTCTTGAAGCAGAATCATGACACGAAAACAAGTTCAAGTAAGATCATCACTTGAAATAAGATTGTTATAGTTATAGAAATTGAACCAAAGTTTGAATATGATTATTACCTTGTATTAGAATGATAACCTACTGTAAGAAACAAAGATTTCTTGAGGTTGGATGATCACCTTACAAGATTGGAAGTGAGCTAGCAAACTTGAAAGTATTCTTGATTTTATGAAACTAGAACTTTTGGAATTTATGAAGAACACTTAGAACTTGAAGATAGAACTTGAGAGAGATCAATTAGATGAAGAAAATTGAATAATGAAAGTGTTTGTAGGTGTTTTTGATCGTTGGTGTATGGATTAGATATAAAGGATATGTAATTTTGTTTTCATGTAAATAAGTCATGAATGATTACTCATATTTTTGTAATTTTATGAGATATTTCATGCTAGTTGCCAAATGATGGTTCTCACATGTGTTAGGTGACTCACATGGGCTGCTAAGAGCTGATCATTGGAGTGTATATACCAATAGTACATACATCTAAAAGCTGTGTATTGTACGAGTACGAATACGGGTGCATACGAGTAGAATTGTTGATGAAACTGAACGAGGATGTAATTGTAAGCATTTTTGTTAAGTAGAAGTATTTTGATAAGTGTATTGAAGTCTTTCAAAAGTGTATAAATACATATTAAAACACTACATGTATATACATTTTAACTGAGTCGTTAAGTCATCGTTAGTCGTTACATGTAAGTGTTGTTTTGAAACCTTTAGGTTAACTATCTTGTTAAATGTTGTTAACCCAATGTTTATAATATCAAATGAGATTTTAAATTATTATATTATCATGATATTATCATGTATGAATATCTCTTAATATGATATATATACATTAAATGTCTTTACAACGATAATCGTTACATATATGTCTCGTTTAAAAATCATTAAGTTAGTATTCTTGTTTTTACATATGTAGTTCATTGTTAATATACTTAATGATATGTTTACTTATCATAGTATCATGTTAACTATATATATATATCCATATATATGTCATCATATAGTTTTTACAAGTTTTAACGTTCGTGAATCACCGGTCAACTTGGGTGGTCAATTGTCTATATGAAACATATTTCAATTAATCAAGTCTTAACAAGTTTGATTGCTTAACATGTTGGAAACATTTAATCATGTAAATATCAATCTCAATTAATATATATAAACATGGAAAAGTTCGGGTCACTACAGTACCTACCCGTTAAATAAATTTCGTCCCGAAATTTTAAGCTGTTGAAGGTGTTGACGAATCTTCTGGAAATAGATGCGGGTATTTCTTCTTTATCTGATCTTCACGCTCCCAGGTGAACTCGGGTCCTCTACGAGCATTCCATCGAACCTTAACAATTAGTATCTTGTTTTGCTTAAGTCTTTTAACATCACGATCCATTATTTCGACGGGTTCTTCGATGAATTGAAGTTTTTCGTTGATTTGGATTTCATCTAACGGAATAGTGAGATCTTCTTTAGCAAAACATTTCTTTAAATTCGAGACGTGGAAAGTGTTATGTACAGCCGCGAGTTGTTGAGGTAACTCTAGTCGGTAAGCTACTGGTCCGATACGATCAATAATCTTGAATGGTCCAATATACCTTGGATTTAATTTCCCTCGTTTACCAAATCGAACAACGCCTTTCCAAGGTGCAACTTTAAGCATGACCATCTCTCCAATTTCAAATTCTATATCTTTTCTTTTAATGTCAGCGTAGCTCTTTTGTCGACTTTGGGCGGTTTTCAACCGTTGTTGAATTTGGATGATCTTCTTGGTAGTTTCTTGTATAATCTCCGGACCCGTAATCTGTCTATCCCCCACTTCACTCCAACAAATTGGAGACCTGCACTTTCTACCATAAAGTGCTTCAAACGGCGCCATCTCAATGCTTGAATGGTAGCTGTTGTTGTAGGAAAATTCTGCTAACGGTAGATGTCGATTCCCAACTGTTTCCGAAATCAATAACACATGCTCGTAGCATGTCTTCAAGCGTTTGTATCATCCTTTCGCTCTGCCCATCAGTTTGTGGATGATAGGCAGTACTCATGTCTAGACGAGTTCCTAATGCTTGCTGTAATGTCTGCCAGAATCTTGAAATAAATCTGCCATCCCTATCAGAGATAATAGAGATTGGTATTCCATGTCTGGAGATGACTTCCTTCAAATACAGTCGTGCTAACTTCTCCATCTTGTCATCTTCTCTTATTGGCAAGAAGTGTGCTGATTTGGTGAGACGGTCAACTATTACCCAAATAGTATCAAAACCACTTGCAGTCCTTGGCAATTTAGTGATGAAATCCATGGTAATGTTTTCCCATTTCCATTCCGGGATTTCGGGTTGTTGAAGTAGACCTGATGGTTTCTGATGCTCAGCTTTGACCTTAGAACACGTCAAACATTCTCCTACGTATTTAGCAACATCGGCTTTCATACCCGGCCACCAAAAATGTTTCTTGAGATCCTTGTACATCTTCCCCGTTCCAGGATGTATTGAGTATCTGGTTTTATGAGCTTCTCTAAGTACC
Organism: Rutidosis leptorrhynchoides; assembly: GCF_046630445.1. Lineage (NCBI taxonomy): Eukaryota > Viridiplantae > Streptophyta > Magnoliopsida > Asterales > Asteraceae > Rutidosis > Rutidosis leptorrhynchoides. The sequence continues at coordinate 567,268,496 of NC_092335.1, read as the reverse complement.
ATTTCTCTCATATCTCCAAATTTTGGTACCCAAATCCTTTCAGCCCTATACCGGGTTCCGTCTTCCCGAATATTAAGATGCTTCTCCGATCCTTTGGGTATTTCATCCTTTAAATTTCCCTCTTTTAAAACTCCTTGTTGCGCCTCCTTTATTTGAGTAGTAATGTTATTATGAATCATTATATTCATAGATTTTACTCGAATGGGTTCTCTGTCCTTCCTGCTCAAGGCATCGGCTACCACATTTGCCTTCCCCGGGTGGTAACGAATCTCAAAGTCGTAATCATTCAATAATTCAATCCACCTACGCTGCCTCATATTCAGTTGTTTCTGATTAAATATGTGTTGAAGACTTTTGTGGTCGGTATATATAATACTTTTGACCCCATATAAGTAGTGCCTCCAAGTCTTTAATGCAAAAACAACCGCGCCTAATTCCAAATCATGTGTCGTATAATTTTGTTCGTGAATCTTCAATTGTCTAGACGCATAAGCAATCACCTTCGTTCGTTGCATTAATACACAACCGAGACCTTGCTTTGATGCATCACAATAAATCACAAAATCATCATTCCCTCCAGGCAATGACAATATAGGTGCCGTAGTTAGCTTTTTCTTCAATAACTGAAACGCTTTCTCTTGTTCATCATTCCATTCAAATTTCTTCCCTTTATGCATTAATGCAGTCAAGGGTTTTGCTATTCTGGAAAAGTCTTGGATGAACCTTCTGTAGTAACCAGCTAGTCCTAAAAACTGGCGTATGTGTTTCGGAGTTTTCGGGGTTTCCCACTTTTCAACAGTTTCTATCTTTGCCGGATCCACCTTAATACCTTCTTTGTTCACTATGTGACCGAGGAATTGAACTTCTTTCAACCAAAATGCACACTTTGAAAACTTAGCGTACAATTCTTCCTTCCTCAATACTTTTAACACCTTTCTCAAATGTTCACCGTGTTCTTGGTCATTCTTTGAGTAAATAAGTATGTCATCAATGAAAATAATGACAAACTTGTCAAGGTATGGTCCACACACTCAGTTCATAAGGTCCATGAACACAGCTGGTGCATTAGTTAAACCAAACGGCATGACCATAAACTCGTAATGACCGTAACGTGTTCTGAAAGCAGTCTTTGGAATATCATCTTCTTTCACCCGCATTTGATGATACCCGGAACGTAAGTCAATCTTTGAATAAACAGACGAGCCTTGTAGTTGATCAAATAAGTCATCGATTCCCGGTTGTGGGTAGCGGTTCTTGATGGTAAGTTTGTTCAACTCTCGGTAGTTGATACACAACCTGAATGTACCATATTTCTTCTTGACAAACAAAACAGGAGCTCCCCACGGTGATGTGCTTGTTCGAATGAAACCACGCTCTAAAAGTTCTTGTAATTGGCTTTGTAGTTCTTTCATCTCGCTGGGTGCGAGTCTGTAAGGAGCACGAGCTATTGGTGCAGCTCCTGGTACAAGATCTATTTGAAATTCAACGGATCGATGTGGGGGTAATCCCGGTAATTCTTTCGGAAATACATCAGGAAATTCTTTTGCGACGAGAACATCATTGATGCTCTTTTCTTCAGTTTGTACCTTCTCGACGTGTGCTAGAACAGCATAGCAACCTTTTCTTATTAGTTTTTGTGCCTTCAAATTACTAATAAGATGTAGTTTCGTGTTGCCCTTTTCTCCGTACACCATTAAGGGTTTTCCTTTTTCTCGTATAATGCGAATTGCATTTTTGTAACAAACGATCTCCGCTTTCACTTCTTTCAACCAGTCCATACCGATTATCACATCAAAACTCCCTAACTCTACTGGTATCAAATCAATCTTAAATGTTTCGCTAACCAGTTTAATTTCTCGATTCCGACATATATTATCTGCTGAAATTAATTTACCATTTGCTAATTCGAGTAAAAATTTACTATCCAAAGGCGTCAATGGACAACTTAATTTAGCACAAAAATCTCTACTCATATAGCTTCTATCCGCACCCGAATCAAATAAAACGTAAGCAGATTTATTGTCAATAAGAAACGTACCCGTAACAAGCTCCGGGTCTTCCTGTACTTCTGCCGCATTAATATTGAAAACTCTTCCACGGCCTTGTCCATTCGTGTTCTCATGGTTCGGGCAATTTCTAATAATGTGGCCCGGTTTTCCACATTTATAACAAACTACATTGGCATAACTTGCTCCGACACTACTTGCTCCGCCATTACTCGTTCCGACACCATTTGTTCCTTTCGTTCTATTAACCCCTGGTCCGTAGACCTCACACTTCGCCGCGCTATGACCATTTCTTTTACACTTGTTGCAAAATTTGGTGCAGAACCCCGAGTGATTCTTTTCACACCTTTGGCATAGCTGCTTCTGATTGTTGTTGTTGTTGTTGCGGTTATTATTGTTGTTGGGATGATTGTTGTAGTTGCTGTTGTTGTTGTTGTTGTTGGGCCGTTTGTTGTAGTTGCGATTGATGTTGCGATTGTTGGGATAATTGTTGGGATAATTGTTGTAATTGCTGTTGTTGTTGTATTGGTGATTCTTATCACCGTTTTCCTCCCACTTTCTTTTGACTTGCTTCACATTGGCCTCTTCAGCAGTCTGTTCTTTAATTCTTTCTTCAATTTGGTTCACGAGTTTGTGAGCCATTCTACATGCTTGTTGTATGGAGGCGGGCTCGTGTGAACTTATATCTTCTTGGATTCTTTCCGGTAATCCTTTCACAAACGCGTCGATCTTCTCTTCCTCATCTTCGAATGCTCCCGGACACAATAGGCACAATTCTGTGAATCGTCTTTCGTACGTGGTAATATCAAATCCTTGGGTTCGTAACCCTCTAAGTTCTGTCTTGAGCTTATTGACCTCGGTTCTGGGACGGTACTTCTCGTTCATCAAGTGCTTGAATGCTGACCACGGTAGTGCGTACGCATCGTCTTGTCCCACTTGCTCTAGATAGGTATTCCACCATGTTAACGCAGAACCTGTGAAGGTATGCGTAGCGTACTTTACTTTGTCCTCTTCAGTACACTTACTTATGGCAAACACCGATTCGACCTTCTCGGTCCACCGTTTCAATCCGATCGGTCCTTCGGTTCCATCAAATTCCAAAGGTTTGCAGGCAGTGAATTCTTTGTAGGTGCATCCTACACGATTTCCTGTACTGCTAGATCCAAGGTTATTGTTGGTATGTAGCGCAGCCTGTACTGCGGCTATGTTTGAAGCTAGAAAAGTACGGAATTCCTCTTCATTCATATTCACGGTGTGTCGAGTAGTCGGTGCCATTTCCTTCAAAATAGTTAAATGGAACAAGTTAATCATACAGAATATTAAGAGTAGTTAATAGTATTTCGTAGCATAATATGAACTCATTTATAAAAGCTTTTTCTTCATATTAGCATTTTATAAGTTTAAATTCGGGTAGTACCTACCCGTTAAGTTCATACTTAGTAGCTAATATACAATTCAACTACTACAATTCTATATGAAAAACTAATTATAATAATATTTCGCGTTCAAACTTTTATACAATATTTTACAAACTTACAATACCGCTTATTTTACATAAAGCATGAAATATAGCACACAATAACTTTGATACAAGATAGTTGTGAAGATAATTCTAGCTAGTACACAAGTCGTTCAGCAAAGGCAATAAAGACACGTAATTCATACGTCCAGAAACATGTCATGCATTCTGGTTTTACTAGGACTACTTCCCATCCTTGGTCTTGTGCAACATAACCGTTATGGCCGTTGATAAGACAGCGTGTTGTAACGTCATCAAAGGGACGAGGGTTACGTAATGTCCAACAGTCCCGTAATAATCTAAAAACCTCATTTCTTACCCCAATTACAGACTCCGTCACTTGTGGAAACGTTTTGTTTAATAGTTGTAGCCCGATGTTCTTGTTCTCACTTTGGTGAGAAGCGAACATTACTAATCCGTAAGCATAACATGCTTCTTTATGTTGCATGTTAGCCGCTTTTTCTAAATCACGAAGTCCAATATTCGGATATATTGAGTCAAAATCATTTCTTAACCCGTTGCGTAAAATAGCATTTGGGTTCCCCGCAATATATGCATTAAAGTAAACACATCGTAACTTATGGGTTTCCCAATGTGATATCCCCCATCTTTCAAACGAAAGTCTCTTATAAACCAAGACATTCTTGGAACGTTCTTCGAATGTCTTACAAACTGATCTCGCCTTAAATAGTTGTGCCGAGGAATTCTGGCCGACTCTAGACAAGATTTCATCAATCATGTCTCCGGGTAGGTCTCTTAAAATATTGGGTTGTCTATCCATTTTGTGTTTTTAAACTGTAAAATAGATAAGAGTTAGATTCATAAAAAAATACTTATTAATACAAGCAATTTTTTACATATATCATAAAGCATACGAACACTGTATTACATATATTACACCACACGAATACAACTATCTTATTCCGACTCGCTCGTTTCTTCTTCTTCGGTTTTGGTTCGTTTTGCCAAGTTTCTAGGGATATATGATGTTCCCCTAATACGAGCCGTCGTTGTCCACATTGGTTTAGAAAAACCTGGTGGTTTAGAGGTTCCCGGGTCATTGTTACAACTTAAGGACTTCGGGCGTTGACGATACATATAAAGTTCATCGGGGTTGGAATTAGATTTCTCTATTTTTATGCCCTTTCCCTTATTATTTTCTTTTGCCTTTTTAAATTCAGTTGGGGTAATTTCTATAACATCATTGGAATTCTCGTCGGAATCCGATTCATCGGAGAATTGGTAATCCTCCCAATATTTTGCTTCCTTGGCGGAAACACCATTGACCATAATTAACCTTGGTCGGTTGGTTGAGGATTTTCTTTTACTTAACCGTTTTATTATTTCCCCCACCGGTTCTATTTCTTCATCCAGTTCCGATTCTTCTTCCGATTCCGATTCTTCTTCCGGTTCCGACTCTTCTTCCGGTTCCTCTTCGGGAACTTGTGAATCAGTCCACGAATCATTCCAATTTACATTTGACTCTTCATTATTATTAGGTGAGTCAATGGGACTTGTTCTAGAGGTAGACATCTATCACATAATATCAAACGCGTTAAGAGATTAATATATCACATAATATTCACATGTTAAAAATATATAGTTTCCAACAAAATTTATTAAGCAATCATTTTTCAAGTAAACACGGTCGAAGTCCAGACTCACTAATGCATCCTAACAAACTCGATAAGACACACTAATGAAAAATTCTGGTTCTCTAAGACCAACGCTCGGATACCAACTGAAATGTCCCGTTCTTATTGATTAAAAACGTTCCATATTAATTGATTTCGTTGCGAGGTTTTGACCTCTATATGAGACGTTTTTCAAAGACTGCATTCATTTTTAAAACAAACCATAACCTTTATTTCATAAATAAAGGTTTAAAAAGCTTTACGTAGATTATCAAATAATGATAATCTAAAATATCCTGTTTACACACGACCATTACATAATGGTTTACAATACAAATATGTTACATCGAAATCAGTTTCTTGAATGCAGTTTTTACACAATATCATACAAACATGGACTCCAAATCTTGTCCTTATTTTAGTATGCAACAGCGGAAGCTCTTAATATTCACCTGAGAATAAACATGCTTTAAACGTCAACAAAAATGTTGGTGAGTTATAGGTTTAACCTATATATATCAAATCGTAACAATAGACCACAAGATTTCATATTTCAATACACATCCCATACATAGAGATAAAAATCATTCATATGGTGAACACCTGGTAACCGACATTAACAAGATGCATATATAAGAATATCCCCATCATTCCGGGACACCCTTCGGATATGATATAAATTTCGAAGTACTAAAGCATCCGGTACTTTGGATGGGGTTTGTTAGGCCCAATAGATCTATCTTTAGGATTCGCGTCAATTAGGGTGTCTGTTCCCTAATTCTTAGATTACCAGACTTAATAAAAAGGGGCATATTCGATTTCGATAATTCAACCATAGAATGTAGTTTCACGTACTTGTGTCTATTTTGTAAATCATTTATAAAACCTGCATGTATTCTCATCCCAAAAATATTAGATTTTAAAAGTGGGACTATAACTCACTTTCACAGATTTTTACTTCGTCGGGAAGTAAGACTTGGCCACTGGTTGATTCACGAACCTATAACAATATATACATATATATCAAAGTATGTTCAAAATATATTTACAACACTTTTAATATATTTTGATGTTTTAAGTTTATTAAGTCAGCTGTCCTCGTTAGTAACCTATAACTAGTTGTCCACAGTTAGATGTACAGAAATAAATCGATAAATATTATCTTGAATCAATCCACGACCCAGTGTATACGTATCTCAGTATTGATCACAACTCAAACTATATATATTTTGGAATCAACCTCAACCCTGTATAGCTAACTCCAACATTCACATATAGAGTGTCTATGGTTGTTCCGAAATATATATAGATGTGTCGACATGATAGGTCGAAACATTGTATACGTGTCTATGGTATCTCAAGATTACATAATATACAATACAAGTTGATTAAGTTATGGTTGGAATAGATTTGTTACCAATTTTCACGTAGCTAAAATGAGAAAAATTATCCAATCTTGTTTTACCCATAACTTCTTCATTTTAAATCCGTTTTGAGTGAATCAAATTGCTATGGTTTCATATTGAAATCTATTTTATGAATCTAAACAGAAAAGTATAGGTTTATAGTCGGAAAAATAAGTTACAAGTCGTTTTTGTAAAGGTAGTCATTTCAGTCGAAAGAACGACGTCTAGATGACCATTTTAGAAAACATACTTCCACTTTGAGTTTAATCATAATTTTTGGATATAGTTTCATGTTCATAATAAAAATCATTTTCTCAGAATAACAACTTTAAAATCAAAGTTTATCATAGTTTTTAATTAACTAACCCAAAACAGCCCGCGGTGTTACTACGACGGCGTAAATCCGGTTTTTACGGTGTTTTTCGTGTTTCCAGGTTTTAAATCATTAAGTTAGCATATCATATAGATATAGAACATGTGTTTAGTTGATTTTAAATGTCAAGTTAGAAGGATTAACTTTTGTTTGCGAACAAGTTTAGAATTAACTAAACTATGTTCTAGTGATTACAAGTTTAAACCTTCGAATAAGATAGCTTTATATGTATGAATCGAATGATGTTATGAACATCATTACTACCTTAAGTTCCTTGGATAAACCTACTGGAAAAGAGAAAAATGGATCTAGCTTCAATGGATCCTTGGATGGCTCGAAGTTCTTGAAGCAGAATCATGACACGAAAACAAGTTCAAGTAAGATCATCACTTGAAATAAGATTGTTATAGTTATAGAAATTGAACCAAAGTTTGAATATGATTATTACCTTGTATTAGAATGATAACCTACTGTAAGAAACAAAGATTTCTTGAGGTTGGATGATCACCTTACAAGATTGGAAGTGAGCTAGCAAACTTGAAAGTATTCTTGATTTTATGAAACTAGAACTTTTGGAATTTATGAAGAACACTTAGAACTTGAAGATAGAACTTGAGAGAGATCAATTAGATGAAGAAAATTGAAGAATGAAAGTGTTTGTAGGTGTTTTTGGTCGTTGGTGTATGGATTAGATATAAAGGATATGTAATTTTGTTTTCATGTAAATAAGTCATGAATGATTACTCATATTTTTGTAATTTTATGAGATATTTCATGCTAGTTGCCAAATGATGGTTCCCACATGTGTTAGGTGACTCACATGGGCTGCTAAGAGCTGATCATTGGAGTGTATATACCAATAGTACATACATCTAAAAGCTGTGTATTGTACGAGTACGAATACGGGTGCATACGAGTAGAATTGTTGATGAAACTGAACGAGGATGTAATTGTAAGCATTTTTGTTAAGTAGAAGTATTTTGATAAGTGTATTGAAGTCTTTCAAAAGTGTATAAATACATATTAAAACACTACATGTATATACATTTTAACTGAGTCGTTAAGTCATCGTTAGTCGTTACATGTAAGTGTTGTTTTGAAACCTTTAGGTTAACTATCTTGTTAAATGTTGTTAACCCAATGTTTATAATATCAAATGAGATTTTAAATTATTATATTATCATGATATTATCATGTATGAATATCTCTTAATATGATATATATACATTAAATGTCTTTACAACGATAATCGTTACATATATGTCTCGTTTAAAAATCATTAAGTTAGTATTCTTGTTTTTACATATGTAGTTCATTGTTAATATACTTAATGATATGTTTACTTATCATAGTATCATGTTAACTATATATATATATCCATATATATGTCATCATATAGTTTTTACAAGTTTTAACGTTCGTGAATCACCGGTCAACTTGGGTGGTCAATTGTCTATATGAAACATATTTCAATTAATCAAGTCTTAACAAGTTTGATTGCTTAACATGTTGGAAACATTTAATCATGTAAATATCAATCTCAATTAATATATATAAACATGGAAAAGTTCGGGTCACTACATTATACTTGAATCATTCTTAGGCAAACTTCTTAATGGTACCAAGTTTTCATCATACGAACTCGTATTCTGCAACTTTCTGGTTACACGCGTAAATTCAGGATTCATACCCGTAAGGATGACGACGACTTCATTAGTCACACTTGTTCGGGAACTCTGTCTCCCAGATTGTTATTCGCCACCGTTTCAACTTACTATCGGTGTCACACCGGTGTACCTTACTATCTACCACTTCTTGTTACTGCCATCACTACTCTAGGTGAGTATCGTCGTCACTACTTATCACTACGATTGCGTACTACTCGTTATCATGATTCGTTGCTCTTTTCGCGCCTAAAGACATTATTGTTTGACTTGAACCGCATTGACGTGAACAATCATTTATACACTTCCCTCGGGGAACGCTTCTTTAGAGTTGCACAAATTCTTTCGATTCAATACGAGTCACGTTAGAGATGCCGTTGCACTTTGTTCATTTTAGATCTTCACGGTTACACGAACTCGAATCTATGGAGTGATGTAGGAATGGAGGTATGAGTTAGCGTAATATAACGACACTCGATCAACGTGGTTATATTACGGTAATTCACACCAAAGTTCTAGTGACACGTGATGGTGATTGGACTCGATCAACCTAATCACCACTATGTGCCATGTACATGACTTCATTTTTCTTGTTTGAACATCCGACAACTCCGAGAATACTGATAACAACCATACCCGGGACACATCGTCGATTATTATCAAACCATACTTATGCTTCCGAATGAATGAAAAATTCCTTCGACTTCAACCATATGCTATACGTGTATACTATCTCGTTTTCGCACAATTTTATCGACGAACTACAAAATGCTTGGTATGCTCACATCGAGGGGGAAACCTCTCTCGCTTTACACTCGCACTTTCGTATAAGGAAATCTTTATTCTAAATTCTCAATGGAGGGAGAGACTCCTCACGTTATACTAGTATTCGCCTCGAGGGTGAATAGTCCTAACGAACGTTTTTAGAAACCGATAAATCTTCCGCTGCGCAAAATTCTTGAGAAACAGAAACTTGTTCCAACAAACGTTTTCAAGTCCTAACAAACTTTTTCAAATATACCTTAAAGAAATGTACCTCGTTTCGGATCTAGATTCTCATTTCACTTCTAGATTTCAGAGTGCCTTACAAAAAGCTTCGGGACCACGTTTAAATATGAGTACCGCGTATCATCCACAAACCGACGGACCAAGCAAACACATGATTCAAACCTTGAAAACCATAATACGAGTTTGCGTTATCAACTTCAAATTTACTTGAGAAAAGTTTTTGCCTTTAACCAAATTCTCTTACAACGATGGTTATCATTCAAGTCTTAACGTCACACCTTTTGAAATCTTATATGACCGGAAACGTCATTCTCCTTTTGTAGAACCAAGTAAATGATAATCAAGTCACCGAACCTGGACTCATTCATGGAGTAACCGTTAAAATCGTTCCAATTCGAGAAAGGCTCGAGACGGCCCGTAGTCGCCAAAGGAGATATGCCAATGTTAGACGTAAACCTTTCGAATTTCATGTGGGAAATCAAGTAACGTTAAAAGTCGCGCCTTGAAAAGGTGTAATCCGTGTCGAAAATGTAGAAAGCTAAATTCGCGATATTTTGATCCTTTTAAAATCTTGGGGCGTTTTGTACCCGTTGCTTACCGTTTCGAACTTCCGACTCAAACAAATTCCGTTCACCCTACATTCTGTGTATCAAACTTAAAGGCGTGTCTTGCGAAACAAGAACTTGTTATGCTCTTCGACGAACTTACTATCAACGATAAACTTCACTTCCTAGGAGGACCGGTTGAAACTGTAAATCGTGAAACCAAACTTTAAACCAATGTAAAAAAATCCCGACTGTCAAAGTTCGTTGAAATGCCCAAGGAAGTACCCTCACTTATTCGTAGAATTTGCAGCGCAAGGTTTCGAAGAAGAAACAACAACTACTACTTCCAACTAAATTTCGGGACGAAATTTCTTTTAAGGTGTAGGTAATGTAACATCCCGCATTTTTTCGTTAAATTTATTTTTAACACTGTCTTTTTTTTTTTAATAAATATCTTTCGTTATTTAAATTCGTAGTTTCCGTTGACTAACGTTCATAATATTCCCGCTATTTAATTATAACATCACTCGATTACTCGGGCGTTTTTAAAATATTCGTTCGGTTAATTCTCGCACCCGACTACAAACTTGAGGGACTAAACTTGCCAAGAGACTAAACTCTTGACTAGGTCAACTAGTCAAGGTATCCTCACCACCACTCATTATCCACCATTTTTCTTTTTCTTTTCCTTAACACTTTCAACATTTCTCTCAAATCCTCTCAACAAAGATTCATCATCCAAACCGAATCAAGAAGCAAACATCAAAATAAATTACATATTCGTGATCCTCTCTTCATCCTCTACATTTTGGTACCAATTTCATCTCTTTTGGGTAACATTTCTAAAACACTAAATTTCTCTAAATTCATTTTATATACTTGAAATGGTTTTAGTTAGTGTCTATGGCTCGTGTACAACATCAATATATGATTTGTTTGCTCGATTTGTTGTTTTGAGTCACTAGTTTGAACATTTGAAAATGGGTTTGCTAAATCTTTGATTTTGGATGAGTTAATGTTGTTAAATTGTTAAAGTTCATGTTTTGATTGTGTTACTAGTATCACTAGCTTCGTTTTGATGCGTAGGTTGATTAAGAAAACTTCAAAAACATGAATATTGATTTTTGTGGATTTTGGTTAGGATTTGATAGACTTAAAACGAGCTTTTGATGTTTCGAATGCCATGAAATGTTATTAGTAAGTGTTTAGTTGTAATGTATGTTTCATTACCTTCAAAACGTCATATCATATGTGTGAAATGGATTCCCGAAACTTAAAATGCATTTGATGAACTTGAAACTTTGAAAATAAACCTTTTGTGATCACTTGACGAGATTTCGGTTATTGTAATTGATGTTTTTGCTTGATGAAAAGTAGTTAGTTGTGTTCTTTGTCAAATTACCTTTTTAGCGATATAAGATACGAGTTCTAAGTGTTTACGGTTTGTGTTTTGTGTTTGTTTGAATTTTAGGTTTGGGACTTAGACAATTGAGACTGACCAGGTACCAGCACCCGTTATTCGCCGCGGTGCGGCCAGCCTTTGTCGCGGCGCGACAATAGGCATGGTTTGATTCTGTCTTGCTTGTCCAATATACGAAAAATGTTTGCTATGCTATGGACCTCCGATTCACATTTAACTTGTTCTAACATGCTTATATATGATTATATAACTTAGAAAAATTGTCGGATACCCGACCCGACCCCGTTGACTTTGACTTTGACCGAGTTTGACTTTTAGTCAAACTTAACCAAACGTTTATGCAATCGTTCTAACGTGCTTTTATACTTGATTCTTGCATGAAACTTGACAACGTGATTCACATGCTATACTATTCGAGTCATAACGAGCCATAGGACTAATTGAACACATTTCGCCCGACCTTGTGTCGTAACTAGTTAATTGATACAACTTACTTGTTTAGGTCAAGGCTAAGCAACTTTCATGCACACGTTTACTTTGTGAAGTACTTTTATAGTAGTGCACTCGAGGTGAGATCATAGTCCCATCCTTCAAACAACTTTTATGCTTTAACTATGGGATGAGAAACATATACGTATCATACTTTTACACTTTGAACACAAGTACGAAAACGAACATTCCACGTACGGGTTTGAACAAAAAGCCTCAATTCAATTATCATTAGTTACACTTGCAGGGTGTAAACGTGAACTTATATTATGTGATCACATGGGCTTGACGAGCCTCATTCGGACGGTTCGCTACCGTTAGCGGATGAAATATATTTTCGGGTCTAGTGTATGTTCTAACACTACGCAAAGGGTGCAAAACAGTTAAGTTTGATAATTGGGTGCCCGGGATACAAACAACAACTTTGGAATGCAAATGATTTTGATAATCATCTTATACTAAATCTTGTGGTTCAAATACAACGTTTACTAAAAAACCTATGATTTCACCAACGTTTTTCGTTGACAGTTTTCTATATGTTTCTCAGGTTCATACTTGGGTATTTGATACATGCTTCCGCGTACACTCATACTTGCTTGGAGTTAAGCATACATGCATACACTCTGATTTCTTGCTTGGGGTCAAGTATACATACATACATACGCTAGTGATAGCACCTTTGGATTCAAACATATCGTTTACATACTTACGCTATTTATAGCAACCGTGATTTTAAACTAATTATGTCGCAAGTTATCTCATTTATAATTTATACTTTTGCAAACTTGAAATTGTTGTCGAACGATTTTGTAAACTAAACTTTGCAAGCATGATACGTTTCAAAAGGACGCGACATAATTTTGGTCAAACGAGTCTCATATAGGGACTACGACCACGTAACGGGACCTAAGTTAGCGGCGCCGTCAATGACGATTTTGTCGGGTCGCTACATGTAGAATGGCTCACAAACTAGTGAACCATATTGAGGAAAGAATTAAAGAACAGGTGGCTGAAGAGGCCAATGTGAAGCAAGTCAAAAGAAAGTGGGAGGAAAACGGTGATAAGAATCACCAATACAACAACAACAGCAATTACAACAATAATCGCAACAACTATCCCAACAATCGCAACATCAATCACAACTACAACAAAAGGCTCAACAACAACAACAACAACAACAACAACAACAGTAACTATAACAATCATCCCAACAACAATAACAACCGCAACAACAACAACAATCAGAATCAGCTATGCCAAAGGTGCGAAAAGTATCACTCGGGGTTCTGCACCAAATTTTACAACAAGTGTAAAAGAAATGGTCATAGCGCGGTGAAGTGTGAGGTCTACAGACCAGGGGTTAACAGAACGAAAAGAACAAATGGTGTCGAAACGAGTAATGGCGGAGGAAGTAGTGTCGGAGCAAGTTATGCCAATGTAGTTTGTTATAAATGTGGAAAACCAGGCCACATTATTAGAAATTGCCCGAACCAGGAGAACACGAATGGACAAGGCCGCGGAAGAGTTTTCAATATTAATGTGGCAGAGGCACAAGAAGACCCGGAGCTTGTTACGGGTACATTTCTTATTGACAATAATTCTGCTTACGTTTTATTTGATTCGGGTGCGGATAGAAGCTATATGAGTAGAGATTTTTGTGCTAAATTAAGTTGTCCATTGACGCCTTTGGATAGTAAATTTTTACTCGAATTAGCAAACGGTAAATTAATTTCAGCAGATTATATATGCCGGAATCGAGAAATTAAACTGGGTAGCGAAATATTTAAGATTGATTTGATACCAGTAGAGTTAGGGAGTTTTGATGTAATAGTTGGCATGGACTGGCTGAAGAAGGTGAAAGCAGAGATCGTATGTTATAAAAATGCAATTCGCATTGTACGAGAAGAAGAAGAACCCTTAATGGTGTACGGAGAAAAGGGCAACACGAAGGTACATCTTATTAGTAATTTGAAGGCACAAAAACTAATAAGAAAAGGTTGCAATGCTGTTCTAGCACACGTCGAGAAAGTACAAACTGAAGAAAAGAGCATCAATGATGTTCCCGTCGCAAAAGAATTTCTCGATGTATTTCTGAAAGAATTACCGGGACTACCTCCACATTGATCTGTTGAATTTCAAATAGATCTTGTACCAGGAGCTGCACCAATAGCTCGTGCTCCTTATAGACTCGCACCCAGCGAGATGAAAGAACTGCAAAGCCAACTGCAAGAACTATTAGAATGTGATTTCATTCGACCAAGCACATCACCATGGGGAGCTCCTGTTTTGTTCGTCAAGAAGAAGGATGGTACATTTAGGTTGTGTATTGACTACAGAGAGTTGAACAAACTTACCATAAAAAACCGTTATCCACTGCCGAGAATTGACGACTTATTTGATCAACTACAAGGCTCACCGGTTTATTCGAAGATCGATTTACGTTCTGGATATCATCAAATGCGAGTAAAGGAGGATGATATTCCAAAAACTGCTTTTAGGACGCGTTATGGTCATTACGAGTTTATGGTTATGCCGTTTGGATTGACTAACGCACCAGCTGTGTTCATGGACCTTATGAACCGAGTGTGTGGGCCATATCTTGACAAGTTTGTCATTGTTTTTATCGATGACATACTTATTTACTCAAAGAATGATCAAGAGCACGAAGAACATTTGAGAAAAGTGCTAGAAGTATTGAGGAAAGAAAAACTGTACGCTTAGCTTTCAAAGTGTGCATTTTGGTTGGAAGAAGTTCAATTCCTCGGTCACATAGTGAACAAAGAAGGTGTCCAGGTGGACCCGGCAAAGATCGAAACCGTTGAAAAGTGGGAAACCCCAAAAACTCCGAAGCATATACATCAATTTTTAGGATTGGCTAGTTACTACAGAAGATTCATCCAAGATTTCTCCAAAATAGCAAAACCCTTGACTGCATTAACGCATAAAGGGAAGAAATTTGAATGGAAGGATGAACAAGAGAAGGCGTTTCAATTATTGAAGAAAAAGCTAACTACGGCACCTATATTGTCATTGCTTGAAGGGAATGATGATTTTGTGATTTATTGTGATGCATCAAAGCAAGGTCTCGGTTGTGTATTAATGCAACGAACGAAGGTGATTGCTTATGCGTCTAGACAGTTGAAGATTCACGAGCAAAATTATACGACGCATGATTTGGAATTAGGTGCGGTTGTTTTTGCTTTAAAGACTTGGAGGCACTACTTATATGGGGTCAAAAGTATTATATATACCGACCACAAAAGTCTTCAACACATATTTAATCAGAAACAACTGAATATGAGGCAGCGTAGGTGGATTGAATTGTTGAATGATTACGACTTTGAGATTCGTTACCACCCGGAGAAGGCAAATGTGGTAGCCGACGCCTTGAGCAGAAAGGACAGAGAACACATTCGAGTAAAATCTATGAATATAATGATTCACACTAACCTTACTACTCAAATAAAGGAGGCGCAACAAGGAGTTTTAAAAGAGGGAAATTTAAAGGATGAAATATCCAAAGGATCGGAGAAGCATCTTAATATTCGGGAAGACGGAACCCGGTATAGGGCTGAAAGAATTTGGGTACCAAAATTTGGAGATATGAGAGAAATGGTACTTAGAGAAGCTCATAAAACCAGATACTCAATACATCCTGGAACGGGGAAGATGTACAAGGATCTTAAGAAACATTTTTGGTAGCCAGGTATGAAAGCCGATATTGCTAAATATGTAGGAGAATGTTTGACGTGTTCTAAGGTCAAAGCTGAACATCAGAAACCATCAGGTCTACTACAACAACCTGAAATCCCGGAATGGAAATGGGAAAACATTACCATGGATTTCATTACTAAATTACCAAGGACTGCAAGTGGTTATGATACTATTTGGGTAATAGTTGATCATCTCACCAAGTCAGCACACTTCCTGCCAATAAGAGAAGATGACAAGATGGAGAAGTTAGCACGACTGTATTTGAAGGAAGTCATCTCCAGACATGGAATACCAATCTCTATTATCTCTGATAGGGATGGCAGATTTATTTCAAGATTCTGGCAGACATTACAGCAAGCATTAGGAACTCGTCTAGACATGAGTACTGCCTATCATCCACAAACTGATGGGCAGAGCGAAAGGATGATACAAACGCTTGAAGACATGCTACGAGCATATGTTATTGATTTCGGAAACAGTTGGGATCGACATCTACCGTTAGCAGAATTTTCCTACAACAACAGCTATCATTCAAGCATTGAGATGGCGCCGTTTGAAGCACTTTATGGTAGAAAGTGCAGGTCTCCGATTTGTTGGAGTGAAGTGGGGGATAGACAGATTACGGGTTCGGAGATAATACAAGAAACTACCGAGAAGATCATCCAAATTCAACAACGGTTGAAAACCGCCCAAAGTCGACAAAAGAGCTACGCCGATATTAAAAGAAAAGACATAGAATTTGAAATTGGAGAAATGGTCATGCTTAAGGTTGCACCTTGGAAAGGTGTTGTTCGATTTGGTAAACGGGGGAAATTAAATCCAAGGTATATTGGACCATTCAAGATTATTGATCGTGTCAGACCAGTAGCTTACCGACTTGAGTTACCTCAACAACTTGCGAATGTACATAACACTTTCCACGTCTCAAATTTGAAGAAATGTTTTGCTAAAGAAGATCTCACTATTCCGTTGGACGAAATCCAAATCAATGAAAAACTTCAATTCATTGAAGAACCCGTCGAAATAATGGATCGTGAGGTTAAGAGACTTAAACAAAACAAGATACCGATTGTTAAGGTTCGATGGAATGCTCGTAGAGGACCCGAGTTCACCTGGGAGCATGAAGATCAGATGAAGAAGAAATACTCGCATCTATTTCCAGAAGATTCGTCAACACTTTCAACAGCTTAAAATTTCGGGACGAAATTTATTTAACGGGTAGGTACTGTAGTGACCCGAACTTTTTCATGTTTTTATATATATATTAAATGAAATTGTTATTTACATGATTAAGTGTTTCCAACATGTTAAGCAATCAAACTTGTTAAGACTTGATTAATTGAAATAGGTTTCATATAGACAATTGACCACCCAAGTTGACCGGTAATTCACGAACGTTAAAACTTGTAAAAACTATATGATGACATATATATATGGATATATATATATAGTTAACATGATATTATGATAAGTAAATATATCATTAAGTATATTAACAATGAACTACATATGTAAAAGCAAGACTACTAACTTAATGATTTTGAAACGAGACATATATGTAACGATTATCGTTGTAACGACATTTAATGTATATATATAATATTAAGAGATATTCATATATCATATTATCATGATAATATAATAATTTAAAATCTCATTTGATATTATAAACATTGAGTTAACAACATTTAACAAGATCATTAACCTAAAGGTTTCAAAACAACACTTACATGTAACGACTAACGATGACTTAACGACTCAGTTAAAATGTATATACATGCAGTGTTTTAATATGTATTCATACACTTTTGAAAGACTTCAAGACACTTATCAAAATACTTCTACTTAACAAAAATGCTTACAATTACATCCTCGTTCAGTTTCATCAACAATTCTACACGTATGCATCTGTATTCGTACTCGTACAATACACAGCTTTTAGATGTATGTACTATTGGTATATACACTCCAATGATCAGCTCTTAGCAGCCCATGTGAGTCACCTAACACATGTGGGAACCATCATTTGGCAACTAGCATGAAATATCTCATAAAATTACAAAAATATGAGTAATCATTCATGACTTATTTACATGAAAATAAAATTACATATCCTTTATATCTAATCCATACACCAACGACCAAAAACACCTAAAAACACTTTCATTCTTCAATTTTCTTCATCTAATTGATCTCTCTCAAGTTCTATCTTCAAGTTCTAAGTGTTCTTCATAAATTCTACAAGTTCTAGTTTCATAAAATAAAGAATACTTCCAAGTTTGCTAGCTTACTTCCATTCTTGTAGAGTGATCATCCAACCTCAAGAAATCTTTCTTATTTACAGTAAGATATCTTTCTAATACAAGGTAATACTCATATTCAAACTTTGATTCAATTTCTATAACTATAACAATCTTATATCGAGTGGAAATCTTACTTGAACTTGTTTTTCGTGTCATGATTCTGCTTCAAGAACTTTCAAGCCATCCAAGGATCCTTTGAAGCTAGATCTATTTTTTTCATTTCCAGTAGCTTTATCCAGAAAACTTAAGGTAGTAATGATGTTCATAACATCATTCGATTCATACATATAAAGCTATCTTATTCGAAGGTTTAAACTTGTAATCACTAGAACATAGTTTAGTTAATTCTAAACTTGTTCGCAAACAAAAGTTAATACTTCTAACTTGACTTTTAAAATCAACTAAACACATGTTCTATATCTATATGATATGCTAACTTAATAATTTAAAACCTGAAAACACGAAGAACACTGTAAAACCGGACATACGCCGTCGTAGTAACACCGCGGGCTGTTTTGGGTTA
Organism: Rutidosis leptorrhynchoides; assembly: GCF_046630445.1. Taxonomy (NCBI): domain Eukaryota; kingdom Viridiplantae; phylum Streptophyta; class Magnoliopsida; order Asterales; family Asteraceae; genus Rutidosis; species Rutidosis leptorrhynchoides. The sequence goes on along the minus strand of NC_092335.1, from coordinate 567,249,892 downwards.
GTTAATTAAAAGCTATGATAAACTTTGATTTAAAAGTTTTACTTCTGGGAAAATGATTTTTCTTATGAACATGAAACTATATCCAAAAATCATGGTTAAACTGAAAGTGGAAGTATGTTTTCTAAAATGGTCATCTAGACGTCGTTCTTTCGACTGAAATGACTACCTTTACAAAAATGACTTGTAACTTATATTTTCTACTATAAACCTATACTTTTTATATTTAGATTCGAAAAATATAGTTCAATATTAAACCATAGCAATTTGATTCACTCAAAACGGATTTAAAATGAAGAAGTTATAGGTAAAACAAGATTGGATAATTTTTTCTTGTTGTAGCAACGTGAAAATTGGTAACAAATCTATATTAATCATATCCTAGCTAACTTATAATGTATTATACATGTATTCTAATATATTATGTAATCTTGGGATACCATAGACACGTATGCAAATGTTTTGACATATCATATCGACCCATGTGTATATATCATTTGGAACAACCATAGACACTCTATATGCAGTAATGAGGGACCTAGCTATACAGGGTTGAGGTTGATTCCAAATATATATATACTTTGAGTTGTGATCTAGCCTGAGACGTGTATACACTGGGTCGTGGATTGATTCAAGATAATATATATCAATTTTTTTCTGTACATCTAACGTTGGACAACTAGTTGTAGGTTACTAACGAGGACAGCTGACTTAATAAACTTAAAACATCAAAATGTATTAAAAGTGTTGTAAATATATTTTGAATATACTTTGATATATATATGTACATATTTGTTATAGGTTCGTGAATCGACCAGTGGCCAAGTCTTACTTCCCGACGAAGTAAAAATCTGTGAAAGTGAGTTATAGTCCCACTTTTAAAATCTAATATTTTTGGGATGAGAATACATGCAGGTTTTATAAATGATTTACAAAATAGACACAAGTACGTGAAACTACATTCTATGGTTGAATTATCGAAATCGAATATGCCCCTTTTTATTAAGTCTGGTAATCTAAGAATTAGGGAACAGACACCCAAATTGACGTGAATCCTAAAGATAGATCTATTGGGCCTAACAAACCCCATCCAAAGTACCGGATGCTTTAGTACTTCAAAATTTATATCATATCCGAAGGGTGTCCCGGAATGATGAGGATATTCTTATATATGCATCTTGTTAATATCGGTTACCAGGTGTTCACCATATGAATGAGTTTTATCTCTATGTATGGGATGCGTATTGAAATATGAAATCTTGTGGTCTATTGTTACGATTTGATATATATATAGGTTAAACCTATAACTCACCAAAATTTTTATTGACGTTTAAAGCATGTTTATTCTCAGGTGAATACTAAGAGCTTCCGCTGTTTTATACTAAAATAAGGACAAGATTTGGAATCCATGTTTGTATGATATTGTGTAAAAACTGCATTCAAGAAACATATGTCGATGTAATATATTTCTATTGTAAACCATTATGTAATGGTCGTGTGTAAACAGTATATTTTAGATTATCATTATTTGATAATCTACGTAATGCTTTTGAAACCTTTATTGATAAAATAAAGGTTATGGTTGTTTTAAAAATGAATGTAGTCTTTGAAAAACGTCTCATATAGAGGTTAAAACCTCGCAACGAAATCAATTAATATGGAACGTTTATAATCAATATGAACGGGACATTTCATATAGAGTCGTTCTCGTTTATGCAACTGTGATTTGATATAATTAGTCACAAATATCCCAGGCCCTATTTGGGGGTGTGACAAAGGGGGAGCCGTGACTAGGACTAAGAGTACATATGTATATATATGTATTTTTTTTTTTCATAATTAGTTTTGATTTTTATCATAAATAAATTTGAATTAAGGTATTAAATTAATTAAGAAGAAAACTGGGTAACCCATGGGCCATCATAATGGGTTGGACGAATTAGGCTTGAAGCTAGGCGCAACCTCGAAACTTGAATTAATAAATTGGCCCAAACGATTAAACAAACGTGACCTGATAAAACGTTACGCAATTTATAATACACGAGATGAATAATAATTCAAGAAATAAAATATAGGAATATTTTATTATTACGAATGACATAGGAATGTCACACAGAAGAATTTGGATTTAGAAATCATGAATATATAATCGTTGGTTTAGAAACCGAGACGATTCTTCGAAAAAAAAGTTATACGTAGGAACGTACTAACAAGTAGTCACTCATTAATTTTTAATACTTGTAATATTAACTAAAGTATATTATAAAAATAATATTAACTTTAATTAACAAAATGTGTCGACAAAAAAATTAATATTTGGTCAACGTTGTATTAAAGTAGAGTACTTACTTATAAATTTCAATATCAATAAGCATGCAGAAACCCTAGAGGTAAAATAGCCATTTCAAGTATGAAAATTTGAGGGTTGTTATATTTGCCCACGTTTCGAATAGCCAAAAGATGCAGCAGGGAGCCAGGATCCTTTAAATCGGAAAATCCACAACTCAGCCACTAACAAATCCAACTGTTACTATGAAGCAGAAAATTTTGTATGTCTATCAATTTAATTTCTTACAATAATTTTTTGTCGAAATTTTGGAATAAAAATCTATGTCCTAAAAACTAGAGCGTAGAAACGAAAAAGAAAAAGCGCGTCGAAAAACGTCGAAAAATAAAAATGAGTAAGAAAAACGTCGAAACTTAAAAGTCTAAATCTAAAAAGTTGCGCCTAAAGGTATTAAAACTTAAAATGTGATTTTAAAAGGAAAACGACAATAACTTAATTTGGCACTAAATTCTATTCTAAAACGGCGTCGCAAAATTCTAAAGCGCCTAAATCTTAATCTAAAGAAAAAGCACTTAAGGGATTTTACGGCAAACTTAAAAATCTAGAAGTATAAAAATAACTATGGAAAAAACTATGTTTAAAACTAATTATGAACGATAAATATTACGAAATAAACGATAAAAATACAAATTATAACTAAAAAGATAAAAATACAAATTTTATAAAAATATTATTTTTATATTATTTATTAAAAAGGTACTAAATTATAAATTAATAAAACTAATTAAAACTTAAAATACAAAATTATTTAAAACTAAAACTAATTATTATTAAATTAAAACCCTAATTATAATTAATATTAAACATACCCTAATTTCGCATTAAATGCGTTTAAGGTTTCCAGTCAAAAAGGCTCACGCGATCGCGTAGCTTGTTACTTGCTTTTCTCCGCGATCGCGAAATAACACAGTACAGGGTTCGATTGTTAGGCTTAAGCAGTACGGCCCAACTTAATTTAAATATTATTTTAGGCTCCGAATTATATTCTGGCCCAGTTACGAATTTATAATAATTATTTTTTAGATTTTAAATTTTATAAAATAATAGATAGCCAAATTTTATAAAAATAAACTTATATTTTAAAAACTTAAAATAAAAATAATTTTAAAAACTAAATCTTAAAAATGTAACTTTTTTTTTTATTTTTTTAAACACTTATACAAAATATTTTTACTAAATAAGAAATTATATATTTTACAAAAATATAGTTTAAATAAAATATAGCGTTTTTCACCGAGTTTCCTGGCAGCGGCGCCAAAAACTTGATGTGTGCAGCGGTGGTATACAAATATATTATAGTTTATTACAGAAATATGATACAAGTTCCACAAGTTTTATTTTATTTATTTACAAATTGGATATACCTAAACTCTGCTACAATACTATAGGCAGTGTACCTAATCGTAGAGTAGTATAGTTTTTAGTAAGTCTGGTTCGTTCCACAGGGAGACGACTTATTTTACACTATATTTTAAACAACTATATTTGTACAAAATTTATAATAATTATTTATAGTAATAATATATAAAATGGGGATTTACCGTTTAATGACCAGTTTGTCGATTTTATATTTTAAGTGTAAAGATAAATGACGATATTTAAAGTGCGTAAAATTTGAAGTACGATATTTAAATGATGATATATAAAATTGCGAATAATAAAATATGAAATAAAATAATTATGCTTATTTAAACTTCCGTAATCATGATGTCTGACGTTTTGATTTTAATTTATTACCCTGGGTTAATTGTCCTTTGTCCTGGATTATTTGATACCTATCTGATTTTTGCCCATAATAGTTCATCGGTCATAATTAGAAAATGCTCGACAAATTAACCTTATTCCCAAAGTCAAATATTCCAACTAATTAGGGATTCGAACTGTAACAAGGTTTTAATACTTTGTTTAATAATTACACCAGGTCATCGACTGCGTGTAATCCAAGGTTTTAATACTTTGTTAACAATTACACCAATTACCCTTGAATATAATCCACCCCTATTTTAATGAGTCCATTGACTATCAATTCATCCCCGTCTCTGGTCAAATGAACAATTATTAGTATTTATAAATATTCCGCTCATCGTACCCGATCGAACGTATGTGGCTACTTATAAATACGTCAAATTGTAAATCTCTATATTAAATTAATGAGATATCATTTAGTTAATATAAAGCCCATTAATAGCCCATAGTCCAATTTCCACAAGTGTCGGTCTTTTGTCCAAACCCTAATTATGGTCCAAAGCCCAATAACCCCGTCTTAATATTTAGTCCAATATCACGATTACTTCGGCTCAAATAAGCATAATAATAACTTAAATACGAGACATTAATTTAAAAAGGAAGAACATAGCTTACAATGGTTATTAATCGCGTAGTGTTACAAGGACAGAGTTCCAACTTTAAAACCCGTAAAATAACCTTTACATTACCTAAACTAATCTAATATAAAACTAAACTATTATATAATATATATATATATATATATATATATATATATATATATATATATATATATATATATATATATATATATATATATATATATATATATATATATATATATATATATTATATATTATATATATATATATTACAGAGGGAGAGTAATATTGAAAGAGGTGTGTGTTCTCATTGATCAGTGAATTGGTCCATATTTATAGATGAAAATGGATACTGTTTAAATATTGAAAGTGGAATGTTAGGTTGGAATCTTTAGTGAGATAGTTTTCAATCAACAAGTTGGCTGAGAAACATGATAAAGTTGATATATCAACTTTTCAATTCACCCGTGATATATTATTTATTATATTATATTTATTATTATTATTATTATCATTATTATTATTTTTATTATATTATTATTATTATATTATTATTATTATTATTTTCTTGTCGACATAATATATATATAATATAATTTATATTAATTATATATATATATATATATATATATATATATATATATATATATATATATATATATATATATATATATATTCTTGTGCATAGTTGACTTGAATTTTTGGCTCCGTTGACTTGTACGTTGATGCTCGGTTTATGTCTCGGTTCTGGATTTTCGAACGTCTCTTCGTATGGTTGGATATCTGGTACTTTACATTTCGCGACTTGTACTTTTATCAATATTTAGACGTTAATCATCAATAAATTGAACCACTTGAAGTTTAACTTGTACGTTTGAGCATTTTGAACATTTGCGTCTTTAAATCTTTATTTGCGTCTTCAGTCTTCGCACTTATTTATTTAAACGAATATTACATGAAAATAGAACAATTACAACTAAAAACTTTATATATTGGAAGGATATTATGCCTAAATACATGTTCATTTGGAGCACTATCACGGTTGTACTTTGAAGTTAGAGGGTAAGCCTTTTAGCATTGATGTGATACCTATTAAACTGGGAAGTTTTGACCTTGTGGTTGGAATGGACTGGTTAGCTGATAACAAAGCTGAGGTGGTCTGTGACCTAAAGGCTATTCGTATTTCTATTGCTAACGGTGAACCTATGATGATTTATGGAGAAAAGAACAGCTCACAATTACATCTCATTAACTGCTTGAAAGTTCAGAAGTATGTGAGAAAGGGATGTATCGCATTTATGGCTCACGTAAGCCAAACTGAACCTGAAGAAAGGAGACCCAAGGATGTTCCTATAGTTAAGGAATTTCTTGAAGTTTTTCCGAAGGAATTACATGGTCTTCCACCGCATCGAGAAGTTGAGTTTCAGATAGACTTAGTGCCCGAAGTGGCACCGGTGGCTCGAGCACCGTACAGACTTGCACCCCCAGAACTTCAAGAGTTGTCAAGCCAATTGCAAGAGTTGTTAGACAAGGGATTTATACGACCGATTTCTTCACCTTGGGGAGCTCCGGTCTTGTTTGTTAAGAAGAAGGATGGGTCGATGAGATTGTGTATCGACTATAGAGAATTGAACAAGTTGACAATCAAGAATCGGTATCCACTATCGAGGATTGATGACTTATTTGATCAACTACAGAAACACGCTATGGACATTATGAGTTTACAGTGATGCCGTTTGGTTTGACGAACGCACCATCAGTGTTCATGGATCTCATAAACTGTGTGGGTAAGCCATACATAGATAAATTCGTCATTGTGTTTATTGATGATATATTAGTGTCCTCCAAGAACAAGGAAGAGCACGAGCAACATTTACGTTCGATATTGACTACACTTAGGAAAGAGCAATTGTATGCCAAGTTCTCTAAGTGTGACTTTTGGTTACCAGAGTTACAATTTCTTGGTCATGTTGTAGGGGCCAAGGGAATTCAGGTCGACCCAGCAAAGATCAAGACAGTTAAGAATTGGGAAACCCCGAAAACACCAACTCAGATCCGGAAATTTTTGGGTCTAGCTGGTTACTACAGGAAATTCATTGAAGGATTCTCCAAGATTGCCCGACCATTAACCGCATTGACTCATAAAGGCAAGAAATATGAGTGGTTAGAACCGCAAGAATCTGCATTTCAGTTGTTGAAGGAGAAGCTAACAACTGCACCGATATTGTCACTACCCGAGGGAAGTGAAGATTTTGTTGTTTATTGTGATGCCTCACGCCAAGGAATGGGTTGTGTGCTCATGCAATGAAATAAAGTTATTGCTTATGGATCGCGTCAGTTAAAGATTCACGAGCAGAACTATACCACACATGACCTTGAACTAGGAGTTGTAGTCTTTGCACTCAAAATGTGGAGACACTACCTGTACAGAACCAAGTTTACTATCTTCACCGACCATAAGAGTTTACAGCACATATTTGATCAGAAACAGCTCAACATGAGATAGCGACGCTGGATGGAATTACTTAATGATTATAATTGTGAACTTCAATACCACCCGGGCAAAGCGAATGTTGTGGCGGATGCTTTGAGTAGAAAAGAGAGAGAGAAACCTCTCAGAGTTAAAGCCCTTAATATAGTTGTCCGTTCGAATCTCACATCACAGATCCGCGAAGTATAACAGGAGGGCGTGAAACAAGAGAACGTTGATGTTGAATTTATCAGAGGGATGGATAAGAAATTCGAAATAAAAGAGGATGGAACACGATACTTTGCTAATCGAATTTGGGTACCGAAGTTTGGTGGATTGAGGGAACTAGTGTTGGAGGAGGTGCACAAGTTAAGGTACTCAATTCATCCGGGATTAGATAAAATGTACCAAGATTTGAAGGCATTTTATTGGTGGTCAAATTTGAAAGCTGGCATTGCTACCTATGTCGGAAAGTGCTTGACTTGCGCTAAGGTCAAGGCGGAACACCAGAAACCATCAGGATTACTGACTCAACCAGAGATTCCCCAGTGGAAGTGGGAATGCATTATCATGGACTTCATCACAAAACTATCGAAGACTGTGGGAGGTTACTCTACTATTTGGGTTATTGTGGATCGTCTCACTAAGTCTGCACACTTCTTACCGGTAAGGGAAACTAATAAAATGGAAAAGTTGGCTCAAGTCTACATTAAAGAAGTCATCTCTAGACACGGAGTACCTATATCCATTATATTCGATCGCGACAGCAGATTCTGTTCCAGATTTTGGCAGTCACTACAGCAAGCAATGGGGACTCGTTTGAAATGTCCCATTCATATTGATTATAAACATTCCATATCAATTGATTTCATTGCAAGGTTTTGACCTCTATATGAGATGTTTTTCAAAGACTGCATTCGATTTTAAAACAAACCATAACCTTTAAAATATTACGAAGATTATCAAAAATGATAATCTGAAATATAGCATTTTCACATGACCATTACATAATGGTTTACAATAATATTACACATCAATATATGTCTTCGAATGCAGTTTTTAAACAATATAATACAAGCATGCTGACTCCAACTCTTGTCCATAAATTAGCATGCAACAGCGGAAGCTCTTAATAATCACCTGAGAATAAACATGCTTTAAACGTCAACAAAAATGTTGGTGAGTTATAGGTTTAGCCTATATATTTATCAAATCGTAATAATAGACCACAAGATTTTCATTTCTATTTCTCAATAACATGCAATCTGCATAAAAATCATTCATATGATGAATACCTGGTAACCGACCTTAACATGATGCATATATAATATCCCCATCATTCCGAGACTCACATCGGACATGATAAATCGAAGTACTAAAGCATCCGTAACTCGGATGAGGCTTGTTAGGCCAAATAGATCTATCTTTAGGATTCGCGTCAATTGGTGGCAATTATCATAAACACCAATTCTTAGGCTACCAAGATAAAAAGGGGCATATTCGGTTCGATAATTCAACATAGAATGTAATTTTGATCAATTGTGTCTATTTTGTAAAACATTTATAAAACTGCATGTATTCTCATCCCAAAAATAATAGATTTTAAAAGTGGGACTATAACTCACTTTCACAGATTTTTACTTCGTCGAAAATAAGACTTGGCCACGGGTCGATTCACGAACCTATAACAAATATATACATATATATCAAAGTATGATCGAAATATATTCACAACATTTTTTTATTATGTTTTAATAATTTAAGTTTATTAAGTTAGCGGTCCAACGTTAGTAATCTACAACTAGTTGTCCACAGTTAGATGTACAGAAATAAATCAATATATAATATCTCGAATCAATCCACGACCCAGTGTCTACAAGTCTCAGACTCGATCACAACTCAAAGTATATATATTATTTTGGAATCAACCTCAACCCTGTATAGCTAACTCAAACATTACTGCATATAGAGTGTCTATGGTTGTTCCAAATAATATATATAGATGGGTCGATATGATATGTCAAAACATTGTATACGTGTCTATGGTATCCTAAGATTACATAATATATGTTAGAATACATGTATAATACAATATAAGTTGGTCAAGTTATGATTTGTATAGATTTGTTACAAATTTCACGTAGCTACAACAAGCAAAATTATCCAATCTTGTTTTACCCATAATTTCTTCGTTTTAAATCCGTTTTGAGTGATTCAAGTTGCTATGGTTTCATATTGAACTTAAGTTTATGAATCTAAACAGAAAAAGTATAAGTTTGTAGTCAGAAATACAGGTTACAAGTCCATATTATAAGAGGTAGTCATTTCAGTCGAAAGAACGACGTCTTGATGACCATTTTGAAAAACATACTTCCACTTTGAGTTTAACCATGATTTTTAGATATAGTTTCATGTTCATAAAAAAAATTATTTTTCCCAGAAGAACAACTTTTAAATCAAAGTTTATCATAGTTTTTAATTAACTAACCCAAAACAGCCCGCGGTGTTACTACAACGGCGTATGTCCGATTTTACGGTATTTTTCGTGTTTCCAGGTTTTAAATCATTAAGTTAACATATCATATAGATATAGAATATGTGTTTAGTTGATTTTAAAAGTCAAGTTAGAAGGATTAACTTTATTTGTGAACAAGTTTAGAATTAACTAAACTATGTTCTAGTGATTACAAGTTCAAATCTTCGAATATGATAGTTATATATATATGAATCGAATGATGTTAAGAACATCATTACTACCTTAAATATAGTAGGTAAACCTAATGGAAGTTTCAAGAAAAGATTTAGCTACAACGGATTCTCGGATGGCTTGAAAGTTCTTGAAGTAGAATTATGACACGAAAACAAATTCAATTAAGTTTATCATTCGAATTAAGATAGTTATAGTTATAGAAATCGAACCAAAGTTTGAATATGAGTATTACCTTGGATTAGAATGATATCCTACTATAAATAACAAAGATTTCTTGAGGTTGGATGATCACTAAAAATGGATTAGCAAGATTGAAAGTAAGCTAGTAACCTTGAAAGTGTTCTTGATGAGTTGTTGTTTTGTAAGTTGTTTTATGTTTGGATTTTTGAGCTAGATTGAGCTAGATTTTGATGAAGATGATGAAGAACACTTAGAACAATGGAAGAACACTTGAGAGAGAGTAATTTGATTCAATAAAATTTCAAAGTGAATGTGTTTGTGGTGCTCTCCATTCACGTGAATATGGTAGTCAAATATAGGCTCCATTAGTTTGATTTTTAGTGTAATCATTCATGCTAGTTGCCAAATGATGGTTCCCACATGTTTAATGACTCACATGGGCTACTAAGGAGCTGATGATTGAGTGTATATACCAATAGAATATACAACTAGAAGATGTGTATTGTACGAGTGCGAATACAGGTGCATACGAGTAGAATTGTTGATGAAAATGAATGAGGATGTAATTGTAAGCATTTTTGTTAAGTAGAAGTACTTTGATCAGTGTCTTGAAGTCTTTCAAAAGTGTATGTATACATATTAAAACACTACATGTATATACATTTTAACGGAGTCGTTAAGTCATCGTTAGTCGTTACATGTAAGTGTTGTTTTGAAACCTTTAAGTTAACGATCTCATTTAAATGTTGTTAACCCATTGTTTATTATATCTAATGAGATGTTAAATTATTATATTATCATAATATTATGATGTATGAATATATCTTAATATGATATATATACATTAATATGCCGTTACAACGATAATCGTTACATATATATCTCGTTTCGAAATTCTTAAGTTAGTAGCCTTGTTTTACATATGTAGTTCATTGTTAACAAACCTAATGATATATATATTTATCATTTTATCATGTTAAATATAGTGTACAATATCTTAATATGATACATATGTATTTAGTAAGACGTTGTTATAACGATAATCGTTATATATATCGTTTAAAGTTTCTTTATTCACTAGTCTCATTTTATGTATATAACTCCTTGTTAATATAACTAGTGAGATACTCACTTATCATAGTATCATGTTAACTATATATATATATATCATATTGTTTTTACAAGTTTTAACGTTCGTGAATCGCCGGTCAACTTGGGTGGTCAATTGTCTACATAAAGATCAGTTCAATTAATCAAGTTTTAACAAGTTTGATTGCTTAACATGTTGGAAACATTTAATCATGTAAACATAGTTTTCATTTAATATATAAACATGGAAAAGTTCGGGTCACTACAGTACCTACCCGTTAAATAAATTTCATCCCGAAATTTTAAGTTGTTGGAGGTGTTGACGAATCTTCTGGAAATATGTATGGGTATTTCAGCTTCATCTGATCTTCACACACCCAGGTGAACTCGGGTACCCTACGAGCATTCCATCGAACCTTGACGATCGGTATCTTATTTTTCTTGAGTCTTTTAACTTTACGATCCATTATCTCGACGGGTTCTTCAACGAATTGTAGTTTTTCGTTGATTTTAATTTCGTCTAAAGGAATAGTGAGATCTTCTTTAGCTAAGCACTTCTTCAGATTCGATACGTGAAAGGTATTATGTACATTGGCGAGTTGTTGAGGTAATTCAAGTCAGTAGGCTACTGGTCCGACACGATATAAAATCTTGAATGGTCCAATATATCTTGGATTTAGTTTCCCCCATTTACCAAATCGAACAATGCCTTTCTAAGGCAAAATCTTAAGCATGACCATCTCTCCAATTTTAAATTCTATATCTTTCCTTTTAAGGTCCGCGTAGCGCTTTTGTCAACTCTGAGCGGTTTTCAACCGTTGTTGAATTTGGATGATTTTCTCGGTAGTTTCTTGGATTATCTCCGGACCCGTAATATGTCTATCCCCTAATTCACTCCAAAAAATCGGGGATCTGCACTTTCTACCATAAAGTGCTTCGAACGGTGCCATTTCGATACTCGAGTGGTAACTGTTGTTGTAGAAAAATTCTGCTAACGGTAGATGTCGATCCCAACTGTTTCCAAAATCAATAACACATGCTCGTAGCATGTCTTCAAGAGTCTGTATTGTCCTCTCGCTCTGCCCATCGGTTTGTGGATGATAGGCAGTACTCATGTCTTGACGAGTTCCCAATGCTTGCTGTAATGTCTGCCAAAACCTTGAAACAAATCTGCCATCTCTATCAGAGATAATAGAGATTGGTATTCCATGTCTAGAGACAACTTCCTTCAAGTATAATCGCGCCAACTTCTCCATTTTATCATCTTCTCTCATTAGCAGAAAGTGTGCTGACTTGGTGAGACGGTCAACTATTACCCAAATAGTATCAAAACCACTTACAGTCCTTGGAAATTTAGTAATCAAATCCATGGTAATGTTTTCCCATTTCCATTCCAGGATTTCGAGTTGTTAAAGTAGACCTGATGGTTTCTGATGTTCAGCTTTGACCTTAGAACACGTCAAACATTCTCCCACATATCTAGCAATATCGGCTTTCATAACCGGCCACCAAAAGTATTTCTTGAGATCTTTGTACATCTTTCCCGCTCCGGAATGTATTGAGTATCTGGTTTTATGAGCTTCCATAGGTACCATTTCTCTCACATCTCCAAACTTTGGTACCCAAATTCTTTCAGCCCTATATCGAGTTCCGTCTTCCTGAATATTTAGATGTTTCTCCGATCCTTTGGGTATTTCATTCTTCAAATTTCCTTCTTTTAAAACTCCCTGTTGCGCCTCCTTTATTTGAGTAGTAAGGTTAGTATGAATAATTATATTCATATCTTTTACCCGTATAGGTTCTCTGTCCTTTCTACTCAGAGCGTCAGCTGCCACATTCGCCTTCCCCGGGTGGTAACGAATCTCAAAATCGTAATCGTTCGACCCAACTACGCTGCCTCATGTTCAGTTGTTTCTGATCAAATATGTGTTGGAGACTTTTGTGGTCGGTATATATAATACTTTTGACCTCATATAAGTAGTGCCTCCAAGTCTTTAATACAAAAACAACCGCGCCTAATTCCAAATCATGTGTCGTATAATTCTGCTCGTGAATCTTCAATTGTCTAGACGCATAAGCAATTACTTTCGTTCGTTGCATTAATACACAACCGAGGCCTTGTTTTGAGGCGTCACAATATATCACAAAATCATCGTTCCCTTCAGGCAATGACAATATAGGTGCCGTAGTTAACTTTTTCTTCAACAATTGAAACGCTTTCTCCTGTTCATCCTTCCATTCAAATTTCTTCCCTTTATGCGTTAATGCAATCAAGGGTTTTGCTATTTTGAAAAAATCTTGGATGAATCTTCTATAGTAACCATCCAGTCCTAAAAATTAGCGTATATGCTTCGGAGTTTTCGGGGTTTCCCACTTTTCAACGGTTTCAATCTTTGCCGGATCTACCTGAATACCTTCTTTGTTCACTATGTGACCAAGGAATTGAACTTCTTCCAACCAAAATGCACACTTTGAAAATTTTGCGTACAGTTGTTCCTTCCTCAACAATTCTAGCACTTTTCTCAAATGTTCTTCATGCTCTTGATCATTTTTTGAGTAAATAAGTATGTCATCGATGAAAACAATGACAAACTTGTCAAGGAATGGTCTACACACTCGGTTCATGAGGTCCATGAACACAGCTGGTGCATTAGTCAACCCAAACGGCATAACCATAAACTCTTAATGACCGTAGCGCGTCCTAAAAGCAGTCTTTGGAATATCATCCTCCTTCACCCGCATTTGATGATACCTGGAACGTAAATCGATCTTCGAATAAACCGACGAGCCTTGTAGCTGATCAAATAAGTCGTCAATTCTCGGTAGTAGATAACGGTTCTTGATGGTAAGTTTGTTCAACCCTCTGTAGTCGATACACAACCTAAAAGTACCATCTTTCTTTTTGACAAACAAAACAGGAGCTCCCCACGATGATGTGCTTAGTCGAATGAAACCACGCTCTAATAGTTCTTGTAATTGGCTCTGAAGTTCCTTCATTTCACTGGGTGCGAGTCGGTATGGAGCACGAGCTATTGGTGCAGCTCCTGGTACAAGGACTATTTGAAATTCAATGGATCGGTGTGGAGGTAGTCCCGGTAATTCTTTCGGAAATACATCGGGAAATCTTTTGCGACGGGAACATCATTGATGTTCTTTTCTTCAGAATTGACTTTCTCGACGTGTGCTAGCACAGCATAGCAACCTTTTCTTATTAGTTTTTGCGCCTTCAGGTTACTAATAAGATTTAACTTCGCGTTGCTCTTTTCTCCGTACACCATTAAGGGTTTTCCTTCTTCTCATACAATGCGAATTGCATTTTTGTAACATACGATCTCTGCCTTCTCCTTTTTCAACCAGTCCATGCCAATTATCACATCAAAACTCCCTAACTCTACCGGTATCAAGTCAATCTTAAATGTTTCGCTAACCAGATTAATTTCTCGATTCTGACTATTTTATCTGCCGAGATTAATTTACCGTTTGCTAATTCGAGTAAAAACTTATTATTCATAGGTGTCAATGGACCACTTAATTTAGCACAAAAATCTCTACTCATATAGCTTCTATCCACACCTGAATCAAATAAAACATAAGCAGGTTTTTCATCGATAAGAAACGTACCCGTAACAAGCTCCGGGTCTTCCTGCGCTTCTTTCGTATTAATGTTAAAAACTCTCCCTCGGCTTTGCCCATTATTATTTCCCTGGTTTGGGCACGTAGTTCTGAAGTGGCCCTTCTTCCCGCATCCGAAACAAACAATGTGGGCTGTATTTGTTCCTCTAATCGTTGGTCCGAAAGTTTCACACTTCGTCGCACCATGACCCGGTCTTTTACATTTGGTACATACAACCTTACAGTATTTATCCGGATGATATCCATCACACCTATAGCATGGAGTTTTCTGATTGTTGTCGCCATTGTTGTTATTGAGATTGTTGTTGGGATTGTTGTTGCTGTTATTGTTGTTGGGACGGTTATAGTAGTTATTGTTAGGAAGTTTGCTGAAGTTGTTGTTGGGATTTCGATTGTTGTTTTTGCGATTGATGTTGCGGTTGTTGGGATAGTTATTGTGATTGTGGTTGTGATTGTTGTTGTTGTATTGGTGACTCTTGTCACTGGTTTTTTCCCACTTTCTCTTGACTTGTTTCATGTTAGTCTCTTCGGCCACCTGCTCTTTAATCCTTCCTTCAATCTGGTTCACTAGTTTGTGATCCATTCGACTTGCCTTTTGTATGGAGGCGGGCTGGTGTGAACTCACATTTTCTTGAATCCTTTTCGGTAACCCTTTTACAAATGCGTCGATCTTCTCTTCTTCGTCTTCGAACGTTCTAGGACACAATAGGCACAACTCTGTGAATCGTCGTTCGTACGTGGTGATATCGAAACCTTGCGTTCGTAATCCTCTTAGCTCTACCTTGAGCTTATTGACCTCGTTTCTGGGATGATACTGCTCGTTCATCAAGTGCTTGAATGCTGACCACAGTAGTGCGTAAGAAGCATCTTTTCCTACCTGCTCGAGATAGGTATTCCACCATGTTAACGCAGTACCTGTGATGTAGCGACCCGACCAAATCATGTTTGACGGCGCCGACTACTTCGGTCCCGTTGCGTGGTCATAAGTCTTTATTATGACTTTTGACCAAAATATGTCGCATTTATTTTATAAGAAACAGGATGTTTCAAGTTAACAAATGTAGTTCGAAAGACTAGTTACATTACAATGTTTAACGTACGAATGAAACCTATGCGACACAATTTAAAGTAGTCAAAAGACGCTCCATCTATGCATGTATACTCGACATCCAAGCAAGTATCAAAAAGAGTGCGGAAGCATGTATCAAGTAGCTTTCAAGGACCTGAGAAAACATATAGAAAACTGTCAACGAAAACGTTGGTGAAATCATAGGTGTTTTAGTAAACGTTGCATTTGAACCACAAGATTTAATATAATATGATTATCTAAATCATTTGCATTCCAAAGTTGTTATTTGTTTCGCGGGCACCCAATTATCAAACTTAACTGTTTTGCACCCTTCGCGTAGTGTTAGAACATACACTAGACCCGAAAATATATTTCATCCGCTAACGGTAGCGAACCGTCCGAATGAGGCTCGTCAAGCCCATGTGATCACATAATATAAGTTCAGGTTTACACCCTGTAAGTGTAACTAATGATAATTGAATTGAGGCTTTTTGTTCAAACCCGTACGTGGAATGTTCGTTTTCGTACTTGTGTTCAAAGTGTAAAAGTATGATACGTATATGTTTCTCATCCCATAGTTTAAAGCATAAAAGTTGTTTGAAGGATGGGACTATGATCTCACCTTGAGTGCACGTATGAAAAGTACTTCACAAAGTAACGTGTGCGAAGGATAGTGCTAGTCTTGACCTAAACCAATAGGTCGTATCAATAACGGTAAACACGATAGGTCAAAGATGTTTAATTAGTCCTATGGCTCGTTACGACTCGATTATGTAGCATGTGAATCAAATTGTCAAGTTTCATGCAAGATACAAGTACAGAAACAAGTTAGGAAGGTTGCATAATCATTTGGTTAAGTTTGACAAAAAGTCAAACTTTGGTCGGTCAAAGTCAACGAAAGTCAACACGTTCGGGTCGGGTCCCGAACTATTTTTCTGAGGTTTTTATTCATATATAAGCATGTTAGAACAAGTCTCATGTGAATCGGAGGTCCATAGTGTGCCAAACATTTTTCGTATTTTGACCAAAGAGGTCAGAAACTGGACACGGCTTAGGCCGCGCCGCGGCCCCAAATTGTCGCGCCGCGACAATACACGGGAACTGGTACCTGGTCAGTCTCAAATGTCCAAGTCTCAATTCCAAACACTTTCAAGCATAACTCGCAAACCGCTAATACTTAGAACTCGTATCTTATATCGTTAGAAAGGTAATTTGACAAAGAACACATCTAAATACATTTCACCAACCAAAAATGTTATTTGTAACAATCGGCTTTCCAAAGTAAATGATCAATTAATGCACACATTTAATACACAAATTTGATAAGTGCACATTTATGATTCGGGCATTTAATGCATACATATAACATGCTGTTTTGTAGGTAATCGAGCATACAATACAACTAACTACTTACTAACTACAATTCATGTCATTCAATGCATCAAATATTCATTTCAAGCTTATCAAACCCTAACCCGAATTCACCAAAATCACTAATCAAGTTTATGGAGTTTTCTCAAGCAACCTACACATCAATTTGAAGCTAGTGATACTAGGAACACATTTAATACATGCATTTATAACATTTAACAACATTCAAACAACCAAATCACCAAATCAAACACACCAAAGTTCATACTCAAGCTAGTTACTTCAAATAACGAAATCGAGCATATAAATCATATATTCATGTTAGACTTGAGCCATAGACACTAATTAACAACTTTATAAGTTCAAAAATATCAAGAACACAAAATCTAGTGATTTTAGAAAGTTACCCAAACTTGATGAAGTCGGTATGGAATCGAAGAGGAAGTTGCAAGGATTTCAAATATGTAATTTGTTTTGCAAGACACCCGCTAGCTTGGATTTAGATGATGATTCCTTGTTTGAGAAATTGAGAGAAAATATGGAAGTAGAAGAAGAAAAGGGAAAATGAAAAAGAAAAGATGGGGGTGGGGGTTGACTAGTCAAAGGCTAGTCACCTCTTTGGCATTTTGGCGAAACTAGTCCCTCAAGTTCGGTTGCGGGTGCGTGAATTACCTAGACGAGATATTTTTAAAACACGTATTAACGGGAGATGTTATAAACATATAACGGGATTTAAATAGTTAAACGAAAAAGTAAACGGAAAAAGGCGGGATGTTACATTACCTACTCCTTAAAAGAAATTTCGTCCCGAAATTTAAGTAGGCGTAGTAGTCGTTGTTTCTTCCTCGGAATCCTGCTTTTCCGGAATTGGGAATAAATGAGGGTATTTCTTTTGCATTTGATCTTGCCTTTCCCAAGTAAACTCGGGTCCTCTTTTGGCGTTCCAACGGACTTTAACAATCGGGATTCGGCTTTGTTTCAATGTCTTGACGGAGGTGTCCACAATTTCAACCGGTTCCTCCACAAAATGAAGCTTGTCATCAATAGTAAGTTCCTCGAGAGGGATGACGATATCGGGTTCGGCAAGACACTTTTTCAAGTTAGATACATGGAAGGTAGGATGAACGGAGTTCAATTGAGGCGGAAGATCTAAACGATAAGCAACGTTTCCAATACGCTCCAAGATTTCGAAAGGACCAATATACCACGGATTTAGCTTCCCGCGTTTCCCAAAACGGATTACACCTTTCCAAGGTGCAACTTTTAACATTACTCGGTCACCGACTTGAAATTCGAGGTCGTTGCGTCTTTTGTCGATGTAGCACTTTTGACGACTCCGGGCCGTCCGAAGCCTATCTCGGATTTGTACGATCTTCTCGGTGGTTTCGTGAATGAGTTCGGGTCCGGTGATTTGCACGTCGCCTACCTCGGCCCAACAAAGAGGTGAACGACATTTTCGGCCGTATAGCACTTCAAAAGGTGCGGCTTTAATACTCGCGTGATAACTATTGTTGTAAGAGAACTCGGCGAGAGGTAAGTGCTTGTCCCAAGCTTTTCCAAAATCAACCACGCAAGCTCGTAACATGTCCTCCAAGGTTTGAATTGTACGTTCGCTTTGTCCATCGGTTTGAGGATGATATGCGGTGCTCATGTCTAAACGCGTTCCCAACGCTTCTTGCAAGGTACGCCAAAATCTAGAAACAAAACGGCCATCTCGGTCGGAGATAATCGATAAAGGTACACCGTGTCGGGTTACGATTTCTTTAATGTAAAGTTGCGCAAGTTTCTCCATTTTGTCAGTCTCCTTCATGGCAAGAAAGTGTGCGGATTTGGTGAGACGATCAACAATAACCCAAATGGTATCATAACCGCCCGTCGTTTTTGGTAGTTTGGTGATAAAATCCATCGTTATCCTTTCCCACTTCCATTGCAGGATCTCGGGTTGTTGAAGTAGTCCGGACGGTCTTTGGTGTTCGGCTTTGACTTTGGAACATGTCAAACACTTGGAAACATAAGTAGCTACGTCCCTTTTGATGTTCGGCCACCAATATTGTTGTTTAAGGTCGTGGTACATCTTATTGGCACCGGGGTGGATCGAGTATCGTGACTTATGGGCTTCATCTAAAATGAGACTTCGTAGGTTCCCATAACTAGGCACCCAAATCCTTCCGGCGAAATATCGGAGTCCAGTTTCCTTAGTTTCGAATCGAGAGACGAGAATGTTCAAGAGCTCGTGTGAAACGTTTTCATCCTTGAGAGCCTCATCTTGGGCTACCCGAATTTGGCTATTAAGGTTGGTGTGGATGGTGATGTTTAAGGCTCGGACACGAAGAGGCACCGCTCTTTCTTTTCGACTTAAGGCATCGGCTACTACGTTTGCCTTCCCGGGATGGTAACGAAGTTCGCAATCGTAATCGTTTAAGGTTTCAATCCACCTTCGTTGTCTCATGTTTAGTTGCTTTTGATCGAAGATGTGTTGGAGACTTTTGTGATCGGTAAAGATAGTACTCTTGGTTCCATAAAGATAGTGTCTCCACATTTTAAGTGCAAAGACAATGGCTCCGAGTTCGAGATCATGTGTCGTGTAGTTTCGTTCATGAATTTTGAGTTGTCGAGAAGCATAAGAAATGACTTTCGTTCGTTGCATCAACACACACCCAAAACCATGTTTCGAGGCGTCGCAATACACAACAAAATCATCGTTGCCTTCAGGAAGTGACATGATAGGAGCGGTGGTAAGCTTTGTCTTCAAGATTTGGAACGCGGATTCTTGCTCGGTCGCCCAAATGAATTTCTTTCCCTTGTGAGTTAATGCGGTTAGAGGGCGTGCAACCAAAGAGAAGTTTTCGATGAATCTACGATAGTACCCGGCGAGACCCAAGAATTGACGAATGTGAGTCGGAGTAGTAGGAGTTTTCCATTTACTAATGGCTTCGATTTTTGATGGATCGACTTTAATACCTTGGTCACTTACAACATGACCAAGAAATTGAACTTCCTTCAACCAAAATTCACACTTGGAGAATTTGGCATAGAGTCTTTCTTGTCTTAAAAGTTCAAGCACAAGTCGGAGGTGTTCCTCGTGTTCTTCTTCGCTTTTTGAATAGACCAAAATATCATCGATGAACACGATAACGAATTTGTCAAGATACGGTTTGCACACGCGGTTCATAAGATCCATGAACACCACCGGTGCGTTAGTGAGACCAAATGGCATTACAAGAAATTCATAACTACCATAACGAGTTCGGAAAGCGGTTTTGGAGACATCTTCCCCCTTAACCCTTAATTGATGATAACCCGAGCGGAGATTGATTTTTGAATATACGCAAGACCCTTGTAATTGATCAAAGAGGTCATCGATGTGAGGAAGAGGATATCGGTTCTTAACCGTCAATTTGTTTAGTTCACGATAATCAATGCACATTCGTAGGGATCCGTCTTTCTTTTTAACAAACAAAATCGGAGCGCCCCAAGGTGAATGGCTAGGTTGGATAAAACCACGATCAAGTAGTTCTTGGATTTGACTTTGCAATTCTTGCATTTCGGATGGAGTGAGTCTATATGGTGCACGTGCTACGGGTGCGGCTCCCGGAATAAGATCGATTTGGAATTCAACCGGTCGATGGGGTGGAAGACCCGGCAATTCATCGGGAAATACATCAAAAAAGTCACTAACAATAGGCACATCATCGATATGCTTCTCATCAGACTCGACTTTCTTAACGTGGGCAAGGATCGCAAAACAACCCTTACGAAGTAGTTTTCTAACTTTAAGGCACGAAACGAGGTTGAGTCTGGTGCAACTCTTATCGCCATAAACAATCAAAGGTTCACCATTCTCGATAGGAATTCGGATTGTGTTAAGATCACAAAGGATGTGAGATTTCGTTTTGACTAACCAATTCATACCGATTATTACATCAAAGCTTCCTAGTTCCATGGGTATCAAGTCAATTTCAAATTCCTTACCCAAAATGTTTAACGTACACCCCCGGTAATATGTGTCGGCACTTAATAGTTTCCCGTTAGCCACTTCAATGGTATAAGTGGTATCTAGTGGAAGTGGTAGAGTGCTAAAAGAATGAGTCAAAGTCTTGGATACAAAACTCTTATCGGCACCCGAATCGAATAAACAAGTAACATAAGTGTTGTTGAGGAGAAACGTACCCGTGACTAATTCATTGTCATCTCGGGCTTCCTCGGTGTTGATGTTGAAAGCTCGGCCGCGTGTGTTGGGGTTGGCTTTCTTCTTCGGACAGGCATTTCTAAAATGACCCGTTTGGCCACATTCATAACAAGTACCCGATTTTGGTGCATTGGGCACCTTTTGAGCGACGGGGGCGGCACTTCTACAATCGTTGGCCATATGACCACCCCTTTGGCACCGGTGGCAAAATAGATTGCTACATTCACCATAGTGGTGTTTGTGGCATTTGTTGCAAAAGGGTTTATTTCTGCCATAACTTTTCTTGGCGTCGGAGGTGAAAGGCTTTTTGGTGAAGTTGTTGTTGTAGTTGTTGCTTGATTGAGGGGCTTCCCATTTTCTTTTGTTGTTACCCGACTTGTCCTCGGCTTTAGGCGCCGGTACTACGATTTCGTCAACCGTTTCGATCAATTGGCGGGCCATGTTCAAAGCTTGTTGTAGGTTAGCGGGTTTGGATGACATCACCCCTTGTTTGATGCTCTTTGGAAGACCATACATATAAAGTTCGACCCTTTGAGATTCGGGGTTCACGAGGTTTGGGCACATCAAGGATAGTTCGGCGAATCGTTGATTATAGGCATTGAGATCGTTTCCGACCACCTCCAAGGTTCTTAGCTCTTGTTCGAGCTTTCGGGTTTCTTCGCGAGGGAAATATTCGATGACCATCTTTTCCCTTAAATCGGCCCAAGAGAGGGCGTGAGCTTCATCGGTACCCACCGATTGTACATAAGTATTCCACCATGTAAGAGCGACACCGGCGAAAGTGTGAGTGGAGTATTTGACCTTGTCTTGGTCCCGACAACCACTTATGCTAAAGACGGCTTCCGTTTGCTCAAACCATCGGGTGAGCACAACCGGTCCCCCAGTTCCATCAAAAGTGTGAGGTTTGCACCCCATGAAGGCTTTATAGGAGCATCCCTCGTTTGAGTTACCGGCTCCATTGTTGTTGTTGTTGTTGTTGTTTTGGTTGTTGTTATTATTATTGTTATTGTTGTTGGATGAGTGACCGGCCATGGCCGCATCTACGGCGGTGGCTATCATGCGTTGTAGAGCTTGTTCGGGTGTTTCACGGCATGGTGCACGACGAGGAGGCATTGTTCCTTCAAAACAAAAGAATACCGTTGGTTAGTATTCTAAGTAATACTAACCGTGATATGGAATAAAGATAGAGAGAAAATTTTCCTTGACTCGCCTTAAATTCTTTATGTCATAATGTCGGAACGTTCATATGAGTCACCGTAATATAATCCCGGAAATTATATTACCCTGATTCATATGTGCATTCGACATTATTTCATATAGTCAAGGTGGCGTGTCAATCAAATTAAACAACGTGAGATTTAGATGAAATAAGAGTAGATATGAGTAGAAGCATTCGAGTATAAATGCACAAATAGTCAAGTAATTCCTACTTCAAGTCTATATGCCGGTTGTAGTCTAGACTCACCAATGTACCCTATGACTCGGGGTTGACACTAATGAACTCTAAATCCCTACAACCAACGCTCTGATACCATCTGTAGCGACCCGACCAAATCATGTTTGACGGCGCCGACTACTTCGGTCCCGTTGCGTGGTCATAAGTCTTTATTATGACTTTTGACCAAAATATGTCGCATTTATTTTATAAGAAAAAGGATGTTTCAAGTTAACAAATGTAGTTCGAAAGACTAGTTACATTACAATGTTTAACGTACGAATGAAACCTATGCGACACAATTTAAAGTAGTCAAAAGACGCTCCATCTATGCATGTATACTCGACATCCAAGCAAGTATCAAAAAGAGTGCGGAAGCATGTATCAAGTAGCTTTCAAGGACCTGAGAAAACATATAGAAAACTGTCAACGAAAACGTTGGTGAAATCATAGGTGTTTTAGTAAACGTTGCATTTGAACCACAAGATTTAATATAATATGATTATCTAAATCATTTGCATTCCAAAGTTGTTATTTGTTTCGCGGGCACCCAATTATCAAACTTAACTGTTTTACACCCTTCGCGTAGTGTTAGAACATACACTAGACCCGAAAATATATTTCATCCGCTAACGGTAGCGAACCGTCCGAATGAGGCTCGTCAAGCCCATGTGATCACATAATATAAGTTCACGTTTACACCCTGCAAGTGTAACTAATGATAATTGAATTGAGGCTTTTTGTTCAAACCCGTACGTGGAATGTTCGTTTTCGTACTTGTGTTCAAAGTGTAAAAGTATGATACGTATATGTTTCTCATCCCATAGTTTAAAGCATAAAAGTTGTTTGAAGGATGGGACTATGATCTCACCTTGAGTGCACGTATGAAAAGTACTTCACAAAGTAACGTGTGCGAAGGATAGTGCTAGTCTTGACCTAAACCAATAGGTCGTATCAATAACGGTAAACACGATAGGTCAAAGATGTTTAATTAGTCCTATGGCTCGTTACGACTCGATTATGTAGCATGTGAATCAAATTGTCAAGTTTCATGCAAGATACAAGTACAGAAACAAGTTAGGAAGGTTGCATAATCATTTGGTTAAGTTTGACAAAAAGTCAAACTTTGGTCGGTCAAAGTCAACGAAAGTCAACACGTTCGGGTCGGGTCCCGAACTATTTTTCTGAGGTTTTTATTCATATATAAGCATGTTAGAACAAGTCTCATGTGAATCGGAGGTCCATAGTGTGCCAAACATTTTTCGTATTTTGACCAAAGAGGTCAGAAACTGGACACGGCTTAGGCCGCGCCACGGCCCCAAATTGTCGCGTCGCGACAATACACGGGAACTGGTACCTGGTCAGTCTCAAATGTCCAAGTCTCAATTCCAAACACTTTCAAGCATAACTCGCAAACCGCTAATACTTAGAACTCGTATCTTATATCGTTAGAAAGGTAAATTGACAAAGAACACATCTAAATACATTTCACCAACCAAAAATGTTATTTGTAACAATCGGCTTTCCAAAGTAAATGATCAATTAATGCACACATTTAATACACAAATTTGATAAGTGCACATTTATGATTCGGGCATTTAATGCATACATATAACATGCCGTTTTGTAGGTAATCGAGCATACAATACAACTAACTACTTACTAACTACAATTCATGTCATTCAATGCATCAAATATTCATTTCAAGCTTATCAAACCCTAATCCGAATTCACCAAAATCACTAATCAAGTTTATGGAGTTTTCTCAAGCAACCTACACATCAATTTGAAGCTAGTGATACTAGGAACACATTTAATACATGCATTTATAACATTTAACAACATTCAAACAACCAAATCACCAAATCAAACACACCAAAGTTCATACTCAAGCTAGTTACTTCAAATAACGAAATCGAGCATATAAATCATATATTCATGTTAGACTTGAGCCATAGACACTAATTAACAACTTTATAAGTTCAAAATATCAAGAACACAAAATCTAGTGATTTTAGAAAGTTACCCAAACTTGATGAAGTCGGTATGGAATCGAAGAGGAAGTTGCAAGGATTTCAAATATGTAATTTGTTTTGCAAGACACCCGCTAGCTTGGATTTAGATGATGATTCCTTGTTTGAGAAATTGAGAGAAAATATGGAAGTAGAAGAAGAAAAGGGAAAATGAAAAAGAAAAGATGGGGGTGGGGGTTGACTAGTCAAAGGCTAGTCACCTCTTTGGCATTTTGGCGAAACTAGTCCCTCAAGTTCGGTTGCGGGTGCGTGAATTACCTAGACGAGATATTTTTAAAACACGTATTAACGGGAGATGTTATAAACATATAACGGGATTTAAATAGTTAAACGGAAAAGTAAACGGAAAAAGGCGGGATGTTACATGTGAAGGTATGCGTAGCGTACTTTACTTTGTCTTCTTCAGTACATTACTTATGGCAAACACCGATTCAACCTTCTCGGTCCACCATTTCAATCCGATTGGTCCCTCGGTTCCATCAAATTTCAAAGGTTTGCAGGCAGTGAATTTTTTGTAGGAGCATCCTACACGATTTTTTATGGAATTAGTTCCACTGCTAGAACCAGAGTTATTGTTGTTATTTTGCATTGCGGCCTGCACTTCGGCTATGTTCGCAGCAAGGAAAACACAAAAGTCTTCCTCACTCATGTTCAAGTTCTGACGAGTAGTCGGTGCCATTTCCTTCAAAAATAGCCAAAAGAATTGAGTTAATCATATAGAATTTAAGAGTAGTCAATAGTATTTCGTAGCATAATATGAAATTATTTATAAAATCTTTTTCTTCATATTAGTATTTTATAGTTTTAATTCAGGTAGTACCTACCCGTTAAGTTCATACTTAGTAGCTACTATACAATTCAACTACTATGATTCTATATGAAAAACTTATTACAATAATATTTCGCGTTCAAACTTTTATACAATATTTTACAAACATACAATACCACTATTATACATATAGAATGAAATATAGCACATAATAACTTTGTTACACGGCATCTATAAAGGCAATTCTAGTTAATATGCCAGTCGTTCAGCAAAAGAAATAAAGATACGTAATTCATAAGTCCAGAAACAAGTCATACATTAGGGTTTTACTAGTATTATTTTCCATCCTTGGTCTTGTGGAAAATAACCGTTGTGATAGTTGACTAGGCAGCATGTTGTAATGTCGTCAAAAGGATGAGGGTTACGTAATGTCCAACAGCCCCGTAACAATCTAAAAACCTTGTTTCTCACCTCAACTACCGAATCCGTCACTAGTGGGAATGTTTTATTTAAAAGTTGCAACCCAATATTCTTTTTCTCAATTTGGTGAGAAGCGAACATTACTAACCCGTAAGCATAACATGCTTCTTTATGTTGCATGTTAGAAGCTCTTTCTAAAGAACGGAGTCCTATGTTGGGATATGTTGAGTCAAAATAGGTTCTTAACCCGTAGCGTAAAATTGCATCTAGGTTTCCCGCACTAAATGCCTTAAAGAAAACTTGGCATAACTTAAAGTCTCCCCAATGTGATATACCCCATCTTTCAAAGCCTTTTATAAACTAAGGCATGCCTAGAATGTCTTTCAAACGTTCGACAAACTAATTTCATCGTAAATAATTGTGCTGATGAATTCTGCCCGACTCTAGACAAGATTTCATCAATCATATCCCCTGGTAGGTCTTCTAAAATTTTTGGTTGTCTATCCTTAACGTCCATTTTTGTTTTTATACTGTAAAATAAACAAGGATTAGATTCGTAAAAAATAATTAACAAACAATACAAGCAATTTTTACATATTTCTTAAAAGTACAAGCACACAACAATACATATATTACACAGGATGTTTACAACTCTTTATTTCGACTCACTCGTTTCTTCTTCTTCGGACTTGGTTCGTTTGGCTAATTTCCTAGGGATACATGGTGATCCTATAATACGAGCCGTCATTTTCACAAATGGTTTAGAAAAACCTGGTGGTCTAGATGTTCCCGGATTATTGTTAAAATCTAAGAAATACGGGCGTTTATGATACACATAAAGTTCATCGGGGTCGGAATCAGGTTTCTCTATTTTGATGCCCTTTCCCTTATTATTCTCTTTTGCCTTATTAAATTGAGTTAGGATAATTTCTATAACATCATCGGAATCCTCGTCGGGATCCGATTCATCAGAAAATTTGTAATTTTCCCAATATTTTGCTTCCTTAGCGGAAACACCATTGACCATTTTTAATTTTGGTCCATTGGTTGAGGATTTTCTTTTATTTAATCATTTTACTGTCTATAGGTATTAATATTTCTTCCTCCAGAACCTCTTCTTCTTCCAGTTCCTCCTCTTCCGGTTCCTCTTCTTCCGGTTCCTCCTCTTTCGGTTCCTCTTCGGGAATTTGTGAATCTTTCCAAAATATATTCGACTCTTCATTATTATTAGGTGAGTTGATGGGATTTGTACTAGAGGTAGACATCTATCACACAATATCAAACACGTTAAGAGATTAATATATCATATAATATTTACATGTTAATAATATACAATTTCCAACAAAAAAATGTTAAACAATCATTTTTAAAGAAAACACGGTCGAAGTCCAGACTCACTAATGCATCCTAACAAACTTGGTAAGACACACTAATGCAAATTTCTGGTTCTCTAAGACCAACGCTCGGATACCAACTGAAATGTCCCGTTCATATTGATTATAAACGTTCCATATTAATTGATTTCGTTGCGAGGTTTTGACCTCTATATAAGACGTTTTTCAAAGACCGCATTTGATTTTAAAACAAACCATAACCTTTAAAATATTACGACGATTATCAAAAATGATAATCTGAAATATAGCGTTTTCACACGACCATTACATAATGGTTTACAATAATATTACACATCAATATATGTCTTCGAATGCAGTTTTTAAACAATATAATACAAGCATGCTGACTCCAACTCTTGTCCATAAATTAGCATGCAACAGCGGAAGCTCTTAATAATCACCTTAGAATAAACATGCTTTAAATGTCAACAAAAATGTTGGTGAGTTATAGGTTTAGCCTATATATTTATCAAATCGTAATAATAGACCACAAGATTTTCATTTCCATTTCTCAATAACATGCAATCTGCATAAAAATCATTCATATGATGAACACCTGGTAACCGACCTTAACAGGATGCATATAGAATATCCCCATCATTCTGGTACCACATCGGACATGATAAATCGAAGTACTAAAGCATCCGTAACTCGGATGAGGCTTGTTGGGCCAAATAGATCTATCTTTAGGATTCGCGTCAATTGGTGGCAATTATCATAAACGCAAATTCTTAGGCTACCAAGCTAAAAAGGGGCATATTCGGTTCGATAATTCAACATATAATGTAATTTTGATCACTTGTGTTTATTTTATAAAACAATTATAAAACTGCATGTATTCTCATCCCAAAAATAATAGATTTTAAAAGTGGGACTATAACTCACTTTCACAGATTTTTACTTCGTCGGAAATAAGACTTGGCCACGGGTCGATTCACGAACCTATAACAAATATATACATATATATCAAAGTATGATCGAAATATATTCACAACATTTTTTATTATGTTTTAATAATTTAAGTTTATTAAGTTAGCGGTCCAACTTTAGTAATCTACAACAAGTTGTCCACAGTTAGATGTACAGAAATAAATCAATATATATTATCTCGAATCAATCCACGACCCAGTGTCTACAAGTCTCAGACTCGATCACAACTCAAAGTATATATATTATTTTAGAATCAACCTCAACCCTGTATAGCTAACTCAAACATTACTGCATATAGAGTGTTTATGGTTGTTCCAAATAAAATATATAGATGGGTCGATATGATATGTCAAAACATTGTATACCTGTCTATGGTATCCCAAAATTACATAATATATGTTAGAATACATGTATAATACAATATAAGTTGGTCAAGTTATGATTTGTATAGATTTGTTACAAATTTCACGTAGCTATAACAAGCAAAATTATCCAATCTTGTTTTACCCATAATTTCTTCGTTTTAAATCCGTTTTGAGTGATTCAAGTTGCTATGGTTTCATATTGAACTTAAGTTTATGAATCTAAACAGAAAAAGTATAAGTTTATAGTCAGAAATACAGGTTACAAGTCAATATTATAAGAGGTAGTCATTTCAGTCGAAAGAACGACGTCTTGATGACCATTTTGAAAAACATACTTCCACTTTAAGTTTAACCATGATTTTTGGATATAGTTTCATGTTCATAAGAAAAATCATTTTTCCCAGAAGAACAACTTTTAAATCAAAGTTTATCATAGTTTTTAATTAACTAACCCAAAACAGCCCGAGGTGTTACTACAACGGCGTATGTCCGGTTTTACGGTGTTTTTCGTGTTTTCAGGTTTTAAATCATTAAGTTAGCATATCATATAGATATAGAACATGTGTTTAGTTGATTTTAAAAGTCAAGTTAGAAGGATTAACTTTGTTTGCAAACAAGTTTAGAATTAACAAAACTATGTTCTAGTGATTACAAGTTCAAATCTTCGAATATGATAGTTATATATATATGAATTGAATGATGTTACAAACATCATTACTACCTTAAATATAGTAGCTAAACCTACTGGAAGTGTCAAGAAAAGATTTAGCTTCAACAGATTCTCGGATGGCTTGAAAGTTCTTGAAGTAGAATCATGAAACGAAAACAAATTCAAGTAAGTTTATCATTCGAATTAAGATTGTTATAGTTATAGAAATCGAACCAAAGTTTGAATATGAGTATTACCTTGGATTAGAATGATATCCTACTATAAATAACAAAGATTTCTTGAGGTTGGATGATCACTCAAAATGGATTAGCAAGATTGAAAGTAAGTTAGTAACCTTGAAAGTGTTCTTGATGAGTTCTTGAGTTGTTGTTTTGTAAGTTGTTTTATGTTTAGATTTTTGAGCTAGATTGAGCTAGATTTTGATGAAGATGATGAAGAACACTTAGAACAATGGAAGAACACTTGAGAGAGAGTAATTTGATTCAAGAAAATTGCAAAGTGAATGTGTTTGTGGTGCTCTCCATTCACGTGAATATTGTAAGACCTGGATTCTGATTATGGCAAGTCGCGCGCCGCGCCATATGTCGCTGGCAGACTCCCTTGTTATTTTAAGAGTTTTAAAAGGGCATTTTGGTCTTTTCACGTTTGAGCCAGATTTGGAGACTTAACCTCATCCACCCATTTCATTTATTAAGTTCTTTTTCCTTTTCTTTTCATTTTCTCTCTAAAACTCAAACACCCCATTTGATTCTAAGGGATTTTTGGAAAGGAAGAAGCGGGTATTGATCTTTGACGTAGTAGACAAGTTTGTTCTCCTCGTTCTTAGCTACACGGTGATACTAGTGGTAAGCTCTAACTCCGAATTTCGTTTTCGTGTTCATCATTCAATTTTGGGGCTTTTGATTGTATGATTCATAGATGGAACCCATTTAGTTGTTAATTGAAGATTAACACCAAGATTCGGGTTTATAAGTGTTAAAGGTGGGTTTTGGGTTGGTTAATGATTTAACCATGTTTAAGACTTGTAAATGGTGTATAATCACTAGTATTAGTGATTATTGATGATTTAGAGACCTTTAGGGTTCTTGTGGTTGACTAATTTTGACTAGAGTCAAAATTAGGGTTTGTTGATGATTATGACCTGAATGTCGATTCGATGAGGTTTATAAACTTAAAATGGATTAATTTGAAGTATAAAACCGAGTTATATATGTTTTTGTGTCAAAACTTGTAATTGGTGAGATTTTGACTTTATGGGTCAAAATTAGGGTTTATGGGCGTTTTTGAGAACGATAAGTGTTTAACACTTGTGTTTGGGTTTAATTGGCATATTAGGACCATTTTCACTTGCGTTAGTGAATGTTGGTTAGTTTGGGCGCGGTTTGTGCTTGAAAGTGCATTTGGGACGAAATTGCACTAAGTGTCGAATTGGGTTGGTTTGTAAATCCATCCTAATTGTGTTGTGGTATTTATGATTACGGAATAGGTGCTTTCCATTGACGAGTTGTGGATTATTTGGAAGAATTTCATCAAGGCGACAAGGTGAGTGTTAATATCCTATGTACATATGTATGTGTAGGATGGGTGTGGGTCGGGTGAAGTGGTTCTCGGTTATAGAGCTCACTTCACATATAGGTGGATTTGATGGACTTTTGTATGAGTCCAATTAGCACGGTTGTGCATTTTGGTTGACCTCCTTTTGGCGAGGTGTACACTTGTGTGTACGTCATCACATGTATTGTGATGTTATTTTGGATAACCCCGATGTAGTGGATTTTATAATCCCGTGACCATGGGTTTTGGTATTGGATAAGTGAATCTCGTGTAGTTCGGATTCATGATAACGCGTGTAGTTCGGTCATCTCATCAGGGACGAATCTCGTGTAGTTTGGATTCACGATGACGCGTGTAGTTCGGTCATCTTATTGAAGATAGTAATCTCGTGTGGTTTCGGATTTCTAAGGCTCGTGTAGTTCGGCCAATCTTCATTGTGGTGTTTTGGTATTCGGTATTGGGTTAAGGGGTTAACCTTATTTCGTATATATATTGTTATATATATATATATATATATATATATATATATATATATATATATATATATATATATATATATATATATATATATATATATATATATATATATATATATATTGTTGTATTGTCGTAATGTAGCTAACCCTTCGGGTGTAGCTTCTTGGCATTGTTCACATCGTCGTTGGTGAGCTTATGTTTGTTGATGCATATTTTAGCTTGTTGCTTAGTGATCGTACGGTATGCTTAGATTAGCTTGCCTTTATGCTTGGATGCTCCGGTATGCGGTATTTGTTTATTTATGTGGCGTGTCCATTTTATGCATATATATGTATGTAGTATATTTTCACTCACTAAGCGTTAGCTTACCCTCTCGTTATTTACATTTTTATAGATTGCATGGATGCGGAGGCTCGGGTAAGCGAGGACTAGTGGCTCGCGTAGTTGCTTTAGAAGGCTTGCTTTTGGATTAATTAGGATTGGGCAGCGTATCCCCAATCGTCATGCTCGGCCTTTATTTTGTATTACAAATCACGTGGTTGAAAACTTGTATTTTCGTACGAAAGTCGTAAAACGGCCGATGTGGGCCCGGTCTTCGTGAAACTAATTTTATTAACGGAACTTGTTAGTTTTACATATATGAATGTGTGGTTGAAAGCGTTTTGTCTAATTATGCCGGGAAACGGCCAAACATTTTTGTGTAATTGACTCCTGGGGACAGCAGCCTGTCCAGGCTATTCTGCGTGCCGCGCAGAAAGGTGGCGCGCCGCGCCATGTGCTGTACCAGCAAAAAAAAAAATTGTGTGATATTTTCACACGGGTTTGGTCGAGGTTTGGTTTGGGTTGTTACAAGTGGTATCAGAGCATGGTCTAAGGGATTTAGGTGACTTGAGATAGGTGCCTAGACTTAGACTTTTGTGTGTGCTTATTTGTTGCGGGACTTGTAGGAGTAGGGCTCGGAATAGGTTATACTTAGTGCTTTCTTTGTAGGTGGACTAACGTTATATTAGTATGCGGATATTATTAATATATTATTGTGTTGTGATAATAATTCTCGCATGAGTTTATATCGCGCAGAATTTTGTTTGTGTTTGTTTATATCATCAAGCGAGGCGGACATTGTACTAACGAGTTGATACGGCGTGTGTGCGTAATAAGGACTTGCAAACCATATTACGGGTGCAAATCGTGTCTAACAAGTGATGTACGACGAGTGTTTAGCAAGATGGGACGGTGTTGCGTGTGTGGTTTTATACGTTCGTGATCTAATCGCTTTGCATTCCTTAGAATGGCGACGGGAAGTGGAATCGAGATGAACAACACTGAGATTAACGCTAGAGTTGCGGCCGCCGTTGCGGAGAAAATGAGTGCCTTACGAGAAGAAATGGATAGGAAGTATTCCGAACTTCAAGGTAGTAGTGGAATGGAGCGTTGTCTTAAGAGCTTCATGAGGACTAAACCCCTAATGTATGACGGGAAACCGGATCCTTTAATAAGCACAACTTGGAACTTGAATGTTGAAGGCTGTTTTCGTACTATTGAATGCCCTCCCGAGAAGAGGACAAGACTCGCTACTAGTTTGTTGCGGGGTAGGGTGAAGTATTGGTTGGATGGTAAGATTGATCTTGTCGGTGGTGAGACGTTTATGGCTTTATCGTGGGACGAATTTAAGAAGGAATTCTTCGAGGAGTTCCGAACTTCAGCCTATTTGTCGGAAATGCGTAATGAGTTGCGAAATTTGCAACAGGGTTCTATGGATTTGAATACTCTCAAGACGACCTTTACGGTGAAGGCTCGTTTTTGCCCGGAGTATTTGGGGAATGATCATTTGTTGATGCAAGATTTCTATCGGACCTTGAATGATGACTTGAAGAGTAAAATTAGCAGGGGTCAAGCGAAATCGTTTGCAGAATTATTTGACTTAGCTAGAGGTTTCGAGTCGTATTCACGATCGAAGAGGTGTGAACCTTTAAGTGAGAGAAGGGATGTTTCGTATGGTGCTCCAAGTAAGAGGACTAAGGGTCCGAGCATGAGCACGGGTGGTACGCGGACGAGTATATTGGATTCTAGTGCGCCTAGATATTACAATTGTGGTGTGAGGGGTCACAAGTCTTGGGAATGTTCAGTACCAAAGAGTGATGGCATGGTGTGCTTCAATTGCCAAGAAGAAGGACATCGTAAGTCGGAATGTCCCAAGTTAGCGGGGACGGGTGCGGCAAGGAGACGTTAACATACGTTTCGTTTTAATAAATATGTCCTTTGATTATTTATTAAGTGCCGTTGAATTTGAGTTTGTAAAATGCCTTGTGTTGTGCATATTGTTGTTATGGGTGACGTTCCTAATGGAAGTACCCTATGGTGATGTTTTAATTAATGGGCGAAGGGCGTAAGACTTGGTGCAACCAAGCATTCCTTAGTATTGGGAAATGTTTCTACCAAGCCATGAAAATGGGTTTTAGTGTTCGGTTGTTAAGCGCGTGTCCGCTTGAGTGTTGAAGTTGATGAACCAGAGGTTCGGTGGGTGGGATGAAGCCCGAGAAATCGAGTGTTTGATCTCGATGTATGATTGGTAAAGGAGTCTACGTGACGCGATATTAGGTGCCTCTTTTATACCTACTAGCGTGGTAATTTGACTCCGATTGTGTTGTGGTTACATTGTACTTAGGGTACCGAAGTGAAACCCTTAAGTACATGAGTGACTAGGTGGAATTTGACAAACTAAAGCAATTGGATGATTGCGAGGGTATGGTTTGTGTAATCGTGGTACACTTTTCGTTCGAAGTGTTTAAGGATTGATTGAAATCCTTCGTGTGCTCAAGGTTGGAGCAAGATGTGGAGATGGGTCGTGTGAACCCGAATGTTTGTAAAGTCTACCTTTGGTAGCATTGTACGGTTGTACGAGTTGTGGATATGGAACGTAGTTCCAAGTGGGGGAGTTACACTCCCGCCCGAGGAAGTTTTAGTGGGAGATTTCGGATGATGTTTTTGGTAGATCCGGAAATTTTGTCGAGACCTAGTTTTGGTCGATTTGTGGTAGAGAACAATTTCAGTTAGATTGTACTTATGGTTTGGATTTAAATTATCACCGAAGTGGTAATGTGGTAAATCTCGTGTTGGGCGAGCAAGGTGAAATCCCTCGGTTAAGGGATGTTCGTATCGGATCCTCTGTTAGAGAACGATTGTTGGGTACCTATGTTTGATATAGGTGGTTCTTGCTCGATTGTGGGAATGGTTAATGGTATCCATTAGGATTCACTATGGCGTAGCAGAGCGCGATGTTACGCTACTCGTTGTTCGAGGCCAAAAGGGCGTTGATTGGTGAAGCATGACCTTTGGGGTCCGCTGACTTCATCATGGTAGTACGTGATTGGTGGAGCATGACTTTCGGGGTCCGCTGACTTCATCATGAGCGTGGTGTTATATCGGTGAAGCATGACTTTCGGAGTCCGCTGACTTCATCCTGTGTTGAGATTGGTGAAGCATGACCTTCGGGGTCCGCTGAATTCATCATGGTAGTGGATCGCGTGTGGTTTCGGATTCACGATGACACGTGTGGTTTCGGTCATCTTATTGCGGAAGTGAGTCGCGTGTAGTTCGGATTCACAAATGACTCGTGTGGTTTCGGTCATTGTAATGAGGAGTGAGTCTCGTGTAGTTCGGATTCACAAATGACTCATGTAGTTCGGTCATTCCTCTGGGATAGTGACTCTCGTGTAGTTCGGATTCACTAAGGCGCGTGTAGTTCGGCCAATCCCGATTGTTGTTGAGGTGAAGGTAGTGAGTCGCGTGTGGTTTCGGATTCACTAAGGGGCGTGTAGTTTTCGGCCAGCCTTCGTGTTGTTTGATCTGTTGGTTATTTTATACACCAATGGTGGGGTCGTAAGGACCATGACGTTTGATCTATTGGTTGTTTTATACACCAATGGTGGGGTCGTAAGGAGCATGTGTGATCTATCGGTTGTTTTATACACCGATGGTGGGGTCTTGAGGGCCATGATGTTTGATCTATTGGTCATTTGATACGCCAATGGTGGGGTCGCGAGGACCATGTTGTATATTTAGTGATGCGATAGCTGTGTTTTGCTCACATGTTGTTACGAGTGTGACAATAGTCGATTTTGTACACCTTGGGATCTAGCGTTGCCATAATCGTTTTGGGCGCTATCAATTTTAACCGTTGGATTATGATGTTACGGTAGTTGCGTATTGGTCGTATTGCGCACTACAAGGGATGTTTAGTGTTAAGGGTAATCTGTAAGGATTCGCTTCTTTTCGGTCTTCGTCGGTTTAGATGGTTGACTTTATTTTGATGTGCGGTGGTTACTTGCGATGTACTTGGTATGGTATGCTAGGGGTTGATATCTCGGTTCGAGACTGGTTGAGTATTTCCCAGTGTGAGGGATTGAGCATGGTTTTAGTGCTTGGGATTACGGATTTGATAAATCGCGGGTGACGATTTTAGTTGTTAGAGGCGATTTGTTGGGAAGAATTGTCTAGGAAAGTTCGGATTGGGACTTATGATTGAGGACCGTTGAGTAGGTCCGGAATGGTTAAGTGGTGAAGGTCACGAGGACGTGATCGATTTTAAGTGGGGGAGAGTTGTAAGACCTGGATTCTGATTCGGGCAAGTCGCGCGCCGCGCCACCTGGTCGCGCGCCGCACCATATGTCGCTGGCAGACTCCCTTGTTATTTTAAGAGTTTTAAAAGGGCATTTTGGTCTTTTCGCGTTTGAGCCATATTTGGGGACTTAACCTCATCCACCCATTTCATTTATTAATTTCTTTTTCCTTTTCTTTTCATTTTCTCTCTAAAACTCAAACACCCCATTTGATTCTAAGGGATTTTTGGAAAGGAAGAAGCGGGTATTGATCTTTGACGTAGTAGACAAGTTTGTTCTCCTCATTCTTAGCTACACGGTGATACTAGTGGTAAGCTCTAACTCCGAATTTCGTTTTCGTGTTCATCATTCAATTTTGGGGCTTTTGATTGTATGATTCATAGATGGAACCCATTTAGTTGTTAATTGAAGATTAACACCAAGATTCGGGTTTATAAGTGTTAAAGGCGGGTTTTGGGTTGGTTAATGATTTAACCATGTTTAAGACTTGTAAATGGTGTATAATCACTAGTATTAGTGATTATTGATGATTTGGAGACCTTTAGGGTTCTTGTGGTTGACTAATTTTGACTAGAGTCAAAATTAGGGTTTGTTGATGATTATGACCCGAATGTCGATTCGATGAGGTTTATAAACTTAAAATGGATTAAGTTGAAGTATAAAACCGAGTTATATATGTTTTTGTGTCAAAACTTGTAATTGGTGAGATTTTGACTTTATGGGTCAAAACTAGGGTTTATGGGCGTTTTTGAGAACGATAAGTGTTTAACACTTGTGTTTGGGTTTAATTGGCATATTAGGACCATTTTCACTTGCGTTAGTGAATGTTGGTTAGTTTGGGCGCGGTTTGTGCTTGAAAGTGCATTTGGGTCGAAATTGCACTAAGTGTCGAATTGGGTTGGTTTGTAAATCCATCCTAATTGTGTTGTGGTATTTATGATTATGGAATAGGTGCTTTCCATTGATGAGTTGCGGATTATTTGGAAGCGTTTCATCAAGGCGACAAGGTGGGTGTTAATATCCTATGTACATATGTATGTGTAGGATGGGTGCGGGTCGGGTGAAGTGGTTCTCGGTTATAGAGCTCACTTCACATATAGGTGGATTTGATGGACTTTTGTATGAGTCCAATTGGACGGTTGTGCGTTTTGGTTGACCTCCTTTTGGACGGTTGTGATGTGATTTTGGATAACCCCGATGTAGTGGATTTTATAATCCCGTGACCGTGGGTTTTGGTATTGGATAAGTGAATCTCGTGTAGTTCGGATTCATGATGACTCGTGTAGTTCGGTCATCTCATCAGGGACGAATCTCGTGTAGTTCGGATTCACGATGACGCGTGTAGTTCGGTCATCTTATTGAAGATAGTAATCTCGTGTGGTTTCGGATTTCTAAGGCTCGTGTAGTTCGGCCAATCTTCATTGTGATGTTTTGGTATTCGGTATTGGGTTAAGGGGTTAACCTTATTTTGTATATATATTATATATATATATATATATATATATATATATATATATATATATATATCGTAATGTAGCTAACCCTTCGGGTGTAGCTTCTTGGCATTGTTCACATCGTCGTTGGTGAGCTTATGTTTGTTGATGCATATTTTAGCTTGTTGCTTAGTGATCGTACGGTATGCTTAGATTAGCTTGCCTTTATGCTTGGATGCTCCGGTATGCGGTATTTGTTTATTTATGTGGCGTGTCCATTTTATGCATATATATGTATGTAGTATATTTTCACTCACTAAGCGTTAGCTTACCCTCTCGTTGTTTATATTTTTAAAGATTGCATGGATGCGGAGGCTCAGGTAAGCGGGGACTAGTGGCTCGCGTAGTTGCTTTAGAAGGCTTGATTTTGGATTAATTAGGATTGGGTAGCGTATCCCCAATCGCCATGCTCGGCCTTTATTTTGTATTACAAATCACGTGGTTGAAAACTTGTATTTTCGTACGAAAGTCGTAAAACGGCCGATGTTAGCCCGGTCTTCGTGAAACTAATTTTATTAATGGAACGTGTTAGTTTTACATATATGAATGTGTGGTTGAAAGCGTTTTGTCTAATTATGCCGGGAAACGGCCAAACATTTTTGTGTAATTGACTCCCGGGGACAGCAGCCTGTCTAGGCTATTCTGCGTGCCGCGCAGAAAGGTGGTGCACCACGCCATGTGCTGTACCAGCAATTTTTTTTTGTGTGATATTTTCACACGGATTTGGTCGAGGTTTGGTTTGGGTTGTTACAAATATGGTAGTCAAATATAGGCTCCATTAGTTTGATTTTTAGTGTAATCATTCATGGAGTTGCCAAATGATGGTTCCCACAAGTTTAATGACTCACATGGGCTGCTAAGGAGCTGATGATTGAGTGTATATACCAATAGTATATACATCTAGAAGCTGTGTATTGTACGAGTACGAATACGGGTGCATACGAGTAGAATTATTGATGAAAATGAATGAGAATGTAATTGTAAGCATTTTTGTTAAGTAGAAGTACTTTGATAAGTGTCTTGAAGTCTTTCAAAAGTGTATGAATACATATTAAAACACTACATGTATATACATTTTAACGAAGTCGTTAAGTCATCGTTAGTCGTTACATGTAAGTTTTGTTTTGAAACCTTTAAGTTAACGCTCTCATTTTAATGTTGTTAACCTATTGTTTATTATATCTAATGAGATATTAAATTATTATATTATTATGATATTATGATGTATGAATATATCTTAATATGATATATATACATTAATATGCCGTTACAACGATAATCGTTACATATATATCTCGTTTCGAAATTCTTAAGTTAGTAGTCTTGTTTTACATATGTAGTTCATTGTTAACATACCTAATGATATATATATATATATATATATATATATATATATATATATATATATATATATATATTTATCATTTTATCATGTTAAATATAGTGTAACAATATCTTAATATGATACGTATGTATTTAGTAAGACGTTGTTATAAAGATAATCGTTATATATATCGTTTCGAGTTTCTTTATTCACTAGTCTCATTTTATGTATATAACTCCTTGTTAATATAACTAGTGAGATACTCACTTATCATAGTATCATTTTAACTATATATATATGGATATATATATATATATATATATATATATATATATATATATATATATATATATATATATATATATATATATATAGTTTTTACAAGTTTTAACGTTCGTGGTCAACTTAGGTGGTCAATTGTCTACATAAAGCTCATTTCAATTAATCAAGTTTTAACAAGTTTGATTGTTTAACATGTTGGAAACATTTAATCATGTAAACATAGTTTTCATTTAATATATAAACATGGAAAAGTTCGGGTCACTACATCGTTTAGATATGAGTACAGCATATCACCCCCAGACAGATGGATAAAGCGAACGTACAATACAAACTTTAGAGGACATGTTGCGAGCATGTGTCATTGATTTCGGTAATGAATGGGATAAGTACTTACCACTAGCTGAGTTCTCATACAATAACAGCTACCATACGAGTATTAAAGCTGCACCTTTCGAAGCGTTGTATGGAAGGAAATGTAGATCTCCCATGTGTTGGAGCGAATTGGGGGATAGTCAGTTGACAGGTCCTGAGATTATTCAGGAGACAACTGAGAAAGTCCTACAGATTCAGGAACGATAGAGGACAGCTCGAAGTCGTCAAAAGAGTTACGCCGATGTTAGACGGAAGGATTTAGAATTCCAAGTTGGCGATAAAGTCATGCTTAAAGTATCACCTTGGAAGGGTGTTATACGGTTCGGGAAATGGGGTAAATTGAGTCCTAGATATATTGGATCGTTTGAGATAACTGAAAGAGTTGGACCAGTGGCTTAAAGATTGAAACTGCCACAAGCACTCAGTGGTATACACGACACTTCTCACATATCCAACTTGAAGAAGTGCTTAGCCGACGAGAATTTGATTATTCCTTTAGAGGAACTGCGTATGAATGACAAACTTCATTTCATTGAAGAACCTATCGAAGTCTTGGGCCAGGAGGTCAAACAGTTAAAGCAAAGCAGAATTTCTATCGTTAAAGTTCGGTGGAACGTGAGAAGAGGACCACAGTTCACGTGGGAGCGTGAAGATCAAATGAGACAAAAGTACCCGCAACTGTTTCCCGAGGAAACTTCTTCAGCGGACTTTCACTAAAATTTCGGGACGAAATTTTCAACAACAGGTGGGTAATGCAACAACCCTGCTTTTTTAGTCACTCCCGTTAACTTTCTGTTAGTTTATTTAACGGCGATTACTTCACGTTTATGTGTTTATGTGTAATAAATACATACTTGATCCTTGAAGGGTTACGATAATTAATATGGGTTAATATTAATTTGAAAATATATTTCGGATAAAGAAATACGATAAAAACGTTACGGTTTGAATAACTGCTTTTTGAGCAACGAAACGCTCGGGTTTATTTTAATAATTATTTTAATAATTATTAACTTTTTAAAAAATATTTAATTTATTGGGTTTTTAATAAATTAAACGTTTGGTTGCATTTTAACGATCAGTTTAGCGTTTCGGGCCTTCGGTACATCTAAACGACACTTGAAACGGACCACGACAACACGCTTTTGTAAAACGAGAACCCGGGGCACCATGGTGGGCCATATTCGGTCGAACCCACCTCACACCCCCTTGAATTTCTAATTTGGGCCATTTTGTTAATTATTTGCTTAATTAGGGCCTAAGTGTAACATTCTAATTAAACCTAAAACTACTGGAACCCTTCCTCACACACACACAAGTCGACACAATTG
The DNA here is from genome assembly GCF_046630445.1 of Rutidosis leptorrhynchoides. Taxonomy (NCBI): domain Eukaryota; kingdom Viridiplantae; phylum Streptophyta; class Magnoliopsida; order Asterales; family Asteraceae; genus Rutidosis; species Rutidosis leptorrhynchoides. The sequence continues at coordinate 567,209,042 of NC_092335.1, read as the reverse complement.
CTTCTCCCCTTCCTCCTGCTGCCGTCGCCCATAGCGCACACACACACACACATCAAACTTCAATTTTTGCTCAAGTTTTGAACATCAAACTTGCAATTCTCGTTGTCCTCTACGCTTGTGTATTGTTAATTTCACGATCAAAGGTATAAATAGCAAACCATAACTTTCCAAATCTGAATTCTATTAATGTTTCATAGTTTATGATGTCTATTGCTCAAGTCTTGATGTGTGGTTAATGTTTGATGCGTTGATTTGTCCGATTTTGGTGTGTACAGAAAATTGACTTTGCAAAATGTTAATTATTATGATGTATTTAGAATCCTCATGAAAAATTATTGATTTTAGGCTTTAGATTCGCTTGCAATTCTCGGTACTAAATCGCACAAGTCATTTGTCTTTCATCCGAACTATTCAAAGGTGAGTCTACAGTCCCGCTTTTTACATGTTTTCAGATATGAGAATACACGCTGTTGTACTTACATTTTCAAATGCTTTTATGTTGACACGAGTACTTATTATACATATAGAGTTTGTACACAAAGCCCCTAGCTTGAATACTTTTATTACCTTCGGGTAAGCACAATTTAGATGGACGGATCCGTTAGGTTAGACAAACCTCGCCCAATCAATATTAACCGTGGCGCATTTACTTTGAACATTAGATACACTCGAACAAGTGTATAACATCTTTATGGGGTAAAGGGAGTATAGTGGATTCTATACTCTGGTCATTGCTAGTATTCAGGTGCTCATAGATTATGTAAACGTTTCGCAACTTGGAGTTGTACTTGTAAAATCTCGTGGTCAAGGAACTTAAACTATTTTCTGAATACTATTTTTTTCAAGATACTGTTACATTATTTTAAACCTGTAGATTCACCAACATTATTGTGGACCTGTTTTGCGTGTTTTATTCTCAGGTCCTTAAGAGGCAGACTTCCGCTATGATTTGATGCTTGGTCTGGCCGTGGAGTTAGCATGATTATTAAAGACATTATTTATTATCGCATTTAATACTTTTACAACTGTTTAATATTATTATCTTGTGGTTACGATCACAATAGTATTCTTATTTTGGATTTATTGACTTGTGTTTTAAAAGTCAACTTTTTAATAAAATTAAATGCGATTGCTTTCAAACGTCTCATATAGAGGGCGTAACTGTTAACTGTGGGACCTTGATTAACACGCCGTCAGATGGGAATTTGGCGGGGTGTTATACAACCAGACAGTACAAATTACAACACCAAACCAATAGAAACCCGGCTATCATCGCCGAATTTTCAGTAACCTTTACAAACCAGTTGATTCCGGTAATCGTAGGTTGCCGGTAGCCTCCAACACCGCCAACAGCGTGGAAAGTAACAAGAGTTACGTTGTTGCCACTGGTAATCTCTAGAAGCCGCCGAACAACCGTCAAGCAACTAAAATAGCCACCTACCACCGTAAACCGCCACCCGTAGCCGCCGTGGATCGGCAGTAACTATGGCGGCACCAGGACCACCAAAATCCCCACACCCACCTCAGCAACCACTGAAGGCGGCAGAATGGTAGCGGGGCAACTACATGGTCACCGGAAATTGCCAGAATCACCGGATTTCAACACACAAACACCCAATCGCTGCCCAAATGTAACGACCCGAAATTTTTGATCAAATTTAAACTTAATCTTCATATGTTTCCGACTAGATAAGCAAACACTTTTATTATATTCATGTTTGGTACTCGATTCAATAATCATTTATTGGAGTTTACTGTTTTTGGAATTAAACAACCTATCTATCTATATTACATATATACAATTATTATATTTATACAATATACACATGCAGAAGATTGAATTAAAAACACCACCATTCACCCTTTGGCTCACCACCGCCACTCTTAATCACCAACCATCAATCGCCACCGCAGCTAAGACTGTTTTCTACTACAATCAAACCAACGAACAACAATCTGAACCATCTGACATTCACCTGTTTCTATGAAATTCTGCCTCGTTTCTTTATCATCCGAATACCACCATCCTCCAACACTCTCTTCCATCACGGCACCCATCTTGATCGACCAAATTCAAAACACCTCAACCACTGTAAGCTGCTATACTTGTTTATTCTTTTTTCCTGTCAAAACAACTCAAATTCACCTTCGTTTTACAATCACACAGCCACAACCTTGCTACCTATTATTAAGCAAGACTATGTTCATTAATTCCTAATTTATTCAATCAACCAAAGACCAACTAACCTTCATAAACTGCTGATGCGTTTGTATTAACTTTATAATCAAGCATTACCATTGATAAACCTGCAAAATTTTATTGTTGTTTGCTGTTCTTACTCACGAAGGACCGCCACGAGTAACCTACCATGTCACCACGCTCTCATCAACTCATTTAACCACCACACACAGCCTATCATCTTAGTTTCTGCCCCTGTTCGTTGTAAACTCAGGATCCAAAATCACCTGCAAGTGTTCCAACTTATGGCTGTACCATCGTGTGTCTAACCAAACAGAAAGGCTATCCATTAACAGTTGTATAATTAATCAATTACCACTACCTACACAAATTGATCAATTACCACTACATATACAAGTCAATAAGTTGTTATTAGGTAACCAAACATCAAGTTAAAACTAAATGAAATACAATTTAATTACCACTACATTCCATGATTCGATACATGGAATTGAAACTCTGATTCTGCTTGTGTTCATCTACTTCATACTATCCTGTTTCTATTTTCTGTTCACTTCAAACCATCACAATAAATCAAACACCACCGATGGCTATTGTTCCTGTTAATAACCGTAAATCACCATCACCATCCTGAAACCATTCTTAATCATGGCTATTTATTTGGATGATGATGATTCGATGATGAAGACTGATGATGATGATTGAAATGATGATGATGATGATGATGAATTGATGACCGGTTATAGCTCAAGTTGTTGTGTGATCGATTGATCGATTAAAGAATCGATGGTCCTATGAATCGTGATTTTTTCTGCGTTTTTGCTTCTGCCTTCTCGATCTGTTTGTAGCCGCCAACAAAACTCGCCGATCCCCTTTTATTAGGTATTATAATTATAATAATTATTATTATTATTATTATTATTAATTTTTTTATTATTACAAATGTTATTATCTAATTGTTATTGTTATTATTAATATTATTATTATTATTATTATTATTATTATTATTATTAATATCTTTATTATTAATATTAATATTATAATTATTATTACTATTATTATTATTACTATTATTATTATTAGTATTATTATTAGAAGTATTATTATTATTATTATTAATATTATTGTTATTAGTATTATTATTATTATTATTATAATTAGTAATATAAGTATTAGTAAAATTATCATTTTTGAAAACCATCATTATTATTATTTGTATTAGTATTACCATAAACATTATTATTAATATTATCATTAAGAATTATTATTTAATATTATCACTATTATTATAAGTATTAATGTTATTATTATTATTATTATTATTATTATTATTATTATTATTATTATTATTATTATTATTATTATTATTATTAGAATTATTATTATTATCATTTTATTATTACTATTATCATTATTATTATAATAACTATTATTATTATTATTATTATAAAATAAAACAACTTTTTATTTATTATTATCAATTATATTTTATCATATAATTATTAGTTACATAAAACTATATTTAACATAACTATATTAATAATTTTTATAATAAATATTAATTATTTATTTAAAGTACATAAAATAAATATAATTAATTAAATTATTAATGAAACACGTGATTAAAATAATAATTAAATCAATAATAATATATAAATTGTTCGATTACCATTATATGTATTAATATATATATATGAATGATATAGGTTCGTGAATCCGAGGCCAACCTTGCATTGTTCAGTATCGTCGTATGCATATTTTTACTACAAAACTATCGTATTGTGAGTTTCATTTGCTCCATTTTTAAATGCTTTTGCAATATATATTTTGGACTGAGAATACATGCACTACTTTTATACATGTTTGACGGAATAGACACAAGTACTTGAAACTACATTCTATGGTTGTATTACTATACCGAATATCACCCCTTGAAGTCTGGTAATCTAAGAATTAGGGAAATGACCCCTAATTGACGCGAATCCTAAAGATAGATCTATGGGCCTAACAAACCCATTATGGAATTTGGAATGCTTTAGTACTTTGATTTAAAAAGGTGATTGTGATTGCCGTTATATAGCATACTTGCGAGTATGCGGGAGATATTCTTTATGCATTATGTTAATGTCGGTTACCAGGTGTTCATCATACGAATGATTTTTATACACTTGCGAGTGTAATGTTATTTATGAAAAATGAAATCTTGTGGTCTATTAAAATTATGGAAATGATCGATTATGATAAACTAATGAACTCACCAACCTTTTGGTTGACACTTTAAAGCATGTTTATTCTCAGGTTTGAAAGAAATCTTCTGGTGTGCATTAGCTCATTTTAAAGATATTACTTGGAGTCATTCATGACATATTTCAAAAGACGTTGCATTCAAGTCGTTGAGTTCAATAAAGATCATAATTAAGTAAATGACAGATTAAGTCATCTATAATTTAGATATTTTATGAAATGGTATGCATACCTGTCAACTTTCGATGTAATGAAAGGTTGTACTTTAAAAATGAATGCAATGTTTGTAAAATGTATCATATAGAGGTCAAATACCTCGCGATATAATCATATGTTATTGTATTCGTCCTTATGGATTAGGACGGGTCATCTCATGTGGTATCAGAGCGGTGGTCTTAGCGAACCAGGTCTTGCATTAGTGTGTCTAATTGATAGTTGTTTAGATGCATTAGTTAGTCTGGCGTTCGACCGTGTTTGCATGTCAAAAGTTTTGCTTATCATTTCTTGTCGAAAATTACTTGCTTATAATCCTTAAAGTCTAGACACGTCTTACTGTCTCTATTGCATCGATAGTGTATAGATAAATTCGTATCTTAGCGTATGTGTTAGTGTAAACTTTGCCTGACAGCTTCCAAAAATTCATCCGTAATCTACGGGATCTTCTGTACTATATACAGGTATTCTATGTAATTAGAATATCATCCGATATCTAAAAATCATTTCATATCCAAAACCCTTTTATCTAACCGTACAAGATAGATCACGTATCTAGTTCAAATTTCTTATATTCCGACAACTATTCCGATAGGGATTTTCACTCGAGCTCCGAAAGCAGTATGACCGGAATGGATCAACCAATCATTCATCATCTATTCTGGATGAATTAGGGATGGGTTCATAGTCTACTAAATCATTGAAGACAAGAAGAAGATGATCCCTTTCATCCACCATATTGCCCTCTTGGCGAAGAACCTGAAGCACTTACCGGTGAACCTATTCGTAATACCATTTTCTCTCTCATTTCTAGAGTATCTCATCACGATTATATATTATCTCGAATTCTAGATCTTATACATCCATTCGTCCGAACCGCTGATCATCCCGGTGTAATAAACGAAGTCGACGAGCTTCGCGCTCGAGTAGTGGCTTTGGAGAATATGGTGCAAATGTTACAAGCACCAGCAGCAGCACCGGCAGCAACAGTACCACCATCAGCAAAACCAGTACCATCAACAACCCAAGTTTCAACACCACACGCCTCAACATCTCATTCTGTACCTCGAATATAATCATCGATCTACGAATCGTTTTACATCATTTATCTTCGTTCGACATGGCGATTATGTAATCCCTAATGTTTGAGAGATTATGTACTCTAGTTCTAACGGTAAATCAAATGAGTTTAATATCACATTGACTCATTAAATCCATGATTACATCTGAAGAAAATATACATGTATATATGTTTTCATAAAGATTGTAATTAAAAATTCTTTTATACAAACTGTTAATGATGAAAATATTTTAACGGGTAGGTAATACCCGAGGAATATTTAGATTTCACATTAATAAGTTACACTGTACATTCTTCGAATTTGATTCAACAGTCATTTACTATCCTACTTACATCCACAGATATACGTATCCGTACACCACAGAATAACCATTTTCATTCAATTTCATATTTGAATTTTGACTTATCAGAATCCAACAAGTGGCATAATGAAGAAAACAGTGGACAAAAATAAAATTTGTTAGAAACATACAAATTAACTATGAGAAATTTTATTAAGAATCCACGCTAACAAAATCCTAGCTAACTGTTAATCCCTTATTACATTTTATTTATCGCAATTTATTTATCTCAATTTTAATTCTCGCAATTTTATTTATCGTCATTTAATTTCTGTTATTTATTGTACGCACTTTAAATATCGTTGGGACACATATACAATGTTTTGACATATCATATCGACGTCATCTATATATATTATTTGGAATAACCATAGACACTCTATATGCGGTAATGCTCGAGTTAGCTATACAGGGTTGAGGTTTATTCTCAAATAATATATATACTTTGAGTTGTGATCGAGTCTGAGACTTGTATACAATGGGTCACGACACGTATTAATTAATTCGAATATTATATATTAAACTATATATGAATTATTGAATTACTAATTGTGGACTACTAACTGTGGACTATTAATATTGGACAATTAAAATGAATTAAAATATTGATTATAACATATGAAACTAAACAATTCTTCAAGTTTGCCACTTGATTTCATCTTAAACCTCATATGTATCTTGACGATTACAATCTGCGTGCAAACCTTTCATGATTCTTGAAAACACCTCAATCGAGAGGATGAACCAACCGCACTTCATCTATGGAAGGAAAGATTTATGCATATAGTTATGCACCTGAAAAACTCTCGGAAACTGAGTAAATGTTTAACACATAGATGTGCTAATTCCTTTAGCGTTATTATTGCAGAAAATAACTTTCCAATTCCTGTTCGAGATAGCCAGTTTTGTCACAGATCCAACAAGTCAACTTCGACTTTTCGTTCGAAACAACCTTATTATAACCTTGATATATGTACGTGCTCTTTTATTGTTACCGGGGAACCTTTTATATTCCACCATATTACCATCAGCGTTTAATCATCTAAAAACACAATTCTCTTGAAACCACCTCGCATTGATAACCGATGATTCAGATATGGTAGTATTAAATGCAGAGGAAACAGCAAAATTATAGATGATCTAAACGGCCAAAAGTTTGATAATAAAGAATGGAAGGTTGGGAACGCTCGATAGAAAATTTAGTACTGAAAGCGGATTGAGCTAACCCTGAAGGAGACCGAGGAAAAATACAAGGACCAAACTCTATATTCAAAGAATCCAGGTAATTCTGGATCCAATGAAATCTTCAGCAAATATCTTTCTCCGAAGTCATGTTAAATCTTGTGGAAAATCTTTCTTCATCAACCTTCGATCTTAGAAATTCCAAAATATCATCATAAATATCATCAATATTTCTGAAGATATCTTCATAAATATTCTTGTCTGATATTATTTATCTCTTCGCGTTATCTGTGTTACATCATAAAAGAAACTATTTTAGTTTCTAAATTCTGAAACCTTCGAGTTTAAATTATGAATGTTTTTGAAGTAGTATTGGGAACTGATGCATGAGTTAGTATAATATAATGACACTTGATCAACGTGATTATATTACAGTAAGTCATGCTGAGTTTCTAATGGAACGTGATGATTCACAGATCATAACGTCATCATGTGTCATGTTACACGACTCTTACATTCTACCTAATCCACAAATATATCAAGAATATATCATCTTGATAATTCTGTCTTTTCTCATGACTTCTGGTAATTTGACAAGTCAGATCGAGCTATCACAATTTCTTTCTTAGAACATTAACTATGTTCATTCCGAATTTCATACCTACAAATTCTGGACCATTATTCGTTTGTCTTAAAGGCGGGAAGAGAAAACAAAAGGATGGAACTCCATAATATAAAGAAAATGAAGAGGGTGGATTTATAGTGAAATATCCGACAGAACAATTAAAACATATTATCGTATTTAACCAAAGAGGATTCAAAGTTCATTAATTACCGAATAACCAAATCTTATCACGAATATTTTCTCCAAATCCCTTGAACTCCTGAAATCAACCATATCTATGTCAAAGGATATGACGAAACATTATTTTCTCATTTCACTCTTTTGTGATAGCTTCACGTATACTCTTCGCGTAATTGAATTGTTTTATCCATATTACTCAACGATGATAAAACTCTAATTTCTAGCTCGTATGCGTCATGAAAACATACTTATTGTCAACCATGACCATCCCAATCAAATTTCGGGACGAAATTTCTTTAACGGGTAGGTACTGTAACGACCCGAAAATTTCCGATCAAATTTAAACTTAATCTTCATATGTTTCCGACACGATAAGCAAAGACTGTAATGTTGAGTCTCAAAATTTTTGAACTATTTTTAGAAATTCATTTACCCTTTTGACTATTCCCGATGATTTACGAACAACTACTGTTTGTAAATAAGTATGTGTATATATATATATAAAAATTCGAAATACATTAACAAAATATTATATGAATTTTGTTGTCATGTAAAATAATATGCGATATAATAAGACTTGTTATCAAAACATTATATATATATATATATATATATATATATATATATATATATATATATATATATATATATATATATATATATATATAGCTTTATAAGTAAATAATTCATATATTGATATATATTACTCCTATTATTATTATTGGATTTAAGACTCTATTAGAAGAATTTAATTGATCAAGTACACTAGTTATTACTATATAAATTGTTTTTGTTAGATATTAAGAATATGACTCGACCTAAACTCTTTTGCTTAATATCAAGTTCTTAATGCACACATTAAGCCTACTTTATTCCATGTGGACATTAACATCAACAATAATTAAGGTTTCACATATTTTAACAAATAGGGTTTGAATGAATATATATATTTATGTTTTGCTCGATGCATCACACCAACATATAGCATATCACTTAGTATTATTATTATTATTACTACATTCATTATTATATATAAATATATATATATATATATATATACTCATGCACCAACTATCTTCATGATTCAATCAACATCAATTCACAATCCATCCATAATCCATCGATTTACTGGATTGTTAAACTATTCGTCCACTATCTCTGTCTTTTTTGTTGAACATCCACAAATACATATATACATGGATAAAATTTCGACAGGTAAACCAAAAAAAGTCACGGAATTTGAATTACTTCTTTTATTCTTTTGGCATGTTGCATTTATGGGTGTTCATTTTTCTTTGTGAAACACCACCACACTTTTATTGTATTCATGTTTGGTACTCGATTCAATAATCATTTATTGGAGTTTACTGTTTTTGGAATTAAACAACCTATCTATCTATATTACATATATACAATTTATATATGTATACAATATACACATGCAGAAGATTGAATTAAAAACACCACCATTCACCCTTTGGCTCACCGCCGTCACTCTTAATCACCAACCATCAATCGCTACCACAACTAAGACTGTTTTCTACTACAATTAAACCAACGAACAACAATCTGAACCATCTTACATTAACCTGTTTCTATGGAATTCTGCCTCATTTCTAAATCATCTGAATACCACCATCCTCCAACACTCTCTTCCATCACGACACCCATCTTGATCGACCAAATTCAAAACACCTCAACCACTGTAAGCTGCTATACTTGTTTATTCTATTTTCCTGTAAAACAACTCAAATTCACCTTCGTTTTACAATCACACAGCCACAACCTTGCTACCTATTATTAAGCAAGACTATGTTCATTAATTCCTAATTTATTCAATCAACCAAAGACCATCTAACCTTTGTAAACTGCTGTTGCGCTTGTGTTAACTTTATAATCAAGCATTACCATCGATAAACCTGCAAAATTTTATTGTTGTTTGTTGTTCTTACTCACGAAGGACCGCCACGAGTAACCTCCCATGTCACCACGCTCTCATCAACTTATTTAACCACCACACACAACCTATCATCTTAGTTCCTGTCCCCTATTTGTTGTAAACTCAGGATCCAAAATCACCTGCAAGTGTTCCAACTTCTGGCTGTACCATCGTGTGTCTAACCAAATAGAAAGGATATCCATTAACAGTTGAATAATTAATCAATTACCACTACCTACACAAATTGATCAATTACCACTACATATACAACTCAATAAGTTGTTATTAGGTAACCAAACATCAAGTTAAAACTAAATGAAATACAATTTAATTACTACTACATTCCATGATTCGATACATGGAATTGAAACTCTGATTCTGCTTGTGTTCATCTACTTCATACTATCCTGTTTCTGTTTTTGGTTCACTTCAAACCATCACAACAAATCAAACACCACCGATGGCTATTGTTCCTGTTAATAACCGTAAATCACCATCACCATCCTTGAAACCATTCTTGATCATGGCTATTTGTTCGGATGATGATGATTTGATGATGAAGATTGATGATGATGATTGAAACGATGATGATGATGATGATGAATTGATGACCGGTTATACCTCGAGTTGTTGTGTGATCGATTGATCGATTAAAGAATCGAAGGTCCTATGAATCGTGATTTTTTTTCCTGTGTTTCTGCTTCTGCCTTCTCGATCTATTTGTAGCCGCCAACAAAACCCACCGATCCCCTTTTATTAGGTATTATAATAATAATAATAATAATTATTATTATTATTAATTTTATTATTATTTCAAATGTTATTATCTAATTGTTATTGTTATTATTATTATTATTATTATTATTATTATTATTATTATTATTAATATTATTATTATTAATATCATTATTATTAATATTAATATTACAATTATTATTACTATTATTATTATTAGTAGTATTATTATTAGAAGTATTATTATTATTATTAATATTATTGTTATTATTATTATTATTATTATTATTATTATTATTATTATAATTAGTAATATAAGTATTAGTAAAATTATCATTTTTGAAAACCATCATTATTATTATTAGTATTAGTATTACCATAAATATTATTATTAATATTATCACTAAGAATTATTATTTAATATTATCACTATTATTATAAGTATTAATGTAATTATTATTATTATTAGAATTATTATTATTAGAATTATTATTATTATCATTTTATTATTACTATTATCATTATTATTATAATAACTATTATTATTATTATTATTATTATTATTATTATTATAAAATAAAACAACTTTTTATTTATTATTATCAATTATATTTTATCATATAATTATTAGTTACATAAAACTATATTTAACATAACTATATTAATAATTTTTATAATAAATATTAATTATTTATTTAAAGTACATAAAATAAATATAATTAATTAAATTATTAATGAAACACATGATTAAAATAACAATTAAATCACTAATAATATATAAATTGTTCGATTACCATTATATGTATATATATATATATATATATATATATATATATATATATAAATGATATAGGTTCGTGAATTCGAGGCCAACCTTGCATTGTTCAGTATTGTCGTATGCATATTTTTACTACAAAAATATCGTATTGTGAGTTTCATTTGCTCCCTTTTTAAATGCTTTTGCAATATATATTTTTGGACTGAGAATACATGCACTGCTTTTATAAATGTTTGACGGAATAGACAAAAGTACTTGAAACTACATTCTATGATTGGATTACTATACCGAATATCGCCCCTTCAAGTCTGGTAATCTAAGAATTAGGGAAATGGCCACTAATTGACGCGAATCCTAAGGATAGATCTATGGGCCTAACAAACCCCATTCTGGAATTTGGAATGCTTTAGTACTTCGATTTAAAAAGGTGATTGCGATTGCCGTTATATAGCATACTTGCGAGTATGCGGGGGATATTCTATATGCATTGTGTTAATGTCGGTTACCAGGTGTTCATCATACGAATGATTTTTATACACTTGCGAGTGTAACGTTATTTATGAAAAATGAAATCTTGTGGTGTATTAAAATTATGGAAATGATCGATTATGATAAACTAATGAACTCACCAACCTTTTGGTTGACACTTTAAAGCATGTTTATTCTCAGGTATGAAAGAAATCTTCCGCTGTGCATTCGCTCATTTTAAAGATATTACTTGGAGTCATTCATGACATATTTCAAAAGACGTTGCATTCAAGTCGTTGAGTTCAATAAAGATCATATTTAAGTAAATGACAGATTAAGTCATCTATAGGTTGGATATTTTATGAAATGGTATGCATACCTGTCAACTTTCGATGTAATGAAAGGTTGTCTTTTAAAAATGAATGCAATGTTTGTAAAATGTATAATATATAGGTCAAATACCTCGTGATGTAATCATATGTTATTGTATTCGTCCTTATGTGAAACAACCCAACCCGTATCTCATACGATAAATTTTTTTTTAAAAATAATACACATTTACACGCAAATTAAATAATGCAAACCATTCCCCACATTCCATTAGAACATACAACAAGTTTAACGTCTTACCAAAAGGCACGAAGGCCATCAACAAATGTAATACAAGTTTGACCCATTCAAAAACGATAGTTTTAATCCAAACAACACTTCGAGCATGGTTTGGGGCTAAACTACCTAAAATGCTAGGCCAACTTCAAAAACTTCACATTAAACCAACACGGGGAACTAGTATCCAATAACCCCCTTCCCTTTGTCCGCACCTGCATCTAAAAAGATAAACAACGAGAGGGGTAAGCAAATGCTTAGTGAGTGCAACAATTATACGATTACATATACAACCTACTTACTTGCAATCACTTACGCATTTACCGCATACATGCTAGCAATATAAATAATCATACCATCACAAGTATAATACTAAACCTTCCACCATACGAGCTAGCATAACAATAGCATATAACATAAACAATATAATATGCTACAATCCACACACACACAACCATGGTTAACCAATCGAACAAGGGAACGGTATTTAAAGGACCATCGAAGTTCATAACAACCATTAGTGCACTTAACACCTCGTACACTAACCCCACGGGTGGCATCTTAACACCTCGATACTTCACCCCACGGGTGGTGCCTTAACACTTCGACACTTCACCCCGAGTGGTGTCTTAGCACATCGACACTTCACTCGTTACATCTCCCGAAGTGGCACCTTAACACATCGATGCTTCACTCTCGAGTGGTGTCTCAACACATCGACACTTCACTCGCCACGTGAGAAGTGGTGTCTTAACACATCGACACTTCACAACTCATACTTCACAAATAAATACATCATATATGTACGCATATAATTATTCCACTCACCTTAACACTTCGGTGGTGATTTAATGCTTCTGTATGCTTCGAGCAAAGTACCTAATACATAAGCACACATTCAATACTCAACTAGTGGAACTAACCACAATACTCACTCTTGAGCATTTAATGACCCAAAAGCATTAAATAACTCACTTACACCCAAAACCGCCCATAAATGGCCAAGACTCATACTCAATCACTAAAACTAGTGATTTAATGTCTACTAACATTAACTAACACAAACTTAGGGTAATTCATACCCATTTCACCCAAACTAGGTCAACATTACTCTTTTGACCCATTTTAACCCGTACTCTTTCAAACTTAGTCAAACATGACCCATTTACAATTCTTTCAACATTTAACAAGTGTGTTAATGCCTAACAACACCATTAACACTTACAAATCTCATTTCATGAGACCAAACCCTAGATTATAGCTATTAGGGTTTACTTTCATCAATCTAACCCATATTACCCCCAAATGGGTCTTACAAGTTCCAAATGAACCAAGCCCTAGCATAAACTAATTAAAACTCAAAACATAGAGTTAAGACTTACCAACACTATCCACTCGTAGCTAAGAACGAGGAGAACAACTTTAACTCTTGCTCCAAAGATCAACTCTAAATTCTTCACCCTCAAATCTCACTTGAATTTAAGTGGGTTTTTATGTTTTGAGAGAAATTGGAGAAAGAAAATGGAAAAGAAATGAATTAAATGAGATAAGTGGTGGAGATTAAATGCTCCAATCAGATCTACACGCGAAAAGATGAATTTGCCCTTGAACCACTTATTTTAAAAATAAAATTCGGAACTAGTTCACCCAGTGGGTCGCGGCGCGACCCCAATTGTCGCGACGCGGCTGATGTGCTGAATCGTAACCTTTATTTATGAACGGATTTGAGTTGTTTTGTTACACGAATTGATTTATTGTATATGTGGTATTTTATTGTATTCAGGTTGATTTCACACATATATAGGCAACTAGTCCTATTCATGTAGTTTAGTTTTTCGGTAAATCCGATTCGTTCCACAGGGAGATGGAGTGTTTAATGGTTTTTAATAGTCCTTGATGTCAAACTTAATTAAAGGGGGTTTTGGATTAGGAATTTATAATATAACAGTAACAGAAAATAACTTAACTAATTTACTTCATAAATAAAATTACAAGATTACAATAAATATCTTAAAAAAAGAACTAAATGAAATTATGCTAATTATGATGCATTAATTATATTACTAGATGGTAATTAGTAAAATAGTAATTTTTAATAAAACTATATGTTTAGAATTTTGTTTTGAGTAATTATAATATAAACTTATTTAAATTAACTAAATGACAAGTTTTAATTATATTAATATAAATTATTAGGAATAGTAATTTAACTAATTACAAACTAATTATAAGTTATAAACTTTTAATTAACACTAATTATAAGGTTAAAACATGTATTAAAGTATTTTATAATAACTAACATTAATTATATAGTAATAACCTAAATATAAATAATTAAATAATTAAAACCCTAATTTTAACCCTACTGGTACTGTAGCCGCGTTGTAGACCGTACGCGTTTCGCGTATTTATACGCGTATCGCGTATAATTCAAAACCTACGCGAATTGTGTGAATCTGGTCGTACAGTTTGATTTACAGGCATACGCGTTTCGCGTATACCATACACGATTCGCGTATGACTTATACGATGTGACAAACAATCTGTTGCGAATTTTAAGTACTTTTATGTATTCTTTTTATATTTTAAAATAATAATTCGTAAATAATGATAATAATACGTTTACAAGAAATAATAATGGGATAAATGGGAGTGTTTACTTAAATGTGTCACCCCTAGGTCCATGGATTGTTTTGAGTTTACGCCCTATTTAAAATGTTTTAGTAATAAACTTTATATTTTTCTTTAGAATAAATATAAGGTTAAGACTAACTAAATAAAATCTAATTTTCATCGGATTCTTTTTAGATAGCTACTATTCCTTAAGTATTTAAATTGAGACCTAGCCTAGTTTTGACTTTCGCCAATACCCAAATCGTAACGGTTTCCCTTTTTACAATTTCACTGTCATATAATTATTGATATTACCCAAACCACCGAAGTTTATTTCTAAATTGGTGTTAATAACTTATCCATAAATTCGTCTAGATCATTTTTAATGTTGAAGCTTAATTTATGTAAATAAAAACAACTTTCGTTATTTAAATTTAATAAATTAAGTGGCAAGGGTTAAATACCTAATTACATAAAAATGGTTCTTTTAACTAGGCTCAATATTAAAAATACTAAAGTTACATTTTTAACTTTTACAGATGGTAACAATCCATTTCACTAGGGGCTCGACATTTAAGCAAACACTAGGGAAATTTAGCTATTCATTACACTAGGGTAAACATAAAAATATAGATATGCAAACATAATAACAACGCTAATTTTAACAGAGTAAACTTACTAAAATATCTTCACTTTCATTAACTTCAAACGGTAGGAAAATTACAATAATAACACCCCTTTCACGCGTACAATAACACCCTTAATCACGAACAATACACCCTTAATATTTGAAACTATCCTAAATACTTGAAACTAATTATACAGAGTAATAAAATGACACTATATTTGACTATATTAATTGTTGTGTGTCAAAAACTTCCCTTGTATTCTCCTCTGTACTCCGTATTTAACATGTAATAGAAGTAGTAGGTGAAAAGTTGGTTCTTTGCTGTAGCTCATTATAAGAAAAAGAATTGTTTTAAAAAATCAAAAGCAGCCGCCCCATTTCAGTTTCATGATTAACTCGGCCTAACATTACGCGTTTCGTGTATGGATACACGATTCGCGTATGACCAAAAGGCTACACGTTTCGTGTAGTGTTACACGATTCGTGTAAGACCAATTGACAGTTTTCTTCATTTTTTCCTTTTTGTTTATTCTTTGTTGATCCCGTGTTGACGTGTACTGATTTGGCACTTCCCATTTGAACTCTTTTCTTCTTTTATCTTGTAATTTTATTCTTGAACTCGGATAAACGTTTTCTCGATATATATTTGATTTAAACTCATCGTTTATCGTTGTTTCTTCAAATAGCAAGCTCTTGTCTACTTTTGTCGTTTTTCTTGAATATTATACGTTGAATGTCTTTGTAAATGATAAAAGCTGATGAAATATAACTGATATTGTGTCGAATAATATGTATGTTTAGAGCAATATCAAAATACCCCACACTTGAACATTGCTTGTCCTCAAGCAATTACATCTTTGAATAGAATTAGAACATTATATATATCTTTATTATCGAACATTAGATCACACAACACACACTACACGAAATGAAACACACGCTATATGAAATATATTACACAACACAGTATTTATTGGATCACACGCACACCACACGAAACGAAATTCTGACAACAGAAACAAACATGAAACTCGTGATTAGGGTTTAAAAATTTGGATCCTTAGGGAAAATTGGACCTTGTGAAAACGTTTTATGATTTTATAAAATGTCATGCTAGTTTTTACACTAGACACGTTTTCCGGTTTTAACCTCAAATTCCAGTTGAGGGTAACTGAAAACCGAAGTCTCAGTCGGTGATTAGCAAGCTATTCGCCCCCATGATTGTAGTATCATGGAACTTGAAGCCGAATGTCCAAAAAAATGGTTTTACACAAATATAATTCATAAAATAGCATAAGTTTTAGAACAAAATTATATCGTGTCCAAATATCATCGGTGAACCATGAGTTTGCACACCTCAATTTGTTATGGCATATGTATGTTGACCGCGGTCAAACATAGATGCGGTTAATCTTTACGGAGATCATCCATCTGGGGATTAGATTCATTAGTCTTAAAAGCTAATTTTCATTGTGCCCCCCCATTGTACGAGACATATCCTTCTCATGGTTAGGATAAGTCTGACCACCAAAAACCCTGTTTGATGCTGAGGTTAGGTGGATTTCCAGCCGATTTTAGGGATGACTTTTCAAGATTTTTCGTCAACCTACAGCTGTTCTGGACTACATCTTCTAACATAAGTTAGCAAGTGTGTCAATTTGGAAGACTTTACTTCCTTACGGGATGGACTTGATTCATCCTCTATAACTCGTGATAATGGAATATTCAGGTTTATACGTTCCAAAGCAATGATATCTGCAATAACTTCATAGAAACATGTGATATATGGTTCTCAACATAAGGTTTTATAAATTCTTGTTATACTTGGTTTTCTTTTATAGGTTTTAAACAAATAAACTAATGCGTTTTTAATGTATTGAGACAACAATTTCGGTTTTTGACACCTGATCTTTAATTGCTCGTAGTTACCTTAAAAAATTTATTTGTTATATTTGTTTAAAGATTTTCAAATTTTCATAAAAACCAATAACTTATAAGTTCTCGAGAATTTATATATTCCCACCCCATACTTAGGATTATGTAATGCCCTCATTACATAAAAGCAGATAATAATGTATAAATTTGAGAGGACAAAAAGTGTAGAATATTTGGAACTTCCTTTGTTAACCGATTTGGATTTTCAAATTGTTTTACCTATGATTTTATCCAACGTTTGTATCACAATGTAATTCGATGTTTCGTTTCGTGTAATTGCATTTTCTTCTGTACCTGTCAAAACCATGTAAAAGCACACAAAACATGGGGTTGTACTTCAATCGTACAAAACAATATTACCCCACACTAATTTCTTACTAATATATAATAAAACATAAGAAACATAAAAGTATTAAAACAAACCATACAATAACGTTATTACACACCATAAAAATAAAAATGTTTAAAACAATAGAACTAGTCAAATGGGCTCCAAAATGGTCCTCCCCGTTCGCTCTTCTCCTGTTGTTGTCGCTGCCGTTGCTCGTTTAGGCGTTGTTCCTCGTAGAAACGCCTATATGCATCCTGACTCGCGGCTATGGCGGCGTTATGGTCATAGGGTGGAGGTAGAGGGTCATCGGGTGATTGCCATGGGGGATATGATGGAAAGGCTGAGGGTACGTAAGCTTGCGGGTTAGACGCGTATAGATATGCCTGTTGGTGCGCCCACTCTAATTGATTTCCCATTCCCCTCTGATCATATCGGATGTTGGACAGCATATTATATTGATCTAGCTGGGTATGCCTAATGTCCCCTAATTGCCGAGATAAAGCAGTGTACTGATCTTCTGATCTCGCTCCCCAGTTTTGATAAGAATTACGTACATCTAAACTCAATGCGTTAAACGAGTTTTGGAGCATATCAAAATCAGAAGTACCTGTATGAGACGAGCTAGCCTGATCTGTCTCTCTGCGTCTCCTCCTTGCTTCCCTCGCGGGTTCATCATCCTCCTCCATAGGTGCGTGAGCAGCAACTTCCTGTTGCCTTAAACTACGTACCCCACCCCTTACACGTATAGCCTTAGCTGTCCTATACACCTCCAATCCCAAATTACGAACCGGTTGATCTATTGGTTGGATTGGAGGGTCAAATTCGTTCGGGTCGAGACCGAACCAGGCTGCCAAACACGTGACATAGTGACCCCCCGACATGTCACTGGATCCTCGAGCACCCTTACCAAAATGGGCTAAAAAGTAGGCCACTCCATAGGGTATACTAATAAATGTATCCCTATCTCTAATTGCATCCAAATACCAAAGGTCAACATAATTAATCTTATCTGTATTAAGGAATGCCCTTTGGTTAATTGTGTTCGCTATAAATTTATGAATTATTCGATAGCGAACATCAGTGATCTTAAGGTATGATTCTTGGCCTGCTACATAAGTATTCTTTTGGGAAAAAGAGCGCCAGACACTCAAAGAATCATAATCTCCTGTATACCTAGCTCCTGTAAAAATATATTCCCAAAAACCTGGAGCATTCATCTCATTGCCGTCATAAATCCCTAAGGCCATAGTCATGTCGCCTAGGGACATTACTCTATCTACACCACCCAATCTAAATTTTAGGAAACTAGTACCTTCGATATTTTCCGGGTGTATATTCATCCTAACGGTAGAACAAAATTCTAAACACCATTCTCTGTATACAGGAGAATTTAACCTAAACAATCTCTCAAAGTCATTATAATATCTAATTTCCCCAAATTCATTCGTGAAACTTTGGGTTAAAATTTTCCTTATCGGCGTATCTAAATTGACTGGGTCTCCTAAGGGATCCCAATCAACAACGTAAACTGGAGAGATAGTTCGATTTACCAGAATGAGTAAATCCTTAACTTTTTGCACCCTTTGATGTACTTCGTTAGGAAATTGCAGGATCGGGTGTAGGTTCAAGAGTTGTTGTTCCATTTCGGGGGTAACTTGATCTTGTGCTTGTTGTTGGTTAAATGCCCTCATTCTAAATGGTCCCTGCATAACATTTTAAAAACAAGGAAATCATCCCAATAGGATGTGTCAATGTTAGCAAAGAGTTTAAATTCAACAAACAAGCTTGCTTCATCACCACATGAATCAATTTATTTCAACAACATTGGAAGATTTAGTTCTATAATTCAAAATAAAGCAGAAACAAACCAAAAATCATAATTCAAAAATCAAGTTTCATATGCAAAGTTTAATTCACAAGTGAAAACACGCAATTTTTCTAAGTATATCGAATTCAATTCAATCACATCGCGTGTATTTCAGCTTCTAAATAATCCTTAACAACATTAAAGTTCATACTTGATTCATTAAAATGAACTTGCAAAAAATTAACAAATTTAGGCTAAAATTAAAAATCACACAGTCAAACAATCAAAATCATGTTCAAAAGTTTTAACTACTAACAAAACACTCAAAAACAACTAATTACAACCAAATTAACACACCTCAGTATCAATTTCCTAATTTTCCCCAATTTTGTATAAACCCTAATTTTCAATAACCAATTAAACATCATTTTTTTATGCTAATCGGGTTTATTATCCTACTAACAACATAAATATAGCATTAAACAAGCAAAATTCAGCAAAAACATGCATATAAATCGGATTAAAGCTATAAAGAAAAATAATGAAAAACTTGAAGAACACTAAGTAAAATGGGTTTAGAACCCTTACCAATCTAGGCATGTTGAAAGATTGAAGAATTGGAGAAGATTGGAAGTGTTAATTTAAGTTTTTGGGTGTGATTTTCGAGTTTTTGTGCTTTCTTCTCGTCCACAGCAGAAAAAAAATGAAAGAGAGTGTGTGAAGAACAGCCCTCTGCCCGTCTGTTATGTTCAGCTACTTTTGACCTTACGCGTTTCGCGTAGGTCTACGCGTTTCGCGTAAGCTTTGTCTTCCACGCGTTTCGTGTAGGTCTACACGATTCGCGTATGCTTTGTCTCTATTTTTATTTTTTTTTATTTTTTCAACTTATAAACAATTGATTTTAAAATATCTTTTATAGATTTATATTTGTAACGGAAATTCGGTTGTTACACCTGATCTTAATCCGTTTATAAATTTTTAATTTCAATTTATAAAATTCAATCCATTAAAAGTTAAAGTTTTTAATGTTTTTCGAAAACAAATTTAAAATAAAATAAAATAACTCTATTTTTGTGTTAAAATTATTAACATTTTTAATTTTAAGTACATGAAAAATAAAAATTACACAAATTAAAATACACTCTATTTTTTTGTATACCCCTAAATCAACTAATTTTCAAACTTAAAACTTTGTTTCCTATCGATTAGGTAGAGATAAATTCGGTCGTCAAACCTATCATTATCCACGACAAAGATTTACAAGTTATATATTTTTACGGTTATTGATAAAAAGGTATATTTTTTTTTCAATCTACTATAGACTTTTAGAATTTAACAAAAAATAATTCTGTGCAATTTTGAAGAATGAAAATTCAGTTGTGACACCTAAACATTTTCATTTTCAAAGAAACAAGTTAAACTCAAGGCGTTTCACCTTCAATTTAGTAGAAAGGAATTTTTTTTTTTTTTTTCGTGGTTTACTATTTAACAGATATCTTATGAATCCAATAAGAAATTTCGTGCAATTTAAAAAACGATAATTCAGTTGTAACACTTAACATTTATCGTTTTTAATGAAAACATATTGAACTCAAGGTTCATCACTTTTAAATGGTAGACCGTTTTAATAGAACATACAATAAACAAAAACAAACCAAACACACCAAAACATTACACACAAAAAAAAAATTGCACAAATACACAATTGGCGAGAAAAAGATTTAAAGAGTGAAGCCTCGTTGGCTCGCCTCGTAGTGGAGTCGCATTATTTCGCTCCCCATTGCTTCGTAGGCGTAACCTCGCTGGTTTAAGAGGTTTTCTTCTGCACATTTTAAAGGCCCTTCTTGGCATAAGGTTACGTACTCGTAATTAGAGTCCGTTTGGTTCTTTGGGCAATCTCCGGAGTGAGTCTGTTTTCCACATTTCACACATTTACCCAAATTACGTGCTCTACGCCTTTTAGCTGATTTAGATTTTCCTCTTGCATAGTTTGTCTCATTTAGTTTCTGTCTTTCTTCTTTCCTCGCCTTATCGCATCTTTTCTTAATATCTAACACCACATCCCTCGGTAAAATCTTATCGCACTTTAAAATGAAATGGTTGTAGATATACTGACTGCGCATCTTGAAATTACACAATAAAAACAAAAAGAAATTAAAAAGGTAGAATGGAGGGAGAAGACTAGTTCTTTAGGGTCTGCTAGGGAAAGACCAATCTAACCCCACTCTTAAAGATAAGAATAAAAATCGAGAATGGAGTTTAAAACCTTAGAGTTACCCTGAATTTATTTGTCCTTAGGGTAGAAGGTGGTTTCGTCTCTTTCCGTAGTATTGATTTCTTCAAAGTATAACTTTAGTCTGTGTCCGTTCACTTTGAAAGTTCCACCGTCTTTACCATACAACTCTGCATATCCAGATGGAAAAAACTGTTTTATTATATATGGCCCATTCCATCGGGATCTAAGTTTACCAGGTGAAAACTTGAAACGTGATTGGAATACCAATACTTTATCCCCTTGTTCAAATTCTTTCTTTTTTAATCGTGCATCGTGCCATACTTTAGTTTTTTCTTTATATGTTTTAGAATTTTCGTAGGCTTGTAATCTTAATTCATCTAGTTCGTTAAGTTGTGATAACCTATTTTCTCCGGCTTGTACAAGGTCAGTATTACATTCTCTCATAGCCCAATACGCCTTGTGTTCAACTTCAACAGGTAGATGACATGCTTTACCGTATACAAGTCTAAATGGTGTGGTACCTATTGGTGTTTTATACGCAGTCCTAAAAGCCCACAACGCGTCATCTAACTTGCGCTGCCAGATTTTAGGGTTGTTATTAACCGTCTTCTCAAGTATGCGTTTTAAGGCACGATTCGTGTTCTCCACTTGACCACTTGTTTGCGGGTGGTACGGAGTAGAGAAACGATGAGTTACGCCATACTTCTTCAACACCTTTTCAAGAAGGTTGTTGGTAAAATGTGTTCCTCGGTCGGATATGAGTGCTTTTGGGATCCCAAAGCGTGAGAAGAGATTTTTCAAGAAGTTTACCACCACCCTAGCATCATTTGTAGGCAAAGCTTTTGCTTCAGCCCACTTGGATACATAGTCAACGGCTACTAGTATGTACTTGCACTTATGTGAACTTGGAAAGGGTCCCATGAAATCGATTCCCCAAATGTCAAAGATTTCACAAACTTGGATGTCGGTCTGAGGCATCTCATCCTTTTTCGTGATGTTACCCGTTCGTTGGCATGCGTTACAAGTCCGAACGAAATCATGGGCATCTTTAAAGATCGTGGGCCAATAAAAGCCCGATTCAAGGATTTTTCTTGCAGTGTGGTTTGGTCCAAAATGACCGCCGGTTGGCCCTTGATGGCAATGCTCAAGAATTTGTTGAGCTTCTTGTCCGTACACACAACGGCGAATTATTTGATCCGCACCAACACGAAATAGGTCTGGGTATTCCCAGAAATAAGATTTTAAATCTGCAAAAAATTTCTTCTTTTCCTGATAAGTAAGTCCTTTTTGTAGAATGCCTGAAGCAAGATAGTTTGCAAAATGGGCAAACCATGGGATTTCAGATTCTTTTTCAACCCTCATTAGAGATTCGTCAGGAAATGTGTCCTTGATGATTGTGTCATCAAGTTTATCTAATTCGGGGTTTTCAAGTCGGGATAAATGATCGGCAGCTAGATTCTCAGCTCCTTTCTTGTCACGTATCTTAATGTCAAATTCTTGAAGTAAAAGAACCCAACGTATGAGACGATGTTTTTCATCTAGTTTCGAGAATAAATACCTAAGTGCCGAATGGTCCGTGTAAACAATGGTCTTGGACAACACCAAATATGACCGAAATTTATCAAATGCATAAACAACCGCTAGGAGTTCTTTTTCCGTGGTGGTATAATTAATTTGGGCTCCTGTTAGAGTTTTACTTGCATAATAAATCGGAAGAAAATGATTATCGGGACGTTGTCCTAAAACAGCACCTAAAGCATAGTCGCTTGCGTCACACATTAGCTCAAATGGCATACTCCAATCTGGAGATACCATAATGGGAGCTTGTGTGAGTTTTGACTTTAGAATCGAGAATGCATTCTCGCAATTAGTGTCAAAGTCAAATGGAGCATCCTTTTCAAGAAGCTTGGTCAATGGGCGGGCGATTTTAGAAAAATCTTTGATAAATCGCCTATAGAATCCTGCGTGACCAAGAAAGCTTCTAATTGCTTTAACATTTGATGGTTTAGGTAGCTTAGAGATAACTTCAATTTTAGCTTTATCTACCTCTATTCCCGCACGAGATATTTTGTGACCAAGTACAATGCCCTCCTTCACCATGAAGTGGCATTTTTCCCAATTTAGGACCAAGTTTGCTTTCTCACATCGGATAAGCATACGTTCTAGATTGAAAAGACACGATTCAAAGGAGTCTCCAAACACGGAAAAGTCATCCATGAAGACTTCCATACAATCCTCTACCATATCATCAAAGATTGCCATCATGCACCTTTGAAAGGTTCCGGGTGCATTGCATAAACCAAACGGCATGCGACGATAGGCAAAGGTACCGAAAGGACAAGTGAATGTGGTCTTTTCTTGGTCGTTGGGATCAATTGGAATTTGGAAGTAACCGGAGAAACCGTCTAAAAAGCAATAATATTCTTTTCCCGCTAATCGTTCAAGCATTTGATCAATAAAAGGTAACGGGAAATGATCCTTTCTAGTGGCATCATTTAGACGTCTGTAATCAATACAGACTCTCCAGCCGGTAACTGTTCTAGTTGGGACAAGTTCGTCCTTTTCATTTAATATAACGGTTGTACCCCCCTTTTTGGGTACTACTTGTACTGGACTAACCCATGGACTATCGGAGATGGGGTAGATTAACCCGGCGTCAAGAAGCTTGACGACCTCCTTTTTAACAACCTCTTTCATGTTGGGATTTAGCCTGCGTTGTCTTTGTACTACGGGTTTGTAGTCATTCTCAAGGAGAATTTTATGTGTACAATAAGACGGGTTTATTCCCGGAATGTCGGTTGTTTTCCAGGCTATAGCCTTTTTATGGGTTTTTAATACAGAAATTAGCTTATCCTTCTCATTATCTGAAAGATGTGAAGCAATAATTACTGGTAATTTAGATGTACCTTCGAGATAAGCATACTCCAAGTGTTTGGGTAGCTCTTTAAGCTCTTGTACGGGTGGTTCTTCTAAGGAATTTTTTATACGAAATCTATCTTCATTTTTGATTTCCTCAAACGATTCCTCTTCCATGGGAATTTCTTCTATTATGGTCTCGTCATCCGTGACCACCTTCATCAACTCATCAAAATCTTTATCAATATTGAAGTATTCATTCTCACTTACCGGGGCTAACCCCGGGATATCAATTTCAAGTAGCTCCTTCAATTCATTCTCGACACAAAGATCTATAACATCAATTTGAAAACAAGAGTCATCGGTAGAAGTGGGTCTTTTCATGGCTTTGTCAATGTGACAAATTATTCTCTCGTTTCCCACACCTAGACTCAATTGTTCTTTTTGGACATTAATGATAGCATCTGCAGTGTTTAGGAAAGGACGTCCTAAAATGATAGGAACTTTTGTGTCCTCTTGCATTTCTAGAATAACAAAGTCGACGGGAAAGATAAGTGAGCCAACTTTTACAAGTATATCCTCGGCTATACCTATGGGAGTATCAAATGATTGGTTTGCTAATCGAATACCCATCTGGGTTGGTTTTAAGTCTCCTAAGTCAAGTTTTAAATATAACGAGTAAGGCATTAAGTTAACACTTGCACCTAGGTCGGCTAGTGCATCGTACACTACCGAATCACCCATCATACATGGTATGATAAAACTACCAGGGTCTCCTAATTTTGGAGGTACATTTTGTTTCTTTAAGATGGCCGAACATTCCTCATGGAGGAATGTGGCAGAAACGTCGTGGTATTTACCCTTCGAGGATATGAGATCCTTTAAAAACTTCCCGTAATTGGGCATATCCCTAAGAACCTCCGCGAGTGGCATGTTAATGCTAATTTGCTTAATCATGTCCGCAAATTTCTCATACCGCCTTGCGAGTCTGTCTTTCTTTAATGCTTTCGGGTAAGGAATAGGTTCCTTATGCACCTTTACTGGTGGTTCTTCACTTTTCTTTGGTATGACCTCAGGTGGATCATCTTTCTCTTGTTCTTTATCAACTTGCTCATTTTCATCAACCAGTATTTGTAAAACAGAAGGAGATAAAGAAACTTCCGGGGACTTAAGAGTCTCCGGTTTAGTAGTTAAGCCACTTCTAGTAGTTATAGCATTTACATGCTCGTTCCTTGTTTGGGGGTTGTTGGGATTCACTTGAGTATTTGAGGGGAGAGTACCTGGTGGTCTCTCTGATAGTAACTGTGATATCCTTCCAACATCCCTTTCTAAGTTTTGTATTGTGGCTTGTTGATTTCGGATTTGCTGAGTTTGGAGCTCTGCATTTTGCTCGTGCTTAACCATAAAATCTCTTAAGAGATCTTCTAAACCAGATTTCCTCTCAGGTTGAGGTTGCATAATTGCTAATGGTTGTGGTTGATTGAATGCTAGTGGTTGTGGTTGATTGTGTTGGAAATTATTTTGATAATTTCGTTGAGGTTGATTTCGGTTATTATAACCTGGTGGCGGATTTCTTTGATTTTGATTTGGGAAATTCCGGTTATTTTGGTAACCTGGATTTCCTCCTTGATAGTTATTATTATTTTGATAGTTATTATTATTTGATCCTGAAGGTCCTCCTACTTGATAGCTGTTTATAGGAGGATATTTTCGGTTGTTTGCTTCTATAGCTGGAAAATCACTGAAGTTCATTTCACCTTTTCGTAAGTATCCTAAGAAATTTGCTTGTTCTTCCATTGTACTTTGATCACAATCTCTAGTAAGATGGGGACCTTGGCACAGTTCACATCCTACTCTGATAGCATGCATTTCCTTGGTTACTTTCTCGATTTGCCTTGCTTGATTTGCTATTTGAACTTTTAAAGAAGCAATTTCATCATTGCTTTCAATACTAGCAACATTTGATGATCTAGAAAATTCTATTTCTTGATGCCAATTATGAGAATGGGAAGCTAAATCAGCAATGATTGTGTGAGCGTCTTCAGGTGTTTTCTTCATGATCGAACCTCCGGCTGCAACATCTATATCTTTTCTAGTTGCCACATTGACTCCTTTATAGAATATTTGGACCTTTTGGAATGTATTCAACCCGTGTTGAGGACATATTCGAAGCATTTTATTGAATCGGGTCCAAGCTTCATAAAGAGTTTCATTAGGCTTTTGTTTAAAGTGATTTATGTCACTTTGTAATTTTGCTGCTTTTGAAGCAGGAAAGAATTCTGACAAAAATTTATCCATCATATCATTCCAGTTTTCAATATAACCTTCTGGTAATGAGTCTAGCCAATCTCTCGCATCATCTTTTAAGGACCATGGAAAGATTTTTAAACATGCAACTTCATCGGTGACATCTTTGATTTTGAAAAGCTTGCAAATGCTTACAAACTTACGAAGATGCTCGTTAGCATCCTCATTTGGGGCTCCACCGAATTGACATGTATTAGTTACCATGTGTAAAAATTGACCTTTTATTTCAAAGCCATCACTCATCGTGGGTTGGATGATTGCGTGG
Source organism: Rutidosis leptorrhynchoides (assembly GCF_046630445.1). Lineage (NCBI taxonomy): Eukaryota > Viridiplantae > Streptophyta > Magnoliopsida > Asterales > Asteraceae > Rutidosis > Rutidosis leptorrhynchoides. Next base: position 567,181,472 of record NC_092335.1, on the reverse strand, counting down.
CCTTGACCTTTTCTTGTGGCCTTCATTAATGCTTCCATCGTTTGATTTGTATCAGCCATTTCTTCTTCTTCTTTAATAATCGGCTCTATGATTGGTTGAATTATTGGTTCAGAGTCGGATTCTAAGAAAAGTGACTCTAAATTTTTAGCAAGAGATTCTACTTCTTGAGCTCTTAAGCGTTCGTGGAATTTTCTTTCGGGTTCAGGATGTGAGGGAGTTAATTCAGCGTTGGAGGAACGTAAGTTCATACATTAATTTCTATTATGAGATCACTTCACTAAAGGTTTATCTAGGGTTACCTACTTGTTTCTCTTTTTTTTTTGTGTGTTTTTCGGTGTTTTAAAATTACTAGTACTTCCTATTTCTTTTTGTTATTTTTGTCCTTTATTAATTCTTTGAGGTTCCGGATTAAGTTTAACGAGTTTAGGATTGAACGGATCATACAATTTGGGAAATTGTACAAAGAATTAAAGGATTTATTCAAAAACTTTGAACTTTCTTGGAAATGAATTTCCTCGAGAGGATCGAATAACATAAAAACAATGATAAAAAACCTTAAACAAACAGATTTTCCTTCTGATTTTGCCCACGTTTTGAATAGCCAAAAGATGCAGCAGAGGGGCAGGATCCTTCTATTGACCAATAAAATTGGTGATCCAACAACCCGGTCCACGTACAAATCCAACTACTACTACGAATTAGAAAAATTATCTATTTATTTAACTGCCAAGTCCCCGGCAGCGGCGCCAAAAAGTTGATGTGCTGAATCGTAACCTTTATTTATGAACGGATTTGAGTTGTTTTGTTACACGAATTGATTTATTGTATATGTGGTATTTTATTGTATTCAGGTTGATTTCACACATATATAGGCAACTAGTCCTATTCATGTAGTTTAGTTTGTCGGTAAATCCGATTCGTTCCACAGGGAGATGGAGTGTTTAATGGTTTTTAATAGTCCTTGATGTCAAACTTAATTAAAGGGGGTTTTGGATTAGGAATTTATAATATAACAGTAACAGAAAATAACTTAACTAATTTACTTCATAAATAAAATTACAAGATTACAATAAATATCTTAAAAAAAGAACTAAATGAAATTATGCTAATTATGATGCATTAATTATATTACTAGATGGTAATTAGTAAAATAGTAATTTTTAATAAAACTATATGTTTAGAATTTTGTTTTGAGTAATAATAATATAAACTTATTTAAATTAACTAAATGACAAGTTTTAATTATATTAATATAAATTATTAGGAATAGTAATTTAACTAATTACAAACTAATTATAAGTTATAAACTTTTAATTAACACTAATTATAAGGTTAAAACATGTATTAAAGTATTTTATAATAACTAATATTAATTATATAGTAATAACCTAAATATAAATAATTAAATAAATAAAACCCTAATTTTAACCCTACTGGTACTGTAGCCGCGTTGTAGACCGTACGCGTTTCGCGTATTTATACGCGTATCGCGTATAATTCAAAACCTACGCGAATTGTGTGAATCTGGTCGTACAGTTTGATTTACAGGCATACGCGTTTCGCGTATACCATACACGATTCGCGTATGACTTATACGATGTGACAAACAATCTGTTGCGAATTTTAAGTACTTTTATGTATTCTTTTTATATTTTAAAATAATAATTCGTAAATAATGATAATAATACGTTTACAAGAAATAATAATGGGATAAATGGGAGTGTTTACTTAAATGTGTCACCCCTAGGTCCATGGATTGTTTTGAGTTTACGCCCTATTTAAAATGTTTTAGTAATAAACTTTATATTTTTCTTTCGAATAAATATAAGGTTAAGACTAACTAAATAAAATCTAATTTTCATCGGATTCTTTTTAGATAGCTACTATTCCTTAAGTATTTAAATTGAGACCTAGCCTAGTTTTGACTTTCGCCAATACCCAAATCGTAACAGTTTCCCTTTTTACAATTTCACTGTCATATAATTATTGATATTACCCAAACCACCGAAGTTTATTTCTAAATTGGTGTTAATAACTTATCCATAAATTCGTCTAGATCATTTTTAATGTTGAAGCTTAATTTATGTAAATAAAAACAACTTTCGTTATTTAAATTTAATAAATTAAGTGGCAAGGGTTAAATACCTAATTACATAAAAATGGTTCTTTTAACTAGGCTCAATATTAAAAATACTAAAGTTACATTTTTAACTTTTACAGATGGTAACAATCCATTTCACTAGGGGCTCTACATTTAAGCAAACACTAGGGAAATTTAGCTATTCATTACACTAGGGTAAACATAAAAATATAGATATGCAAACATAATAACAACGCTAATTTTAACAGAGTAAACTTACTAAAATATCTTCACTTTCATTAACTTCAAACGGTAGGAAAATTACAATAATAACACCCCTTTCACGCGTACAATAACACCCTTAATTACGAACAATACACCCTTAATATTTGAAACTATCCTAAATACTTGAAACTAATTATACAGAGTAATAAAATGACACTATATTTGACTATATTAATTGTTGTGTGTCAAAAACTTCCCTTGTATTCTCCTCTGTACTCCGTATTTAACATGTAATAGAAGTAGTAGGTGAAAAGTTGGTTCTTTGCTGTAGCTCATTATAAGAAAAAGAATTGTTTTAAAAAATCAAAAGCAGTCGCCCCATTTCAGTTTCATGATTAACTCGGCCTAACATTACGCGTTTCGTGTATGGATACACGATTCGCGTATGACCAAAAGGCTACACGTTTCGTGTAGTGTTACACGATTCGTGTAAGACCAATTGACAGTTTTCTTCATTTTTTCCTTTTTGTTTATTCTTTGTTGATCCCGTGTTGACGTGTACTGATTTGGCACTTCCCATTTGAACTCTTTTCTTCTTTTATCTTGTACTTTTATTCTTGAACTCGGATAAACGTTTTCTCGATATATATTTGATTTAAACTCATCGTTTATCGTTGTTTCTTTAAATAGCAAGCTCTTGTCTACTTTTGTCATTTTTCTTGAATATTATACGTTGAATGTCTTTGTAAATGATAAAAGCTGATGAAATATAACTGATATTGTGTCGAATAATATGTATGTTTAGAGCAATATCAGCGGCAATTAACGTATTTTACGAGCTGTCTTAATTCATTCCTGACTCGGATTCTAGTTATTGGTCGAGGCGCGACCTTCTCCTCCGCGGCGCGATATTTAAAGGAAAACTCGACCCTTCTTAGCATGCCTCCTAACTCTGGTTTGTTTGATATGCCGCGGCGCGGCAATGGTCATCGCGGCGCACCATTTGGCGTGGCCTGACCAATTTCTCGGCAACAAACTAACAATTAATTATTCGACTAGTACGCTTCGTTCTCGCTTCCTATACACGTCTAAACTTCAACTTTTAGTCTCACAAGACTTAACGCTATCAAAACCCATGTATAAACTTATACATGCATGCGTTCTCAAATACACACACACACACACACACACACACACACACACATATATATATATATATATATATATATATATATATATATATATATATATATATATATATATATATATCAACTAACACTTTATTTAATTCTTCACATAAACGAACGGGTTATAAGCGTAACAATGATTAAGTATGTACCTTTAGATAAGTACGGGAAAACGGGATGCTACAACTCTCCCCCACTTGAATCGGAGCGCGTCCTCGCGATCCAAGCCGCATGACATGCCGGAAGATAAACCAAAACGAACTCTTCGGATTCCCACGTAAACTCGGAACCCTTTCAATGTCGCCATTGAAGTTTAAAGGTCCTCACTTCTTTGTTACGCAATAATTTAACCTTTTCATCGAGAATAGCTATCGGTTCTTCAACATACTCTAGCTTATTGTTCAAGGTAATCTCATCTAATGGCACCCAAGTCGAGTCATCCGCAAGACACTTACGGAGATGGGAAACATGAAACGTATTATGAATCCCTGCGAGCTCTTCGGGCAACTCTAGTTGATAAGCAACCTCACCAACACGTGCCAAAACCTTTAAAGGACTAATAAACCGAGGAGCTAACTTTCCTCGTTTTCGAAACCGAATAACTCTTTTCCATGGCGAAACTTTAAGCATCACCATGTCGCCTTCTTGAAACTCAATCGTTCGCCTCCCTTTATCGGTATAAGATTTTTGTCTATCTTGCGCCGCCTTAAGTCGAGCCCGAATCATCTCGATCTTACTATTCGTCTCTAGGACCAAATCGGTACTCCCAATCTCTCGTTGTCCCACTTCACCCCAACAAACAGGAGTTCGACACCTATGCCCATAAAGCATCTCATAAGGTGGCATTCCATTACTAGTGTGGTAACTATTATTGTACGAGAATTCCACCAATGGTAAGTGCTCATCCCAACTACCGCCGAAATCAATAACACACGCCCTTAACATATCCTCCAACGTTTGGTTCGTACGCTCGGTTTGACCATCCGTTTGAGGATGATACGCCGTGCTCATTTTCAATTGAGTACCCATATCTTCATGAAACTTATTCCAAAACCGAGACGTGAAACGAGTATCTCGATCTGAAACAATAGATATAGGAACCCCATGTCTCGATATCACCTCCTTGATAAACAACTTGGACAAAGTCTCCGACGATATCGTTTCCCGAATGGGAAGAAACAAAGCACTCTTCGTCAATCGATCAACTATCACCCAAATCGTATCATATTGGGTTATCGCCGTATTTGGTAACTTTGTAATGAAGTCCATGGTAATGTGCTCCATTTCCATTTCGGGACTTCCAATGGTTGTAACTTACCGTACGGCTTTTGGTGTTCGGCTTTAACTTGCAAACATGTGACGCATTGTTCAACATACTTAACAACATCACGTTTCATGCCAAGCCACCAATACTCCTTCTTTAAATCAAGGTACATTTTCGTTGCACCCGGATGAATGGAATACTTTGACTTATGTGCTTCATCAAGGAGCACTTGTCAGTAACCACCCATCTTAGGCACCCACACTCTTCCTTGAAAAGATAACAAGCCGTTCGGGCCAAAAGTAATAGACTCCGTTTGCCCCACAATTCGTTCTTCATGTTTGTTGTTAACAAAAGCTTCAATTTGAATCTCACCAAGCTTTACAAGGAAATTGTTAGTAATGATCATCCGTAACGATCCTACTCGTATTGCCGGATGTGGACTCTTTCGACTAAGCGCATCCGTGACCACGTTCGCCTTCCCCGGATGATAAAGTATTTCACAATCATAATCCTTTACCACATCCATCCACCTACGTTGATGATAATTCAAATCTCGTTGATCAAAGAGATGTTTCAAACTCTTATGATCCGAATAAATCGTACACTTGACACCATACAAGTAGTGGCGCCAAATTTTCAACGCATGTACCACCGCCGCCAATTCAAGATCGTGAGTAGGGTATCTCTTTTTTTGTTCCTTTAATTGTCGAGAGGCGTAAGCGATGACTTTACCCCTTTGCATTAGAACACACCCGAGCCCATTTAAAGAAGCATCACAATAAACCGTCATGTCTTCTACCCCTTCCGAAAACACTAACACCGGAGCTTGACACAACTTCTCTTTTAACAATTGAAAAGCAATTTCTTGCTTGTTTTTCCAATTAAACCTCATGTTCTTCCGTGTTAAATTCGTCAAAGGAGAAGCAATTTTAGAAAAGTCTTGGATAAACCGACGATAATAATCGGCCAATCCGAGAAAACTTCGAATTTCCGTAGGCGTAGTCGGTTTCCCCCAACTCTTCACCGTCTCAATCTTCCCCAGATCTACTTGGATACCTTTTTTATTCACAATATGGCCAAGGAATTGAACTTCCCTTAGCCAAAATTCACATTTGGAGAATTTAGCATACAACTTCTCCTTCCGCAATGTCTTCAACACTTCACGCAAATGGTGTTCGTGCTCCTTCATACTCTTAGAATAAACGAGTATGCCGCCAATGAACACAATTACCGACTTGTCCAACATAGGTTGGCACACTCAGTTCATAAGATCCATGAATGCCGCCGGTGCATTCGTAAGAAAAAAAGGCATAACTACAAACTCGAAATGCCCGTAACGAGTTCGGAAAGCCATCTTCTCTATATCTTCCTCACGGACCCGCACTTGGTGATAGCCGGACCGTAAGTCAATCTTAGAAAAATACGTTGCACCTTGGAGTTGGTTAAACAAATCGTCAATCCGAGGCAATGGATAACGATTCTTGATCGTCACTTTGTTCAACTCCTGATAGTCGATGCACATCCGCATACTACCATCCTTCTTCTTCACAAATAAAACCGGAGCACCCCATGACGAGGAACTCGGTCGAATAAAACCCTTTTCAAGCAACTCTTGGGTTTGATTTAACAACTCTTGCATTTCCGTCGGTGCTAAACGATAAGGAGTTTTAGCAATGGGGGTAGCCCCCGGAACCAACTCAATGCGAAATTCAACTTGTCTTTCCACCAGAACACCCGGTAACTCATCCGGAAAAACGTCTTCAAATTCGTTAACCACCGGAATTTCACGAATGGGTGGCGGCTCATCACGAGTATTAACAACATGGGCAAGAAAAGCCATGCCACCACTAACCAGGAAACGACGTGCCCGTGCATAAGTGCATATCAGTACAAGTCTTCTTCGCTCATCACCATGAATAATTAACTCTCCCCCACTTGGGGACTTCACACGTATGAATTTATCATGGCATGCAATATCGGCTCTATAACGATCGAGCCAATCTATACTAACAACAATATCAAAATCACCCAAAGTCATCGGAATGAGATCGATCTTGAATGTTTCGGTACCAAACACAACATTACAATCATTACAAACATCAACCCCTAGCACCGTCTTACCATCCGCTATTTCGACTTCTACCGGATGACTTAACTTAGCTAGCGGTTTATTTAACTTAGGCACAAATCTTGGAGACACAAACGACAAATTAGCACCACTATCAAAAAGTATCCGTGCCGGATTAGAGTTAACCATGAAAGTACCTGAGACAACTTCGTTAGATTGCTTGGCTTCGTCATTCCTCATCAAATAGTTGCGACCCCTAGCCGTACCCGCCGCTTTCTCTAGTCGCTTAACATTATCATTGCGCAAATCGGGACACTCCGACTTCTTATGCCCTTCTTTACCGTAATTAAAGCAAGTGAGCTTGGTTGTGGATGATGGTTTCGGGCACTCACGAGCCATGTGCCCCCTTTGCCTATAATTGTAGCAAGCATAAGTAAAATCACCGGAAGCACCCTTCCTCACACTACCAACACTCTCGGAGCCCTTCTTGTGCTTCTTGTTAGAAAAGTTCGAATGACTAGTGGCTTCAAACTTCTTTTTTGCCTAAGGTAAAGCCACTCTTTCTCAAGATGAGCGACTCGAAACCTTTGGCCATATCAAACAACTCATCAAAACTCTTCACCACGTTCACACTAATCTTTTCTTGATAATGGTCATTCAAGATTCAGTAAAAGTCTTCCTTCAACCTTTTATCATTCCCGACATACTCCGGGCAAAATTGGGTTTTTGACAAGTAAACGGATTTAAGAGTGTTCAAATCCATTGAACTTTGCCTCAAGGAACGCAACTCATCCTTAAGTCTAGTAAGATCGGCCGAAGTTCGATACTCTTGGAAAAACTCCGCCTTAAACTCGTCCCAAGTAAAATCCATGCATTGCTCTTCACCATAAACTTTGTGGCGACCCGACCAAAATCGTCATTGACGGCGTCGCTAACTGAGGTCCCGAAACGTGGTCGTAGTCCCTATATGAGACTCGTTTGACCAAAATTATGTCGCATTCATTTGAAACGTACAAGACTTGCAAAGTTTAGTTTACAAACAATTCGACAACAAGTTTAAGATTACAAAAATTGTAAAGTATAAATGACATAACTTGCGACATAATATAAGTTGAAAATCACAGTTGCTATAAATAGCGTAAGTATGTAAACAATATGTTTGAATCTAAAGGTGCTATCACTAGCGTATGTATGTATGTATGCTTGACCCCAAGCAAGAAATCAGAGTGTATGCATGTATGCTCGACTCCAAGCAAGTATGAGTGTACGCGGAAGCATGTATCAAATAGCCAAGTATGAACCTGAGAAACATATAGAAAACTGTCAACGAAAAACGTTGGTGAAATCATAGGTGTTTGTAATAAACGTTGTTTTTGAACCACAAGATTTAGTATTCCCATAACGTTGATTATCATAATCGTTTGCATTCCAAAAGTATTGTTCGCGAGCACCCAATTATCAAGACTTAACGTTTCCTTCCATAGAACCCCATCACAATAGTGTTAGAACATACACTGTTTCTCGAAAATATATTTCATCCGTAGACGGTAGCGAACCGTCCGTAATGAGGGTTTGTCAAACCCGTATGGCCACACAATATAAGTTCTCGCTTACACCCTGCAAGTGTAACTAATGATAATCGAATTGAGGATTTTTGTTCTAACTCGCTGTGGAATGTTTGTTTTCCTTGTACTTGTGTTCAAAGTATAAAAGTAAGTAGTACAAAATGTAACAAAGTATATGTTTCTCAGCCCACAATTTAAAAGTATAAAAAGTTGTTGAAAAGGTGGGACTATGATCTCACCTCGAGTGCACGAGTATAAAAGTACTTCACAAGTAAACGTGTGCATGATAGTTGCTTAGCCTTGACCTAAACAAGTAAGTTGTATCAATTAACCGGTTATGACACAAGGTCGGGCGAAATGTGTTCAATTAGTCCTATGGCTCGTTACGACTCGAAAAGTATAGCATGTGAATCACGTTGTCAAGTTTCATGCAAGAATCAAGTATAAAAGAAAGACTAGAACGATTGCATAAGTGTTTAGTTAAGTTTGACTAAAAGTCAAACTTGGTCAAAGTCAAAGTCAACGGGGTCGGGTCGGGTATCCGACAATTTTTCTAAGTTATATAATCATATATGAGCATGTTGGCCAAGTTTCATGTTAATCGGAGGTCCGTAGCATATCAAACATTTTACGTCAAATGACCAAGCAAAACAGCCCATTTTAGTGTATCAGGACGGTGTCCCAAAATCAGGACGGTGTCCCAATATGAAGAGTGGGACGGCGTCCCAAAATCAGGACGGCGTCCCAATTGGCATCCAGGGTCTGTTTGCTGAATTCCTCAAATGGACGAACCAAAACACAAACAATCACATTTTATGATCCGCAAACAATTAGAACATGTATTTTATATCATCGGAAAGCTATTTCGACAAGGAATACAACTAACCACATATCATTAATCAAAATCATCATTTAAGACAACAGAAACCTCGTTGAATGGTCGTTAAGCGTTCAAAATCAAAGTTTAGGTTCATCAAATGCATTTCAAGTTCCGGGAATCCAATTTATACATATGATATGCCATTTTGAAGGTAATCAAACATGTAATACAACTAAACACTTATTAATAACATTAACGAGCATTCAACGCATCAAAAGTTCGTTTTAAAGCTATCAAACCCAAACCAAAAGTTCACAAAATCAATAATCACGTTTATGAAGTTTCTTTAATCAATCTATACATCAACATGAAGCTAATGATGCTAGTAACACTTTTAAAACATGAACTTTAACAATCTAACACATTTGATCATCCAAAATCAAAGATTAAGCATACACTTTTCATTTTCAAGCTAGTTACACCAAAACATCAAGATCGAGCATACAAATCATATATTCATGTTATACATGAGCCATAGACACTAACTAACAACATTTCAAGTCAAAAACACGAATTTAAAGAAATCTAGAGTTTTAGAAATGTTACCCAAAATCAATGAAGTTAGTATCAAATCGTAGAGGATGATGAGAGGATCAAGAATATGTAGTTTGTTTTGATGTTTGCTTGCTAAATCGAAATTAGATGATGAATCTTTTGTTTGAAGGTTGAGAGAAAAGATGGAAGTAATGAAGATGGTGGAGATGAAAATGAATGGAGGAGGATGGAGTTGACTAGTTGACCTAGTCAACTAGTTTGGCTCTTTGGCGAGTTTAGTCCCTCAAGTTTGTAGTCGGGTGCGGGAATTAACCGATCGAATATTTTTAAAACGCAAGTTAACGAGAGATGTTGTAATCGAGTAACGGGATTATCAAGAACATTAGTTAACGAAGTGTACGAATATAGGTGACGAAAGATGTTATTAAAAAAAAAGACGGCGTTAAAATAAATTTAACGGAAAAACGCGGGATGTTACATTACCTACACCTTAAAAGAAATTTCGTCCCGAAATTTAGTTGGAAGTAGTAGTCGTTGTTTCTTCCTCGAGATCTTGCGTTGTCGGTTCTACGAATAAGTGAAGGTACTCCCTCGGGTATTTCAACGAACTTCGACAGTCGTGATTTTACGTTGGTTTAAAGTTTGGTTCCACGATTTATAGTCTCAACCGGTCCTCCTTGGTAGTGAGGTTTATCGTTGATAGTAAGTTCATCGAAGAGGATAACAAGTTCTTGTCTCGCAAGACACGCCTTTAAGTTTGATACACAGAATGTAGGATGAACGGAATTTGTTTGAGTCGGAAGTTCGAAGCGGTAAGCAACGGGCACAACACACCCCAAAATTTCAAAAGGACTAAAAACATCGCGGATATAGCTTTCTACGTTTCCGAAATGGACTACACCTTTTCAAGGTGCAACTTTTAACGTCACGCGGTTTTCCACATGGAATTTAAAAAGTTTACGTCTAACAGTGGCATAGCTCCTATGGCGACTACGGTCGTCTCGAGCCTTTCTGAGGTTAAAGAAGTTTCTTGGTTGTTCCATGAATTAGCTCGGGTTCGGTGGTTTGATTATCATTAACTTGGTTCTACAAAAGGAGAATGACGTTTCCGGTCACATAAGATTTCAAAAGGTCTGACGTTAAGACTTGAATGATAACCATCGGCGTAAGAGAATTTAGTAAAGGCAATGACTTTTCTCAAGAAATTTTGAAGTCGATAACACGAATTCGTTTTATGATTTCCAAGGTTTGAATCGTATGTTTGTTTGGCCCTTCGAGATGCGTTGATGTGTTGTACTCATGTTTAAACGTGGTCCCGAGGCTTTTCGAAAAGCACTCCGAAATCTAGAAGTGAAACAAGAATCTCGATCTGAAATGAGGTACATTTCTGTAAGGTATGTTTGAACGGGTACATCAGGACTCGAAAACGTTAGTTAGAACAAATTTCTCAAGAAATTTGCGTCGCGAAAGATTTATCTGTTTCCAAAAATGTTTGTCGGAGCAAGTTCTCATCGGTCTCTGAAAACGTTCGTCGGGGCTATTCACCCTCGAGGCGAGTACTAGTATAACGTGAAGAGTCTATCTCTCCATTGAAAATTTAGAATCAAAGATTTCCTTATACGGAAGTACGAGTGTAATACGAGAGAAGTTTCCACCTCGGTGTGAGCATAACAGGTATATTGTAGTTCGTTGATAAAACTGTGCGAGGACGAGATAGTATTCATGTATAACGTATGTTTGAAGTTGAAAGAATTCGTCATTCATTCGGAAGCATAAATATGGTTCGACAATATTCGAAGGTGTGTCCCCGGTATGGTTGTTGTCAGTACTTTCGGAGTTTTCAGATGTCCAAACATGAATAGATGAAGTCATGTACATGGCACATGGTGGTGTTTAGGTTGATCGAGTCTAACCACCATCACGTGTCACTAGAACTTTGGTATGTCTTACCGTAATATAACCACATTGATCGAGTGTCGTTATATTACGCTAACTCATACCTCCATTCCCACATCACTCCATAACATCAAGTTCGTGTAACTGTGAAGATCTAGAATGAACAAAGTGTAACGACGTCTCAAACGTGACTCGTATTAAATCGAAAGAATTTCTGCAATTCTAAAGAAGCGTTCCCCGAGGGAAGTGTATAAATGTTTGTTCACGTCAATGCGGTTCGAGTCAGACAATAACGTATTCAGGTATGAAAAGAGTAATGAGTCATGATAATGAGTAGTACGCAACCGTAGTGATAAATAGTGATGGCGATACTCATCTAGAGTGGTGGTGGTAACTTTACAACACTCGTGGATAGTACGCTGAGACGGGGTGGATAACAACCAAGGAGTCAGAATTCCCGAACTAGAGTGACTAACGAAGTCGTGGTCATCCGTACGCGTATAAACCTTGAATTCACGTGTGTTACCAAAAAGTGGCGGAATACGAGTTCGTATGATGAAGGTTGGGTACCATTAAAAAGTTTGCCTAAGAATGATTCAAGTATAATGCACAAGTAGTCAAGTAAGTGCTATCTATAGCAATGTATGTTAGAATGCAATGGCTAACTATCCGGTTGTAGTCTAGATTCACTAATGCGTCCCAACGACTCTGTCAGACACACTAATGCACATCCTAGTTCCCTACAACCAACGCTCTGATACCATCTGTGGCGACCCAACCAAAATCGTCATTGACGGCGTCGCTAACTGAGGTCCCGAAACGTGGTCGTAGTCCCTATATGAGACTCGTTTGACCAAAATTATGTCGCATTCATTTGAAACGTACAAGACTTGCAAAGTTTAGTTTACAAACAATTCGACAACAAGTTTAAGATTACAAAAATTGTAAAGTATAAATGACATAACTTGCGACATAATATAAGTTGAAAATCACAGTTGCTATAAATAGCGTAAGTATGTAAACAATATGTTTGAATCTAAAGGTGCTATCACTAGCGTATGTATGTATGTATGCTTGACCCCAAGCAAGAAATCAGAGTGTATGCATGTATGCTAGACTCCAAGCAAGTATGAGTGTACGCGGAAGCATGTATCAAATAGCCAAGTATGAACCTGAGAAACATATAGAAAACTGTCAACGAAAAACGTTGGTGAAATCATAGGTGTTTGTAATAAACGTTGTTTTTGAACCACAAGATTTAGTATTCCCATAACGTTGATTATCATAATCGTTTGCATTCCAAAAGTATTGTTCGCGAGCACCCAATTATCAAGACTTAACGTTTCCTTCCATAGAACCCCATCACAATAGTGTTAGAACATACACTGTTTCTCGAAAATATATTTCATCCGTAGACGGTAGCGAACCGTCCGTAATGAGGGTTTGTCAAACCCGTATGGCCACACAATATAAGTTCTCGCTTACACCCTGCAAGTGTAACTAATGATAATCGAATTGAGGATTTTTGTTCTAACTCGCTGTGGAATGTTTGTTTTCCTTGTACTTGTGTTCAAAGTATAAAAGTAAGTAGTACAAAATGTAACAAAGTATATGTTTCTCAGCCCACAATTTAAAAGTATAAAAAGTTGTTGAAAAGGTGGGACTATGATCTCACCTCGAGTGCACGAGTATAAAAGTACTTCACAAGTAAACGTGTGCATGATAGTTGCTTAGCCTTGACCTAAACAAGTAAGTTGTATCAATTAACCGGTTATGACACAAGGTCGGGCGAAATGTGTTCAATTAGTCCTATGGCTCGTTACGACTCGAAAAGTATAGCATGTGAATCACGTTGTCAAGTTTCATGCAAGAATCAAGTATAAAAGAAAGACTAGAACGATTGCATAAGTGTTTAGTTAAGTTTGACTAAAAGTCAAACTTGGTCAAAGTCAAAGTCAACGGGGTCGGGTCGGGTATCCGACAATTTTTATAAGTTATATAATCATATATGAGCATGTTGGCCAAGTTTCATGTTAATCGGAGGTCCGTAGCATATCAAACATTTTACGTCAAATGACCAAGCAAAACAGCCCATTTTAGTGTATCAGGACGGTGTCCCAAAATCAGGACGGTGTCCCAATATGAAGAGTGGGACGGCGTCCCAAAATCAGGACGGTGTCCCAATATGAAGAGTGGGACGGCGTCCTAAAAGTCAGGACGGCGTCCCAATTGGCATCCAGGGTCTGTTTGCTGAATTCCTCAAATGGACGAACCAAAACACAAACAATCACATTTTATGATCCGCAAACAATTAGAACATGTATTTTATATCATCGGAAAGCTATTTCGACAAGGAATACAACTAACCACATATCATTAATCAAAATCATCATTTAAGATAACAGAAACCTCGTTGAATGGTCGTTAAGCGTTCAAAATCAAAGTTTAGGTTCATCAAATGCATTTCAAGTTCCGGGAATCCAATTTATACATATGATATGCCGTTTTGAAGGTAATCAAACATGTAATACAACTAAACACTTATTAATAACATTAACAAGCATTCAACGCATCAAAAGTTCGTTTTAAAGCTATCAAACCCTAACCAAAAGTTCACAAAATCAATAATCACGTTTATGAAGTTTCTTTAATCAGTCTATACATCAACATGAAGCTAATGATGCTAGTAACACTTTTAAAACATGAACTTTAACAATCTAACACATTTTATCATCCAAAATCAAAGATTAAGCATACACTTTTCATTTTCAAGCTAGTTACACCAAAACATCAAGATCGAGCATTCAAATCATATATTCATGTTATACACGAGCCATAGACACTAACTAACAACATTTCAAGTCAAAAACACGAATTTAAAGAAATCTAGAGTTTTAGAAATGTTACCCAAAATCAATGAAGTAAGTATCAAATCGTAGAGGATGATGAGAGGATCAAGAATATGTAGTTTGTTTTGATGTTTGCTTGCTAAATCGAAATTAGATGATGAATCTTTTGTTTGAAGGTTGAGAGAAAAGATGGAAGTAATGAAGATGGTGGAGATGAAAATGAATGGAGGAGGATGGAGTTGACTAGTTGACCTAGTCAACTAGTTTGGCTCTTTGGCGAGTTTAGTCCCTCAAGTTTGTAGTCGGGTGCGGGAATTAACCGATCAAATATTTTTAAAACGCAAGTTAACGAGAGATGTTGTAATCGAGTAACGGGATTATCAAGAACATTAGTTAACGAAGTGTACGAATATAGGTGACGAAAGATGTTATTAAAAAAAAAGATGGCGTTAAAATAAATTTAACGGAAAAACGCGGGATGTTACAAACTTGGATTTTCGCATCCCACCATAACTTAGCATCACCTCTTAACATGCTACTACCATACCTCGCCTTTTTATCAGGAGGGCATTCACAAGTTCGAAAAGTCCCCTCCATATCGGAGATCCATTGGGCACACTTTAACGGGTCTCTTTCGCCCTCAAAAGTAGGTGGTTGAGCATCTTTAAAATTCTTATAGAAAAAGTATCGTCTCCCAACATTGTCCCCTTAAAAGACAACTTTTATTTGCTCCTTTACTACATTGACTAATTGCTCGTCAATCGTATCTAGAAATATTTTCTTAACATCTTCAAGGAAGGACGCATGATGACTTTTCAAAATGGCCTCAACCTTGGCCGTAAATTCGGGATGCTCGCTCGTGCCCCCATTTTCGGTGTCGTGTCCATTTCTCATATTCATTCTATAAAATGGAAGAGATTAAACAATTAAACAAAAGACTTGACACATATATACACGTATACATCGTACCGCCCCATCTTGCTCAACAATCGTCGTACATCGCTTGTTTGACACAATTTGCACCCGTAATAATGGTAGCTAGTCATTACTACGCGAGCACATCGCATTAACTCACTAGTACAACGTCTATCTCGCTTGATAATTGCAAACACAACACAAAACAAATAGCGCAAGGTTAGTTCACATAAACCTATGCACTAACAATGCCTGATCCGACCCGAAGCCCTACAAGTCCCGCATAAAGCACACACACAATAAAGTCTAAGTCTAGGCACCTATCTCAAGTCGCCTAAATCCGTTAGACCATGCTCTGATACCACTTGAAACAACCCAACCCGTATCTCATACGATAAATTTTTTTTTTTAAATAATACACATTTACGCACCAATTAAATAATGCAAACCATTCCCCACGTTCCATTAGAACATACAACAAGTTTAACATCTTGCCAAAAGGCACGAAGGCCATCAACAAATGTAATACAAGTTTGACCCATTCAAAAATGATAGTTTTAATCCAAACAACACTTCGAACATGGTTTGGGGCTAAACTACCCAAAACGCTAGGCCAACTTCAAAAACTATACATTAAACCAACACGGGGAACTAGTATCCAATAACCCCCTTCCCTTTGTCCGCACCTGCATCTAAAAAGATAAACAACGAGAGGGGTAAGCTAAAGCTTAGTGAGTGAAACAATTATACGATTACATATACAACCTACTTACTTGCAATCACTTACGCATTTACCACATACATGCTAGCAATATAAATAATCATACCATCACAAGTATAATACTAAACCTTCTACCATACGAGCTAGCATAACAATAGCATATAGCATAAACAATATAATATGCTACAATCCACACACACACAACCATGGTTAACCAATCGAACGAGAGAACGGTATTTAAAGGATCGTCGGAGTTCATAACAACCATTAGTGCACTTAACACCTCGTACACTAACCTCACGGGTGGCATCTTAACGCCTCGATACTTCACCCCACGGGTGGTGCCTTAACACTTCGACACTTCACCCCGAGTGGTGTCTTACCACATCGACACTTCACTCGTTACATCTCCCGAAGTGGCACCTTAACACATCGATGCTTCACTCTCGAGTGGTGTCTCAACACATCGACACTTCACTCGCCACGTGAGAAGTGGTGTCTTAACACATCGACACTTCACAACTCATACTTCACAAATAAATACATCATATATGTACGCATATAATTATTCCACTCACCTTAACACTTCGGTGGTGATTTAATGCTTCTGTATGCTTCGAGCAAAGTACCTAATACATAAGCACACATTCAATACTCAACTAGTGGAACTAACCACAATACTCACTCTTGAGCATTTAATGACCCAAAAGCATTAAATAACTCACTTACACCCAAAACCGCCCATAAATGGCCAAGACTCATACTCAATCACTAAAACTAGTGATTTAATGTCTACTAACATTAACTAACACAAACTTAGGGTAATTCATACCCATTTCACCCAAACTAGGTCAACATTACTCTTTTGACCCATTTTAACCCTTACTCTTTCAAACTTAGTCAAACATGACCCATTTACAATTCTTTCAACATTTAACAAGTGTGTTAATGCCTAACAACACCATTAACACTTACAAATCTCATTTCATGAGACCAAACCCTAGATTATGGCTATTAGGGTTTACTTTCATCAATCTAACCCATATTACCCCCAAATAGATCTTACAAGTTCCAAATGAACCAAACCCTAGCATAAACTAATTAAAACTTGATGTGTTGCGAGGTGTAACATCCCGTGATTTTCCGTTTAATTTATTTTAACACCGTCTTTTTTTTTTATATAATATCTTTCGTTATTCAAATTTGTAGCTTTCGTTAACTAACGTTCATAATATTCTCGTTATCTAATTATAAAGTCATCCGTTACTCGAACGTTTTTAAAATATTCGTTGGGTTAATTCCCGCACTCGCTTTGAAACTCGAGGGACCGAGATTGCCAAATGGGCAAACTAGTTGACTAGGTCAACTAGTCAACCCACTTACCACATCCATTCATTTCATCTCCACCTCCCACCTTCATCCTCCTCTTTCTCTCTACTTCCCATTTTTGAACTCAAAACCCTCAAACATAAAATCATCATCTAAATCCGATTGGAGAAGCAAACATCAAAACAAATTACATTTTCGTGATCCTCTCTTCATCCTCTACATTTTGATACCAATATCATCAAGTTTGGGTAACATTTCTAAAACTCTAGATTTCTCTAAATTCGTGCTTTTGACTTGAAATGGTGTTAGTTAGTGTCTATGGCTCATTGTGATGTCGTGTGTGTAATTTATATGCTCGATCTCGTTGTTTTAGTGTAACTAGCATGAACTTGAATTTTGGTGCGTTGTTCTCGAATTTAGGATGATCATATGTTGTTAGATGTTAAAAGTTGATGTTTTAATTGTGTTCCTAACACCACTAGCTTCAAATTGGTATGTAGGTTGACATGGATTAGTTTCATATGCAAGATTGTTGAATTTGTGATTTTGGGTTAGGTTTTGATAGAAGTAAATTAAATTTTTGATGCATTAAATGCTTGTTAATGTTACTTGTAAGTGTTAGGTTGTGTTGTATGCTTAATTACCTTCGAAACGGCATATCACATGTGTGAATTGGATTCCCGAAACTTAAAATGCATTTGATGAACTTGAAACTTTGAAAATGGATTCTTAATGATCACTTGACGGAAAATCGGTTATTGAAATTGATGTTTTTGTTTGATGAAACGTGTTTAGTTGTTTTCCTTGTCAAATTACCTTTCCAACGATATATAGTATGCATTTTGGATGTTTTCGGTTCATAAAATATGTTAATTTGAGTTTTGGTTCGTGACTTGGACCATTTTTCTGCAAACTGCATGTTTCCCAGGTATTGCGCGCCGCGCATATACCCGCGCGCCGCGCAGAATTAGAAATCCCAGATGTTTGCCTTCGTGGTTAAGTTCTGACCAGGATTTACACTTGGGTGCGCGCCGCGCAACCCATAGCGCGTCGCGCATATGCCCAGCTCATTTTTGTTTTTATTTTTAATTTCACAAAATGTTTCCCGCTTAACCGTAACTCCGATTAACATGAAACTTGGCCATTCTGCTCATAAATGATTTCTCATCATGGGAAAATTGTCGGATACCCGACCCGACCCCGTTGACCTTGACTTTGACCAAGTTTGACTTTTAGTCAAACTTAACCAAACAATTATACGATCGTTCTAACATGCTTAGTTACTTGTATCGTGCATGAAACTTGACTAATTGATTCACATGCTACATAATCGAGTCGTAACGAGCCATAGGACTAATTGAACATCTTTGACCGTTTGTGTTTACCGTTATTGATATAACCTATATGTTTAGGTCAAGACTAGCCTTGTCTTTGCACGCGTTTACTTGTTGAAGTACTTTTATAACTCTCGCACTCAAGGTGAGATCATAGTCCCACTTTTTTAATCACTTTTATTCTTTACATCGTGGGCTGAGAAACACATACATTTCATACTTATTTACTTTTCATGCTTTTACATTGTGAACAAATACGAATACAAAGATGCATACGAGTTTGAACAAAAGTCCTCAATCCAATTATCATTAGTTCCACTTGCAGGGTGTAAGTGTAAGCGTGTAATTATGTTGTGTGGCCATACGGGTTTAACAAACCCTCATTCAGACGGTTCGCTACCGTTAGTGAATGGAATATAATTTCAACAATGTATAGTGTAAGTTCTAACACTAAATTCAAAATTCAGAGGGAAGATTCGGTTAAGCCTTGATAATTGGGTGCTCGTGATAAAAATACTATTTTGGAATGTGAACGATTTTGGTTAAGCAATTCATAAAGAACCTTGTGGTTCAATACAATTTACTTACTAAACCTATGATTTCACCAACGTTTTCGTTGACAGATTCTTCTATGTTTTTCTTAGGTTTTGAATGCTTAAGTGATACATGCTTCCGCACTCTTTTGATACTTGCTTGGATGTCGAGTATACATGCATATTTGGAGCATCTTTTTGACTACTTTTAAATTGTGTCGCATAGGTTTCAATTGTACGTTTAACATTGTAATGTAACTAGCCGTCGAACTTCTTTTGTAAACTTGAAACACCCTTTTACATTGAAATGAATGCGACATATTTTGGTCAAACGTTGTCTTAAAGACTTATGACCATGTAATGGGACCTACGTAGTCGACGCCGTCACTTGACGATTTGTCGGGGTCGCTACAAGTGGTATCAGAGCCTTGGTTGTAGGGATTTAGAGTTCATTTGTGTCCACCCCGAGTCATAGGGTACATAGGTGAATCTAGACTACAACCGGCATATAGACTGAAGTAGGAATTACTTGACTATTTGTGCATTTATACTCGAACTCTTCTATCATAGCTAACTCGTATTCGATCTTGATCTTACGTTGATAAATTTTGTTGGCGCGCCACCTTGACTTTATAAAGTAATGTTAAATGCACATGTAAATCAGGGTAATATAATTTCCGGGATTATATTACGGTGATTCACATGGACGTTCCGACATTATGACGTAAAGAATTTAAGGCGAGTCAAGGAAAAATTTCCTCTCTATCCTTATTCCATACTCCGGTTAGTATTGTTGAAAATACTAACCAACGATATTCTTGTGTTTTGAAGGAATAATGGCTCGTCGACGCGCTCCTCCCGAAACTCCCGAACAAGCCCTCCAACGTATGATAGCCACTGCCGTGGATGCGGCCATGGCCGGTCACTCCTCCAACAACAACAATAACAACAATCATCACAACAACAACAACAATGGAGCCGGAAATTCCAACGAAGGATGCTCCTATAAGAATTTCATGGGGTGCAAACCTCACACTTTCGATGGAACCGGGGGACCGGTTGTGCTCACCCGATGGTTTGAGCAAACGGAAGCCGTCTTTAGCATAAGCGGTTGTCGAGACCAAGACAAGGTTAGATATTCCACTCACACCTTCGCCGGTATCGCTCTCACATGGTGGAATTCGTATGTACAATCGGTGGGTATCCACGAAGCCCACGCTCTCTCTTGGGCCGACTTAAGAGGAAAGATGATCACCGAATATTTTCCTCGCGAAGAAACCCGAAGGCTCGAACAAGAACTAAGAGCTCTGAAAGCGGTCGGGAACGACCTTAAGGCCTATAATCAACGATTCTCCGAACTTGCTTTGATGTGCCCAAATCTTGTGAACCCCGAATCTTTAAGGGTTGAACTTTACATGGATGGTCTCCCCAAGAGCATCAAACAAGGAGTAATGTCATCCAAACCCGCTAACCACCAAGAGGCTTTGAATATGGCCCGCCAATTGATTGAAACAGTGGACGAGATTGAAGTGCCGGCACCTAAAGCCGAGGATAAGTCGGGTGACAACAAAAGAAAATGGGAAGCCCCCCAATCAAGCAATTACAACAACCCCGCCAAGAAGCCCTTCATCCCCAACGGCAAGAAAGGTTATACCGGACACCTACCGTATTGTAACGAGTGCTACAAACATCATTTAGGCGAATGTGGCAAACCATTTTGCTTGAAGTGTCAAAGAAGTGGCCATGTAGCCCACGATTGTAGGAATACCGCTCCCGTCGCTCAAAAGGAGCACAATGCACCCAAGACGGGTGTTTGTTTTGAATGTGGCCAACCGGGTCATTTTAGGAGTGCGTGCCCAAATAAGAAAATCAACCCCAACACCCGCCGTTGAACTTCCAACATCGACACCTAGGATGCCCGAGACGACGATGGACTAGTCACGGGTACGTTTCTTCACAACCAACCGTATATTTCATACTTATTCAATTCGGTTACAGCTAGACGTTTTATAACCAAGACTTTGACTCGTACCCTTTGCACTCCACCTTTTCCCCTAGACCCTACTTAGGCAATTTAAGTGACCAACGGAAAATATTGTGTGCCTATAAATTTTATTGGAGGATATACGTTAAGACTTTTGACTTGACACCTATAGAACTAGGGAGCTCGAAACCTATTCGTTAAAAAAAAAAAAAAAAAAAAAAAAAAAAAAAAAAAATGTTTCCCCATCATCTTGTATAGATTGTTGTGAACTGAGTAATTTTCGGTTGGAAACCGATACCCTCTCCCTCGTATCCATTACCTCATGATTATTTGCACGAATCCCGTATGTTCCAAATCGACCTCCGTTCCGGTTATCATCAATTGGGGGTTAAGTGAGACGATGTCTCCTAAGCCATTTCCGAACTCGCAACGTTAGTTGTAAATCTCTCTTAGTACCGTTTGATTTATTAAGGACTCCGTCCGTATTCATGAACCTCCTAAATCACGTATGCAACTTATCTAGACAAATTTGTTATCGTATTTATAGATGACATCTTAACTTATTTAAGTAAAGAAGGAAAACGAACAACATCACCATCTTAGGCTCGAACTTTTGAGAAAAGAGCAACTTTATACCAAATTCTCCGAGTGAGAATTTCTGTTGAACGAAGTCCAATTTTCTAGACCATGATGTTAATGGTCGAGGCATTACAATCAATCTCCAAATCAAGCCACATGTAATCAGGAAACTCTCATGACTCAGACTTACCGCAGATTCATTTTCGACTTTTTCTCGTGATGCTCGTTCTTTACCCTCGATAACTCATTAAGGTAGAAATCTAAACCTCTACGTGCCCGAATCTTGAACGTGATTATTCACACCAACCTTGCTAGCTTAATTCGTATAGCACCAGGTGGAACTCAAATATGGAAATATTTCTACTTGAACGCCGAAAGGCATACTCTCTCGACTCAAAATCAACGTAACTAAAATTCGTTATTTTGCACGAAGGATTCAAATACTAAATTGTGGATCCGATCAATATTCTCGTCATCACGTACCACACTACATACCTCTGTTATTTCACCGTTACCGTCTGATATTACTGGAAATTAAGATAACACACAATCCAACGATACTCCACTCTTCTTTGACTTAACGCCCTTGTGTTTCTGATAATCGGCCAACTACTATTCAACCCCGAACTATACAACCACGTGTACTATCTCGTTTCTTTTTCAAACCTCAACTTTTGACAACTAGATGCACGATATGGCAACCTCGAGATGTAAACTCACTCTACTCTAAGTTCTCATTTCACTCCTATCCTTATCGCTCGCACTTCCGTATAAGGAAACTTTTGTAACATTTCTCAATGGATAGAGAAACTCTTCATATTACATTAGTATTCGCCACGAGGGTGAATAGTCCTAACGAACATTTTTGAGCCCTAACTAACTTGTTCAAACATATCTTAAGGAATTCTTTTTCTAATATGGTGTACCATTGCCAATGCCAATTACCTCGGATCAAAATACTCGTATCGCTTCTAGTTTTGCAAGAAACCTTGGGAACCCGCTTAGACATGAGTACCGCGTATCTCTCACAAACCGACGAACCGAGCAAACGAACGATTTACATCCTGGAAAGACATGTTTCAAACTCGCATTATCGCTTTTAGTTGATCCCTCATACTACGATAGTTACCGTTCTTGTACTAACGCCGCACTTCCGAAACCCTATATGACCGCAAATGTCATACCCCTATTCGTTGGACCAAAGCATGTGGCAAACAAAACACCGAATCTTAACTCATCCAAGAAACAACAATTGAGATAATCCAAGTCCGAGAAGGGCTCGAGACGACCCGTAGTCGCCCAAAAGAGTCATACCAAACTTAGATGAAAACCTCACAAATCCCAGTGTGTAACCGCGTAATATTGAGAAACCGCACCTTGGAAAGGTGTAATCCATTTTGGGAAATCGAGAAAGGCTATATCCGCAATATCGAACCTTTTGAAACCGTGGGGCGTATTGGAACCGCTTCCTATCGTTTAGAACTTCCGACTCAATTAAGTTTCCGTTTACCCTACATTTCGTGTAACAAACTTAGAAACGTGTCCTGCGGAACAGGAACGTGCAATCCTTCTAGATGCACCAACTATTGATGACAAACTCCTCCTCATAGGAAAAACCGACTGAACTTGTGGATCGTAAAACCAAGCCCTAATACAACGTAACACCCCGACTATCCGGATTCGTGGAATGTCCAAGAAAGTACCTTCAATCATTCGTAGAGTTACTACACTAAGTCTCGAGTAAGGGACATCGACTATTACTTCCAACTAAATTTCGGGACGAAATTTCTTTTGAGGTGTGGATAATGTAACATCCCGTGATTTTCCGTTTAATTTATTTTAACACCGTCTTTTTTTTTTTATATAATATCTTTCGTTATTCAAATTTGTAGCTTTCGTTAACTAACGTTCATAATATTCTCGTTATCTAATTATAAAGTCATCCATTACTCGAACGTTTTTAAAATATTCGTTGGGTTAATTCCTGCACCCGCTTTGAAACTCGAGGGACCGAGATTGCCAAATGGGCAAACTAGTTGACTAGGTCAACTAGTCAACCCACTTACCACATCCATTCATTTCATCTCCACCTCCCACCTTCATCCTCCTCTTTCTCTCTACTTCCCATTTTTGAACTCAAAACCCTCAAACATAAAATCATCATCTAAATCCGATTGGAGAAGCAAACATCAAAACAAATTACATTTTCGTGATCCTCTCTTCATCCTCTACATTTTGATACCAATATCATCAAGTTTGGGTAACATTTCTAAAACTCTAGATTTCTCTAAATTCGTGCTTTTGACTTGAAATGGTGTTAGTTAGTGTCTATGGCTCATTGTGATGTCGTGTGTGTAATTTATATGCTCGATCTCGTTGTTTTAGTGTAACTAGCATGAACTTGAATTTTGGTGCGTTGTTCTCGAATTTAGGATGATCATATGTTGTTAGATGTTAAAAGTTGATGTTTTAATTGTGTTCCTAACACCACTAGCTTCAAATTGGTATGTAGGTTGACATGGATTAGTTTCATATGCAAGATTGTTGAATTTGTGATTTTGGGTTAGGGTTTGATAGAAGTAAATTAAATTTTTGATGCATTAAATGCTTGTTAATGTTACTTGTAAGTGTTAGGTTGTGTTGTATGCTTAATTACCTTCGAAACGGCATATCACATGTGTGAATTGGATTCCCGAAACTTAAAATGCATTTGATGAACTTGAAACTTTGAAAATGGATTCTTAATGATCACTTGACGGAAAATCGGTTATTGAAATTGATGTTTTTGTTTGATGAAACGTGGTTAGTTGTTTTCCTTGTCAAATTACCTTTCCAACGATATATAGTATGCATTTTGGATGTTTTCGGTTCATAAAATATGTTAATTTGAGTTTTGGTTCGTGACTTGGACCATTTTTCTGCAAACTGCATGTTTCCCAGGTATTGCGCGCCGCGCATATACCCGCGCGCCGCGCAGAATTAGAAATCCCAGATGTTTGTCTTCGTGGTTAAGTTCTGACCAGGATTTACACTTGGGTGCACACCGCGCAACCCATAGCGCGCCGCGCATATGCCTAGCTCATTTTTGTTTTTATTTTTCCTTTCACAAAATGTTTCCCGCTTAACCGTAACTCCGATTAACATGAAACTTGGCCATTCTGCTCATAAATGATTTCTCATCATGGGAAAATTGTCGGATACCCGACCCGACCCCGTTGACCTTGACTTTGACCAAGTTTGACTTTTAGTCAAACTTAACCAAACAATTATACGATCGTTCTAACATGCTTAGTTACTTGTATCGTGCATGAAACTTGACTAATTGATTCACATGCTACATAATCGAGTCGTAACGAGCCATAGGACTAATTGAACATCTTTGACCGTTTGTGTTTACCGTTATTGATATAACCTATATGTTTAGGTCAAGACTAGCCTTGTCTTTGCACGCGTTTACTTGTTGAAGTACTTTTATAAATCTCGCACTCAAGGTGAGATCATAGTCCCACTTTTTTAATCACTTTTATTCTTTACATCGTGGGCTGAGAAACACATACATTTCATACTTATTTACTTTTCATGCTTTTACATTGTGAACAAATACGAATACAAAGATGCATACGAGTTTGAACAAAAGTCCTCAATCCAATTATCATTAGTTCCACTTGCAGGGTGTAAGTGTAAGCGTGTAATTATGTTGTGTGGCCATACGGGTTTAACAAACCCTCATTCAGACGGTTCGCTACCGTTAGTGAATGGAATATAATTTCAACAATGTATAGTGTAAGTTCTAACACTAAATTCAAAATTCAGAGGGAAGATTCGGTTAAGCCTTGATAATTGGGTGCTCGTGATACAAATACTATTTTGGAATGTGAACGATTTTGGTTAAGCAATTCATAAAGAACCTTGTGGTTCAATACAATTTACTTACTAAACCTATGATTTCACCAACGTTTTCGTTGACAGATTCTTCTATGTTTTTCTCAGGTTTTGAATGCTTAAGTGATACATGCTTCCGCACTCTTTTGATACTTGCTTGGATGTCGAGTATACATGCATATTTGGAGCATCTTTTTGACTACTTTTAAATTGTGTCGCATAGGTTTCAATTGTACGTTTAACATTGTAATGTAACTAGCCGTCGAACTTCTTTTGTAAACTTGAAACACCCTTTTACATTGAAATGAATGCGACATATTTTGGTCAAACGTTGTCTTAAAGACTTATGACCATGTAATGGGACCTACGTAGTCGACGCCGTCACTTGACGATTTGTCGGGGTCGCTACACGAGGTGTACTAGGAAATAGTATTATTTTTACAACGAAATACTATTAAATACGATACAATTTTACACAAGTTATTTATTTATTTATAGAGTGGATATACCTAAACCTTGCTACAACACTTATAGGCAATGTACCTAATCGTACAGTAGTGTAGTATTTAGTAAGTCCGGTTCGTTCCACAGGGATCTCTAAAACAAGCTTAACGCTATATTTTTAAAAACTATATTTGTAAAAATACAAAAATATATATAAGTAGTATTATTATTATAAAAAGGGGGTTTTATCGTTTAATGACCGGTTTGTCGATTTTAAAACTTTAGTCGCAGTTAAAACCTAATGTAAAATATTAAAAATAAATATAACTTAATTTAAAGCGTAAAGTAAATAACGATAATGAAATTGCGATAAATAAAAGTGCGATAAAATAAAATTGCGATAATTAAAGAGTACGATAATTAAAAGTGCAATTAAATACAATGACAATAAATAAAAGTGCGATAATTAAAAGTGCATTTAAATATGAAAATAAAGGAATTATGCTTATTTAAACTTCCGTAATCATGATGTTTGACGTGTTGATTTTAGTTTCTTCCCATGGGTTAATTCTCCTTTGTCCTGGATTATTTAATATGTCCGTCTGGTTTTTGTCCATAACAGTCCATCAGTCATAAATATATAGTGCGAGTGTCATCGTCAAAGTATCCTTATATCCGAAGTCAAATATTCCAACTAATTGGGGACTTAAACTGTAACAAGGTCTTAATACTTTGTTTAATAATTACACCAGGATATCGACTGCGTGTAACCCAAGGTTTTAATACTTTGTTAACAATTACACCAAGTGTCCTTGTTCATAATTCACCCCTATTTTAATAAGTCTATTAACTATTAATCCATTCCCGTGTCCGGTTAAATGAACGATTATTCGTACATATAAATATCCCGCCCATCGTGTCCGATCGAGTATATATGGTTATTTATAGGTACGTCTAATTGTAAATCTTTACATTAAATTAACAAACTATCATTTAGTTAAACAAATATAAAACCCATTAATAGCCCATAGTCTAATTTCCACAAGTGTCGTTCTTTTGTCCAAACCCCAATTATGGTTCAAAGCCCAATTACCCAATCTTAATATTTTTAGCCCAACATCATGATTACTTCGGCATTAAATAAGCATAATAATAACTCAGCTACGAGACATTAATTTAAAAATAACATTAACCATAACTTACAGTGATTAAAAATAACGTAGCGTTACACGGACAGAATTTCGACTTACACCCTTACAACATTCGCTAACATACCCTTATTATTAAAATTAAAATTAAAATTATAATATATATATATATATATATTTACGTATGAGAGAAAGAAGAAAAAGATGGATATATCGTTCACCAAACTGCGAATTTATAGGCATGTGGCCTCTCACCTACTGCCATGCGATCGCATGGAAAATGTGCTTCCGGGCCATGCGATCGCATGGCCACTTTTTCCAGCTCACAAGACTTTGTTTCTTTGTATGCTGACGGTTTTTATAAATAAATATAATATATAAATAATTATAAGAATTATTTAAATATTATATTATATTTATGTGCATAGTTGACTTGTAATTTTTAGTCCGTTGCGTCGAGCGTTGAGAGTTGACTTTGGTCCCGGTTCCGGATTTTCGAACGTCCATGCGTATAATTTAATATCTTGTACTTTGCGTTTCGCGTCTTGTACTCTTGTAATTTTGAGACGTTTCTTATCAATAATTGGAACCACTTTGATTGTATTTTGTACTTTTGAGCTTTTTGGTCGTTTGCGTCTTCAATTCGTCGAATCTGTCTTTTGTCTTCACCTTTTATTATTTAAACGAATATCACTTGTAAATAGAACAATTGCAACTAAAAGCTTGTCTTTCTTGAGGGATAATGCTATGAAATATATGTTCGTTTTTAGCATTAACAAAACTCCAAACATAGAGTTAAGACTTACCAACACTATCCACTCGTAGCTAAGAACGTGGAGAACAACTTTAATTCTTGCTCCAAAGATCAACTCTAAATTCTTCACCCTCAAATCTCACTTGAATTTAAGTGGGTTTTTATGTTTTGAGAGAAATTGAAGAAAGAAAATGGAAAAGAAATGAATTAAATGAGATAAGTGGTGGAGATTAAAAGCTCAAATCAGATCTACACGCGAAAAGATGAATTTGCCCTTGAACCACTTATTTTAAAAATAAAATCTGGAACCAGTTCACCCAGTGGGTCGCGGCGCGACCCCAATTGTAGCGGCGCTGCAATTAACGTATTTTACGAGCTGTCTTAATTCACTCCTGACTCGGATTCTAGTTATTGGTCGCGGCGCGACCTTCTTCTCCGCGGCGCGATATTTAAAGGAAAACTCGACCCTTCTTAGCATGCCTCCTGACTCTGGTTTGTTTGATATGCCGTGGCGCGGCAATGGTCATCGCGGCGCGCCATTAGGCGTGGCCTGACCAATTTCTCGGCAACAAACTTACAATTAATTATTCGACTAGTACGCTTCGTTCTCGCTTCCTATACACGTCTAAACTTCAACTTTTAGTCTCACAAGACTTAACGCTATCAAAACCCATGTATAAACTTATACATGCATGCGTTCTCAAATATACACACACACACACACACACACACACACACACACACACATCAACTAACACTTTATTTAATTCTTCACATAAACGAACGGGTTATAAGCGTAACAATGATTAAGTATGTACCTTTAGATAAGTACGGGAAAACGGGATGTTACATTATGGATTAGGACGGGTCGTCTCACCAAAAACCTAAAATCGAAGCCGAAAATATACCAAATAGAGAGGTAGAATCCCGTCGGGATTCGTCGCCTACCGTCACCACCAGAAGCAGACGGCACCGACGGAAGGAAAGGACGACAGCAGCCAACAAACCGATCCCCAACACACACACCAACGAAACCTTAACCCGTCAAACAGCAACCCTAATCCCAAACTAAATCCTGATCCCGAGAAAAAATGCAGAATCGTCGCCTGGAGTTCGTAGGAAGAACGGAGATGCCGACCGGTTAAACCCGTCGCCGGAAACGGAGAAACGGCGGCGAACGACCTTATTCACACAATAAAAGCGAAAAAACCGAACCACCGGCGAGATGCCGGTTGCCGGAAGCGACGGAGTCCAAGAATTACAAAACGGCAGAAAATAGAGAAGAGATGGAAGAAAAAGGTTGCCGGAAATTGGATAAAAGCAGATTAGATTTTTTGAACTGTTTTGGGATGGGAGAGTTTTTTATATCTTTACTTTTACGTTGGTGAAACTGAAATTATGTGCCGGAAGTAGCAAACTAGAAGGTTAATTAGAGAGCGATTGGGTTTTAATGGTGCAAGAAAAGATAAAAATGGTACAGGGAAAAAAACGACAGTGAGATGTCCTTCATGATTTGATTGGTAACGGTTTAATCACTCCATTTAATTGGTAGATCTTTTAACCTATATAAAAGGTAGCCCACGACATCCACAACACACACACTACATTTTTTTTAAATTTAGTTAAAAAAAAAAAAAAAAAAAAAAAAAAAAAAAAAAAAAAAAAAAAAAAAACTAGTAAGCTAACTTAAAAGGTAAAAGGTAAAATGTAGAAGGTTTTTCTTATTCGGGCTATACGGGATGACGATTAATCCGACCTCATACGTTGATATACACAGCCCATCAGGATTATTTCCTGGTTGTTTTCAAACCATTCCTGGCCGCCACTAAATATTCAGCCTAGACAAGATTCGAATTTGAGACATCTTGCAAGAAACCCTGGGCTCCAACCATTGGGCTAACTCGTGTAGTTAAATCGTTAGTTTTGCGTTTTGTAAGTAGGTATTAGTTTGTTAGTTTAGTTACTCGTAAGGAGGTGCTGCAGGAAAGGAACTTGATAATCTTTTGTAATCAACGACGTTTAAGGTACATTTTTAGATATGTATGGCTCATAACTATTTGAATTGAAATTGCTACATTTTTCTTGTTATTGATAGAGTGATATTCTCTACCCATGTCGAAATATTCTAATTTTCAGGTAATTAATTTTTATTAAAGTCCACATAACTGAGCAAAAATAAGGAAGAGTTGAGTCGGTCGGGTGTGATATGAGATGAGAATGATAAGGTAGCTAGTTCTGGTGGAAGGATTGTTTGATGGAATGGGATAAGCACACATGATAATGGGCGGCGGTGAAATATTGGAGATCGTCAAGAAGAAGTTAAAATAAGGGACACAACACGTAAAAAGTATTAAGCATATAAATTAAATAGCAAAATTATATTTTTTGTTTGTGTAAAGACTAAAGAGTAACATGTTCATCATAATTAGTACGGAGTATTAAAGATAAATTATCCATCCCAACATGGGGATGCCGACTCATGATTATTTAATTACTAGAGCGACATGCTTCACTCCTTCAAAATATTATAGTTGTAAGTAATTATTTTTATTAAAGTCCATTTTTAGTAAAGTCTATTTTTATTAAAGTCCACCACTATGATTGAGAAAAAATTGTCCACCCCTACAGGTCAACGCCCCCTCATGTTTATTTAAATATATGTAGGTGACTTTAAACGGCGAATTGTTCTCCTCCATTTGGCTAATTTTGGTGAAATCTAGCTATTCGATTGCTACTTATAGAGTTATAGGTACTGGTAAATAAGATACATACTTGCTTTAGAAAGATAAATTGAAAGATTTGGGAGATATGATTTAACATACTTGCAATTCACCCGTTACCAGGTCCCGTGCTCGGGGGAGCTTGATTACCCGAGGTTTTATCTTATATGGGAGAGTCAATGTGCTCATTGATAGGAGGGTTTCCTTGCTTACTAAAAAAAAAAAAAAAAATTTGTTGCCATGGTTTAAACTGATTATCGTGATTATCTTTCACAGTAAGTTGGAGTTTATATTTTTTGTTTCCATATTATTGAATTGTTAAGTGATTAATTATATTCGTACAAACACAACAGTTTCGATTTATTCGTGTATATTATCCAACATACGTTGTGGTTGAAATCTTGGTTACAACAGTGAATCTAGCTAAGACTTAAGACTTTCAATTATACTAGTTCTGAAGAATCAATGACTTGTTATGGCCGTTGAACTCTAGATTGAAATAAATCATAAGAGTCACGGAACGTAAGACTAGAGATAAAAGTGGTTATATATATTTGAGAGAACATCTAAAAAATACATACGCCTGTAAAATCAATTTACAAAAACAACATGCAAATATATGTTTATTTGATTTGTCTGATGATGTTGTTTGATTATTGTGATAGATTAAATAACATATTACAAATTAAAGAATAAAAATAATATTTCATAGTTTTGTATGGTTATAACAATTATACTACTTTTTAATTTAGTGAGAAATTCTTATCGTTTTGGTTGTATTGAATGATGAGAAAAATATTCAACGCTATAAAGATTATTCATACTTAATTCAGTAAGGATAACTCTTTAGTTCTCGTGATTGTTTATTCAACAAACCTTGCCCTCAAAAGATGATAACATAACTTTTTCTTACATGGGAATTAAGACTAGATAGAATTAAGACTAGATAATCATTGTGTAATTGATTATTATAGTTATATTTGAGAGACCTTTTGATTTAAGGATACTTTGTTTGTTATCAAAGTGAAATGTTAATTATTTGATTGTAGATCGAGACCTTTACGTGAGATAACTAATAAATAATAGGTATCTCATGTGTGACCTGGTGGTACGCCCAATATCATGTATATTAGATGAGGGTGAGAGGTCTCAAGTTCGAGTCTCTTTCTTAAAAATATCTAGGGTATTTACCCGATTATAGATTACACCGGGGAGGTTTTACCAACACGTTTTTCGGAAATTCGGTCCACTCCGTCTGCCACAAAGGATGGTTCAAGGATCGAGTCTCTTTAATGCGATTCGGGTTTTCGTCCAAAGGCGTGTGTATGCGTGAACAATGATCGGGTTGATGATTTTTATCCCTGCAATTCCAAGTATTTGCCTTAAAAAAAGCTCAATTAATTGGAAGGTTAAAGTACGTGATTATTCTATGGAACATAAGTATATATTAACTGGGATGAAACTTACCATATAAACTTTTATTACTTGTTCCGAGTACTAGAAGTCACATCCACACCTTTGAAGCATTTAATTTATGTTTAGAAATCATTCATCAAAAACCTTATATAAAAACTACAAAAATTGATATCTCTATCTTTATGTTACATACATACATATGAGCGTTCTCATCTCTCATTGGTTTTTTTCTCTTGAGAATATTATGGCTGTTCATCGATTCGGTTTTCAGTTTATTCGGTGTATTTGGTATTGAATTTTTTTTTTGGCAAAACCGAAAACCGAATTCAAAATGAAAACCGAACCGAAACCGAAAACCGAAAATTCGAATTCGGTTCGGTTTCGGTTACAACCGAATATCATGAAAAAAAATTCAAAACCATGATAGTTTAATTGTGGCGTTACTGGCGTCTTAGTCATTTACAACTGTAAACAATGACGTAGTATTAAATAATCAAGAATTCGATTATTTATTAATATCTACAGTTTAATTGTGACGTTTACTGTTTTCATTATTAAGAAGATGAACATAATAATTTGAGTAACATAAATATAATGTAGGCCACCTAATCGTCATATGCGTGAGACCCTATTTAGATGATTGGATCACAAAATATAATGACATTAAAACATAAATATACAAATTATATATATTAAAAATTTTGAATTCGGTTTTCGGTTTGACCGAATTCAGAACTTTCAAAACCGAACCGAAAACCGAAATAAAATTTGGTTTCGGTTTTACTCGATCTGAAAATCATTTTTCAAATTCGGTTTCGGTTTTTTTCGATTTGGTTCCGGTTTGATTTTCGGATAAAATGGTTTCAAACCAAATACCTATCACCCCTACATGAGATGAGCATTTTTGAAATGAGATAATTTTTGATTTTGTTAGTGCATGCCCCATTTCATTTATTTCCTTTTCCTTTATCAAGAAATATATATATATATATATATATATATATATATATATATATATATATATATATATATATATAGTTAAAAGTTCAAACGAGAACCACAAAAAATGCGAGAACTGTGAGAACTTTGGATTTAAAAATATTTTCACATGTAACTAGATTGAATCACCCATAAATGTTGATGGAGAGTAAAAATGAACAGAAAATAGTTTGAAAATACTTATATTTTACCTATATAATCAAATATATAGTTTCTCGTTCTCATGTGCATAATTGTTTCTGAACATGTGAACAGTTTCATATAATTAATAATTTAACATGTAATTTGTGGTAATGAACATATGTTTGTTGATGATATGAGCATTAATTAACATTTGAATGTAATTTGTTACATTTAAATGTATAAAAACTATGAAATTAAATAGTTCTCGCAGTTGTCACCATTTTTATGGTTATCGTTTGAACATGCCCATATATATATATATATATATATATATATATATATATATATATATATATATATATATATATATATATATATATATATATATATATATATATATATATATATATATATATTCCGAATAAGGGTCATTGTAATTGAAAACATGAGTGACGATTAATGAATTGAATATAACACCTCAATTTCTCATAAATAATCTATGCACCTTTATATATTGTGATCTTGGTGATTAATACTGATTTCTCTATCAGTGTTTATGGTGATTCTACTTTTATCAAGCATTGTAATGAAATCTTTAAATCCTTGTATCATTCTCTAATTTTTATTGGCTTTGGTTTTATTAGATTTGAAAGTGATTTAGTGTGTTTCTTCTATATTAATTGTAGTGGGTTTGCCTTTTCAATAAGATGTTGGATTCTCTATCAGTGTTTATGGTGACTCTACTCTGTTTTGCTGTTCGATTGAGGATAATTTGTTTAGAAAAGAAAGCTCGTTCAGAATTTTTATTTCTTGGTAGAAATACGCATCACTTACACCACTTTATTTTTTTAAACGTCAAGAAAATAAGAGACCACCAAGAAAAAGAAAAAGAAAAACTTTTGATATTCTTTTTTCTATATTCTTTTATTATTATAAAAGATGCCCGAAAAGGTAACATATGTTGTCAAATTTGACAGCCAAGGTAACCCCCAAAAAAAGATGCCCGAAAAGGATTTTAATTTTAAAAACTTCAGAGAAAAGGGTAACATCGTCAAATTCATTAACGATCGTCAGTCAAAATTGCACAATTGGTCCCTAAAATTTGTTAAAAGATTGCACCAATAACCTCTTCATCATCTTCAATCTCAATCTTGATCCTGTAAATCAATGTGTCCAGGTGATGTCCTTAGGATGAACCCAAAATCATTGTGTACAAGCCTACCTTCACTGCATCTACAAGACTTTATGTCACAACAAACGACAATTCACACACAAAGCACAGTTCGCCCATTTTAGCCCCGTAATGCAGCAACCTTGCACTTTTTTTTTGATGAAACCAATTATGAATCCAATTATTCTGACTGAATTCGAGCATGAAATCGGTTCACCATGTTCTAAAACCATCGATTAGATGATTTCCACAAGAATTCGGAGTCAAACATCTTCAAATTTGCACAATCATAATGAACATAGGTTGAAGATGAATATGAACACCATTTTCGATCTCAACATGAATACGGTTTCAGGTCTCGATCTCAAAATGAAATATGTTTCAAATTCATTCACAAACACTCGAAAATGATTTCCATAACCTGAATCAAAACACAAAGTTCGAATTTTATCCTTGAAGTTCATGTTGACTTCTAATCCGAAACTTTGACTCTCAAATTCGAACTTGTTTTAGCGAATTAAGATCTCAAATTTTCCAGAAACGTTCACGAGTTGATAATGAACAACTCTACATTTCCACTTTTTCCAAATCATTGAAGAATGTTAATGAAGATAGTAAAGAGGACTTTTGGTGTAAATTTTTTAAAACTTTAGTGACCAATTTTGTATTTTTGACTAACTGTCGTTAATCAATTTAACGAATATTACCTCAATTTAAAAAATTTTGAACACGTAATCCTTTTACTAAGCAAAAATTAAATTGCAATCCTTTTGGAGCTTACACAAATTGGGGGTTACCTTGCTAAAAAAACCACAAGCACAATATGTTTCTGTATTTTTCGTTCTCATCTTTTTTCTATTATCCTTGCAACCAACCTCCTGCGAGGTTGCAATCCTAAAATAAGGATGAGCCGCCTAATTTTTTAACCCATAAAAAGTAAAGAAGAAATAAACTCTTTTTACAAACAAATTATTCTACCAAAAGACTGATTAATCCTTAGGCAAAAGGAGTCGCAACACAAAAAATCGTTACGGAAAAGATGACCGATCACCCAATGTGAAACTACCTCAATGAAATTAGTTTAAGTATTTGGAAAAAAAAAACCCTCCCGATAGTTCGGGTGATTCCCAACCAACAGGCGGCGCAGCTTTGATTCTTCCTTTTTCCGGTGATCTTGTAGGCAACGTACAAGATGTTCCGATTAACGATGGTTGGTTCTTAAAGGCAAAACGTAACGGGAACCCAACCTACACGAAAATAAATGGTGATGTTTAGAAGCGATCGATCAATGATATCCAATCATTCTATGTTACTAATTTTCCTGAAACGGCTGATTCTGATTCTCTTAGAAAAGTGTTCGATCTATACGGATATCTCACTGATGTTTATATTGGAAAAAAAGAGCGAAAACAGGAAAACGTTTCGCGTTTGTTCGTTATATGGGGGTGAAGAATGTGTTAGCGATGGAGAACAGACTGGCGGCCATTTGGATTGGAAATCATCATCTTTATGTTGAGGCATCGAAAATTGATAACCCTAAAATTAAACCCCAGTCGTCACAGTCATCATCTGTTGATACGAAACCTAAAAACCCTACTAATGCAGCTGCCAAGACTCATTCTTTCCAATCTGATAAGTCCCAGTCAGTTGCTAAAGAGGATTCGTATGCATCTGCACTTGAAGGGGATAAACAGAAGGTTAAAAAGATTGTCCTTGAACCTGAAGACGTGATCAATGTTTCCAATAATGATCATGTAGTTATGGCTAAAGTCAAGGACAACGCTATTCACCGTGTACCAACAATGTTTAATCGAAGGTTTTTCTAAATTTAAGATTCAATACTTGGGTGGTGTGACGATCGCTCCAAATCCATATGGACGAACACGTCATTCATCGATTTCATTGCGAGGTATGTGACCTCTATATGATACGTTTTATAAACATTGCATTCTTTTGAAAAGGCACACCATAAATGAATATTTAAATCAGAGGTTTTCGACATCTGATGATTTCTACATATAGACAATCACCGTAAATAATAGTTTACAATAGTACTTCCGTTGACAATGCAGTCAAAATAAGATACATGGTGATGATTTGGTGAATGCAACGTTTTCTTGAAAATATGTCATGTAAGACTCCATGCACATAGCTTGTCTAATATATAAGCAAACAGCGGAAGGCTTCTAGGGAACCTGAGAATAAAACATGCTAAAAAATGTCAACACAAAGGTTGGTGAGTTCATAGTTTTAATGTTGCGCATAATCTGTATATAAAAGTGGATCACAAGATTTCAGTTGTTCCATCCAGAAACGTTTATCAAAATATTCGACGAAATTGAGCAACCTGGTAACTAAACTTAACGTATATATAATTTGTACCCTTTGTATAATTGATAATGCTAAAAACGAACATATATTTCATAGCATTATTCCTCAAGAAAGATAAGCTTTTAGTTGCAATTGTTCTATTTACAAGTGATATTCGTTTAAATAATAAAAGGTGAAGACAAAAGACAGATTCGACGAATTGAAGACGCAAACGACCAAAAAGCTCAAAAGTACAAAAGACAATCAAAGAGGTTCCAATTATTGATAAGAAACGTCTCGAAATTACAAGAGTACAAGATTCAAAACGCAAAGTACAAAATATAAAATTGTACGCAAGGACGTTCGAAAATCCGGAACCGGGACCAGAGTCTACTCTCAACGCTCGACGCAACGGACTAAAAATTACAAGTCAACTATGCACATAAATATAATATAATATTTAAATAATTCTTATAATTATTTATATATTATAATAAATAATAAAAACCGTCGGCAAGAAAGACTCCAAAGGGACTGAGCTGTAATTTCATTCTCCGCGACTCGCGGAGTTTGAAGGCAAAAATGCCGCGAGTCGCGGAGCCCCAAAAGTCGACTTTTCCTATAAAAGCAACCGAATTCTGATCGCAAATCATCATCTTTTTCTTCTTCTCTCATATATACGTAAAATATATATATATAATTTATATTTTAATTTTAATTTTAATTATAATTCTAATAATAAGGATATGTTAGCGAATGTTGTAAGGGTGTAAGTCGAAATTCTGTCCGTGTAACGCTACGCTATTTTTAATCATTGTAAGTTATGTTCAACCTTTTTATATTAATGTCTCGAAGCTAAGTTATTATTATGCTTATTTAATCCGAAGTAATCATGATGTTGGGCTAATTACTAAAATTGGGTAATTGGGCTTTGTACCATAATTGGGGTTTGGACAAAAGAACGACAATTGTGGAAATTAGACTATGGGCTATTAATGGGCTTTATATTTGTTTAACTAAATGATAGTTTGTTAATGTTAATATAAAGATTTACAATTGGGCGTCCCTATAAATTACCATATACACTCGATCGGACACGATGGGCGGGATATTTATATGTACGCATAATCGTTCATTTAACCGGATACGGGAATGGATTAATAGCCACTAGAATAATTAAAACAGGGGTGAAATTATGTACAAAGGACACTTGGTATAATTGATAACAAAAAATTAAAACCTTGGGTTACACTCAGTCGACATCCTGGTGTAATTATTAAACAAAGTATTAAAATCTTGTTACAGTTTAAATCCCCAAATAGTTGGAATATTTAACTTCGGGTATAAGGATAATTTGACGAGGACACTCGCACTTTATATTTATGACTGATGGACTGTTATGGACAAAAACCAGACCGACATATTAAATAATCCAGGACAAAGGACAATTAACCCATGGGCATAAAACTAAAATCAACACGTCAAACATCATAATTACGGAAGTTTAAATAAGCATAATTCTTTTATTTCATATTTAATTTCCTTTATTTTATATTTAATTGCACTTCTAATTATCGCATTTTTATTTATCGTTATTTACTTCATGCTTTAATTTAAGTCTTGTATTTATTTTTAATATTTTACATTTGGTTTTAACTGCGACTAAAGTTTTAAAATCGACAAACCGGTCATTAAACGGTAAAAACCCCCCTTTATAATAATAATATTACTTATATATATATTTGTATTTTTATAAAAGTAAACTAATATAGCGTTGAGCTTTGTTTAAAAAAGATTCCCTGTGGAACGAACCAGACTTACTAAAAACTACACTACTGTACGATTAGGTACACTGCCTATAAGTGTTGTAGCAAGGTTTAAGTATATCCATTCTATAAATAAATAAATATCTTGTGTAAAATTGTATCGTATTTAATAGTGTTTCGTTGTAAAATTTAATAGTATTATATACCCCTCCGCTACCGCATCAAGTATTTTTGGCGCCGCTGCCGGGGAACTTTCTAAACGCCGGAAGCGCAACGCTAATATAAAAAAAAAGGAGATTTTTAGTTTACTTCTATTAAAAGTCGCTTTTGTAAAAATACGTTTTAAATATTCGAAAATATAAAAAGAAAAACAAAAATATAAGTATTTTTAAGATTTTGTTAAATATTTAAGTTTTATAAGTTTCTTTATTTTTATTTTAGTTTATAAAAATATAAGTTTTATTTAAATATCTTTTATTTATATAAAAACAGAAAACAGAAAAAAAATATATATATATATATATATAAATAAATAAAAATGCGTCGAATATTAAACTTGTCATCTGAATTTCTGAACCCCGCGAGTCGCAGGGTTTGGTGCCTTGAATACCGCAACTCGCGGAGGGGACCTGACACACGAACAGGAAGCCCTAATCCTGCATTTATTACGCATTATTATTAATTATTATTATTATTAACCCTAATTATTATTATTATTATAATTAAGTTTTAGTTTAATTTAAGTTTTATTTAATTTATATTTTAGTTTATTAAGTTTAATTAAATTGTAAAATTAATAGTTTAATAAAATAAATAATATAAAAATAATATTTTTATAAAAATTGTAATTTTT
The DNA here is from genome assembly GCF_046630445.1 of Rutidosis leptorrhynchoides. NCBI lineage: Eukaryota > Viridiplantae > Streptophyta > Magnoliopsida > Asterales > Asteraceae > Rutidosis > Rutidosis leptorrhynchoides. The sequence goes on along the minus strand of NC_092335.1, from coordinate 567,141,982 downwards.
ACAACTTTTTGTATATTTTTATATTTTGTCCCTTTTTAATCGCATTAGCGTAACTTTTGTATTTTTAGCTCATATTTAGTTTTAAACTTAGTTTTTGCTATAGTTATTTTTACTCCTAGATTTTTAGGTTTTGCCGTAGAATTCCTTAAGTGCTTTTTCTTAGATTAAGATTTAGGTACTTTAGAATTTTGCGACGCCTTTTTAAGTTTTAGTTTCTTTTTAAGTTATTTCCATTTGGGATTTAGTTTTTCTTGTAAGCTTTAATATTTTTAGACAACTTTTTACCTATGTATCAATTATCATTCCAATTAGTAATCTCAATTTGCGATTATAATTTTAAGTTAGTTGTAGTAATAAAATTAGGTTAGTCAAGTATTTTTAAGTTTTATAAGTTTCTTTTATTTTTCCGTCACCTTTTATTTTTTCAACCATTTTTCTTTTTCAACCTTTTTCCGACGAACTCTTTTTCTTTCTTATTTCTCGCTATTCTAGTTTTTAGGACATAGATTTTTATTCTACTTCTTATCTAAATTTCTTAAAATTACGAAAATTTATTTTGAGTGGTTAAATTGATAGACATCAAAATTTTCTGGTTCGTAGTGATAGTTGGATTTGTACGTGGACCGGGTTATTGGAGCCAAACAGTCCTCAATTATATTGAGACCAAACGAATCCTGCCCCTCTGCTGCATCTTTTGGCTATTCGAAACGTGGGCAAAATCAGAAAAGTCTATTGGTTGGATAACTTATTATAATTTTTCTTTCCTTTTAAAAACTAATAGGATATTCAGTGAATGCACCGAGCAAGACGTTCACCACCTTTTGTACGTTCACCACCTGTAACTAGATCAAGACATTTAGCAAATATAACCGCCGTTGATTTTTCTTTAGAATCGTCATCCAGTAGACCAAGTACTTCAGTTCAAATTTCCGATAATCCATTTTTTGAACCCGACCTCACAATTGAGAATCCTGAAAATATTCAGGAACGGTTCGTAGATCCTGAACCATTAAACTTTCCTCCGGAGCCACCAATTATTCAAACAGAGATTGTTGAGGAACGAACCATTAAATCAGAATCATCTAGTGATACCGATTCAACAAATTCAATTATGGAGAATCTGGAACCTTTAAGTATGGAAGACCGAATGAGAGCTAAACGCACTGGCCAAGGTCACGCAATTACTCATCCAGACATTAATGCGCCAGATTATGAAATCAAAGGACAAATTCTACACATGGTGACTAATCAATGCCAATTTAGTGGTGCGCCGAAGGAAGATCCAAATGAACATCTACGTACCTTTAATAGGATCTGCACACTATTTAAAATCCGAGAAGTGGAGGATGAACAGATATATCTCATGTTATTTCCCTGGACTTTAAAGGGAGAAGCCAAAGATTGGTTGGAATCGTTACCTGAAGGGGCGATTGATACATGGGACGTTTTAGTTGACAAATTTCTTAAACAATTCTTTCCTGCATCTAAAGCCGTAAGACTTCAAGCAGAAATTGTTACGTTCACACAGAAACCAAATGAAACTCTATATGAGGCGTGGACTAGATATGGAAAGTTGTTAAGAGGATGTCCGCAACATGGTTTAGACACCTGTCAAATAGTACAAATATTCTACCAAGGATGCGACATCACTACAAGAAAAGACATAGATATAGCAGCTGGTGGTTCTATTATGAAGAAAACCGAAACTGATGCTTACAAAAATATTGATAACACTGCTTCCCACTCACATGAGTGGCACCAAGAAAAAGATATCATTAGATCATCTAAAGCAGCTAGAGCCGATTCTAGCCATGACTTAGATTCCATTTCCGCAAAGATAGATGCTGTGGAACGACGAATGGAAAAGATGACTAAAGATATTCACTCAATACGAATTAGTTGTGAGCAGTGTGGAGGACCACATTTGACAAAAGACTGTCTCAGTATTGAATTAACAATGGAACAAAGAGAGAATATTTCATACATAAACCAAAGGCCTGGAAATAATTATCAGAATAATTATCAACCGCCAAGACAGATTTACAATCAAAACCAGAATTATAACAGAAATATTCCATACAACAACCAACAAGGTCCTAGCAATCAACAAGTATCCAATAATACTTATAATCAGCAAAGACCTAATTTTCAAAATAAACCACCACAACAAACCGATGATAAAAAGCCGAATTTAGAAGATATGATGACGAAGCTAGTTGAAACTTAAACGCAGTTTTTCACATCTCAGAAACAAACCAATGAACAAAATGCTCAAGCATTTAGAAATCAACAAGCTTCTATTCAAAATCTGGAACAAGAAGTGAGTAACCTAGCAAGGTTAATAGGTGAAAGAAAACCGGGAAGTCTACCTAGTGATACAAATGCTAACCCCCGGAGTGAAACAGCTAAAGCCATTACCACAAGAAGTGGCACAACACTTAAACCACCTAAAATACCTGTAACTTCTGATGAAGCCATTCCTACTCCACAAGAACCACAACCTGATCAAGATAAGGAAAAAGAACCGGTAGTTGAAAAGGTTAATGAAGATAACACAGTTAAGGATAAACCTTATGTTAAACCGTATCAACCACCACTTCCTTATCCGAGTAAAATGAAGAAAGAGAAACTTGAAGCCGAGCAATCGAAATTCTTGGATATGTTTAAACAGATAAATGTAAATCTTCCTTTCATTGATGTGATTTCAGGAATGCCTAGATATGCTAAATTCTTGAAAGATCTAATCTCAAATAGAAAGAAAATGGAAGAACTCTCGGCTATTACTATGAATGCTAATTGTTCAGCAGTGCTGTTGAATAAGATACCAGAAAAATTATCTGATCCAGGAAGTTTCACAATTCCATGTTTTCTGGGTAGTCTTAGTTCAATAGAAGCATTGGCAGACTTAGGTGCTAGTATAAATCTAATGCCGTATTCACTATACACTAAACTAGACCTTGGAGAATTGAAACCAACCAGAATAAGCATACAACTAGCCGATAGATCAATAAAATATCCTAGAGGGATAATGGAGAACATGCTAGTTAAAGTTGGTACTTTAGTATTTCCAGTAGATTTTGTTGTTCTGGACATGGAAGAAGATTCTCAAGTTACTCTCATATTAGGAAGACCATTCTTAAACACGGCTAAAGCAATGATAGACGTGTTCGGTAAGAAACTGACCCTAAGTATAGAGGATGAGAGTGTTACCTTTTCAGTTGATAGAGCAATGCAACAACCACAATCTGCAGATGATACATGTTATTATATTCAAACTATAGATGCACATGCAGAATTATTAGAAGAATTTCCAGAATTACAAGGAACAGGAGAATGTTCTTTAGGAGAAGGTAATGAACCAATTGATGAAGCTGAAATGTTAGCTACACTTATAGCTAATGGATATGAACCAACAACAGAAGAAATTCAAATGCTAAAAGAAGAAGACAGATATCGATACAAATCATCGATAGAAGAACCTCCGAAATTAGAGTTAAAGCCACTTCCAAACCATTTGGAATACGCTTATTTACATGGTGAATCTGAATTACCTGTAATAATATCGTCTTCTCTTACTGAAAATGAGAAATCACAACTCATTTCTGTGTTGAAAGCTCATAAATCAGCCATTGCATGGAAGATTCATGATATTAAAGGAATAAGTCCTTCGTATTGCACACATAAAATCCTTATGGAAGAAGGTCATAAAACGTATGTGCAACGCCAACGAAGACTAAATCCTAATATGCAAGATGTAGTTAAGAAAGAGATTATTAAACTGCTAGATGCAGGTTTAATTTATCCAATCTCTGATAGTCCATGGGTAAGCCCAGTTCAATGCGTGCCTAAGAAGGGTGGCATGACTGTCATTACAAATGAGAAAAATGAGCTTATTCCTACTAGAACTGTAACAGGATGGCGTGTGTGTATTGATTATAGAAAATTAAATGACGTCACCAGAAAAGATCACTTTCCCTTACCTTTTATTGATCAAATGTTGGAAAGATTAGCCGGAAATAGTTACTATTGTTTTCTAGATGGATTTTCCGGATATTTTCAAATTCCAATAGCACCCGAGGACCAAGAGAAAACCACATTCACGTGCCCTTATGGTACTTTTGCTTACAAACGCATGCCATTTGGACTTTGCAACGCCCCTGCAACCTTTCAAAGGTGCATGATGGCGATTTTTCACGACATGATAGAAGAATGCATGGAAGTTTTCATGGATGACTTTTCAGTCTTCGGTGATACATTTGAATCATGTCTAGCTAATCTTGAACGAATGCTTCTTAGATGCGAACAATCAAATCTAGTACTTAATTGGGAGAAATGCCATTTCATGGTTAAAGAAGGCATCGTTCTTGGACATAAAATTTCAAAAGAAGGAATTGAGGTGGATAGAGCTAAAGTAGATGTAATTGCTAAACTTCCACATCCCACCAATGTTAGAGGAGTTAGGAGTTTTTTAGGGCATGCCGGTTTTTACCGACGTTTCATAAAAGATTTTTCTAAAATTGCCACTCCTATGAATAAACTCCTAGAAAAGGATGCGCCATTCCTCTTTTCAGATGAGTGTATCAAATCTTTTAATATTCTTAAAGAGAAACTCACTAATGCGCCGATCATGATAACACCAAATTGGAATCTACCATTTGAACTAATGTGCGATGCAAGTGATTTTGCAATGGGAGCCGTTTTAGGACAAAGGATTGAAAAACGATTTCAACCTATATATTATGCTAGTAAGACATTACAAGGAGCACAAACGAACTATACAACTACTGAAAAAGAACTCCTTGCTATTGTCTTTGCTTTTGACAAATTTCGATCATATCTCGTTCTAGCAAAAACGGTGGTCTATACCGACCATTCTGCTCTTAGATACCTATTTTCAAAACAAGATGCTAAACCAAGATTAATCCGTTGGATCTTACTCTTACAAGAGTTTGATATTGAAATCCGAGATAAAAGAGGAGCAGAAAATCTCGCCGCTGATCATCTTTCTCGTCTTGAAAATCCTGAGTTAGAAGTTCTAAATGAATCGGCCATACAAGACAACTTTCCTGATGAATATCTATTGAAGATAGATTATAATGAAATCCCATGGTTTGCAGACTATGCAAACTACTTAGTTTGTGGATTCCTTGAGAAAGGATTATCGTACCAAAGACGAAAGAAATTCTTCAGTGATATAAAACACTATTTCTGGGAAGATCCACATCTGTTTAAAAGTTGTCCCGATGGAATAATACGCCGATGTGTATTTGGAGATGAAGCTAGTAAAATATTAAACCATTGTCACATAGGACCAATAGGAGGGCATTATGGGCCTCAACTAACAGCAAGAAAAGTTTATGATGCTGGATTCTATTGGCCAACAATTTACAAAGACGCACACCTTCTTTGCAAATCCTGTGATGCATGTCAAAGGGCCGGAAAAATAAGTCAACGTGATGAAATGCCACAAAATGTCATCCAAGTATGTGAAGTATTTGACATTTGGGGTATTGACTTTATGGGTCCATTTCCAAAATCTCATAATAATCTATATATACTCGTAGCCATTGATTATGTATCTAAATGGGCGGAAGCACAAGCTCTCCCAACTAACGATGCACGAGTTGTAGTCAACTTTTTAAAACGTCTTTTTGCAAGGTTTGGAACACCGAAAGCTTTAATAAGTGATCGGGGTACTCATTTCTGTAATAATCAACTTGAGAAAGTTCTTA